>NC_087352.1:58250038-58863288 GCF_030014295.1 Loxodonta africana | reverse complement strand
CCAGCCTTGGATTCTGGAAGTACATGTGGAAAGCCATCTGGAGCCAAGAAAAAAGCACAGGACAGCAGGGGCTGAAGTAATTAAGGACGCAGTCATTTTATAAGACTCCAGACAGAGCCCTTTCTGGCCTCTGGAATGGTGGGATGGCTTCTGTCGGATCTGGGATGACTGAGCAGCAGTGAGCATCATGTTCAATACTGGATCCTCCTCAGATCTAATGACAGTGTTTATAGGGAAAGTACAGGGGCCTGAGGCCAGACAAGTCTGGAGATGGCTTGGCTCTCCCTGTCCACCACCCTATGTGTCCAGAGGACTTGGCCAGACCCTCTAGCATGTTAGTTAACTGTACATACTCTTGACCCAGGCTACCTGGGTTCAAATCCTGGCTCTACCACTGACTAGCCATGTAACCTCACACAAGTTACTTAACCCCTCTGTGCCTCCATTTCCTTGCCTGTAAGATGGAAATAATAATAGTGCCTACCTCTAAAGATTGTTTTGAAGATTAAATGATTTGGTACCTGAGCAGTACCTGGCACTTAAAAAATGCTCAATAAACAAATGAAGAGAAACCTCATACTGAAAACCTGACTTCTCATCCAAGCTGTGTGTTATTGGGCAGGTGACCTCACTCCTGTGTGCTTAGCACCGTCTATTTCAAGTTGAGGGGTAGGACTAGCTCCCTTACTCTAAAGTCCTCCATGGTTCCCCATTGACCTCATGACAAAGCCCCATCTTCCTCACTTGACTGCAAAATGCCATTCACACCCCCAGCACCTGCCCTTAGCTCCAGCCTGATCCGTGCAATGACTCCCTAACCCTCACTTGACTAAGGTGTTAATGGCTGGTGAATGGTCTTGTGAAACATCAGCCACTTTATGCCATCCTCTGCTCAGAGCCTTCCAGTGGCTTCCCGTGCCACTCAGAGTAAAGGCCAAAGTCCTGTGCATAGTCTACCAAGTCCTACACAATCAGACCTCAGCTCCTCCCACTCTCCCTCTGGATCTCTGCACCCAGGTCCCTGGCCTCTTTGCTGTTTCCCAAGATGCCCAGCCCTGTCCTGCCTCCGGGCTTTTGCACTTGCTGTTCCCTCTGCCTGGAACACTTCCCTTGGAGAGCAACTTGGCTCAGTCTCCCATCTCCTTCGGGGCTTTGCTCAAATGCCCTGTTATCAGAGAGGCCTTTCCTGACCACCCTTCTTCCTAAAATAGTACACCCTTCTTCCTAAAATAATACTCTGCTCCATCTCCTCTATCCCCTCACCCTGAGTTATTTTTCGTAATAGCCCCCTCATCGCCTGATACATACTTGTTTATCGTCTGTTTTTCCCTTCCACAATGTAAGCTCTCGGAGAGCAGGAGCTTTGTTCATTGATGTGTCTGTCCCTAGCTCCTAGCACAGTCGTTGCTGTTAGGTGCAGTCAAGTTAATTTTGATACCTGGCACATAATAAAACCCTTTGCCTTCAAGTCAATTCCAATTCATAGGGAGCCTATAGGACAGAGTAGAACTGCCCCATAGGGTTTCCAAGGAATGGCTGGTAGATTTCAACTGCTGACCTTTTTGGTTAGCAGCCACGCTCTTAACCACTTCTCCACCAGGGCTTCCAGCACAGAATAGGTACTAAAATAATGTGTTGAAGGATGAATGATGCTTGCTTGCCTAATAGAGAAAATTGTATTTTTGCAAGGAATCCCAGGAAAGACATATTTTAACCTAAAAGAATTAACTTCTTTTACAGAAGGTGCCAGGCAGGAGGCAGATGGATGGGGCAGATATTTTAGGAGCGGTGGGAGCATTTCTTGCTGGTGATCCCCAGAGCACACCACTTAGGCACTGCCCACTGCCTATGAGCACCTGGGGCAGAAGACCTTGGAAAGCCACTTAGCTTAGCCCACCGCACCACCTGAGGGCCAAACCCTGAATTCGGTTCCGCAACAAAGAGTCTCCACTTCCACTCCTGCCTACCAGTAGACCTCCAGGGACCTGGAGATTCCACCTGGGCAGGACAGAAACCGGAGTCCCTGGGTGGTGCAAATGATTAACACACTCGGCTGCTAACTGAAAGGTTGGAAGTTCAAGACCACCCAAAGGCACTTCAGAAGAAAGCGCTAGCAATCTACCTCCAAAAAATCAGGCATTGAAAACCCTGTGGAGCAGAGTTCTACTCTGACACGCGTGGGGTTGCCATGAGTTGGAGTTGACGACAACAACTGTTAAGGACAGAAACCATGCAGGCTGGGTGGTTAGCCTGGTCTCTCCTCTTCTGTGGGCAGGGGTACCTCTTTTTACTTATTTCTGCACTGCATTACTTTAACATTTGGTAGCTTCCAAGATGAAGCCGCGTGGTTCAGTGGTGGATCTCTGGGCAGAAATGCTGCCGTTTAATTATCCTCACGACCGTTCTGAAAATAGAGTCCTTTTATTCAAAGCTTAATTCAGTTAATGCCCCCAATATAAATGAATAATCTAACGCGTAAGTGCATTCTCTCGTAGGCTGCCCATGACAGCGTTCCTTTGCTCTATTTAATGCACACTTCTTGGGCTGAGCCTAAGCTCTGCTCTTACCAAACTTACTGACAAGTCCCCACCCCAAGGAACTGCACTGATTTTCCTTGAGCACCATATGCCCTGGGGAGAGGCTTAAAGGGGCGCCGAGGCGCATCTGCCCGCTCACCCAACCTCTCAGATTTGTGCTCTTTATCCAATCGCTAGCACCACACCAACCCCAGGGGACACAAGAGAAGCCATGGTCCCCCGAGGCTCAGGGGGCTTATGTTCCTAGTGGGTGGGCAAGGGACACACACATGAAACAGACAATGCAAGATGGAGTACAATTATGCAGCCACAGCATAAGCAATTAACTTTATGAGACAGGGTGAGAGTGCTGAGACAGTTCTGGAGAGAAAGATCAGGGTGAGCTGGAGTTGTTTGGAAAGCTTCTAAGGCCCAACTCAAAGCTCGCTTCTTCCATGAAGGCTTCTCCGCAGCTGGAGATATCTCCCCCGCACAGTTCCTATGGCAGTAATCTTCAGTACCTCTGGGGGCGGGGGAGCGCGTGGACCTGAGCCATCAAAAAACCTTCTCCTGTTATTTGGGCAGAGGTAGAATCACTCCTCCAGGGAAGGCTGCTCTGACCCTGGGGGTGGTAGCCTTTCTGTGCTCTCAGTCACTCCCCGAGCTTCCTTCCGTTGTGCCACTGATCACTGGGGTGGGATCCACTGGCTCCACATCCGTTTTCCTCAGCAGGGCTCAAGCACTGCAAGGGGAGGAGCCATGCGCCAGTGCCTGGGGGGTGCCTGGACATGTTGGGATCTCAACTGATACTTGTTGAATAAAGGAGTCTCCCTACTAGATTGAAAATTCCTAGATGCACGAGACCATGTTTTATACTTTTTTGTACTCCTAACTCACTACACAGTGGTTGTTGTTGTTATGTGCCGTCAAGTTGGTTTCGACTCATAGTGACCCTATAGGACAGAGTAGATTTGAACTACCAACCTTTTGGTTAGCCACCAAGCTCTTAGATGCCACACCACCAGGGCTCCATCACAGTGGTAGCACTCTGGAACTACTTACTGGAGAAATTAATGAACGAAAGGAAGCCTTCACAGCAGAGGCGGAATTTGAGTTGGGCCTTCAAGGATGAGGCAACCCAGAAGGCCCCAGGAGGAGTGACTGTGGTTAAGATCTGATCCACCCCTTACTGTGTGTGGTCCAACTCCCTTGGTGAGGGCTCTCCTATTAGACCCTGGGGAACAATGGGGAAAGCCATCCAGAGGCATAATAGAGGTGTGCCTGCTGCCTCCATTCTAGGTCAAGCACCAGCTATGTACACACCCATGGTCACTTTTATGTACTCAGAGCCCAGCACAGTGCCTGGCACATGATAGGCCCCTCATAAATATGTGTTAGCACTGAACGTCTCAAATCCATGATTCAGTATTTTGTAGCTCACAGGACTGACACATCCAAGACCCTGGGCTTAAGACAAATGTGTGCAGGAGTGGCGCCCCAATTGGCTGAGCTACGTTCTACAGGAGTAAAAGGATTCTGAGACTCATACAACCACCCAGCCTTGTGAGATACTAGCAATAACATTTGTTCTGAAGGCCTGTTACACACAAAACCTAGAAATGGGAGCCGTCCCCTTGTAGCTGAGCTGTGAGGAGTCCAGCCCAATCCCACGAGGCTGACACATGACCCAGAAGAGGATGGGTGGGCGGAGGGAAGTCTTTCTAGGGAAAGGAGGGTGTTCGGTCAGAGCATGGGGAGGGGGCTTCTGAAGACTCCACAGGACTCATCCTCTTAGAATTTTCCAGGATCTTAGCGAGCGATAGGTCACCCCAGTTCCCAGAATTAGAAAATCTCATTTCTCTCTGGAGGTTTTGATTTACGGGTAGTTTCAGCTGGGGTTATTCTAAAGTCAGGGCAGTGACTGCAGAGAAGAATGATGTTATCCTTTCCTCCTGCACACACCTTCCACCCTTCCCCTCCCCACCCCCCCAAAAAAAAATTAGAAGAGAGAGAGAACGATGGAGAATGAGAAAGCCAAAACAACAGTTCATATTTTTGCCTCCCCTCCTCCACTCTGCATGCAGGAAAGTTCTGTTTGCTTCACCAGAGGATGTAGGGGCTGCTGGCAGGAGACCCCTTCTGGGAACTGGCTGCCAAGTTCCTGCAGCCTAAAGAGCAGCTGCGGGCTAGTCTGGAGCATTTACATCCTGTGCCTCACACGTAATCGTGGGGACCATGGGTAGGATCTGGGCTCCTTCATCTCCGCCTTTGCCTTTGTCCCTGCTGCTCCTCCTCCTTCCATAGTGGATGCCAGGATTTGCTCAAAGCCCCACCCAACTCTCAGCCAAGGCAAGCTCCGCACCCCACAAGGCTCCTCTCTCTGATGGGTGGCCCCACGCTGCAGCTCTGCCTATTTTATTGACTAGTTTGAGCCTCAGTTCCTTGGGATGCACAATAGGAACAACTACAATGGCCCCCCTCCCCACCACCTAGGGGCCATTAGCACAATCCAGGGAGATGCTGGGTGTGCAGGTCCAGGGCAAACCACCAAGGGCCTCCAGGTTAATTATTATCATTACCTCTGCTCCACTGAGGAGGGCAGGGGAGGAAGGGACTCCATGTGCTCAGACAGGCCTGTGGTGATCCAGGTGAGGCCGGCTGGGATATGTTCCTCCTGGCTAAGCAGGTCTGCAAGCCGGGACACAGGAAGCACAACCAGGCACATGCCCATTGTACAGAATGGTTGATCCAACTGGCTAAGAGAGGGCAGCGAGGGGGCTAGCTCCCTGAATGGGGACGGACTTGGACTCAGAACCATGCCCACAGGCTGGCCATGGCAGCAGCCCTTTAGGGTCCCAGGCAGGTGGTCATTAGGGAGCCTCCCAGCTTGTTCTCTGATCTCTCTGGGGGTGAAACAGCCCCAGAGGGCCCCTTGAAGTGCTGCCAAGGTTAGACCCAAACAGCACGAGCTCCCCCTGACACCGCGTGTCCTCTGAGATCCGTCCACCTCTACATTTCTGCTAGACTCCCCTTGAAGAACATCAGTGACCCCCTTAAGGACAGAAAAGATGTCAAATTGAACCGAAATGCTTACTGAGGCCCTCTGGGTGCTGGCACTGTGCCTGGCACTGCTGAGAATACAAAAGGGAGTCAGACATGGTTCCTTCTCTCCAGGTAATTGCAAGCCAGCATGCATGCTTGACAAGAAGGGTGGCAGAAGGGACAAAGCAACATACACCTAAGTGGCTGCCACACAGGGCAGAATGCAAGGTTAGAGAAGACCAGGAGAGCACTATGTGCCAGAGACACAGGACATTTCTGTCTGCTCAGGGGAGGCTGGAGGTCAGGAAAAAGGCCCCTAGGTGTTGCCAGTGATTTGCACTCGACTACTGACCTAAAGAGGTTGGCAGTTTGAACCTACCCAGTGGCACTGTGGAAGAAAGGCCTGGCAATCTGCTTCCCTAAAGATTACAGCCAGAAAAAACCTACAGAGCAGTTCTACTCTGTAACATACGGGATCGCCATGAGTTGGAATTAACTCAATGGCAACAGTTTTGATTTTGGGAGTCAGGAGGCCCAGGTGGAGGAATGTGCATCCTAAGAGACAGGACTGAGCAGTAGTTCTGCCATTGGGCTGGGTTTCAAGTCTGCCACTCTGTCAAGCAAGTAATTTTGAACTCCCCAAACCTGCATTATCTCACCTGTAAAATGGGGAAACAAAATAATACCTGTCCTAAAGGGTCGCTATGAGTTGGAATCGACTCGATGGCAATGGGTTTGGTTTTGTTGGTTTGGTCCTAAAGTGGCTGTGATGATCAAGTGAGATAATGTTCACAGCATTTAGCAAAATGTCTGCTGCAAAGCAAGTCTCAATAACATTTGCTATTATAACAGATGGATGGGATTTGAACTTACAGAGATGGCAGAGAAGGGAACAGGAGGACAGGCTATACAAACCTAAATTTCACCAGTCAGCTGAGGTTTTGAGCTACTCAAAATCTCCGTGTAAATAACCAAGTACGTTTCTATTTAAATGACTTCAGTGGGGAAATGTTTTGTAAAATGAAAACTGTTTTTAGAAAATGAACAATGTGTCCCTGTTTTCCTGTTTTCAAGCCTGAGTTTCATGTATGTACTTATTTCACTGTCTGTTGAGCACTTCCTTATTCAGGACGTTGTGCCAGGACCTGCAGGAATTCAGAGAGATCAAGCAATCTCTAACCTCAAGGAGCTCGAGGTAACACCTTAATATGCATACATCTTGTGCAGGAGGAAGGGATGGTTCAGGGTTCTTTGGACGCCTGACCCAGGCTCCCACTCAAAATCTCTCGGGCACTGCTACAGATGGGTCCACCCATCTCCTACCCCCAAGACCACACAGCATTGAACAGACCTGTTTCTTCTGCCACAGTTACAGGCCAATGGGCACGCCATGTACTAAGGTGGGACAGGTGTGAGCAGCTGGAGGTGAGCTTTAGCGGTCTGGTGAGAAATTGCCAGACCCCCAGGGCAAAACTCTTCCAGCCAGCCTTCCTTTTCTGAATTTAAAATTAACAACCCAGCTGTAAAGAGTATTTGTGCTGTGTTTCTGCTGAGGGAACAGCCTGTGAAGATCTGATCTTGGCTCTAACCCTGACTCCCTCTTACCACAGACCAGAGCCTCTGAAGGCATTAACTCTCGATCCACTGAACCACTGCTCTTTAGGAAAAGGCATCCAGCTCCAGTATATTTCATGGGCTTAGCCGAAGGGGGTGTGGAATGTCACGTTGTCATTGTTAGCTGCCGTGGAGTCCACCCCTGACTAATGGCGACTCCGTGCACAACGGAAGGAAATGCTGCCTGGTCCTGCACCATCCCCATGACTGGTTGAGAATCAAACCATTGTGATCCATAGGGTTTTCACTGGCTGATTTTCAGAAGTAGATTGCCAAGCCTTTTTGCTGAGTTCGTCTTAGTCTGGAAGCTCTGCTGAAACCTGTACAGCATCACAGCAACACACAAGTCTCCACCGATAGATGGGCAGTGGCTGTGCTTAAGGGGCATTGGTTGGTAATCGAACGCTGGTTTTCCAAGTAAAAGGTGAGAATTTTACCACTGAACCACCACTGCCCCCCCATGGTAGGTCATAGCAATTCTTTATTGAGAGACGCCCACTCTGTGAGGCCTCTCATGCTATGAGATAAATTCTTCCACTACCCCTATTTCACAGATGAGGAAACAGACTCAGCAAGGTTAAGTAACCTATCCAAACGTCATACAGCTAAAATGAGGCAGAGGCGGGATGTTTATCAGAGTTGGACGGCAAAGCCTGTGTTTTTAACCACTACTCTCAACCAACGCCCCAGCCAGTGCTATGTTTTAGGAAGCCTTTAGGGGATTTTGATAACTTGCTTTATGATTCTTTGTATGTCAGCATAGCAGAGATATGGTCAGAAACTCTCAGCCTGGGGACTGTATCTGGCCAGAAGAATGTTTTTTTAATTACTTGTATCCTGTGCATTATATCTGGCCTCTTCTCATATTTAGTTGCCTACCTGGCCCAGGAAGCATTTGAATCGGTGACCCCTGGTACAGCCCACCTCACACTCTGCTGTAACTTCAGGGATGGTGCCTTGCAACCCTTCCATGATACGGGTGTTCCACCTTCCTCCCCTCAAGAAATACTTTGGGAAGATAGAGAGGCCCATAAAACAAAACGCTCACACTGGCCCAGGAGCAAGGACGAGAAGGCAGGAGGGGACAGGAAACCTAGTAACCGGGAACCCAAGGTTGAGAAGGGGAGAGTGTTGTCATGTCGTGGGGTTGGCAATCAATATCACAAAAGAATATGAGTATTTATTGCTTAATGAGAAACTGATTTGTTGTGTAAACCTTTATCTGAAGTACAATTAAAAAAAAAAAAGAAATACTTTGGGGCTCCCTCATCTGCAGTGAGAAGTCAGACCAAGAGGCCAGTGAAACCCATGCAATTCTTACCCTTCTCCTACTCCATTCACTTTACCTCCCCCGCCCACCTTCCAAAGGACTCTGCAATCCTAGACAGGAAAGCTTGTGTTCCCTAGGCCTGACAAGCCCACTAAGTGTGGGCCCCTCAAAGGGGAGCCAGGCTGCCAGCCTGAACCCTATGGTCTTTGCAGGACCCAGCAGTCCACAAGGCCTGGCATTGACTGAGGCCCCTGGGCTGCAATCTGGGCTGCTGCCACTTGGCCCAGGGGCCTGCAAACCCAATGCAGCTCCAGTCCCAGCTCTGCCAGCTTCAAGGCAGTGGTGCCAACGACAGCCTGAGGTATAGCTCCCCCCAGGTCTGAGGGAGGGGACTGGCTGGCCCCCTGGCCACCTTGAGGGCTGTGGGCAGCCCTTTGTTTACTTGTTCCAGGAGCAAATCCTGGGCAGCCTTGTCTCATGAAACCAGGAAACAGCTTCCTGATGGGAAACTGTGGAGAAAAGGGCGTGTGTATGTGTGTGTGTGTGTGTGTGTGTGTTGGGGTGGGGAAGCAAGGAAGCGGGAGGGAAGAAGAAAGGAAAAAAACAAAAAACAAGAGGGAACAGACCAATTCAAAAGATGTGGTTTTCTTCTTGTGATTTGATGCAAGGGCTTGGTGATTGAAGTGAAGCCCTGAACCCAGACTGTGGGCCACTTAAAGAATGGGCGGGGCTGGGAAGCATCCTGAGAACAAAGAGTGCATTTAGGATGCCCTGCCCAGGGGGGTGAGGAGGCAGCAGGAGGGCAGTGTCTCTGCTCACCTGTGGGAAGCACAGGCTTCAGGTCTACCCAAAAACCTCACTGAGCATGGCTCACACAGAGGCCATTTCAGAGGCACGGGATCCCATTGTGAGATCCAGACTCAGGGCTCAGAAGGTGAAGTTTCCATAGAGAAAGACCTGGAATGAAGTGTGGGGTTTTAATTCTGGTACAGTCCCCCATACTTTGCCCTCAGAGCTTGGACTGGGTCACTTGCAGCTCCAGCTGTCTAAGTTTCTAGATTCCATTTTAGGGGCGCAGACTCTCTTCCCACTTCTTGAGCTCAACGACAGCAAGGAGCCTAAGGCATGGCACAGGGTGGATTACCCAATAAGCAAGGTAAGAACGGACTTCCTTGTGCTTACTTACTAATCTGTAGTGAACAGTTTCATATGTTTTTCACCACATCAAACCCATGTGAAACTGTTCACTACAGATTTGTAAGTAAGTAAGCACAAGTAAACCTGTGCTTACCTTAAAAACCCAAAATCCAAACCCATTGCCATTGAGTCAATTCCGACTCATAGCAACCCTACAGGACAGAGTAGAACTGCCCCATAGAGTTTCCAAGGAACACCTGATGGTTTTGAACTGCTGACCTTTTGGTTAGCAGCTTTAGCACTTAACCGCTACACAACTAGGGGTTCCAAACCTTGTTTACTGGGTAATTCATCCCTGTCAGGATTTGAAAAGAGACTTTGATTCTGTAGGAAGATGCTGTGGGATTGGGAGAGAGACAGATGCCAGCCATACCTAGATGCAGAATCTTTGAGCCCAGGGAAATGAGCTCTGGCATCCGTGTTATTAATGACATTCTGCCTCATTATGAGAGGTCCAGAATGCCCAGGGCCAGAACCAACAGGAAGTCCCAAAGCACCAACCAAAAATCCAGTGCCATTGAGAGTTGGCCCCCGACTCATGGCAACTCCATGAGTTACAGAGTAGAACTGCTCCGTAGGGTTTTCTTGGCTGTAATCTTTATGGAAGCAAATCACCAGGCCTTTCTTCCACCATGTCGCTGATTGTGTTGAAACTACTACCAACGTTTCAGTTAGTAGTTGAGCACAAATCATTTGTGCCCCCCCCCAGGGGCCTTTCCCAAGGCACCAAACTCAAACCCATTGCCATCGAGTCGATTCCGACTCATAGCAACCCTATAGGACAGAGTAGAACTACCCCATAGGGTTTCCAAGGAGCACCTGGTGGATTTGAACTGCTGACCTTTTGGTTAGCAGCTGTAGCTCTTAACCACTATGCCACCAGAGTTTCCTCCCAAGGCACAAAAGAAAAAAAAATTTTTTTTTTAAGAAAAAAAAGGCACAGACCCCTGCAATTCAGTCCCCTTCCCTCAGCCCAGGGCTCCCTCCCCCAATATGCACACACAAGAGCAGATGCTGTTCACTCGCAGTGAAGCCAATGTCCCAGCCTCCAGACCTGGAGGAAAGCTGAAGGAGGTGGGTCCTCCTGACCCTCTGCCTTCTGAGAGATCAGGACCAGGCACCAGGAAGGGTGAAGAGCTTTGGAAGTTAGTCTTTTTAAAAGCAGCCTTTTACAAAACCTCTATTGTGATTACAGAAAGTTGAAATTTTCTGGTAAATTTTATTTTCTGGGTATCAGAAACCCTACTGGCTTTCACTGTTGTTGCTGGAGATTTCCTTAAAATTGCTGTGTAAGAATAATCCCAGGACTCCTGGCCAATGCGCCTCAGGCACAGCCACCAGCTGTCTGTCAGTGGAGGCTTGTATGTTGCCCACCAGAGAGCATCTATACATTTGGGGCTCTGAGGTATCAGTTAGCCAGGAAGACTCATCCTGTGTTTGTCATCCAATCCCTCTCCTCAGATATCTCAGTAGTTGTTCAGCGTGTCTGTGAACAGAATGGTCAAAGTGACAAGGAGGTAGGTTATGCAAAAGTTCAAAAACAGGGGCTCCCCCTTGCCATGGCTGATGTATTTACTGTGACTGCCAAGTGCCCAACTTGTCTCAAAAACGACCAATGCTGAGTCTGTAAAATGACACTGTTTACCAAGTAGACCAGCTGGCAACCTGGTGGCAGGTCAATTACATTAGAGTACCTTGGAACAGGCAACCATTCATCCTTATGAGAATTGACACCAAATTCCAGAGAGAGATTTTCTTCAGTATAAGGCATTACACATAACACACACACACACGTACACACACACACACACGCGCAAACATGCATACACACAACCCCAACACATGGTATAATGCCCAACCAAAAAGCCAAACCCATTGTATCCAGCCGGTTCCGACTTACACTGACCCTATAGGACAGAGTAGAACTGCCTCATATGGTTTCCAAGGAGCACCTGGTGGATTTGAACTGCCAGCCTTTTGGTTAGCAGCTATAGCATTTAACCACTACACCACCAGGGTTTACAAGGCCCAGGGCATTATAATAATTTATGGCATGAATAAACAAATGAATATATGAATGAATACTGGAAATTAGGATGTAAGCCTGTAGAAATGGCGTGGGGGTAGTGTCTGACCTCCAACTTGACAAGGATGAAAGAGAATCAAGATGAACAGCCCAAGGCTGATTCCTACGAGGCAGAGGTCAGACATGCCTCCTCTCTCTGCCACCTTTATGAATTCTAACACCAACCATCCCTCCCACGGCACTCTCTACTTCTGTGCTAGGTTTGATAACTCATTGCAATGGCCACATAGAACTCACAGATAATACTCATGATTGTGGAGTCTATTACAGAAGTAACAGGTTACAGTGCAGGTTCAGGAGTGCTCAAGATACAGTGCTTCCATCAGGACAGCCTCTTCTCAGCCGTGCCCACGGGCACACTCTCTCTGATCCCTCAGCCTCTGCCCTGCTTGGGCAAGTGTTACAAAGCTCTTTTAGCTCTGCCATGGAAGCAGCAGTCAAGAAATCAAATGACACATTGCACTGGGCTAATCTGCTGCAAAAGACCTCTTTAAAGTATTAAAAGGCAAAGATGTCACTCTGAGCACTAAGGTGAGCTCGACCCAAATGATATTTTCAATCGCTTCATATGCATGTGAAAGCTAGACAATGACTGAGGAAAACTGATGGAGAATTGATGCCTTTGAATTATGGTGTTGGTGAAGAATATTGAATATACCATGAACTACAAGAAGAATGAACAAATCTTTCTTGGAAGAAGTACAGCCAGAATGTTCCTTAGAAGCAAGGATGTCAAGACTTTGTCTCACATATTTTGGACATGTTATTGGGAGGGTCCAGTCCCTAGAGAAGGACATCACGCTTGGTAAAGTAGAGGGTCAGCAAAAAAGAGATGGATTAACACAGTGGCTGCAACAATGAGCTCAAATATAGCAAGGATTGTAAGGATGGTGCAGGGCCGGGCAATGGTTGGTTCTGTTGTACATGGGGTCGCTATGAGTCAGAATCGACTCGATGGTACCTAGCAACAACAACAAGGGAAAATCATATGATTTGTAATTAAGCACACCTAGGGATTGATTCGAGTTCCTGGATGGTGTAAACGGGTTAACACACTTGGCTACTCCCCAAAAGGTTGGAAGTTTGAGTCCACCCAGAGGAATCGCTGAAGAAAACCCTGGTGATCTACTTCTGAAAAATCAGCCACTGAAAACCCTAGGGAGTTCTACTCTGACACACACGGGGTCGCCGTGAGTTAGAGTCGACTCGACGGCAAGTAGTAACTGGTAGGGAAGGATTCATGGCTCGATCACTTGCTGGCTGTGTAGCTTTGGGCACATCGTTTAACATCTCTGCACATCAGTGTTTGTATCTGTTGAATGAAGGGGAAAACACCAATCTTACAAGTTTGTCATGAGGAAGAAAGCTAATATTTATAAAGTGCCAGGCACAGTTGCTGGCACCTAGTAAGTGCTCAATGAACATCTACTCTCGTTCTTATAAAGGCACAGAGTCACACAGTAAATAACCGCAGAGCCAGGGTCAGAGCCCCATTTTTTAACAGCGAGCCCAGAGCAGCCTCCACCGCACACCTTGTTTTCTCGCCAGCACTGCTTTGTGCTGCTGCCAAACAGTCGCCTTTTTATTATGAAGGAACCCTGGTTAGAATGTTGGTTTCTGAAAGCAAGCAGTCATCTCTTCTGGGCATTCCTTGCCTTGCCTGGGAGCAGGCCAGGGCATCTCTGAAATGCTGTGCCCTTGAGTTTTGTTATAAAAGAATTCTACTGTATTTGGAATAAAGGTGACAAAAAGATCACAGAAGATGACCACCCTGCAGTTTTTAGATTCAAACCTTGCCTATTTCCAAGACTGTGTGGGACGGCTGAGAACAGAATAAGGCATCTCGGGAATACGTTTTTGTGGTCTCGGTTCAGCTTCCTTAATTGCTCCCAGGTCTCACTGTGCCCTCCAGTGGCAGTGAACTTAATCAGGTCTGTCTGGAGGGATGGAAACCCTGGTGGCGTAGTGGTTAAGTGATATGGCTGCCAAACTGAAAGGTCGGCTGTTCAAACCCACCAGGCGCTTCTTGGAAACCCTATGGGGCAGTTCTACTCTGTCCTATACGGTTGCTATGAGTCAGAATCGACTTGACGGCAATGGGTTTGGTTTTTGGTTTTGGTCTGGTGGGATGATGGGAACAGTCAGGCTAGAGCATGGGAATTTCACCCTTGTGGAGGCTCTAAGTAATCAAATCCACACACGCCAACCCCCCCTTTTTTTTTTCATGTGATGTTATTTTCTTTTTTAAAACTAATTTACTTATGTATTTATTTTTGTTAAAAATATACAGAGCAGAACATACACCAATTCAACAATTTCTACATGTATGATTCAGTGACATTGATTACATTCTTCAAGTTGGCAAACACCAACTCTTTAACGAAGATCAGGACGGTGCATGTGCAATGCAGTGGCAGAGACCAGAGTCAGGGCAATTGACCTGAAGGCCTCTGGGAGGTGATGAGGGTCTGCCAGAGAGGCTTCAGCAGGAATGGACAGGAGCACACATTTCAAGGGAGAAAGCCACAGAATTTGAAAATTGACCCAAATGAGAGGAAGGAGAAAAAACTATGAAAGCTAGGCTAGGAAATTGCTCCTGGTTCCAGATCACCAGTCACATCCAGGCTGCTGCAGGCTACTCCCTTCCCAGAAAGACGCAAAAAGTACAAATTTCTACCTGGCAATTTGAAGGTAGTACCATCTGCTTCTACCCTCCTGCTTTTCCCCCTCTTCTGTCTCCTTTGGAGCCTTGGTGGCTCTACCATCTGCTTCTACCCTCCTGCTTTTCCCCCTCTTCTGTCTCCTTTGGAGCCTTGGTGGCTCTAGCAGTTAAGCACTCAGCTGCTAACCAAGAGGTTGGCAGTTCAAATCCACAAGCTGCTCCTTGGAAAACCTATGGGACAGTTCTACTCTGTCCTGTAGGGTCACTATGAGTTGGATTCAACTTGACAGCACTGAGTTTCTTCTGTCTATTTCATCCCGGCACCTCCCTGAGAGGTTGGCCAACCAACTAAAAGAAATGGTTCAAGAGTTGCCTGAAACCTGGCACCAGCTGTTATGGTGCCTGGGTTCCCTTTGTAGATATTCATCCCTTGAGGTAAGCCTTTTCTGGGCTCCAAAGCAGAGTGCAAGTAGACTTAGAAAAAAGTGGCATCTTTTTTCCAAAATCAAAATAAAAAAGAATTTTTGAAAAACTGAATTAAGCAAAAAGTTTTCTTTACTGCAGGACTTCTGGGAATCTTTGCTACACTAATATACTATGAGAGTCTGCTTAGGATACTATAGGATGGCATTTCCAAAATTTATTTGAGCATTGTACCCTACTTTTCAAAGAGCATCTTGCAAGATGCTCCCTGGAACCCACTTGAGAAAGACTTCCTTAAACACCTGGCAAATGAATTCTTGGTGAGGTCCTGGCTACCAGAAGGCAGGCCCTGGTGATAAAGAGCACCATGCTAGGTGTCAAGGGACCAGAGTTCCTACCTCCGTTCTTCCAGTATACATGTGTTTTTGACTAGGTCTCCTAATTTCTTTATGCTCCATTTCCTCATCTGTAAAATGAGAAGGTTGGGAGACATCTGTGGTTTCCAAACTGTTCCAGTGAAACTTGGGGCTCCATGGAGGTACTTCATTGGTTCCACAACAGTCATGTCATTTCCATAAATTAAAAAAATGTGAGCTCCTACAGAAACACATTGGTCTCTTTTGCCTACTTTATATGTTAAGGATTTACCAAAGAATTTATTTGCTCAAACTGGTTGAAAACCTCTGGAACATTTGATCTTTGAGGACAGTTCTGAAGTCCGTGGGTAGTGTAAATGGTTAATGCAATCGGCTGCTAAGCGAAAGGTAGGAAGTTCAAGTCCACCAGGACACCTTGGAGGAAAGGCCTGGCAATCCACTTCTGAAAAATCAGAAATTGAAAACCCTATGGAGCGCGGTTCTACTCTGACACACAAGGGGTTGCCATGAGTTGGAATTGACTTGACAGCAACTGGTTTAAGGACAATTCCAGACATGTACATATAGTTCTACAACTGTACATACTATGGTTCAGGTAGAACAGCCTGGAATTACAGAATTTACCAGTGTGGATTGTTGCTAGCTGTGTGTCTTGGCCAAATCACAAGGCCTCAGGGGAATTTCTAGACCTAGGTCACCAGGCTATTGGGAATAATGAAAGAGAGAATGGATGTGACTACAGTGGAAATAGTTACAGGACACATTTTAGAAGACAAAGCTGGGAGAAAGCATTGCCTTAGCGTTGCCCATGGAGGAAAGAAAGCCATTAGTCACCAGAATACACGTCAGAATGCCTAGTGAGGATGACACAGCCATTTGGGGTTCAATGATTCATAGGTAGTGCTGAAGAAAAAGAGGGACCTTGCTTTGCTGGCCCTGAGAACAGTGTGAAGCAGGGGACCTCCTAGAATGGCAGTGGGGAGCCCCATCCAGTGCAGAGGGCCATGTGGGTGCGGTTGCCTCTCCCTGGGTTCTGCAACTGTCTCTTTCTTTTCTTGCCTCCCAGCTCAGCCCTCCTGCCCAGTCAACACTGTTATCAAATACTCTTCCTCAAATAGCCCCTTTGCTTGCTTCTTAGTTGCCCAAGAACTACAAGAATGAGTTGTAACCTTTGCAGAATCTCACAGGGTGGGTCTCGGTGAATGGTACCAGGCTGTTGCAATTGCCCTAGCTAGTTCGGAGGGGGGGGGGGGAGGGGGATTCAAGATAAAATCTAAGTCTTTTTTACTCTTCTACAAATTTTATATGCTGCTCTAAACTCTTTTTTCATTCTCTCGACTATTAATGCCCAGGCCCCAACCCAGATCAATTAAATCAGAATCTCTTAGGAGAGGCCTGAGGACCAGTGTATTTTAAGAGCTCCCTTAAAGGATTCTAATGTGGCGATAGGATTAAGAAATACTTCTAGACTCCCTAGTCTCTGAAGTCAGTCTTCTCTAGTTGGGAACTATGCTGCAAAAATATTTCTTCTTCTCAGGACGTCATGGATTAAATTGTGTTCCCCCAAAACATGTGTTAACTTGGCTAGGCCAGGATTCCAAATATTGTGTGATTATCCTCCATTTTGTGATGTGTTGTAAATCCTAACCTCTGCCTGTGGTTAATGAGGCAGGATGAGGTCATTTTAATGAGTATTAGGTTATGTTTGTTATGTTAATGAGGTAAGATTAGGGTGGGATGTGTCTTGAGTCACCACCCTTCACTGCCCAAAAGAGGTAGAAGCAGAGAGAGAGGGACCTGCTATCACCAAGAAAGAAAAGCCAGGAGTGGAGTGTACCTTTTGGACCCAGGGTCCCTGCTCTGAGAAACTCCTAGATCCAGAGGAAGATTGATGACAAGAACCATTCCCCAGAAACAACAGAGAGAGAGAAAGCCTTTCTTTTAAGCCAGCGCTCTGAATTCAGACTTCTAACCTCCTAAACCGTGAGAGAATAGATTTCTGTTTGTTCAAGCCATCCACTTGCAGTATTTCTATTATAGCAGCACAAGATAACTAAGACAAACTTCCATTCCCTAAGTGAAATTAATTTTAGCTAAAAAAAAAAAAAAAAAAAAGGCAATCTGACTGAGTAACATACACTGAATCTTAAAAGATGCATTGTCCCAATCAACCTTTCCGGAAATAAATCCCTTGCTGTCAAGTTGATTCTGACTCATGGCGATCCCATATGTTACTGCTTCAAAGAGTTTTCTTGGCTCTAAACTTTATAGAAGCAGTTTCTTCTGCAGTATGCCACTGGGTGGGTTCAAATTGCCAACTTTTAGGGTAGTAGTCAAGCACAAACTCTTTGAGCCACCCAGGGATTAAAAAAAAAAAAAAATTTTTTTTTTCAGGGATAGTTACCATTAAAGAGAGAAGACTTAGAAAATTAACTCCTCAATTGGGAATATCAGAATATATTTTGATCCAAGGATCCCTTGCCTACTATGTAAAATATCCCGTCTTTCCTACTCTACCTCATTTGTATGCTGGGCAAATAAAGAACAGGAGTTCCTGATTCTATTTTCATTACATTTCAATAATGAAAATATTGAACATCTTCCATAGATCTGACTCTAAATAGTTACTAAAGACCCAACAATGTAGAGGAACGGAACCTCTACCCCCAAAGAAATCACACATTAGCAGAGAAAATAGGTATCATGGATTAAAAAATAAATTAAAACTGAAATTACCCAATCCTTAAAAATAAACAAGAGTCTTATATATTTGAAACTGTGGGCTTCAAGCAAAACAGAAGTCAAAGGAAAATTCATAACTTTAAAATAGTAGGAAATAAGAAACTCAATTAAATAAGAATACAACTCAAGGGCAATGTGGTCATGGTGGCAGACTAATTTTTTAATC
The DNA here is from genome assembly GCF_030014295.1 of Loxodonta africana. Lineage (NCBI taxonomy): Eukaryota > Metazoa > Chordata > Mammalia > Proboscidea > Elephantidae > Loxodonta > Loxodonta africana. The sequence continues at coordinate 58,845,193 of NC_087352.1, read as the reverse complement.
TCCCTCAACCTCTCTCGAACATCAAGCAGCTAAAGCAAAAGGAAGCATTGATGAAGTAAAAGAACTGAACAGAAGATTTCAAAGGGCGCCTCGAGAAGACAAAGGATTATAATGACATGTGCAAAGAGCTGGAGGTGGAAAACCAAAAGGGAAGAACACGCTTGACTTTTCTCAAGTTGAAAGAACTCAAGAAAAAATTCAAGCCTCGAGATGCAATAGTGAAGGATTCTATGGGGAAAAATTAAGCAACGCAGGAAGCATTAAAAGAAGATGGAAGGAATACAGAGTCATTACACTAAAAAGAATTAATCGATGTTCAACCATTTCAAGAGGTGGCATATGATCAGGAACCAATGGTACTGAAGAAAGAAGTCCAAGCTGCCCTGAAGGCGTTGGTGAAAAACAAGGCTCCTGGGATTGATGGAATATCAATTGAAATGTTTCAACAAACAGATGCAGCACTGGAGGTGCTCACTCCTCTATGCCAAGAAATATGGAAGACAGCTTCCTGGCCAACTGACTGGAAGAGATCCATATTTATGCTTATTCCCAAGAAAGGTGATCCAACTGAATGTGAAAATTATAGAACAATATCATTAATACGACATGCAAGCAAAATTTTGCTGAAGATCATTCAAAAACGGCTACAGCAGTATATTGACAGAGAACTGCCAGAAATTCAGGCTGGTTTCAGAAGAGGACGCCGAACCAGGGATATATATCATTGCTCATGTCAGATGGATCCTGGCTGAAAGCATAGAATACCAGAAGGATGTTTACCTGTCTTTTATTGACTATGCAAAGGCATTCAACTGTGTGGATCATAACAAATTATGGATAACATTGCGAAGAATGGGAATTCCAGAACACTTAACTGTGCTCTTGAGGAAACTTTACGTAGATCAAGAGACAGTTGTTTGGACAGAACAAGGGGATACTGATTGGTTTAAAGTCAGGAAAAGTGTGCATCAGGGTTGTATTCTTTCACCATACCTATTCAATCTGCATGCTGAGCAAATAATCCGAGAAGCTGGACTATATGAAGAAGAACGGGGCATCAGGATTGGAGGAAGACTCATTAACAACCTGCATTATGCAGATGACACGACCTTGCTTGCTGAAAGTGAAGAGGACTTGAAGCACTTACTGATGAAGGTTAAAGACCACAGCCTTCAGTAGGATTACACCTCAACATAAAGAAAACAAAAATCCTCACAACTGGACCAATGAGCAACATCATGATAAACAGAGAAAAAGATTGACGTTGTCAAGGATTTCATTTTACTTGGATCCACAATCAACAGCCATGGAAGCAGCAGTCAAGAAATCAAAAGATGCATTGCACTGGGTAAATCTGCTGCAAAGGACCTCTTTAAAGTGTTGAAGAGCAAAGATGTCACCTTGAAGACTAAGGTGCGCCTGACCCAAGCCATGGTATTTTTGGTTGCATCATATGCATATGAAAGCTGGACAATGAATGAGGAAGACCGAAGAAGAATTGATGCCTTTGAATTGTGGTGTTGGTGAAGAATATTGAATATACTATGGACTGCCAAAAGAACAAACAAATCTGTCTTGGAAGAAGTACAACCAGAATGCTCCTTAGAGGCAAGGATGGCGAGACCGCGTCTTACATACTTTGGACATGTTGTCAGGAGGGATCAGTCCCTGGAGAAGGACATCATGCTTGGCAGAGTACAGGGTCAGCGGAAAAGAGGAAGAACCTCAACGAGGTAGATTGACACAGTGGCTGCAACAATGAGCTCAAGCATAACAACGATTGTAAGGATGGCTCAGGACTGGGCAGTGTTTCGTTCTGTTGTGCATAGGGTCGCTATGAGTCGGAACCGACTCATAGGCACCTAACAACAACAACAACACAACCTCTCTACCTGTCCATCAGTTTGTCATACTGCGATGGCTTGCTTGTTGCTATGCTGGAAGCTATGCCACCAGCATTTCAAACACCAACAGGACCACCCATGGTATACAGGTTTCAGACTTCTACTCACTTACCTTGGAAACTTTTGGATCAGGAAAGATCAATCGCCAGAAAAGGATATTATATTTGGTAAAGTAGAGTGCCAACGGAAATGAGGGAAACCCTCAGTGAGATGGATTGACACACAGTCACAACTGAACTCAAACATACCAATAATCATGAGGATGGTGCAGGACTGGGCAACATTTTTGTTGTTATACGCATGGTCTCCATGAGTTGGGGCTGACTCTATGGCGACTAACAACAATAACCTCTCCTGATAGCCAAGCAGACCAGATAGGATAACCAAAGAAAAACCCCACACGTAACATCTTAAACCATATGACAGGAAATTCAGCAAGTTCCAGGACCCCAACAAATGCATCGAACCAGCAACAGCAAGACTTGGCCACAAAAATGAAAAAATCACCCACCAATGCTCACCCTCAAAAGGAGAAGACCATCCTCTGAGCAGAAAGCTGGGCCAACCCATCGGACAGCAGCCTGTGTAAGGAAGACAAGTCCTGTGGGCTCTATGTTGTGAGAGAGCAAAACTGTGTGGACAGGGGAGGATCAAAGAGGAATGTAACAGCTTAAGTCCTTGAGAATATCAAAAACATCCAGCAAATAATTCATTCCACTCTGAGGGAAAATTACTGGAAACAGACATCACTAAGGGCAGAGCAGAAACACTATCAGTAAGTGAAAGAGAAGGCATACATAGTGGGGGAGGAGGGGCCCAGAGGAAGAAGGTCTCAGAAAGTAGTGCAGCATCAAAACCCAACATGTGAAACTGAGAGCATAACCTTGGAGGCAAGACCTGTGGAGCTCTAGGGCTGTGAAATCCGGCTGGAGGCAGAAAGACTCCCTGAACCAGGCTTATGCCTGAGACAAAGAAGTGACAACACAGCCAGGTGTTATTTTGAGTCATTCATCATACCAACAGAGAAGGTGACCTTGATCCTTGAAGCTGGGAAAACAGCTCATCTCCTACCACATTTCCCATCTCCTCCCAAACTTCCCATCTCTGTCTAAACTTCCCATCTCCACCCTCCACCTCTCAACAGGAACCTCCTCCTAAAGGCATAGATAGCTCACCTATGGGGGAAGAGAGGAATAGAGTCCACCTCCATACAGTTATCTTTCCGAAGATTAAAATGAGATGACACGGGAGCTGTAGTTGACACCTTTTGTGTCCTGCATCACGTCCCTTTGACTCACCTTTGATTCAGTCTCAGCTGCAAAGCACAGATTCATGTGAGTGCAAGCCCCGCCCACCCTGGCAGTGCCCCTCCTCAATTGGGTGCTGTGCCTCTTTTTGCTTCTGCCTCAGGGCTTCCCCCAGTGCCACAGGAACAACACTCAACCAAAGGAAGTGGAACCCTCCTTTGCAGTTAGCAGCCGAGCATTTAACCATTGCAGATATACTTGTTCAAAAACCCTAGAGGTCTATGCTGTGATTTCCAGAGACTCAACTGAGCATTCATATTTTTGATAGATGAGTATCATTGGGTCTGTTGGATCATAGGCCCACATGGGTGAGCAGCTAGTACCATAGCCTGGACTTGTTGAAAAACCTTCTCTTGCTCTGATTCCCACTTAAAACTACAAAGGTATTAACTCAGACCTCCTGTTTATAGTTAATTCTTTAATTCAGTGAGTTATATACCATTGGAAAATGGCATTGCCATGATTTTTGTCACTGACGTTTCATACAGCAGGCATCCAGCAGTGTCAACTCTACAAGGTTTTATTAATCTTACAGTTATTGTGTGTGTTTCTTCATCCAATGCAGTATGATAGCCTACCCTATAAGAAGCTTTAGTGGCTTTCTCATTTCTAGTTTGAAAAGCAAACAAGTTTTTGCCTTTCAAGACATCTTCATGTCTAAGTCTGAAATAGTCAATACTTTTCCTTCAAACTCTGAATGATGGGTCTCAAAATGATGCTGCAATTTTACTGATACCATAATACTGTTTGAAAATGTTTAGTTGCATAAGGCACAATAAATTATAAATATCTATAAAGTTGAAGGATCAATAGCTTTCATGCTATTTTCATTTGCAATTTTATCTAGTTTCTTTGGAGAGTATTCCTCTCTTCTATGAATCAGAGAACATTCTGATATGTCAGTTTCATCTTTTTCAGCATCTTAAAATGCAGACAGTGCAACTGTGAGTTAAAAAGGGGAGTCTTCTAATCTCTCCCTTTTAAGCCAATGATACATTGTAAGAGCATTTCATTTTATTTTAGAATAAGATATAATTAAATTCTAAAATAAATGTTTTAGATAACATTTAAAACTTTAGAAACAGGTTTTTAAATGTTATTGCAGAACAAGACAACACAGAGTACTTACTTCTTGTGTTTCTCTACTGATGTAAAGAATACTTCGGAATTTCAAAATAATGATTTATTACGCAATAATGAAATCACAGAGCCTGTAGCAAGTATAGCCAAAGAAAGATACTAAGAGAAGTAGATTAACTGAGTTATTCCCTGAAAATACAATAATTATACTCTAATATTACTTACCTTAGAAAATTCTAGAAAACACAATACGGCAGCACACATTTCATTAGCTGTCAGAATGCTGACATCATCACACACATCATGAAGCCTCTAGAAAACTCCAGCATACACTCTTGAGAGAATGAGAATGAAAAAGGCAAACTACATCTTTGTGTTATTACATAGTGTTGACCTCACAGAACTCACTACACATTGAGAACTATTTCCATATAGCAATAAGAATAAATAAACTCCAACTATATGCAACAATATAGATGCACTTTCCAAAAAAAAAAAAAGGTTGAGTGAGAGAAGCCAAAACTAAAAGTGTGTTCTGATGATTCCATTCATATAAAGAACAAAAGCAAGCTTTATCCTGTAGGCATCTGGGAATCATGAAGTATTTCGAAACAGGTGAGTGATACATTCAGATGCATATTTTAGAAAGACCGCCCTGGAATCAGTATGAAGGATGTATTGAAAAGTGGGAGAAACCAGAGGTAGAGGGTCTCATTAACACGTTACTGAAAACTTCCGGTTAAGATGCCTCTAGCTTCTATGGACAGCCTCTGCTTCAAACACACACGCGTACAAAAGATAGATAAAAAATAAAAAGAGGAAACTAAAAAGATATATCTGGGCTCAAAAGCAAGACAAGAGTCTAAACTAACCAGTCAGACTTCCACTTCTGGCCTTGATGGAGTGACAAGGACTGGACTTGACCCCCTTCCACAAACAACTGGAAAGCTGGACAAAATATATGATACAATGGTTTCAGACACTGGACAAGAGGCAGCACTGGACTCTGGTTCCTGAGAGAAGGAAAATAAACTGAATGAACCCTAAAATAACCCTGGATTTCTGCCTGGAGGCAATTTCTGGAATTTATTGAATTAATGAGAGTTCAGAAATGTTGTGAATATAAGACCAACATACTAAGAACAAAGAATTTTTAACATGTAGTATAAGAAAAGGATACAAACAGAAAATAAGGTACCTGTAAGTAAATCTAACCAAAGACATGAAGAAATTTTAGGGAGCAAATTATAAAAATGTTTTAATATTTTTTAAAGAAGACATAAGTGGAGAGAGGTACCATTCTTGTGGGTAGAATATCATAAAGATGTCAGTATGCATCTAATTAGCCTATAAACTCAATGTAATTCTCTTTTTTTTTCTTTTTTTAATAATTTTTATTGAGCTTTAAGTGAACGTTTACAAATCAAGTCAGTCTGTCATATATAAGCTTATATACACCTTACTCCATACTCCCACTTACTCTCCCCCTAATGAGTCAGCCTGTTCCCTCCTTCCAGTCTCTCCTTTCGTGACGATTTTGCCAGTTTCTAACCCTCTCTACCCTCCTATCTCCCCTCCAGACAGGAGATGCCAACACAGTCTCAAGTGTCCACCTGATACAAGTAGCTCACTCTTCATCAGCATCTCTCTCCAACCCATTGTCCAGTCCCTTCCATGTCTGATGAGTTGTCTTCGGGGATGGTTCCTGTCCTGGGCCAACAGAAGGTTTGGGGTCCATGACTGCCGGGATTCCTATGTCTCAGTCAGGCCATTAAGTCTGGTCTTATGAGAATTTGGGGTCTGCATCCCACTGATCTCCTGCTCCCTCAGGGGTTCTCTATTGTGCTCCCTGACAGGGCAGTCATCGGTTGTGGCCGGGCACCAACTAGTTCTTCTGGTCTCAGGATGATGTAGTCTCTGGTTCATGTGGCCCTTTCCGTCTCTTGGGCTCATAGTTATCCTGTGACCTTGGTGTTCTTCATTCTCCTTTGCTCCAGGTGGGTTGAGACCAATTGATGCATCTTAGATGGCCGCTTGTTAGCATTTAAGACCCTAGACGCCACATTTCAAAGTGGGATGCAGAATGTTTTCATAATAGAATTATTTTGCCAATTGACTTAGAAGTCCCCTTAAGCCATAGTCCCCAAACCCCCACCCTTGCTCTGCTGACCTTTGAAGCATTCAGTTTATCCCGGAAACTTCTCTGCTTTGGTCCAGTCCAGTTGAGCTGACCTTCCATGTATTGAGTATTGTCCTTCCCTTCACCTAAAGTACTTCTTATCTACTTACTAATCAGTAAATAACCCTCTCCTACCCTTCCTCCCTCCCGCCCTCGTAACCACAAAAATATGTGTTCTTCTCAGTTTATACTATTTCTCAAGATCTTATAATAGTGGTCTTATACAATATCTGTCCTTTTGCCTCTGACTAATTTCACTCAGCATAATGCCTTCCAGGTTCCTCCATGTTATGAAATGTTTCATAGATTCATCACTGTTCTTTATCGATGCATAGTATTCCATTGTGTGAATATACCATAATTTATTTAACCATTCATCTGTTGATGGACATCTTGGCTGCTTCCAGCTTTTTGCTGTTGTAAACAGAGCTGCAATAAACATGGGTGTGCATATACCTGTTTGTGTGAAGGCTCTTATTTCTCCAGGGTGTATTCCGAGGAGTGGGATTTCTGGGTTGTATGGTAGTTCTATTTCTAACTTTTTAAGAAAACGCCAGATAGATTTCCAAAGTGGTTGTACCATTTTACATTCCCACCAGCAGTGTATAAGAGTTCCAATCTCTCCACAGCCTCTCCAACATTTATTATTTTGTGTTTTTTGGATTAACGCCAGCCTTGCTGGAGTGAGATGGAATCTCATCGTAGTTTTAATTTGCATTTCTCTAATGGCTAATGATTGAGAGCATTTTCTCATGTATCTGTTAGCTGCCTGAATATCTTCTTTAATGAAGTGTGTGTTCATATCCTTTGCCCACTTCTTGATTGGGTTGTTTGTCTTTTTGTGGTTGAGTTTTGACAGAATCATATAGATTTTAGAGATCAGACGCTGGTGGGAGATGTCATAGCTGAAAATTCTTTCCCAGTCTGTAGGTGGTCTTTTTACTCTTTTGGTGAAGTCTTTAGATGAGCATAGGTGTTTGATTTTTAGGAGCTCCCAGTTATCTGGTTTCTCTTCGTCATTTTTGGTAATGTTTTGTATTCTGTTTATGCCTTGTATTAGGGCTCCTAAGGTTGTCCCTATTTTTTCTTCCATGATCTTTATCATTTTAGTCTTTATGTTTAGGTCTTTGATCCACTTGGAGTTAGTTTTTGTGCATGGTGTGAGGTATGGGTCCTGTTTCATTTTTTTTTGCAAATGGATATCCAGTTATGCCAGCACCATTTGTTAAAAAGACTATCTTTTTCCCAATTAACTGACTCTGAGCCTTTGTCAAGTATCAGCTGCTTGTATGTGGATGGATTTATATCTGGGTTCTCAATTCTGTTACACTGGTCTATGTGCCTGTTGTTGTACCAATACCAGGCTGTTTTGACTACTGTGGCTGTATAATAGCTTCTGAAATCAGGTAGAGTGAGGCCTCCCACTTTCTTCTTCTTTTTCAGTAATGTTTTGCTTATCCGAGGCTTCTTTCCCTTCCATATGAAGTTGGTGGTTTGTTTCTCTATCACCTTAAAAAATGACATTGGAATTTGGATCGGAAGTGCATTGTATATATAGATGGCTTTTGGTAGAATAGACATTTTTACTATGTTAAGTCTTCCTATCCATGAGCAAGGTATGTTTTTCCACTTAAGTATGTCCTTTTTAATTTCTTGTAGTAGAGCTTTGTAGTTTTCTTTGTATAGGTCTTTTACATCTTTGGTAAGATTTATTCCTAAGTATTTTATCTTCTTGGGGGCTACTGTGAATGGTATTGATTTGGTTATTTCCTCTTCGATGTTCTTTTTGTTGATGTAGAGGAATCCAAGTGATATTTGTATGTTTATCTTATAACCTGAGACTCTGCCAAACTCTACTATTAGTTTCAGTAGTTTTCTGGAGGATTCCTTAGGGTTTTCTGTGTGTAAGATCATGTCATCTGCAAATAGAGATAATTTTACCTCCTCCTTGCCAATCCGGATGCCCTTTATTCCTTTGTCTAGCCTGATTGCTCTGGCTAGGATCTCTAGCACAATGTTGAATAGGAGCGGTGATAAAGGGCATCCTTGTCTGGTTCCTGTTCTCAAGGGAAATGCTTTCAGGCTCTCTCCATTTAGAGTGATGTTGGCTGTTGGCTTTGTATGGATGCCCTTTATTATGTTGAGGAATTTTCCTTCAATTCCTATTTTGGTAAGAGTTTGTATCATAAATGGGTGTTGGACTTTGTCAACTGCCTTTTCTGCATCAATTGATAAGATCATGTGGTTTTTGTCTTTTGTTTTATTTATATGGTGGATTACATTAATGGTTTGTCTAATCTTAAACCAGCCTTGCATACCTGGTATAAATCCCACTTGGTCGTGGTGGATTATTTTTTGATATGTTGTTGAATTCTATTGGCTAGAATTTTGTTGAGGATTTTTGCATCTATGTTCATGAGGGATATAGGTCTGTGGTTTTCTTTTTTTGTGATGTCTTTACCTGGTTTTGGTATCAGGGAGATGGTGGCTTCATAGAATGAGTTAGGTAGTATTCCGTCATTTTCTATGCTTTGAAATACCTTTAGTAGTAGTGGTGTTAACTCTTCTCTGAAAGTTTGGTAGAACTCTGCAGTAAAGCCGTCCAGGCCTGGGCTTTTTTTTTGTTGGGAGTTTTTTGACTACTGTTTCAATCTCTTTTTTTGTTATGGGTCTATTTAGTTGTTCTACTTCTGATTGTGTTAGTTTAGGTAGGTAGTGTGTTTCTAGGAATTCATCCATTTCTTCTAGGTTTGCAAATTTGTTAGAGTACAATTTTTCGTAATAATCTGGTATGATTCTTTTAATTTCAATTGGGTCTGTTGTGATGTGGCCCATCTCATTTCTTATTCGGGTTATTTGTTTCCTGTCCTATATTTCTTTAGTCAGTCTGGCCAATGGTTTATCAATTTTGTTAATTTTTTCAAAGAACCAGCTTTTGGCTTTGTCAGGTCTTTCAATTGTTTTTCTGTTCTCTAATCCATTTAGTTCAGCTCTAATTTTTATTATTTGTTTTCTTCTGGTGCCTGATGGATTCTTTTGTTGCTCACTTTCTATTCGTTCAAGTTGTAGGGACAGTTCTCTGATTTTGGCTCTTCTTTTTGTATGTGTGCATTTATCGATATAAATTGACCTCTGAGCACTGCTTTTGCTGTGTCCCAGAGGTTTTGATAGGAAGTGTTTTCATTCTCATTGCATTCTATGAATTTCTCTATTTCCCCCTTAATGTCTTCTATAACCCAGTCTTTTTTCAGCAGGGTATTGTTCAGTTTCCAAGTATTTGATTTCTTTTCCCTAATTTTTCTGTTATTGATTTCCACTTTAACGGCCTTGTGGTCTGAGAAGATGCTTTGTAATATTTTGATGTTTTGGATCCTGCAAAGGTTTGTTTTATGACCTAATATGAGGTCTATTCTAGAGAATGTTCCATGCGCGCTAGAAAAAAAGTATACTTTGCAGCAGTTGGGTGGAGTGTTCTGCATAAGTCTATGAGGTCAAGTTGGTTGATTGTAGCAATTAGGTCTCCCGTGTCTCTATTGAGCTTCTTACTGGAAGTCCTGTCCTTCTCCGAAAGTGGTGTGTTGAAGTCTCCTACTATAATTGTGGAGGTGTCTATCTCACTTTTCAGTTCTGTTAAAGTTTGTTTTATGCATCTTACAGCCCTGTCATTGGGTGCATAAATATTTAATATGGTTATATCTTCCTGGTCAATTGTCCCTTTAACCATTATGTAGTGTCCTTCTTTATCCTTTGTGGTGGATTTAACTTTAAAGTCTACTTTGTCAGAAATTAATATTGCTACTCCTGCTCTTTTTTGCTTGTTGTTTGCTTGATATGTTTTTTTCCATCCTTTGAGTTTTAGTTTGTTTGTGTCTCTAAGTCTAAGGTGTGTCTCTTATAGGCAGCATATAGACGGATCGTGTTTCTTTATCCAGTCTGAGACTCTCTGTCTCTTTATTGGTGCATTTAGTCCATTTACATTCAGCATAATTATAGATAAGTATGTGTTTAGTGCTGTCATATTGATGCCTTTTTATGTGTGTTGTTGACAATTTCATTTTTCCACTTACTTTTTTGTGCTGAGACGTTTTTCTTTGTAAATTGTGTGTTCCTCATTTTCATAGTATTTGACTTTATGTTTGCTGAGTCGTTATGTTTTTCTTGGTTTTTATTTTGAGTTATGGAATTGTTAGACCTCTTTGTGTTTACCTTAATATTTACCCCTATTTTTCTAAGTAAAAACCTAACTTGTATTGTCCCATATCGCCTTGTTTCCCTCGCCTTATGGCAGTTCTATGCCACCTGTATTTAGTCCCTCTTTCTGATTATTGTGATCTTTTACATATTGACTTCAATGATTCCCTGTTTTGAGCGTTGTTTCTTTTTAAAATTAATCTTAATTTGTTTTTGTGATTTCCCTATTTGAGTTGTTATGAGGATGTTCTGTTCTGTGACCTTGTGTTGTGCTTGTATCTGATATTATTGGTTTTCTGACCAAACAATTTCCTTTAGTATTTCTTGTAGCTTTGGTTTGGTTTTTGCAAATTCTCTAAGCTTGTGTTTATCTGTAAATGTTTTAATTTCGCCTTCATATTTGAGAGAGAGTTTTGCTGGATATATGATCCTTGGCTGGCAGTTTTTCTCCATCAGTGCTCTATATATGTCATTCCATTGCCTTCTTGACTGCATGGTTTCTGCTGAGTAGTCTGAACTTATTCTTACTGATTCTCCTTTGCACTGGCTGGGCTTCCCCCGAGGTCACTTCTGGGGGCTAGGGCTGTGTCCGTGTTTGCTCTTTCTCAGGATGCTGTGCTCAGCTCCCCTGCGCCCAGTCCAAAGCCTGGCTCCAAGGTTTCCTGACTGGGATGCTAGCTCCAGGCTTCAAAAACAGTCGCTGCTTCCCCGTGGTTGTTCATTCTCAGTCTCTGTCACTCAGGTCAACTCTTTCGATCTGTGATGGTCAGGGTTCGTAGATTGTCATGTATGTGATTGATTCACTTGTTTTTCCGAGTCTTTGTTGCAAGAGGGATCCGAGGTATCTTCTACCTAGTCAGCCATCTTGGCCCCCCTCTTTTTTTTTCTTATTGTACTTTAGTTGAAGGTTTACAGAACAAACAATTTTCTCATAAGGCAGTTAGTACACATACTGTTTTAAGACATTGGTTAACAACTGCACAACATGTCAATACTCTCCCTTCTCAACCTTTGGTTCCCTTCAATGTAATTCTAATAAAATTTCACTAAGGCTTTTCACGGAACTCGATAAGCTGAAATTCCTAAGGAATTCATAAGAAAGAACAAAGAGCAGATAATAATAAAGACAATTTTGAATACAAACACAGTGTGGGGGAAGGTGTGTGGGGAAATGCACTGGGGAAAGGACCGTCCCTTCTAGGTTAGAATTTATCAAAACTTAGTATAAAGCTAAAGGGATTAAAACACTGTGGTACTCTTTGGTGAGTGGCATCTGGGGTCTGAAAAGCTAGCAAGTGGCCATCTAAGGTGCATCAATTGGTCCCAACCTGCCTGGAACAAAGGAGAATGAAGAGCACCAAATACACGACGAAAATATTAGCCCAAAAGATGGAAAGGGCCACATAAACCAGAGATGCTATCAGCCTAAGACCAGAAGAACTAGATGGTGCCTGGCTACCATGAATAACTGCCCTGACAGGAAACAACAGAGTCCCTGACAGAGCAGGAGAAAAGCGGGTACAGAACTCAATTCCAGTAAAAAGACTAGACTTAATGGTCTGACTGAGGCTGGAGGGACCCCTGGACTCTCTGTTAGCCCAGAACTAAAACCATTCCCGAAGCCAACTCTTCAGACAAAGATTAGGCTGGACTATAAGACATAAATGATGCTTGTTAAGAGAGTGTTTCTTAGCTCAAGTAGATAAAAATAATTTTTTTTTTTTTAATTTTTATTTTATCAAGTAGATACATGAGACTAAATGGGCAGCTCCTGACCGGAGGCAAGATGAGAAGGCAAAAAGGGACAGGAACTGGTTGAATGGACATGGGAAATCCGTGGCGGAAAGGAAGAGTGTCCTGTCACAGTGTAGTGAGAGTAACTAGGGTCACATAACAATGTGTGTGTAAATTTATCTATGAGAAACTAACTTGAACTGTTAACTTTCACTTAAAGCACAATTAAAAAAAAAAAAACACTCTGGTACTGATGCAATAACAGACAAATCAACCAATGGCAAAGAATAGCAGGCCCACAAAAGATCCTCACACAAATAGAATTTGTAATGCAAATTAGGTGGCACTGCAAATTAGCAGGGAAATTATGCCCCATTCAATATATGGTGCTGGCAATATTACTTACTGATAAGAAAAAATAAAAGTGAATCCCTACCTTACATCATACACAAAATTTATTCCAACTGGATTAAAGACCTAAATCTTTTAAATTTTCAAAGAAAATATACAGTGAAAGCTGTGAGAGCCAGAACTTGACAGGACTGCCTTGTTTTTCCAAGTCTTGCAAGTTTTCCACCTTTGGCAGGGTACAGTCTTACCACTTTTCTACCACTCGATTTAGTGGAAAGTATTTGAGTTTTCCTTCTCTGGCAGATTTCCACCTTCCACACAGGCTCTGGCTTTCTCAGGTTTACTGTAAAATACCTTTATGAATTTGGGGTTGAGAAGGCCAAGAGATCAAAAGCATAAAGGGAAATATTTATCCATTCTACCACTTGAAAAAATTTAAACTCCTGTATATTAAAAGATGGAGACCCTGAGTTGCACAAATGGCTAAGCACTTGACTACTACCTGAAAGGCTGGTGGTTCAAACCCACCCAGAAGCACTTTGGGAGACAGGCCTAGTGATCTGCTCCCAAAAGGCACAGGCTTGAAAACCCTACACGACAGTTTTACTCTGTATGGATGGGGTCACGGTGAGTTGGAGTCGACTTGACGGCAACTCTTAAAAATACGCTGTTTCTTACAAATTGAAATATAGACTTACCATATGACCCAGCAATCATTCTAGGTTTTTACCCAAATGAGATGAAAACATATGTCCACATAAAAACCTGTACATGAATGTTTATAGCAGCTTTATTCATAATTGTCAAAAATTGAAGTGAGTGGCCATCTAAATCAATTAGTCTCAACCCACCTGGAGCAAAGAAGAATGAAGAACACCAAAAACACAAGGAAAATATTACCCCACGAGACAGAAAAGGCCACATAAACCAGAGACTCCATCAGCCTGAGACCAGAAGAACTAGATGGTGCCTGGCTACCACCAATGACCACCCTGACAGGGAACACAACAGAGAGTCCCTGACGGAGCAGGAGAAAAGTGAGGTACAGAACATAAATTCTAGTAAAAAAGATCAGACTTTGGTTTAACTGAGACTGGAGGAACCCTGGAAGACATGGCCCCCAGACTCTCTGTTACCCCAGAATTAAAAGCATTCCCAAAGCCAACTCTTCAGACAAAGATTAGACTGGGCTACCCCAGAATTAACACCATTCCCGAAGCCAGCTCTTCAGACAAAGATTAGACTGGACTATAAGACATAAAATGACACTCGTGAAGAGTGTGCTTCTTAGTTCAAGTAGATACGTGAGAATAAATGGGCAGCTTGTTTCTGGAGGCAAGATAAGCAAGGGACAGGAGCTGACTGAACAGACATGAGAAATTCACGGTGGAAAGGAGGAGTGTGCTGTCACATTACAGGGAGAGAGCAATTAGGGTCACATAACAATATGTGTATAAATTTTTTATGAGAAACTAACTTGAGCTGTAAACTTTCACTTAAAGTACAGTAAAATAAAATAAATTAGAAGCAACTAAGACATCTTTCAATAGATGAATAGGTAAACAAACTATGGTATATCCATACAAAGAAATATTAGTCATCAGTAAAAAGAGCTACGAAGCCATGAAAATCTTAAAAAATCTTAAAATGCCAACATTGTGCTGGAGGCCCTATCCAGAGCAATTAGGCTAGATAAAGAAATAAAAGACATCCAGATTGGTAAGGAAGAAGTAAAAGTATCTCTATTTGGAGATGACGTGATCTTATACACAGAAAACCCTAAAGAATCCTCAGGAAAACTACTGAAACAAATAGAAGAGTTAAGCAGAGTATCAGGATACAAGATAAACATACAAAAATCAGTTAGATTCCTCTACACCAAAAAAAGAACATCGAAGAGGAAAAATACCAAATCAATGCCATTTACAGTAGCCCCCAAGAAGATAAAAAACTTAAGAATAAATCTTATCAGAGACATAAAAGACCTATACAAAGAAAATTACAAGACACTACTGAAAGAAACCAAAAGAGACCTACATAAGTGGAAAAATATACCCTGCTCATGGACAGGAAGACTTAACATTATAAAAATGTCTATTCTACCAAAAGTGACCTATAGATACAGTGCAATTCTAATGCAAATTCCAACAACATTTTTTGATAAGATGGAAAAACAAATCACCAACTTCATATGGAAGGGAAAGAGGCCCCGGATAAGCAAAGCATCACTGAAAAAGAAGAACAAAGTGGGAGGCCTCACACTACCTGATTTTAGAACCTATTACACTGCCACAGTAGTCAAAACAGCCTGGTACTGGTACAACAACAGGCACGTAGACCAATGGAACAGAATTGAGAATCCAGACATAAATCCATCCACATATGAGCAGCTGATATTTGACAAAGGCTCAAGGTCAGTTAAATGGGGAAAAGACAAGCTCTTTAACAAATGGTGCTGGCATAACTGAATATCCACCTGCGAAAAAAATGAAACAAGACCCATACCTCACACCATGCACAAAAACTAACTCAAAATGGATCAAAGACCTAAATATAAAATCTAAAATGATAAAGGTCATGGAAAAGAAAATAGGGACAATGCTAGGAGCCCTAAAACATGGCATAAACAGTATACGAAACGTTACTAACAATGTACAAACACCAGAAGAGAAACTAAATAACTGGGAGCTCCTAAAAATCAAACACCTATGCTCATCCAAAGACTTCACCAAAAGAGTAAAAAGATTACCTACAGACTGGGAAAAAGTTTTTAGCTATGACATTTCTGATCAGTGTCTGATCTCTAAAATCTACATCATACTGCAAAAACTCAACAACAAAAAGACAAATAACCTAATTAAAAAATGGGCAAAGGATATGAACAGACACCTCACTAAAGAAGACATTCAGGTAGCTAAGAGATACATGAGGAAATGCTCACGATCATTAGCCGTTACAGAAATGCAAATCAAAACTGTAATGAGATTCCATCTCACTTCAACAAGGCTGGCATTAATCCAAAAAACACAAAATAATAAATGTTGGAGAGGTTGGGGAGAGATGGGAACGTTTATACACTGCTGGTGGGAATGTAAAATGCTACAGCCACTTTGGAAATCGATTTGGCGCTTCCTTAAAAAGCTAGAAATAGAACTACCATATGATCCAGCAATCCCACTCCTTGGAATATACCCTAGAGAAATAAGTGCCTTTACATGAACAGATACATGCACACCCATGTTCATTACAGCACCGTTTACAATAGCAAAAAGATGGAAGCAACCAGGGTACCCATCAATGGATGAACGGATAAATAAATTATGGTATATTCACACAATGAAATACTTCCCATGGATAAAGAACAGTGATGAATCTGTGAACATGGAGGAATCTGGAAGGCATTATGCTGAGTGCAATTAGTTGTAAAAGCACAAATATTGTATGAGACCACTATTACAAGGACTTGAAAAATAGTTTAAACAGAGAAGAAAATACTCTCTGATGGTTACAAGAGGGGTGAGGGAGGAAGGGGAAGGAGGGAGAGGGGCTTTCACTGATTAGATAGTAGATAAGAGCTATTTTAGGTGAAGGGAAAGACAACACACAATACAGGAGAGGTCAGCACAACTGGACTAAACCAAAAGCAAAGCAGTTTCCTGAATAAACTGAATGCTTCAAAGGCCAGTATAGCAGGGGCAGGGGTTTGGGGACCATGGTTTCAGGGGACATCTAGGTCAATTGGCATCATAAAATCTATTAAGAAAACATTCTGCATCCCACTTTCGAGAGTGGCGTCTGGGGTCTTAAATGCTAGCAAGCAGCCATCTAAGATGCATCAATTGGTCTCAACCCACCTGGAACAAAGAAGAATGAAGAACACCAAAGGCACAAGGTAAGTATGAGCCCAAGAGACAGAAAGAGCCACATAAATCAGAGACTACATCAGCCTGAGACCAGAAGAACTAGATGGTGCCTGGCTACAATCGATGACTACCCTGACAGGGAACACAACACAGAATCCCTGAGGGAGCAGGAGAGCAGTGGAATGCAGACCCCAAATTCTCGTAAAAAGACCAGACTTAATGGTCTGACTGAGACTAGAAGGACCCCAGAGTTCATGGTCCCCAGACCTTCTGTTAGCCCAAGACAGGAACCATTCTCGAAGCCAACTCTTCAGACAGGGGTTGGACTGGACTATGGGATAGAAAATGATACCGGGGAAGAATCAGCTCCTTGATTCAAGTGGACACATGAGACTATGTTGGCATCTCCTGTCTGAAGGGGAGATGAGAGGGCTGAGGGGGTCAGAAGCTTGACGAACGGACATGAAAAGAGAGAGTGGAGGGAAGGAGTGTGCTGTCTCATTAGCGGGAGAGCAATTAGGAGTATATAGCAAGGTGTATATAAATTTTCGTATGAGAGACTGACTTGATTTGTAAACTTTCACTTAAATCACAATGAATTTTTTTTTTTTAATCTTAAAATGTGTAGCCTTTGTGTTTTCTGGCAGAACAAGGAGAACCTTTAGGTCTAATGAAATTCAGCAGTAGGTAGGGCAGGGACAGTGCAGAAGTTATGACATGGAGCTGGTCCTTCCTTCCCTGAGTTAGTAAGTTGAAATTGTCATCAAAACTCCAAAATCTTGCAGGTATGAAGAGAGGCGGTTCCCTCTGGTCATCACTCAGCTTATCCTGGTCGGGGCAACAGAAGTTAGATATATTGGTTCACCTATTTGGCCATTTGTCAAGGTTCCGCCTTATCTAAGAGGTTTTGAGGTGATTATACAATTTGCATGCTGGAAAATATATAATGATAAGGCCTGAGGGAGCCAAAGAGAGTTGCAAAGAAGGACAGGAAATTTATAAAACTGGGGGTAGATTTGTGTACACAAAAGAAATAAACTCATTTTTCAAGAAAAGCATTAAAAAAAAATCTTAAAATGCATTTTGCCAAGTAAAAGAAGCCATTCTGAGAAAGCTACATTCTATATGATTCCACCTATATGACATCTCAGGAAACGCAAAACTATAGAGACAATGAAAAGACCAGTTTTTGCCAGGGAGGAGGGGGGTAGGGGAGAGGAATGAATAGGTGGTACACAGGGCATTATTAGGACAGTGAAACTGTGTATGATAATGTAATGGTGGACACATGACATTATTCATTTGACAAAACCCATAGGACTGTATGGCACAAATAATACACAAAATTTATTCCAATTGGATTAAAGACCCAAATCTTTTAACTTTTTGAAGAAAATATACAGTGAAACCGGTGACAGCCAGAACTCAACGGGACTGCCTTGTTTTTCCAGGTCTTGCAAGTTTTCCGCCTTTGACCGGGCATAGTCTTACCACTTTTCTACCACTCGTTTTAGTGGAAAATATTTGAGTTTTCCTTCTCTGACAGATATCCACCTTCCACACAGGTTCTAGCTTTTGCAGGTTAACTGTAAGATACCTTTATAAATATAAATGGTTAACATGCTTGGCTGCTAACCAATAGGTTGGAGGTTTGAGTCCACTCAGAGGTACCTTGGAAGAAAGACCTGGTGATCTACTTCCAAAAAATCAGCCATGAAAACTCCACGGAGCACAGTTCTACTCTGACACACATGGGGTTGCCACGAGTTGGAGATAATTCAAGGGCAACTGATGATGTAAACCAGGGGCTTTAGTTAATAATGATATATCAACACTGGTTCACCAATGTAACAAATGTACCACAGGAATGCAAGGTGTTAATAATAGAAGAAACCATGTGCGGGGGTGGGGGGAAGTATATAGGAACTCTACTTTCTTCGCAATTTTTATGTAAACCAAAAACTGCTCTAAAAAATAAAGTCTATTTTTTAAAAAGTTGCCAGCAACCAAGGTGTCCATCAACAGATGAATGGGTAAATAAATTGTGGTATACTCACACAATGGAATACTACGCATCGGTAAAGAACAGTGACGAATCTGTGAAACATTTCATAACATGGAGGAACCTGGAAGGCATTATGCTGAGTGAAATTAGTCAGAGGCAGAAGGACAGATATTGTATAAGACCACTATTATAAGATCTTGAGAAATAGTATAAACTGAGAAGAACACATACTTTTGTGGTTACGAGGGGGGGAGGGAGGGAGGGTGGGAGAGGGTTTTTTACTGATTAATTAGTAGATAAGAACCGCTTTAGGTGAAGGGAAGGACAATACTCAATACATGGAAGGTCAGCTCAACTGGACTGGACCAAAAGCAAAGAAGTTTCCGGGATAAACTGAATGCTTCAAAGGTCAGTGGAGCAAGGGCGGAGGTTTGGGGACCATGGTTTAAGGGGACTTCTAAGTCAATTGGCAAAATAATTCTATTATGAAAACATTCTGCATCCCACTTTGAAATGTGACGTCTGGGGTCTTAAATGCTAACAAGCGGCCATCTAAGATGCATCAATTGGTCTCAACCCACCTGGATCAAAGGAGAATGAAGAACACCAAGGTCACACGACAACTAAGAGCCCAAGAGACAGAAAGGGCCACATGAACCAGAGACCTACATCATCCTGAGACCAGAAGAACTAGTTGGTGCCCGGCCACAACCGATGACTGCCCTGACAGGGAGCACAACAGAGAACCCCTGAGGGAGCAGCAGATCAGTGGGATGCAGACCCCAAATTCTCACAAAAAGACCATACTTAATGGTCTGACTGAGACTAGAGGAATCCTGGCGGTCATGGTCCCTGAACCTTCTGTTGGCCCAGGACAGGAACCGTTCCCGAAGACAACTCATTAGACAAGGAAGGGACTGGACAGTGGGTAGGAGAGAGATGCTGATGAAGAGTGAGCTATTTGTATCAGGTGGACACTTGAAACTGTGTTGGCATCTCCTGTCTGGAGGGGGGATGGGAGGATAGAGAGAGTTGGAAGCTGGCAAAGTTTTCACGAAAGGAGAGACTGGAAGGGCTGACTCATTAGGGGGAGAGCAAGTGGGAGTATGGAGTAAGGTGTATATAAACTTATATGTGACAGTCTGACTTGATTTGTAAACGTTCACTTGAAGCTCAATAAAAGTTAAAAAAAAAAAAAAAAGTTGCCAGCATAAAACAAAAGGCAAGCCATGTTGCCATGCATAGCTCTCAAATATATTCATGCATATTTTATTTGTAATAACAAGACATTGGAAAGAGGAGAATGGACAAATACATTACAGTATAGTCACACAGTGGAATAGTACATAGAAGAGAACATAGATTAGGTCTGCACATATCAACAAGAACATCTCAAGGAGCTTATACTAAGTTGGGGAAAAAAATTCCAGAAGGACTCTGTCTTAGGCTGGGTTCTCTAAAGAAGAAAAATCGGTGAAGCATATATACAGAGAGAGATTTATCTCTAGGAAATAGCTCACGCAGTTGTAGAGACTGGCAACTCCAAAGTCCGTGGGTCAGGCATCAGGCTGGAGGCTTCTCCTGATTCACATAACTGCAGGTGCTGATGAACCCAAGACCGGCAGGCCAGGTGGCAGGCTGATGGCTTGTGGGCTCTGGAGGCTGACAAATCCCAAGACTGGCAGGCAATATGACAGGCTGTTGGCTCAAGTCCCAAGAACCAGAGGTCAGATGATAACAAGCCAGATGCAGGATCCAGAGCAAGCAAAAGTCAGCGAGCTTTGCCAAAACATCCATATATATTGGATGCAGGCCACACCCCCAGGGAAACTCCCTTTGCAACTGATTGGCAGATCATATCAGACCACATCACAGAAGTGATTACATTATATCACAAAATGGAGGATAACTACATCATTATATAACAAGTTACATGATTACATAGCTGCCAACTTACATCATTACATAACTGCCAAACTATATCATTACATAACTGCCAAACCTCTGAGAATCATGGCCCTGCCAAGTTGACACACAACCTTAGCCATCACAGATACATACTCAATGATATATTTACATAAAGTTTTAAAATATGCAATTCTACCATATGTTGTTTAGGAATACATACATATGTAGTAATAGTGTAAATGCATGCCTGAGAAAGATAAATACCAAATTTAGGCTAGTGGTTCCCTTTTTAGGGTAGGATGTGTGGGAAGATGCAGCGGGGAAGAACTAACTCTATCAGCCAGAGTTCTCCAGAGAAACAGGGGTGTGTGTGTGGGGGTGGGGGGTGTGTGTATGTGTACATGCATATAACACATATATGTGTGTTGTTGTGTGCCGTTCTACTCTATTCTGACTCATAGTGACCCTATCAATAGAGTAGAACTGCCCCATAGGATTTTCTAGGCTGTACGCAATCGACTCGACGGCACTGGGCCCTGGGCACTGGGCAATCTTTGTGGAAGGAGCCCTGGTGACACAATGGTTAAGCACTCAGCTGCTAACCAAAAGATCAGTGATTCCAACCCACCAGCTACTCCACGGGAGATTTCAACTATATGACAATCTGTCGATCTGCTCCTATAAGGATTTCAGCCTAGGAAACCCTATGGGCCAGTTCTACTCTGTCCTATAGGGTTGCTATGAGTCGGAATCGACTCAACAGCACACAACAACAATCTTAACCAACAACAATCTTAATAGGAGCCGTTTGCAAGGTCCTTTCTCCTGTAGAACCTGGAACCTCTGACCTTTCTGTTAGCAGCTGAACACTTAACTGCTGCACCAACAGGGCTCCTTAAAAACCCCATAGGGTTTCCAAGGAGAAGCAGGTGGATTCGAACTGCTGACCTTTTGCTTAGCAGCCGAGCTTTTAAACACCAGGGCTTCTTACATATATACATATATAAAACACATATACACACATAGGTGTGTGTGTGTATACATATATACATGTGCTTGGCTGCTAACTGAAAGGTTGGCGGTTGGAACCCACCCAGAAACTCCACAGGAGAAAAAAGCTGGCTATCTGCTCCTGTAAAGATTACCACCTTGAAAACCCTATGGGGCAGTTCTGCTCTGTCACGTGGGGTTGCTATGAGGTGTCATCTACTCGACGGCACCTAACAACAATATATGTATGTATGTATGTACATACATATGTATGCCTATAGAGAGATTAATTTTAAGGAATTAATTTCAAGTGACTGTAGGGGCTGGCAAATTTGAAATCTGTAGCGCAGGTTGGCAGGCTGGGAACTCAGGTGGGATTTCTATGTTTCAATCTTGAGGCAGAACTCCTTCTTTAGAAAACCTCAGTTTTTGCTCTACAGGTTGTCAACTGATTAGATGAGGCCCACCCATATTATCGAGGGTAATCTCCTTTACTTGAAGTCAATTGATTGTAAAGGTCCATCACATCTACAAAATACCTTTATGGCAGCATCTAGACTAGCGTTTGATCAAGCAACTGGGCACTACGGCCTAGCTAAATTAACACTTAAAATTACCCATCACAACCAGGAAGCTTCAATGATATTTGTTATTTTATTTCTTAAGGGGAATGCTACATTGTTTTCTAAATCTTTTTGTGTGTCTGGAGTATACCACAGCCTTTTTTCTTTAAAGATACTGGATCCTTGTTTAAATCATCAAATCAGTGGATCAAGTCTTACCAAGTTATATGAGCCAATAATACATCCTCAGAATTATCTTAATAATTTTGAGTAGAATTTTTTGTAACTGCAGCCAAAGCCTCCTGAGGGATTCACTGGCTTCCAGGAGGTCTTTCCTAACCACGGTGGCTGTCAGATGAGCCTCTCTCAGCTTTTCTGCACTATGCTAGCTTCCTCCTGGTCCAATATTGTGCAGATTTGTTCCCTAATTTCTTCATGTGCATCCATCTACCATAAACTAATAACAATAAAACAACATCTACCGTTTCTTGGATTCTCTCTGTGTGTTGACACTGCGCTAAACTTTCAACATCCGTTATATTAAGCCATCCTCCTTGTGAGTTAGGTATTACTAACTCCGTTTTGCAGAACCTACGCTGAAGCTTAAAGATGCTAAGTGGTTTTTACAAGATCTCGGCAAAAGAGTGCTAAGCCAGTCCATTTTCTGCTAGCTCGTCAAAGATAGGAACCTGTGTTGTCCTGTGTTTCCTACTGCAATCTGAGGCTGGGTCCAAAGGGGTGAGCTCATGTGACCATGGCCTCTCCACACTAGAGATGTTGTTCTGACTGGACAGAGGCTTTTGCCACAAAGTCCAGCTGCAGGATGGTTGAGCAGGGTCCTTCGGAGTCCTGCAGCTCACGGTGTGGGCACAGGGGCACCGCTGCAACGTCCACCAGGTCTCAGCCTATCGGTCGCAGGCCTTCAGACCTGCACAAAGCACTTGCTACCAGCTCCCACTAGGTGTCTCTGTTACTTTATTTTTCTGGTGCCTGAAGGCAAACCAAAACCACTTACCTGCATTAAAATCATTCGAAGCCATATAACTGGGCTGCCTGGAATTCTGGTGCTGTGCCAGAGAAACCAGACTTCTGCAGCCAAAGCTTGTGGGGATACATACAAAGGGAAGAGAGAAGAGAACTCACATTTACTGGGGGCCCTGGGCAATGCAAACAGTTAACACCCTTGACTGCTAACCAAAAAGGTTGGATGTTCAAGTCCACCGAGAGGCACCTGGAAGAAAGGCCTGGCTATCTACTTCTGCAAAGTCGCCCATTGAAAACCCGATGGAGCACAGTTCTACTCTGACATACATGGGGTCGCCATGAGTTGACGTTGATTGAACGGCAACAACTCTGCATGTCAACTAGGCTGAATACCTTAATATTAATAACAGCCAACACTTAAGTAACAGTCAGTATGTGCCAGGCACTATTCTAGGCTCTTTACAAATACTAATTCACTTACCATATGATAAGTACAGAAGAACAGGTTAAGTAACTTGCCCATAGTCATATAGCTAGTAAGTGGTATAGTCATTTGGAGCATTTAATCTTTTTTTTTTTTTTAATCCTTAGGATGACCCCATAAGGTTGCCATCCCTGTTTTGCAGCTGAGAAAACCAGCCTCAGGAAAATCAAAAGGCCCCAAACAGCCCATCAGATGGTGGCAGGAGCAGAATTCAATCCTAGGTCTAATTGTCTCAGAACAACATAAAGACTTGGCCCCTTTCCTGAGAAGGAGAGAAGACTAGTTCACGGGGGGCGGGCGGGAGGTGGCAGGAGTGGGCTTGGCCACCCAAGGATCACATCCACAGACTTGCAGACTCCATAAAGGATTGTTGGGCCCACCCTTTGCTATGGGCATGGTGGATCTGCTCTGAATTTTTTCAGGAATTTCTTCTAAGGAAAGAGAGGAGTGACAAAATCTATCATCCTCAAACGCAAAATCCCCCTCTGGGTGTGTACAGAGAAGAGCAACTGCTCACCCCAACTCCTATTCTTCTCTCCAGCAGGGAGGAGGATGAGGGAGCATTGCCTTAGAGGGCGAGCTTTTGGTCAGGGCTAGCAGAGGTTGCTGTAAGGTGGGATCTGAGGGAATCCATAGACAGCCTCAAAATTGCTCCCTTTGAACAACTCTTAACTGCTACCTGAAACCCACCTTCAGAGATGTACTTATTAGACTTAAGGCACCGGCCTCTGTTAAAATACAAATAACCACCTGTGGCAGTCTTAAGGCATTCACCAGATAGCTCTAGTTGTCTGTCCAGGCCCACAGTAGGATGTATGTCCTGTCCTCTGGAGTTAGGTGTGGCCAATGGAATGTGAGTGGGAGTGATGTGAGTCACTTCCGTGGAAACTTTGACCGCCAGTGCACAATTCTCTACACTCCTCTTCCTCTGCCCCAGTGATCAGCAAAGTTCCAGAGAGTGTAAAATCAATCGCCCTGAGCGCCAGGGTAAAGATGTCAGGCCTCAAAGGACATGCAGTGTAAGTGAGAAATAAATCTGTGGTATTAAGTCCCCAAGATTTTCGTATTGCCTGTAATGGTAGTATAATTAGTCCATCCTGGCCAATATACCACCAAACCAAAAATCCCTGTGCCATCGAGTCAATTGCAACTCATAGCAACCCTATAGGACAGAGTAGAAACTATCCCACAGGGTTTCCAAGGAGCTGCTGGTAGATTCAAACTGCCCACCTTTTAGTTAGCAGCTGAGCTTTTAACCACTATGCCACCAGAGCACCAATAAACCACCAGGGCACGCTAATCCAGCAATAAGCCATTAACACTTTAGTGCAAATTTGCATATAGCCAGGATTTTGTCACATAACTGGTGCTCAGTAAACATTTGCTGAATACACAAACAAATGAACAAACGAAAGCTGTGAATGAAATATTGAATTACATGGCTTTTTTCCCCACAATTTTTAAGTTTCCTTTTAACCCTCGAGATTCTGTGAATCCATGTTGTGACTCAGGAAAATAAATTTAAACTGAGCACTAGTTTCCTCATCTGTAAGATGAAGAAGTTGGACTGAAGGAATGCTGAGGCCCCTTACATCACTTACCATCTCTTCCATGCTAGCTTAGTTTACCAAAGTGGGCCGACCCTGGTTGGCTCCCTGGGTCAGGGCAAACTCCTCCCCAGATAGGACCAGGATGGGAACCCAGGAGTGTGGGGCTGCTTGCTCACCAAGCTGTCAGCCAGTTTGTATTGTCACTTCCTTGTGAAACTAGAAGACTCAAATTTATGACAAAGAATTACATTTCTGAGCAGGTTAAGAATGGCTCGATGAGGACATAGCCAGAACAAACCAAACCCATTGCCGTAAAGTTGATCCCAACTCGCAGCAACCCTATAGGACAGAGTAGAATTGCCCTATAGGGCTTCCAAGGATCAGCTGGTGGATTCAAACTGCTGACCTCTTGCTTAGCAGCCAAGCTCTTAACCACTGCATCACCAGGGCTCTCATAAAGGTATAAACAGCCAACAATCTGGAAGAAGCTGATGATTTCAGCAGTGAGCCAGAGCCCACTACCCTGACCAGGGCCACCTGTGCTGGCCTCCTGTCCAACCTGAGATACCGATAGTGTGGCACCCACTCACCTTCAGACAATCTTAGACAAACACTTCCACAGGAATAGGGTTTTGGCCAGAGCAGAAATCAGCCAGGCTATGACTTGGTGACTCTAAGGGGAGGGAAGATCCCAGCCTAAGGATTTTTTTTTTTTTTAATTTATTGTGCTTTCCGTGAAAGTTTACAGAGTAAATTAGTTTTTCATTAAATAGTTAATACACAAATTGTTTTGTGACATTGGTTGCCAACCCCACAACGCATCAACACTCTCCCCTTCTCCACTCCACTCCACTCTGGGTTCCCTGTTTCCATTCGTCTAGTTTTCCTGTCCCTTCCTGTCTTCCCGTCTTTGCTTTTGGGCTGTTGCAGACTACGAACCACATTCCTCATGTATGTTATTGTTGGCCCTATTTTTCATTTGCATTGCCATCCAGTTAGTTGGCCCTATAGATCTGTCTAATCTTTGGCTGAAGAGTGAACCTTAGGAGTGACTTCAGTGCTGAGCTAAAAGGGTGTCCAGGGGTCATACTCTTGGGGTTTCTCCAGTCTCTGTCAGAATTTTTTTTTGCGTGTGTGAATTTGAATTTTGTTCCACATTTTCCTCCAGCTCTGTCCAGGACCCTCTATTGTGATCCCTGCCAGAGCGGTTGGTGGTGGTAACCGGGCACCATCTAGTTGTTCTGGGCTCAGTCTGGTGAAGGTTGTGGTCTATTAGTCCTTCGGGGTAATCTTTCCCTTGTGTCTTTGGTTTTCTTCACTCTCCTTTGTTCCAGCTGGGATAGGACCAGTAGATGTATCTTAGATGACTGCTTGCAGACTTTTAAGACCCCAGATGCTACTCACTACAGTTGGAAGTAGAACATTTTCTTGATAGGCTATGTTATGCAACTTCAGCTAGATATCCCCTGAGACCATGGTCCCCAGCCCTCAGCCCAGTA
The DNA here is from genome assembly GCF_030014295.1 of Loxodonta africana. Taxonomy (NCBI): domain Eukaryota; kingdom Metazoa; phylum Chordata; class Mammalia; order Proboscidea; family Elephantidae; genus Loxodonta; species Loxodonta africana. The sequence goes on along the minus strand of NC_087352.1, from coordinate 58,818,601 downwards.
GCTTGGCAGCCTCAGGTATTTCATCATCCAGGGCGGGGTCATATAGCCTTCTTACAGGACAGAAAGGTCTTCATCAGAGCTTTGGACCAACGCTGTTATCCATCCCAGCCTACTACATTGTCTGAGCTTACCCTGTGGTGTTCAAAATCCTGGCAAATGATTTGGGCCTTAATCATTAGCCAGTCAACAAATGTGTGCTGAGTATCCTCCATCAGGTCCCTGGTGTGTCTGAGAAGGAAGAGATGTGCCCCTCCCCTTTGAAAGGTGTGTGCTCTATTAAAGAAGATATAATATACACACATGAAAAGACCATTTAGAATCTTGACAAGTTAATGATCATTACCTGAAGAGTGTAAGTGCTGATGAACTTCTAAAGAGAGTGCTGTCTGCTGTGGTAAACAGTTTAGAGGTTCTTCAAAAAGTTAAATACAGAATTATTGTATGACCCAGCAATACACTCCTAGGTATATATACAAAAGAACTGAAAGCAGGAATGCAAACAGATACCTGTGCACCAATGTTTATTGAGGCACTATTCACAATAGTCAAAAGGTGGAAATGACCTAAATAAATGCCCATCAACAGAAGAATGGGTAAACAAAATGCAATACAGTCATACAATGGAATATTACTCAGCCACAAAGAGAAATGAAGTCCTGATACACGCTTCAACAAGGATGCACTTTGAAAACACACTAATTGAAACAAAACCAAAAAAATCAAAACCAAACCCGTTGCTGTTGAGTTGATTCTGACTCATAGTGACCCTATAGGAGAGGGAAGAGCTGCCCAGAGAGTTTCCAAGGAGCACCTGGTGGATTCGAACTGCCGACCTTTTGGTTAGCAGCTGTAGCACTTAACCACTACACCTCCAGGGTTTCCAAGTCAGTCACAAAAGGACAAACATTGCATGATCCCAATTTTATGAAATATCTAGAATAAGCAAAGGTATAGAGATCACAGTTTATTGGTGGTTCCCAGGGGTGGAGGAAAGCGGGAGTCATTTCTTAGGTGGCACTGAGTTTCTATTAAGGGTGATGGAAAAATGTGGAAATGGATAGTGGCGATGGTTGCACAACATGATGAAAGTAATTAATGGCACTAAATTGTGTATGCAAAAAAATGTTAAAATGTTTTGTTATACATACATTTTCACCACAATAACAAGAAGAGAGTAGTGTCTTTGTTGGGTGGGGTCGATCAGGGATACCTCCTGAGAAATAGGATCTGGGCACTAAAGGATGAGCGGGATTGCAGATGTCCCAGGGAAGGGGGAAGAGCTGTCAAGACTGGGAGAACAGCAAGGACCTGGATGAACAAGTGCCTTGGAGACTCCACTGGGTGGAGGGTGTGATGAGTGAGGGGAACAATGGGAGATAGGGCTGGATCGTGAGCTGCGTGGCCTGATTAATGAACTCTTCATGTGTTTACATTTTTTCACCCCAAACAGTTCACTCCTGGAGGTCAGCTTTGCTCCAACAGGCACTCTTTTTTTGCTCAGATGCTTTGGAATTTCTGATCACCTTTCTTTTTCCTTGCATTGTTTGCTTCTATTCCCTTGTTAAGATATTCCAAATTATCTAGAATAATACCAAGCATCTTTCTCAGATATCTCCTTTCTGGAGCTCTCCACTCTTTTGCTCCATTCTCACCCACTGTTTTCTGGGTCTGCTACCTGGGACTTGCTTTATTTACTCTTCTGTGTTGGATATGTCGTAACAATGTGGTATCCATTCTCCTTCACCCAAACTCTTCTAAGCATCTTGACCTCGGCAAAAATCAGCCAGATTATAATTTGAAAATTCCAGGCAGAGGGGAAGATCCCAGCCTCAGGAATTTTATCACCTAAGGCAGGGTGATATTGCACTCTGTGTTTAGTGGCATATCTTCTCTCTCTCGTATTACATCTCATTTTGGTGGAGCACATCCCTGAGTAGCTTCCTAAGAAAAGATTCCGGCTCGCCTCCAGCATAACTTTGACAAGCAGCCATTTTGGACCACCCATCTCCCACCTTTTCCCACTCCCCCTAGAAATGCCTGTTCCACCTTTTCTGCCCTCTGTACTCTGCACATATCCTTAGAATAGCACCTATGACATTTTACACTTTTTTCCATCTAAGTTTCTTTTTAGAGCAGTGGCCTATAAATTCTTTGGATCAGGCATCTCAAGAGAAAAGGTATTTGAATCTGTGTTATTAACATCCTGATCATAAACAAGTATTAAGTATATTTAAAACACACACGAAAGGAACTTTAAAAGGATGAGAAGTTCTAATATTTTCTTCTTGCTACTCAATAGACTGTCCTTTCCACCACACTTTAGAAACCATTGCTACAGATCACTGGGCCTTAATTCTTTTTTGGGGGGAGGGGGTGGGAACATAGATTCATTTGGGAATTTAAAGAGAATTATGGACATTCTTCCAAGAAAAGTACACAAAGGCACATCCACACTGACTTTTGCATACAATTTCAGGATCAATGGACACCCTGAAACACACCCACAGCCCCCAGGTTGAGAATATCCGCCAAAGCTCAGTGTCTGTCTTGACCACAGGAAGCCCGCAGTTCAATGAGTAAGTCAATGACATAATAAACTTTCTTCTGAAGGTATGGGGAGGGCCGTTAAGGAATGTTATTTTAGACTTGGGTATGACACAAGCCAGAATGCTCCTTAGAGGGGAGGATGGGGAGACTTTGTTTTACTTACTTAGGACATGTTATCAGGAGAAGGACATCATACTTGGTAAAGTAGAGGGTCAGTAAAAAAGAGGAAGACCCTCGATGAGATGGATTGACACAGTGGCTGCAACAATGGGCTCAAACATAGCAACCATTGTGAGGATGGTACAGGACTGGGCAGTGTTTCATTCTGTTGTACACAGGGCTGCTATGAGTCGGAACTGACTCGACGGCACCTAACAACAACAACGTGACCCAAGCAAATCTTCAGTTTGGAAAGATTACAGTAGCAATAAGGTGTAGAATGAATTGAGGGTGGGAGAGGAACATGAAGTTGAGAGGCCAAGGGGAAAATCTTGTGGTAATCCAGGGAGAAATTAAGAAGGCCTGAATTGAGGCACTGCCCCTTTTGGCATTTAGCACATTCATTCATTCATTCAACCAATATTTATTAAGCCCTTAGCATGTGTCAGGTAATATTTTAAGCTCTGAGGATTATTACTGAGAACGAGAGGGCCATTTAGCATATTGCTCTGTTATTTAACTTTCAATTAACTAACTCTTCAGCCTAATTAGAGTTTCCCTTTATATTTTTATTCAACAAACAGGAATTGAATTTATGCAATAAGAGAATTGTGACAAATCTTACAGCTCGCCAGGGAGGCGATTAAGCCTTAGATCTAAAAAAACAGACGTGAGGTGTCACCAAGGGCAACAGGGAAAACTCTCTTATCCTAAATTACCCACCAGTGCCAGCATATTGTCCACTGAAGGCGGCACAGCAATAATTGGGTCTGGGTGTTCTTTGAAAGTTTTCAGACACGTGCCCAGCCTTTCAGAAGCCTGAGTCAGTTGAATGCATGGGTCCTCACATTTTCAGAACATCACTCTCCACTCTCCACTCTCCACCGCCACCGAATTCCCCGTAAGCATTTAGGTGAAGACTGAAGCCTACACTTCCCAGAGAATGTGGAGGAGGGAGAAGAAAGAAGGGAGGAAGACTGGTTTAACAGCAAGCAAAGAGAGGAGGCTGAAAAGAGGAAAGAGCGTTCTTAGCGTTTCTAAAAACAACTCCAGTCAAGACACCTCATTCAAAATTGTTCAGATGTGAAAATGAAATATAAAGCTTGTGTTGGCGTTATTCCAAGAAGGTGGAGCACAACATTTTGGTTTGTATGATAGCACAGAATTCACGTGATCTCTTCCTAAGTCTTGTGCAAAAAAGCTGTTTATGACAGTGGGGCCTACCTTTGATGTGTGGGCAAGTTAGTTTGGGGATTGGTGTTTACCTGCAAGAGGGGAGGAATTAGAATAAAAGTGATCTCCAAAATAAAAATGACAGTGCATTTGCCCAGTGCTTTTCTTGTTTGTTTGTTTTTTCATTCACTTTCCATCTATGACCTCTAGCTCTTCATCTCTCCTGCAAGAGAGCATGGGAGCTGGTCTCAGCTTTCCACTGACGGGTTCTACAATCTTGGACACTCAACCTGTCTGAGTCTCATTTTCTTTAACTATCAGAATTTTTTTTTTTTATCAAGGTAGTAACATTGCAGGCCTGACCACTTCCTGGGTTTTTGCGAGCATCACACTAGATTATGGTCAAAAAGATAAAGGTGCTTTACAAACCCACAGTATCATCGATTCTCTACACATTACCTCTTCTCCCAAAGACTGAGTCCATTCCTCACCCGGACCCTGAGACACACACACACAATTCATTCATTCATTTATGCATTCTACAAATACTTGTTAAGCACCCACTATATGCTAGTTAAGGAGCCTTGGTGGCCCAGTGGTTAAGAGCTTGGCTGCTAACCCAAAGATTGGTGGTTTGAACCCACTAGCTGTTCTGTGGGAGAAAGATGTGGCAGTCTGCTTCTTAAAGAGTACAGCCTTGGAAACCCTATGGGGCAGTTCTACTCTGTCCTTTAGGGTTGCTTGCCATGAGTCAGAATCAACTTAATGGCAATGGTTTTTTGTTTTGTTTTGTTTTAATGAGAGGTATTGTTCTAGGCATTGAAACTACACCAGGAACAACATACCTTCTTATATTCTAGTGGGAAAAGACAGACAATAAACAAATAAATAGAAAATATGTCAGGTGGTGATAGATAATATAGAGAAAAATTAATTATACAGTGAAAACCCTAAGTCTAAACACTAGCCTGGGAAGAGATAGATGGCTTATATTATTGTGTGTGTGAGGTGGAATATGCAGAGGGGAAAAGAGTGAGAGGGAAGAGGGAGCTGGGAATTGGAGGTGGAAGTACCATACAAGTATATGTACATAAGTATAAATTTGGCAGTATGAATTGGAATGAAATTGGCCTGACTTCTGGAAGAACATAGAGTGCAACACCTATTTTTTCTATGATTCATCGTCCTGACTTTGTCTGAACTAGGGCAGGGAGAGTCTAGACAAAGTGCCCTCAGTGTCTGGTGGCAGATGACCCAGTCATGGGAAGCAGAATGAGAAAATGACTGGGGAATTGCACCTGCTAGGGTCCCTTCCCTCTAAGTGCCTGGTAAAAGCTGAAATGAGAACCAAGTAGCACCTTTTTGGAATCTTATCACCTCTCTTCTTCTCAGGCCCAGCTCCCCGCAAGAGAACATTGATCTGGAAATTTTCTGCAGGTCCAGCAGTCACTAGTTCTCCCCAGGAAGTGAAAGAGAAAACTCTTCTTCCCACCTTGGTCCTAGCCAGACTTCAGCTCACCTGGGCTCATCTGAGTTGCGTTGCACCTCCAAATCCTGTGGCTCCAATTCAGGGAGATGTAGATTATAAATATCTTGGGACATAGTGGGCCCTTTATAAATGGTAACTATCATCATCAAATACAGGTCCTTGGGTGGTCCAGGTAGTTTGCAACCAACTACTAACCAAAATGTTGGTGGCTCGAAGCCACCCAGTGGCACCATGGGAGAAAAGCCTGCTTCTGTAAAGAAAACAGCCAAGAAAATCCTATGGAGCAGTTCTACTGTGTTATACATGGGGCCACCATGAGTTGGGGTCAACTCGATGGCAACATGTTTTTTGTTTGTTTGTTTTTTTAATTATCATCAGGTTAGTCTTCTGAACATCAGCCTCCTCACCTGTACAATGGAGCTCCTTATAAATGAGGATCTTAATATTGTTAATGGTAATAATAATAGACCATATACACAGAGATTTATTGTGTGCCAGGTACTTCATTAATCTTTTTTTTTTTTTTTTGCCTTTAGGTCTCTTTATATCTCTCTTTAAATTTTAAAAAATTTATTTTGTGCTCATTGTTGACCATATACACAGCATAAACATACACCAATTCAACAGTTTCTACATGTACAATTCAGTGACATTGCTTACATTCTTCCAGTTGTGCAACCATTCTCACCCTCCTTTTCTAAGGTGTTCTTCCCCCATTAACACAAACTCACTGCCCCCTAAGTTTCCTATCTAATCTTTCCAGTTGCTGTTGTCAGTCTGATCCCATATAGACAGATCTCGAAAGAGCACAATGCTCAAGGCAGACATTCTTTACTAGTTAAGCTAAACCATTGTTTGGTTTTGAGAAGACTTTGGGGGATATTATTGGTTCAAGGTTTAAGATTATCTCAGGGCAATAGTTTCAGGGGCTCCAGAAAATCTGGATTCTAGAAGAATTTGGAACTCTGTTCTGTATTTTTCCCTTTTTGATCAGGATTCTGCTATAGAATCTTTGATCAAAATGTTCGGTAATGGTCTCGTGGCAAAGGAGACAGTTGTTCACTGAGGCAATTAGCCACATATTCCATATCCTTCTCCTATTCCTGACTCTCCTTTTCCTCTGTTGCTCCAGGTGAATAGAGACCAATTGGTGTGCCTTGGATGGCATTACCTCATTAATCTTAACACAGCTCTGTACAATAAATCCATTGCTGTTGAGTTGATTCTGATTCATAGCAATGCTATAGGACAGAGTAGAACTGCCCCATAGGGTTTTCAAGGAGGAGCTGGTAGATTCCAACCGCTGGCCTTTTGTTTAGCAGCCTCAGCTCTTAACTACTGCACCACCAGGGCTCCCATACAATAAACCAGAAAAGCCAAACCTGTTGCCATTGAGTAAATTCCGACTCATAGCAACCCTATAGGACAGAATAGAACTGCCCCACAGGGTTTCCAAGGAGCGTCTGGTGGATTAGAACTGCCGACCTTTTGGTTAGCAGCCGTAGCTCTTAACTACTACACCACCAGGGTTTCAAAAAATATGGAATGCTTCACAAATTTGTGTGTCATCAATAGGTACTATTATTATTACCTGTTTTACAGATGAGAAATCTGAAGACAGAGTGATGAATAAATTGCTCAAGGTCTCACGGCTAATAAGTTACAAAGCCAGGATTCAAAATCAGATCTGTCTGTCTCCAAAGCTAATGTCCTTAATTAATTAATGTTTAAAAAGTACCTCAGTTATAATAGGACTATCAGTTAGCTAACTGCTAGGACACAGACCACCCCAAAAGTTAGAGACTTAAAACAACCACCATTTTTTTAGCCCACTATTCTGCAGGTCAGCTATTTAGGCTAGGTTCAGCAAGGTGGTTCTTCTGGTCTCTGCTAGGCTCTCTCATAAATCTGTGGTTGGCAGTGGGTGAACTAGGTGGCTCTGCTTATGTGAGCTGAGTGGCTGTGGTCTGGGGGCCCTTGGCTGTCCTCTACATGGTCTTTCATCCTCCAGAAATCCAGCTTGGCTTTTTCCCACAGTAGTGACCTAGGCTCAGAACTGGCAGACTGTCACTTCTGCCACATTTTACTGTCCAAAGTAATTCATAAGCCAGCTGTGATACGAGGAGTTTTTGGGAACACAGACTTCACCTCTTATTATGTCTAAAAGTTACATTCAGAGGATGAGATACAGCAACGTCATTAATGAAAGCCACCACTGCAATTAATCTACCACAGTAGGCTTCAACAAACAGCAAGTGATGTAATTATTAGATATTTTTGGACAATATCCACCAGGCGAACCCATATAATTATTCTAATGTCACTAAGTTCCCAAGAGAATTTCTTCAGTACTTAGAACTCTTTCATCTTCGAAGGACAGAGACATTATTCTAACTAGTTTAAATGCACAGAGAAATTTACTGGGTCACTTAATTAAAAAGTCAGGCATAGTGCTCTCCCCAAATAACATCATCAGGAATCCTTCTCCATCTTTGCCTCTAGTTCTCTCTGTGCCAGCACCCTTCTCTCACATCCCCATGAGGTGGCAAAGATGTCCACCAGCAGCTCCCAGCTTACATTCTCCCCTAATTCACTCTCCTCACTGGAAGGGAAAGCCTCTATCCCAACACCTTCAGGGAAGCCCCGGAAGGGACTCCCCGTGGCTCAGGTGGTATCCCCAGGCCCATGCCAGAAGTCCTCATGATAACTCACTTTTTTTTTTTTTTTTAAGTAACAGCTCCATCCCTCTCAAAGAAGCTGTACCTTCCCAGAGGAAGTCTACAGTGCTATTACCAATAGGTGGGGTGGGAGTGGGAGGGGCCTATCCTTCTGTGATTAACACTCTGTAGATGTCAACTGCCTGCCTTCTCTCACTCCAGAGGAAACCCTCTGTACTTCCTCAAGTCCCTGCAATGATCTGCACCTCTATGTTAAAATGCACTTAGCAGATTTTAAGTATTTTTATATGTCATAAAGTCCAAGAGAACTTCCTTGAACTGGAGCACAATTGTCTTTAAATGCTAATTGTGAAATCCTAAATAGATTGTGAAAGGATCAAAATGAGAACTATACAGATTAGAAAGTGCAAGGAATAAAAAACATAACAAAAAGCAAAATAAAACAGGACAGACAGGAAACTGATAAGAAGAGAGGGAGGCCTTCTGCATACAGAATATACTGGATGCTTTATTCCTGGTCTGGGGAACATCCTGGAATGAAGCCTGTGCAGAGGGCTGGAGAGAAAAGAGAATTCTTGGCTTCCGCCCTAGAGACTCTTCTTACTTTTAACCTTGTGATTCCTGTAATGAAGTACTTAAGATTTTAAGCTCTGACTCAGAGTGACCTGTGTCCAAATCCCCGCTCCCTCACCATCCCTCACTAACTGTGTGATCTTTGCAGGGTGATATACAATTTACTGTCCAAACCTGGGCATTTCTAAAAGTGAAAGCAGGGTGCTATAATAATTTCATCAGGGGCAAAGGGTAATGAACCTCTTCAGAATCTCATTACTTTATGGTCATTTTTCTCATGAGCAAAATGATAAATACTTGTATTTTTAGTGGCACATAATAATAAATGCAATATTTACTCAGCACTTATTATTAGGCAGTGTTGTTTTTTTTTATACTCACTATAATCCTGTTGTGTCGTCTGCATAACACAGGTTGTTAATGAGTCTTCCTCCAATCCTGATGCCTGGTTCTTCTTCACATAGTCCAGCTTCTCGGATTATTTGTTCAACATACAGATTAAATAGGTATGGTGAAAGAATACAAACCTGATGCACACCTTTCCTGACTTTAAACCAAACAGTATCCCCTTTCTCTGTCCAAACAACTGCCTCTTGATCTATGTAAAAGTTCCTCATGAGCACAATTAAGTGTTCTGGAATTCCCATTCTTCCCAATGTTATCCATAGTTTGTTATGATCCACACAGTCGAATGCCTTTGCATAGTCAATAAAACACAGGTAAACATTCTTCTGGTATTCTCTGCTTTCAGCCAGGATCCATCTGACATCAGCAATGATATCCCTGGTTCCACGTCCTCTTCTGAAACCAGCCTGAATTTCTGGCAGTTCTCTGTCGATATACTGCTGCAGCCGTTTTTGAATGATCTTCAGCAAAATTTTGCTTGTGTGTGATGTTAATGATATTGTTCTATAATTTCCACATTTGGTTGGATCACCTTTCTTGGGAATAAGCATAAATATGGATCTCTTCCAGTCAGTTGGCCAGGAAGCTGTCTTCCATATTTCTTGACGTGGAGGAGTGAGCACCTCCAGCGCTGCATCTGTTTGTTGAAACATCTCAACGGATATTCCATCAATTCCTGGAGACTTGTTTTTCGCCAGTGCCTTCAGAAGTGAAGGGGACTTGAAGCACTTACTAATGAAGATCAAAGACCACAGCCTTCAGTATGGATTGCACCTCAAAGTAAAGAAAACAAAAATCCTCACAACTGGACCAGTGAGCAACATCATGATAAACAGAGAAAAGATTGAAGTTGTCAAGGATTTCATTTTACTTGGATCCACAATCAACAGCCATGGAAGCAGCAGTCAAGACATTACAAGACGTATTGCATTGGGTAAATCTGCTGCAAAGGACCTCTTCAAAGTGTTGAAGAGCAAAGATGTCACCCTGAAGACTAAGGTGCACCTGATGCAAGCCATGGTATTTTCGGTTATATCATATGCATGTGAAAGCTGGACAATGAATGAGGAAGACCAAAGAAGAGTTGATGCCTTTGAACTGTGGTGTTGGCAAAGAATATTGAATATACCAGAGACTGCCAAAAGAAAGAACAAATCTCTTAGAAGAAGTACAGCCAGAATGCTCCTTAGAGGCAAGGATGGCGAAACTGCGTCTTACATACTTTGGACATGTTGTCAGGAGGAATTAGTCCCTGGAGAAGGACGTCATGTTTGGCACAGTGTAGGGTCAATGGAAAAGAGGAAGACCCTCAACGAGGTGGATTGACACAGTGGCTGCAACAATGAGCTCAAGCATAGCAATGATTATAAGGATGGCTCAGGACTGGGCAGTGTTTCGTTCTGTTGTGCATAGGGTTGCTATGAGTCGGAACCGACTCAAAGGCACCTAACAACAGCAACATAATCCTATTATGTAGGTATTATTATTTTCTCCATTCAGCAGATGAAGAAACTGAGGGTTGGCATTAATTAGTTTTACCAAGACATAGTGAATGATCCTCTGTTTTTCTCACACTCTACTTTACCAAGCATGAAGTCCTTCTCCCGGGACTGGTGCCTCCTGATAATGTGTCCAAATTAAGAGAGACAAAGTCTTGCCATCCTGGCTTCTGAGGAGCATTCTGGCTATACTTCTTCCCTCAACGAGATGGATTGACACAGTGGGTACAATAATGGGCTTAAACATATCTACCGTTGTGGAGATGGCACAGGACTGGGCAGCGTTTTGTTCTGTTATACATGGGGTCACTATGAGTCTGAACTGACACGATGGCACCTAACAACAGCAAGGGTTGATATGTTTCAGTTCATATGAATGCAGGTATGTTTCTGGAGTCTCTATCCTGTTCCATTGATCATATTTGCCTATCCTTATGCCATTACCGTGCTGTCCTTTTAGTATCGCCACTTTATAAGCAACTTTTAAAGGTGGATTAAATCTCCTAACATAATTCTTCTTCAAGATTATTTTGGCTACCTAGGTTCTTTGTATTTCCACATCATTTTAGAATAAGCTTGTCAATTTCTATAAAAAGTCCTGTTGGGATTTTGATTGTGATGGTCTTAAACCTATAGATCAATCTGGGGAAAATGGATGTCTTAACAATATTGAGTTTCCCCAATCCATTTATTTAGGTCTTATTTAATATCTCTCAGCAATGTTTTATACTTTTTACAATAGAGGTCTTTTACAATAGAGTTCTTTCCTCATCTCCAGCCTGACAGAGACTGGAGAAGCCCTGAGAATATGGCACCCTTAGAGCTCAGTCAAAAAGTCACTCCTGAGGTTCACCCTCAGCCAAAGATTAGACAAGCCCATAAAACAAAATTAGATTAAATGGGCATACCAACCCAGGGACAAGGATGAGAAGGCAGGAGGGGACAGGAAATCTGGTAGTAGGAACCCAAGGTTGGGAAGGGGAGAGTGTTGACATGTTGTGGGGTTGGCAACCAATGTCACAAAACAATATGTGTATTAATTGTCTAATGAGAAACTAGTTTGCTCTGTAAACCTTCATCTAAAGTACAATAAAAAAAATTGTTTTTAAAAATAGAGGTCTTTCACCATAAATGTTTAAGAAAATAGGAATGAGATTTGAGTAGGAAATATGGCTCTTATTTTTAATAAAGGAAGATTTCAAATCAAGCAAAGAGCTTTACTAATTTATTTTGTCAATAATTGCTCAATTAACCACTAAAAGTACGGCCAGGTGAGGTGTTAACTATCCAATAAGAAGATCAGATTGTTAGCTCCATGAAGTAAAGTGCCTTTCTTAACGGTCAAAACAACTGGATTTTCATACTCAGGTGGGACTCTCATAAAATCTTTTAAAAATACTTGTTATATCCCTTGGCCAAATTCTACTTCTCCTTCAAGGCTCAGTTTAACTGGCACTTTGTCTAAGAAATCTCTGATGACAGCCTACCTCCCATGTTGAGTTAGTGCTTTACTGTGTTTCCTACAGCACCCTGTGTTTACCTTCAGCTTAACATGTGATTAGTTAGGCTGTGAGCAGAGTAATAGAGATCTAACACATAGTACAAACACCCACAAGTTTACTCACACATGTAAAAAAATGTCTGGAGGTAGGTAATCTGAGGCTGGCATGACAGTTCCATAAAGTCATCAGGGACCCATTCTTCTCTCTCTGTTTCAACCTCCTAACTGCATGACTTTCGTTGTCAAAGCCACCTCATGATCCAAAATGGTGGCTGGAAAACAGTCTTCTGGTCCACAATTCAGACACTGGGGCAGGGGGACAAAAAGCAGTAAAGACGCCCCTCCTTTTAATTAGTTTCCCCAGATGTCTCACACAGCGCTTCTGCTTATATCACGTTGGCCAGAAGCTAATCAGGTGACCATACCCAGTAAAAAAGTCTGGGACATGTTATCTTTTCCTGGATAGCAATGTTCCCCGCTAAGAACCAGGATTCTGTTACTAACAAAGAAGTAGAAAATAAATATGGACAGGCAACGAGTATTTTCTGCCAAACTGCCCTTGTTGTCGTTGTTGTTAATTACCACTGAGTCGATTTCAACTCCTGGCAACCCCGTGTGTGCAGAGTAGAACTGCTCCATAGGGTTTTCAAGGCTGTGACCTTTCAGAAGCAGATCACTAGCATGTCTTCCAAGGTATCTCTGAGTGGGTTCAAACTGCCACCTTTTCAGGCAGTAGTTGAGTACCTAACATTATTTGCACCACGCAGGGACTCCTAAACTACCCTTAATACACCACATTATAATTGCTTGGTTGTCTTTCTCTTACATAATTTGTACTCTGTGTACCTAGTGCAATACCTGGCTGGCACACAGTAGGCACTCCAAAAAAAGAAAAATTAACTTTTGTATTGAGGTTTATCACACATATGTCAGTATACTAATTTTAAGTGTGTATGTCAATGAATTTTCACATATGTATATACCCAAGTAACCACCACCCAGATCAAGCTGTAGACCATTTCCCTTACTCCAAAAGTATATTTTATGCCTCTAGCTAGTCACTTCCCCTCAGAGGTAACCACTAACCTGACTCCTTTCACCTCAATTAGTTTTGTCTGTTCTTGAACTTCATATAAATGAAAGCATATTTTATCAAGTAGATACATGAGACTAAATGGGCAGCTCCTGTCCAGAGGCGAGTTGAGAAGGCAGAAGGGGCCGGAGCTGGTTGAATAGACACAGGATATACAGGGTACAGAGAAGGAATGTGCTGTCACATTGTAAGGAGAGCAACTAGGGCCACCCAGGAATGCATGTGTATAAGTTTTTGTATGAGAAACTGACTTGAATTGTAAACTTTCACTTAAAGCACAATAAAAAAAAAAAAAAAAATGAAAGCATATTTTAACTAAACCTGTAAAAAACACTCACCACCATCAAGTCGATTCCGACTCACAGTCACCCTATAGGACGGAGTAGAACTGCCCGCATAAGGTTTTCAAGAAGCAGCTAGTGGATCTGAACGGCCAAAGTTTTGGTTAGCAGCCAAATTCTTAACCATTGCACCACCAGGACCCTTTTAACTAAACCAGTTAATTACTTCTAGGAACAACGGCCATCTATTCCAGGTTTTCTGGGTTAGCCTTGATTTCAAATAAGTTGTTATTCTGAATGCTTCCAAGGCCATCGTAGCAGGGGCGGGGGTTTGGGGACCATGGTTTCTGGGGACAACTAAGCCAACTGGCATAATAAAACCTATTAAGAAAACATTCTGCATCCCACCTTGGAAAGACGCATCTGGGGTCTTAAACACTAGCAACACTAGCAAGTAGCCATCTGAGATGCTTCAATTGGTCTCAACCCACCTGGATCAAAGGAGAATGAAGAACACCAAGGACACAGGGTAATAACGAGCCCAAAAGACAGAAAGGGCCACATAAACCAGAGACTACCTCAGCCTGAGACCAGAAGAGCTAGATGGCGCCCGGCTACAATTGATGACTGCCTTGTCAGGGAACACAACAGAGAACCCCTGAGGGAGCAGGAGAGCACTGGGATGCAGACCCCAAATTCTCATAAAAAGACCAGACTTAATGGTCTGAGAGACTAGAAGGACCCTGGAGGTCATGGCCCCCCGACCTTCTGTTGGCTCAGGACAGGAACCATTCTCAAAGCCAACTCTTCAGGCAGGGACTGGGCTGGACAATGGGTTGGAGAGGGATGCTAGTGAGGAGTGAGCTTCTTGGATCAGGTGGACACTTACGGCTATCTTGGCATCTCCTCCCTGGAGGGGAGATGAGAGGGTAGAGTGGGTTAGAAGGTAGTGAAATGGACACGAAAACAGAGAGTGGAGGTACTGAGCGGGCTGTCTCATTAGGGGGAGAGCAATTGGGAGTATGTAGCAAGGTGTATGTAAGTTTTTGTGTGAGAGACTGACTTGATTTGTAAACTTTCACTTAAAGCACAATAAAAATTAAAAAAAAAAAGTTGTTATTATAAAACCATTCTTACTTTCTAGACTGTTGGGTTCCTAATTGATGTACATAGATGCTGTTAACAGGCATTATGTAGTCCTCTTCCCTTTTGTCTGAGATACTTTCCACAATAAGGTTTTCTCATCTATCCTCTTTTTTTTTTTTTTTTTTATGTATGCCTTAAAATACCACCTCCAAAAGAACCTTTCTGCCACAGTTCCAACTATGCAAGGGCACAATCATCGTGCATTTGATAGGGCTATGATGACAGTGGGACGTAAATAAACGCTGGCAATGAAAACAAACAGATTCAAGGCTGGCCATCTGGAACACCTGCAGCTGGCCAATGGGGTGCTGTGTGCCAGTCCAAACTGCCCAGCTGGAGAATTCTCTGCTCTGCCACCCCCACCATTGGCAAAGAACCATCACCCTCCTTGCCGGTAGTCAGCTCTTTCTCCATTGGCCAGGAACAGAAAAGTGGGCCCCAGACTTGTTAATCAGGCCCAGCAGGACATGGCAAACAGCTTGGCAGAAATGTAAGCAGCAAACAAAAGGCTGGCAGAGCTGGGTCTGATGGGAAGTCAGCACTTCTTTGTAGCAGAAGCAGAGCATATCTCCCTCATATCTGAAATGACCCTGTTCTTCCTGGAAGTCCACACCAGAAAGCTCTGTCCTGCCACGCGTCAGGCTTTGGCTACAACCAGGAAGTTGACAGGAACAAGGGGAAGGAAGGAGAAAGGCTGTGTTCTGTTTTGCTATCTGGAAGCCCCTGCCGTCATTCATATTAACGTGGGGGAGTTTAAGGCAGGTGGGAGTGGTGGCTTTGTAAACGGGTGCCACTTCCCCCTCTCCATTCAGCTCAAGGTTATCAGCATGCCCTGGTGGATTCCCAGAGAACTCTGCAGTTCCCTAATAACATTGACTGATGTTGCTGTATCATCCATCGAGTGACCCATGAATATTGGCTTCCAATGACTCTTTCAAAGGTTGTTACTGTGCTTTGTTGATAATGACCTCAAATATACGTCTTAGCTAGGGTGTGCATGAAAATTTGAGCAATAATCTATATTCTGGACATAATTTTACCCTTCTAAGTTTTATAGTGGAAACAGAACAACACACCTACCAACCATGTCTTCTCTTAGAATTTTTAGTTTGTTGTCACTGCAATCCTAGAATGTGATCTCTTTCAATGTTAACTTCACCCCTGCCTTCCCTCCTCCACTACCAACAGGGAAGAGAGATAGAGGCCTGTGGGCAGAGCAATAAGAGCAGACCCATTTCTGTAAGAAATGTCCATCCCTCATCCAGCAAAGCTTCAGACTGACCTGGGAGAACATGACATCATCACATCATCAGAAGGGCCTGTAGGCTTTGGGGAGCAAGGGTCCTAAAAAACTTTGGAGGAAATAGGAAGGGCCCTGCCCAGAGGACTATATTCTCAGAAAAAATTAGAAATGGGCTCTGGGGCAACACCATAGGCACAAGTTGTGGGGCTTTTCAGGGCAACTGGTTGACCCCATGCATGGTGTGCAGGTGTGTGTGTATACTCTGGGAGATCACCCCGAAGGGGAGAAATGGAGCCTCGGGCTCATGCATGTCATAGTCCAGGCTCAGGAGGACTTTGAAAATGTCAAAGAAGGAGGTGGTGGGGGCAAGCTGAGACCTGGGTCAAAGGCATGGTCTCAGTTGCCTGGGTGTAAGGGCGGTACTGGGTGTTGAGCACAGGTCTGAAGTGAGGCACTGTTAGACTGGCCCCTTTGGAACTAGACATGACAGGCATGGCTAGAATAACAGAGAGTGAGGCTTAGAAGGTCTGCTATATTCCCCATGAGATTGATTTTAAACTCCCTTGGAATAAGAGTATGTGTGTCCCTTTTCTTATATGCCCCACAACATATAGCATAAGACTGCAAGGATTTAATAAGTGATCAATAAAAATTAAAATTTATTCTTTCATCCATTCAAAAACTCTTATTGTTGGTCTACCTCATATATGCAAAGAAATGGTAAGCTTTGTAAGGAATATGAGAACATATACAATAATATCCCTGTCTGTGGCAACATTGGGTTATTTGATGGATCAGTTGAAGGACCCAAAAATCCTGTTGTTGTTGAATTGATACCGACTCATAGCAACCCTATAGGATGGAGAAGGACTGTCTCATAGGGCTTCCAAGGAGTGGCTGGTGGATTTGAACTGCTGACCTTTTGGTTAGCAGCCTAGCTGTTAACCACTGCACCACCAGTTGAAGGAAGAGGGTATCAAATCTGAAATTATCAACAAAGTTATCCCTTTCCCCCAGGATAGATAGTGCCTCATACATACTAAGTTGTTGTTGTGTGCCTTTGAGTTGAGTCCGACTCATAGCAACCCTATGGGACAAGGTAGAATTGCCCCATAGGGTTTCTTAGTCTATAATCTTTACAGAAGCAGATCACCAGGTCTTTTCTCCCCAGAAGCCATTGGCGGATTTGAACCATCAACCTTCATATTAATAGCCAAGCGCTTAACCACTGCATTACTGGATCTCCTCACCTAATAGATATTCACTAAATATTTGTTTAATGAGTAAATGTTTATATTATAAGCTTCAGATAAATCTGCCCAGAATATGTAATGTCATTAGTGGACTACAATGAAGCCAAACAAATAAGCATCAATCAAATATCACTGTGTGCCCAGCCCTGGGCTAGCACTGATTAGTATATAAAAAACAAAAAGTATGAGTCATGCCCTCACAGAGCTGATAATCCCACTAGAGATAAAGGGAAATCCACAGTAAACAGTCAGAGAACCCGATAAGATATTATGGATGTGAGGACTAAACCACTTGACTTAGACTTCGGGGTTCACAGTGTATACCTGTCATAGCTCATCATACAGGTAGATATACAAGTTACCTATGAGTTTATTTAATAAGGAAACAAATGGGGCAGGGGGAGAGAATAAGAACTTGCCCTATAGGAGTTTACAATTAGAGCCAGCCCTTAGGGAAATGGAAATAAATGGAATGTCTCTTTGTGCCCTCCTAAGAGCCCATCTGAGACTTTTTGGAATTTGCCGTTCCAAGGTACTAGAACCCTCTTTCCAGCTGCCCAGAGCCTTCACACCAGAGCTTCCCTTGGCCAGCCCACCTTGGGCAATGAAGCACACCCTGAGCTTACTTCCCACCTCCTCACACTCACCATCAAAACCTGCCTGCTGCTATCCCTTCCCTGTCAGATAGCCATCATGGGAAACACTGGGTGCTAATTAATTTCAAGTGGCTGATGGTACCTGCATGAGGGCCTCCTTCGCTCATAGGTAAGGCCTCATCTTTCTATGTCTGAAGAACTCAAGCTCTTGGGGAACATCCTGAGTCCTTTTCTCTGTATCCCTAATGCCAACCTGGGAATTTTGAAATTAGGTGAGGTTGGTGGTAGTCAGAGTCACTCTGAAAAGGCCACCCAGTGAATGTTACACTTCTTGGATATCTAGGAAGTCCCTTCACAAAAATGATACTACTTTCCCCCGTGCTTACAAAGGAAATCAATATTGTAATTCCACTACCAGAAATAGGAGATCAAATGCAAATATTACTGATAAAGCTAAACCAGGGATCTACGATCATATGAAACATCTATAATTAATATCTTAGAGATCATCACATCTGGGGTTCTAAACCCTGGCCTTACATTAGAACCACCTTGGGAGCTTTTAAAATATACTGATGTCTTGGTCCCGCCCCCAAATGTTCCATTTTGCTGGTCTGCAGTGAACATCGGTATCTTTTAAAAGCTTCCCCAGGTGGTTCCAGTGTATAGCCAGGGTAGAGAACCACTGATCTGGTCCACCCCGTGACCTTATTCACAAGTAGATAAGAACCAGATATGAGGGACATGGCTTGACCAAGGTCACAAAGCCAGTTAGTGGCCAAGCCAGCACTAGAACCTGTCCCTTGACTCCAGCTCAGAATGTTTTCTTTGGCTCACAGCTGTAAATCATGGATGACAACGCTTTTCCTGAGTGTAGCATCTGAGAGCAGAGGGATGGGGAGAAAGATCAAGGGTCCGGGATACCTGGCGGAGGCAGGGGGAAGAAAGCGGCCAGGGTGGAGAAGCCATGGTGGGTGATGTTTGCCCCATTTCACAGGAGCAGAAGGCAGTGTGATAGGCAACCACATTAACTCTTTGCATAGGCTCCACCGGAGGAAGAAGAAAGTAGTTTAGTCCTAAGATGATACTCTGCGGTCATTGTCGCGGCCTCCACTGTTACCAGCTCTGTGTCACTGTGAATGTTACCACAGTCTGTAAACCCAGGCACCATTTCCAGCTCTGAAAAGGCAGCACTGAGCCTGACCCTTTCCTTTCACCTGCCCAGGGAAAATTGTAGTCGACACAACTATGGCCACTCCCAGGAGACAGTCGTGCTGAAAGGGTCCTGTGTCTCAGAGGCTGCGCATAATACCCAATTATCCCCTGGCTCCCTCAGGGAGAGAATGGAGAGGTGACGGTTTTCAAAAGCCAGCAGCCCTCAAAGCTCCATTATGGATAGACTCATATAGCCGCCTTTCTCCAAATAGCACAGAAGGTCACAGGGACACGGGGCAACAGAAGCAGTTCTTTGCGACTGGGAGAACAGCCTCCCTCCCCGTCCCAGCCCAACCTAGAATCCTTACTTCCATTCTTAGCCTTGGGAACAAAGATGGAGGAAATTCAGCTTCACATAAGCAGTACCTCCCAGGCAGATCTCGCAGGGGCTTTGGACAGGCCCCACAAAGAAACCCAAGCGAGGAAGTCCTGCTGCCCTCAAAGATTCCTCTGTGGTCTGTGAACCTTTTTCTGCCGTCCCTCTCTAATCCCGCTCAGGTCTTCTCTCAGCATCCTTAAAGGTCTAGCCTGCTCGGTAGACTCATCTGGGGCCATCCTCTCCGCTGAGTCACTGTTTCTCACTAGTCAGGTTAGCAAGCCCTCAAGCACAGGAAACACACCGTCTACTCTCCCAGTGTTGGTTCCCACAGCTATTAACACAGTGCTGAGTACACACTAACTCCCCTGCAATAAATGTTTGTTGAATTTACTAACAGAATGGGAGATAATACATTCCCTTGTCACCAACTGGGATTTCTGTGCTTATTTATTACCTTTTTTCTCCCCACCCCAGAAACATTTAAATTTTAACAATGGCTATATAGCTCATGAAAAGCATTTATTCTTAAATGCAACAAGTATTTGGAGGAGGGAGCATCCTGCAGTGTTTAAGAATATAAAGTCCTAAGGCGTGGATTTTGAGCCCTAGTTCCAGCACTTACTAGGTGAGTCACTCTGGGCAAGTAGCTTAACCTTTTCAAGCCTCAGTTTCCTCATCTGCAAAATGGAGATAACATCAGGGCCTAGCTCCTTGAGTTGTGAGGATTAAATGACAGAATGCAGGTAATATTCTTAGTACGCTGCCTGGTACATGGTAGGAGGTAGATAAGTAAGGGCTATCACTATTTATTGAGGACCTACAGATCTTTTGGCCAGCATGGTGCAAAGTGCTGAGCACATAAAGGAAAATAGAGCAAATGCATGGTCTTAAGACCTGTGATGTAGTGGGGCAGATAGTCCCATAAAGGATATTATAAAGCAGTGTTATAATGGCAATATAGAGACATGGACAGGGTATCTAAGGGAGCCCAGAGCAAGGAAACCCCATCAGCCTTCCTGGAAGAAGTGCCATCTGAGTGAAGGATGAACAGATGCACTGGAGGTGGGGTAGGGATGGCATTCCAGACAAAGAAAATGGTATGAACCAGGGTCCTGGGACAAGAAACACCCTATTAAATTTGTGTGTACCTGTGTGTTGGGGGGGGGGGCAGTGTTTGTTTGATATTGCTGGAGCATTAATGGGAAGACAGGAAGTAGCAAGACCCTTCCTTATCACCCATTGTTGGTCAACAAAGGTACCTTAGGGTGAGAGATGTGAGGGGGAGACTACCTCCTCAGCTTCTGCCACCCACTTCCTTTAGGAAGCACAAAGCTGGAGGATGAGGAGGAAGTAATGGATGTAACCTACCTTGACCTGAGACCATGTACTTAGCAGTGTCAGTCCACTCAGGCAGGGCACCAGTGCTGAGCCTGCAGGACTCAATGGCTCGGTCCCTGGTTCACAGACCCCCTGGACTGGGATTACCACAACCTACCAGGAAACAAGCTGGGCAAATGATGGCAGCGGGTCCTGGACTTCTTACAGACCTGCACCTGTGGTCACAGGCCCTGGTCACCGCAGGCCTCACCACAGCAGTGGGAAATTCACAGAGTTGGAGGAACACCTGGAGTGGGATATCTTTTTATAAGCTTAGGCGGGGTGGGGCTACATCTGCACCCCAGGATCCACCCCTTTTACCATATAAGGAAATACTCCAGCACCAAGTTTATATATTTCCTGTTCATATTGTATACTGCATCCTGGGGCCTGCCACTCCCCGCAGGAGAGGCAGATACACAGAGACAGTACCTATGGTGTCAGATAATCCTGAGTTTGAATCCAGGCTTCACCCCTTACAAACCCCACAGATTAAGTAAACTGTGCTTCCTTTGTAAAATGAGAATAAGAGTACCCACCTCATAAGGATCTTGTGAGGAATGGATGAAATAATGCCTATAGGATATAAATACTTATGATGGGTTAGCTACCATTATTGTTAATATTATTGCTATTACAAAGATAGTGCTATAATCCAGTTCATGAATTTGATTCTGTTCTGTGTACCAGGTACTTTGATAGGTGCTGGAGATACTAAGGCAAATAAGTCACATTTGTGCTTAGGAATTTACAGTTTAGTGGTGGAAGGAGATACATTAAAAGCAGTCACAATTTGGGGTAGGTACTATAGCAGAGGGAAGCACAGGAGATGTGGAAACCCAGAAGCGAGTTTAGCCCAATGTGGGGGTGGGAGGAGAGAGCTGGTTAATGGCTTCTTGGAGGAGGTAATTTGTGAGTTAAGACCTAAAGAATGGGGCCAAGTGAAGGTGTGTGTGGAGTGGGTTAGGGATGAAATGGAAGTAGCTCAGATAAGAACATTCCACGTAGTGAGAATAAGGGCATGATTATGTCTACTGGTGAGTCCAACCCACAGGTTACCCTGGCAATAATATGTGGAAAGTGTGGTTTAGCGATCAGTGCACCATCTGATTTGATGAGTACACCAGAAAAGCAATTTTTTAAAAAATATAATTATCTTATTTTGTTATTGTTGTTATTGTTGAGTATACACAGCAGAGCATATACTAATTCATCAGTTTCTACACATACAAGTCACTGACATTGATTACATCCTTCAAGTTGTGCAACCATTCTCGCCTTCTTTTCAGAGGCTTTCCTCCTCCATTAACATAAACTGTCTGCTCCCTAAGTTTCCTATCTAATCTTTTGAGTTGCTGTTGTCAGTTTGATCCCATACAGATAGATCTTAAAAGAGAGCAGTGCTCAAGGCAGACATTCTTTAGTAGGTGAGCTAAACTATTGTTTGGTTTTAAGAAGACTTCAGGGGATTTTTTTTTGTTATTGTACTTTAAATGAAGGTTTACAGACAAACTAGTTTCTCACTAAACAGTTAGTACACATATTGTTTTGACAGTGGCTAACAACCCCAAGACATGTCAACACTCTCTCAGGGAATATTTTTGATCGAAGGTTTCAGGTTTAAAGATTATTACAGGGCAATGGTTCATCCAGCCTCCATGGCTTTAGAAAGTATGGATTCCATGAGGATTTGAAATTCTGTTCTACATTTTCCCCCTTATAATGAGGATAGAAGAGCAATTCTTGATGGCTTATTATTAGTGGACGTAGCCTAGCATGCTGGTAGTCTACCAAATATCCATGCCCAGGTAAAAATCTATTTCCCAGCCTCCCTTGCAAACAGGAGTAGCCAATGAGATGTACGTGGAAGTGCTTTTTTTTTTTTACTTTTTATCATAAAAAAATTTCAAAAACTTTTAGAAGTAGAGAAAATCGTGTAATGAACTTTCACATAGCTTTATCGTTATCTAAATTTTGTCATTCTTGTTTCATTCGTCCTTCATCCTTTTTTCCTTCTTTCTTTCTTTTGTAGATTATTTTAAAGCAAAGGCCAGACATTATATTATTTCCAGCCATAAATATCTCAGTATGTCTCTCTAAGAGATAAGGACCTTCTTTTTTAACATAACCACAGTAATATTATCATACCTAAAAAAATTAACAAGTCCTTCATTTCATCTAACATGTAGTTTGTATTCAATTGGGAAATCTCTTTAAGGGGGCTGACTTGGTAGGGAACCAGATGTTCCTTTGCTCTTCCTCCCTGCCCCTTCCTGTTATGTGATATTCAGATGGCCAGCATTCAAGAAGCCATTTTGTGATCATGAGCCAACCTGGAGGGTGGAAGCCACGCACTAGGGAAGATAAAGTAGGAAGACAGAAGAAGCTGAGACCCTAATAACCATGGAGCCATCACAGCAACATGAGACTGCCTAACTCTGGCCTTTGTTTTTAATGCGAGAGAAAATTCCTATTGCTTTTAAGCTACTGTAGTTTGGGTTTTTGTTATTAGAAGTCAAATGCAATTCCTAATTGATACGGTGGAATGTGCCTATTGAGTGTTGATTAACTGGACAGAAATCTAACAATACACTACACATCACCTTAACCAAAAAGCTAGAAGTAATTGCTTATCTGTTGTTGCTGTTAGTTGCCAGCAAGTTGATTCTGACTCATGGTGACTCCATCTATGTAGAATAGAACTGCACCATGAGTTTTCAAGGCTGTGACCTTTCAGAAGCACATCACCAGGCCTGTCTTCTGAGGCATCTGTGGGTAGCGTCTTGGCCATCTCGTGCTGCTATAACAGAAATACCACAAGTGGATGGCTTTAACAAAGATAAATTTATTTTCTCACAGTCCACGAGGCTGGAAGTCCGAATTCAGGGTGCCAGCTTCAGTGGAAGGCTTTCTCTTTCTGTCGGCTCTGGGGAAACGTCCTTATCGTCAATCTTCTACGATCGGTCGAGGAGCTTCTCAGCTTCAGCACCCTGGGTCGAAAGAATGTGCTTTCTCCTAGATCTTGTTTCTTGGTGGTATGAGCTCCACCCGCACCACCCCTCCCTGCCCTGCCAACTCCTTCTCCCATCTCTCTGCTCACTTCTCTCTTTGATATCTCAAAAGAGATTGACTTAAGATACAACCTAATCTTGTAGATTGAGTCCTGCCTCACTAACATAACCACCTCTAATCCTGACTCATTAATACCGTAGAGGATTTATAACACATAAGAAAATCACATCAGATGACAAAACGGTGGACAATCACACAATACTGGGAATCATGGCCTAAGCTAGTTGACATTTTGGGGGGATACAATTCAATCCCTAACAGGTGGGTTTGAACCACCAAGCTTTTGGCTGATAGGCAAGCACTCAACTGTTTATGCCACCCAGGGACTCTTTATTGCTCATCTAGTCAAGTATTATTACCAGTTGACATTTCTTCTTGTTTCTAATGAGAAGGTCAGGAGATACTGTCAGTGCATAACAAATCAACGGCTCCCTCCTATTCTGGCTCTCTATTAGCATTAGCCATAAAATCTTTCAGTTTGTCTTGTCTTATTATTTATGAACCAAAGAAGCCTTCATGTGATTGCTTCTTTCATTAAATTCTTGCAAAGCATTTGTTTAATAATCTATTCCACATGTCTTCTGGCATTTCTCTGGTCCTTTGTAATTTCACCAAGATTAAGGAAAATGGTTTGATAGTTGACTTTACAAGTCCTTTCATAGTTGGAATCCTCAAATCCTGAAGGGAGCAAATATTCCCCACTTTTTTTTTATCATTACCCAGTAATCAAAATCATTTTAGCAACTTGATTTGGCTTCATTCTGTGCAATAGATGTGTTTGGGGAGTGTATATATACATCACATTGTTATAAATTAATTCAGAGTTTAAATGAATGAGGGAAACTCATCATAAAAAAAAATTCATCATACAAGAGGGTAATTCAGTGAATCCTACTATAAAGCAAATCATTCCATTATGTGAATAATCACCCATTAATTTAGTTTTTTGTGCATATGAAATGTTCAAATGTTGAGGGTATTTTTACATTTGGTTATATTCAATTCCTTTTTTCTTCTTTATCATCATCATTGCCAGGAAACGCACTAAATTTTAGAAGCATAAGAAGAGAATTGCATTCCCAGAGATTGTGTTTTCCATCCATAAGCAGGTCTTTTTCTGTTCTGAGGAATCCTTTAGCCTCCTTCCGTGTCCACTTTCTTTGGACAACTTTAGTTGGTTATGTGGCCTTGGACAAATTGGCAATTTCATTAACTCTCTGGCTCTCAGTTTTTTCATCTGTTAAGTAGGAATGATAATGGTACATTGCTCCTAGGGTTAATGAGAGGATCAAATAAAATAACCAACATAGAGTACCTACTACATGCTATGTGCTTGATTAATGTCAATTACTAAAATTGTCATTAGTAGTAGTGTCATCATTGGCAAAGAATATTGACTATATATATCGTGGACTGCAAAAAGAACAAACAAGTCAGTCTCAGAAGAAATACAACCAGAATGCTCATTAGAAGCGAGGACGGAGAGACTTCAATGTGTTTATTTTGGGCACTTCAGTAGGAAAGACAAATGGCTAGAAAAGGACATCATGCTTGGTAAAGTAGAGGACCAGCGTAAATGAGGGCGACCTCCAAGAGATGGATTGACAAAAGAGCCACAGCAACAGACTCAAACATACCAGCCAGCAAGATGGCACAAGACCAGGCAGCTTTATGCTATGCTCTACGTAAGTTTGCCGTGATTCGGAGTCAACTCTATGGCACTTAACAACACCAAGTGTTATCATTAAGTGGTGGGGTTAGACATCCCTCCCCTTAAAAAATAACTATGATTCCATGATTAGGGGTTTTCTTTACCCAGGAAATGGAAGCATACCAAGTGGAAGGAGACTGTGGGAAACAGAGAAGTGACAGCACGGACAACCCGGGCTGTTATGTGGTAGAAATGGGTGCCTGCCATAGCTGACGGGTCAACCACGCAGAATGTTCTTGCATTTCTCAACTCTCCCTGGAGCTAATTCCACAGCAGAGTGGCTTTACAAGGCACTGTATAGGTTAAGACCTAGGTCTGGATAAGTATGGCTTCCAGAGATAGGCCATGCCCGTGAAGCTGGTATTTGAAAATTACAAGTCAATTGATAGCAGAAGAGGAGTTCACTGGTGCAGGCTTAGTAATTAAATTACAAGGTGATTATTAGTCTGCTCAGGCAAAAAGATTACATTTGAGTTCTTTAAGTAGCCTAAGACTAAAACTCCTCGTAATGGGGAAAAAAAAAACTGTAACTAAATTAATGCCATTTTCTACCAATTATAGATGCCCTCCAGTGACTATAAGGTTGTCATGGCAACATGCCCACTGAAAGGGTACATTTGATAAGGCCCGAAATAAAGTATAGCAGAAAGGGAATGTTTTGCATCTTATCTCTGTGTCAGACCCAAATGGTTTTCTGGGGTGAGGGACATGTGGACTGTCACTAGCTGTCTCTCTTCTCTGGCACTGTATGAGGGTCCAGGATGGCTGGCCACCTCTGCCACTTCCCTGCAGGGAAACGGCAGCCCTGGCATTTTCTCACACTGCTCCCTTATCTCCCATTCCACATCAAGCAAATGTCATCTTTTTTTCTTGTTTGGAAAACCTCCTTTACCACTTCCTCCAAGCAGGCTTCCCTGACCCCCTGGCAGCCCAGTGATCCCTAGACTAGATTCCACTCACTCCCTTAGCTCTGCACATCTCTAATTGTACAGAAATTCATTAAAAATCACAGCAGAGTCCCTATGTTGGTTTAAGTCAGCACAAAATAAACCCAAGGGCTTCTTACACCCTTCAGTGAAGTATCAAACTTTGTCAAAATCAGTCAATTTCTGTGAAAGCGATAATGGAAAATGATGCTATGAACCACACTGACTCCAGAGACGGGTTCCAGAGAAGCTGTTGGTAAAGCAAAATTGTGTCAACCAGCTCTGACGTTGAATGCACCAGATAAGCTGCTATTTAAAGGAACAATGGGTACTCCTTTTGTAAAGGGGATAATCATCTCATAAAGTATCTTTTGTATTAACTTTTATTTTCATATATTAGGTATATTTTGGAATTTAGAAAGTTGTCTTAACTAAAGGGGCACACCAGCCCAGGGGCAAAGACTAGAAGACAGGAGGAGACAGGAAAGCTGGTAATAGGGAATCCAAGGTTGAGAAGGGAGAGTGCTGACATGTTGTGGGGTTGGTGACCAATGACATAAAACAATATGTGTACTAACTGTTTAATAAGAAGCTAGTTTGTTCTGTAAACCTTCATCGTACAATTTAAAAAAAAAAGTCTTAAGTACTTTTTGGAAAGAGCGGAGCATAAACAAATTTGACAATAATTATTATCAAGAGAAAAGGGGGTAGGTAGGGTGTACGTGTTTGTTTCCATACTTGCGTGGAAGAGAGGAGGACAAAGTATCAGCCCCTGGAGGCCTGGAGGACCATCCCTCTCCCCAAAGAGCACTGAACACCCAGAGGCCATGCTGAAGGCAAGGATGAGGATTTCCTGGATCAGGGCTCAGGCTGGGAGTAGATTTCACCGTCTGGAGCACCCTCCACTGCCTGTCTGAATTATTGCTTAGAAACAAAATCTAACAGCATCTCCAGCCATAAATTGGTCAGATTTTCACTAGAGGTTCCACACAGCCTATCCCTTGTATAACACCAAAAATAATAGTCAAAAATTAAAACCTAACATTCATTGAGCCCATACTATGTATTAAGTACTATATGCATTATCCCATTTAATCCTCATAACAACTTACTAAGATCTGTTCTATTATTTCCTTATTTAACTGAGGAAAGGGATGCTTAGAAAGCCTAAGTTGCCCAAGGTCATACAGTTATATAAGGTAAAGGCAAGATTCAAACCCTGGTCTGCCTGTCTCCTGAGCCTGGCCCTTGATCCAGATGCACACCACAACTTTCTAGGTTTCTGCCTCCTCTTCCCCTTTGCTTACCACATCGGTGGTTCAGTGGTAGATTTTGCCCCTTCTGTGCAGGAGTCTTGGTTCAATTCTCAGCCAATGCACTTCCTGCGCAGCCATCACCCATCTGTCAGTGGAGGCTTGTGTTATGATGCTAAACAGGATTTAGAGGCATTTCCAGACTAAGACAGACCAGGAAGAAAGGCCTGGCAACCTACTACCAAAAATTAGCCAGTGAAAATCCTATGGATCACAACAGTCCAATTTGCAAGTGATCAAGAGGATGGTGAAGGACCAGGACTGACTCCATGGCAGCTAACAATAACAACTCCTCTTCCTACCCACCCCATACGTGCAAACACACACACGATCACAGAGGATGGTCTGCCCACTGGGAAAGCCTTCTTCCCACCCCTCTAACCATCCAAATCACACTCGGGCCTCAAAGCCTGGCTCAGGTCCCATTTCCCTGTGAACCTTTCCCTGCCACTCCAGTTTTCAAGGGTTTCCCTTTTCCTGAACAATCACTACATCTGTGTTATACATCTGGCACATTTTGGATTTTAA
The DNA here is from genome assembly GCF_030014295.1 of Loxodonta africana. NCBI lineage: Eukaryota > Metazoa > Chordata > Mammalia > Proboscidea > Elephantidae > Loxodonta > Loxodonta africana. Next base: position 58,790,504 of record NC_087352.1, on the reverse strand, counting down.
TCTTATACTGTTTCAAATGAGTGTCTGCTCTTCTGAGCTAAACTGTGAAGTTCAGTAAGCCTAGATGAATCCACATTTGTGCATGTTTGTCATTCATGATATCAAACCCTCGTGGCATAGTGGGTGAGTGCTATGGCTGCTAACCAAGAAGTCAGCAGTTCAAATCCACCAGGTGCTCCTTGGAAGCTCTATGGGGCAGTTCTACTCTGTAATATAGGGTCACTATGAGTTGGAATCGACTAGACTACAATAAGTTTGGGTTTTGTTTTTTATAAATAGTAGAGCAATGAATAGCATCCCTGGTGGTGCAAACATTTAACCACGCACCAGCTAATCAAAAGGTGCTCAGGCGAACACTTCCTGCAGCTCTGTGGGAGAAAGGCCTGGTGATCTTTGCCCATAAAGATTACAGCCAATCCAACACCAATTCCTGATAAAAACTCTCAATAAAATAAATATAGAAGGGAAATTCCTCAACATAATAAAGGGCATCTATACAAAACCGACAACCAACATCATCATTCTTTTTTTTTTTTTATTAACTTTTATTGAGCTTCAAGTGAACGTTTACAAATCAAGTCAAACTGTCACATATAAGTTTATATACACCTTACTCTGTACTCCCACTTGCTCTCCCCCTAATGAGTCAGCCCTTCCAGTCTCTCCTTTCGTGACAATTTTGCCAGCTTCCAACTCTCTCTATCCTCCCATTCCAACATCATCATTCTTAATGCAGAGAGGCTGAAAACATTCCCCTTGAGAACAGGAACAAGACAAGGATGCCCTTTATCACTACTCCTATTTAACATTGCACTGGAAGTCCTACCTAGAACAATAAGGCAAGAAAAAGAAATAAAGGGCATCCGAATTGGTAATGCAGTAAAACTGTCCCTATTTTTGGATGATATGATACTATACATAGGAAATGCAAAAGACTTCATGAGAAAACTACTGGAACTAATAGAAAGATTCAGCAGAGTAATAGGATACAAGATAAACATACAAAAATCAGTTGTATTCTTATACACCAATAAAGAGAAAGATGAAAAGAAAACAAAAATTTATAATAGCCCCCCCCAACAAAATACATAGGAATAAATCTAACCAGGGATGTAAAAGACCTATACAAAGAAGACTACAAACACTGCTGCAAGAAACCAAAAGAAATCTACATAAGTGGAAAAATATACCATGCTCATGGAAAGGTAGACTCAGCATTGTGAAAATGTCAATTCTACCCAAAACAATCTACAAATACAATGCAATCCTGATTCAAATACCAACGGCATTCTTTAAAGAGATGGAAAAACTAATCAATAACTTCATATAGAAAGGGAAGAAGCCCCAGATAAGTAAAACACTATTGAAGAAGAAGAATAAAGTAGGAGGACTCGTACTACGTGACCTCAGAACCTACTATACAGCTATGGTAGTCAAAACAGCCTGGTACTGGTACAACAACAGATGGAACCAATGGAACAAAATTGAGAATCCAGATGTAAAACCCATCCACCTATGGTCACCTGATCTTTGACAAGGGCCCGAAGCCCATCAAATGGGGAAAAGGCAGTCTTTTTAACAAGTGGTGCTGGCAAAACTGGATGTACCAAAACCCAAAACTAAACCCAGTCCCATCGAGTTGATTCCGACTCATAGCGACCCTATAGGACATAGTAGAACTGCCCCATAGAGTTTCCAAGGAGCGCCTGGTGGATTCTAACTGCCGACCCCTTGGTTAGCAGCCGTAGCACTTAACCACTGTGCCACCAGGGTTTCCACTGGATGTATATTTGCAAAAAAAAAATGAAACAGGACCCATACCACACACCATACACAAAAACTAATTCAAAATGGGTCGAAGACCTAAATATAAAACCAAAAACTATAAAGATCATAGAAGAAAAAATAGAATCAACACTAGAGACCCTAATACATGGCAACAACAGGATATAAACCGTAACTAACAACATGTAAGCTGCAGAAGATAAGCTAGATAACTGGGATCTTCTAAAAATTGAACACTTATGCTTATCAAAAGATTTCACCGAAAGAGTAAAAAGAGAACCTAAAGGCTGGGAAAAAAATCTTGGCTATGACAAATCCGACAAAGTCCTAATCTCTAAAATCTACAGGAAAATCCAACATCTCTACAACAAAAAGAGAAATAACCCAATTAAAAAATGAGCAAAGGAAATGAACAGACACTTCACCAAGGAAGACATTCAAGCAGCTAACAGACACATAAGGAAACGCTCATGATCAGTAGCCATTAGAGAAATGCAAATCAAAACCACAATGAAATGCCATCTCACCCCGGCATTACTGGCAAGAATCAAAAACACAGAAAATAACAAATGTTGGAGAGGCTGCAGGGAGATTGGAACTCTTATGCACTGCTAGTGGGAATGCAAAATGGTACAACCATTTTGGAAAATGACATGACATTTCCTTAGAAAGCTAGAAATACAAATACCATATGATCCAGCAATACCACCTAGGAATATATCCTACAGAAATAAGAGCCGTCACACAAATAGACGTATGCACACCCATGTTCATTGCAGCTATGTTCACAATAGCAAAAAGATGGAAACAACCTAGATGCCCATCAACAGATGAATGGGTTAACAAACTATGGTACATACACACAATGGAATACCATGCAACGATAAAGAACAATGATGAATCTGTGAAGCATCTCACAACATGGATGAATCTGGAGGGCATTATGCTGAGTGAAATAAGTCAATCACAAATGTTATATGAGGCCACTATTATAAATACTCATGAAAAGGTTTACACACAAAAAGAAACAATCTTTGATGGTTACAAGGGAGGGGAGGGGTGGGGATGGCAAAACACTAAATAGACAATAGCTAAGTGGTGACTTTGGTGAAGGGTGAGACAGTACACAATACTGGGGAAGCCAGCACAGCTTGTACAAGGCAGGGCCATAGAAGCTCCATAGACAGATTCAAACTCCCAGAGGGACAGAATTGCTGGGCTGAGGGCTGTGGGGACCATGGTCTCAGGGAACTTTTGGCTCAATTGGCATAACATAGTTTATAAAGAAAATGTTCTACGTCCTACTTTGGTGAGTATTGTCTGGGGTCGTAAAAGCTTGTGAACTGCCATCTAAGATATTCCACTGGTCTCATCCCATTGGGAACAAGGGAGAATGAAGAAAATCAAAAACACAAAGGAAAGACTAGTTCAAAGGCCTAATGGACTACAACTACCACAGCCTCCACCAGACTGAGTCCAGCACAACTAGATGGTGCCTGGCTACCACCACTGACTACTCTGACAGGATCACAATAGAGGGTCCCTGGCAGAGCTGGAGAAAAATATAGAACAAAATTCTAATTCACAAAAAGACCAGACTTACTGGTTTGACAGAGACTGGAGAAACCATGAGAGTATGGCCCCTGGACACCCTTTTAACTCAGTAGTGAAGTCACTCCTGAGTTTCATCCTTCTGCCAAAGATCAGACGGGGTCCATGAAACAAAATGAGACTAAAGGGGCACACCAGCCCAGGGGCAGGGACTAGAGGGCAGGAGGGGACAGGAAAGCTGGTAACAGGGAACCCAGGGTCGAGAAGGGAGTGTTGGCATGTTGTGGGGTTGGTAACAAATGTCACAAAACAATATGTGTACTAATTGTTTAATGAGAAGCTAGTTTGTTCCGTAAACCTTCATCTAAAGTACAATAATAAATTTTTTTAAAAAGTTAATAAACTCAAAAAAAAAAAAAAGAAAGAAAAAGATTACAGCAAAGAAAACCCTCTGGGTCAGATGGGTTGCTATGAGTAAGAATAGATTTGATGTCACCTAACAACAACACAATAATGAATAAATCAATAAGGGAATGAAACCTCACTCAGATTTAGCTAACTACATTTTTATTCTTTCCTTTAATCATTTTATTATGAACAAATTACAGAATATGATCAATATTCAAAATTCAGAGTGGGATACATGCCCCAAGGAGTACACAATGAGCCACAGGGGTGCCAGAAAAAATACTTTAGAATTTATTGACATTCCCTTTTATGTCAAATATGGGCAAAAAAGAAATTTCCCTAGGAGCAAAAGGAGTTTTGAGTCATTAATTCATAAACATTTAAAAATTATTTAAAAATATTTATTTCTTCTTTAGACCATCGTTTAAAATAACTATTTTGGTGAATGTATCAACATATATGTTATATACAAATACAGTTATACATATCTCTAATATATAAACAAACATGTAGTATAGATAGATGCAAGATCAAAAAATGTTTTTGACCGATGAGGTGTATGAACAAAAATCCTCATTCTATGGCACAGACTCATCTGAGGCATCAGACATACCCAAACAAATGCACACACGTTTTGGAGGCCTTCATTTAAAAGAGAAAACACCTCATTTTAAATATGCTAAAACCGAAAACCAAACCGACGGCTGTCGAGTTGATTCCAACCCATGGTGACCCTATAGGACAAAGTAGAATGGCCCCATTGGGTTTCCAAGGAGCAGCTAGTAGATTAGAGCTTCAGATCTTTTGGTCAACAACCTAGGTCCTAACCACTGTACATCCAGGGCTCCTTTAAATATACTTGTGAGAAAGAACTTGTTTTGGAGGTGCTTGCTGGGAACTTAGAGAAGGTGGACCCTGGTGCTTCAGAATAAGGGGCGTGGTTGAACTCGTTGGCAGCTGGAGTGGACCACCGCCTCCCTCTGCTATGTGTTCCTGGGCAAGTTATTTCACCGCTCCTGGCCTCAGTTTCTTCCACTGTAAAAGTCGCCATGTCGATGAAATGAGACAAAGCACAAAAAGTGTTTTGCTTGTTGCTAGGAAGTAGTAATTGCTCAACTGGTATAAAACATATTAGCTATTATTTTTTGAACAGGGCATTTAGAAGCTAGGAAAGGTTTGAGGCCAGGTTAGAGATTTTGCAGAGATTTTGGAATACAATCTAATAGGCAGGAATTCTCAGCTGGTTGTAGAGGGGAATGTCTGGGATAGAAAAGGGAAGACCACTTTTGAAGAAGGAAATTCCCAGCTAGAGGGATCACAATGGCTGTACATCTCTCTCTGTAACTCCTCTCTTTCAGGCTGTTCTAGTCACGTGCCTTTGCATTACACAGATCAAAAACCCACTTGGCCTAGAGCAAATTAAAGGGAATTATAAGGATACAGAGTTGTATCAGGAATCAGAGAGAGGGACAGCAGAGTGTCCTGTGACTGAGAACTGGAAAGTTAGGAACCGTGGGTTCTCTTTCTCTCAACTCTCCCGTTTACACATCATGTACCTGGCCCACCAAAACCACAAGTTCTGATTTGAGGAGCCATCACCAATGAGCAGAAGTCTCTCTGCCTCTTTCTTCCTTCTTGGAGGATGGAATCTGATTGGCTCAGTTCATCTGATGGAGCCTGGGTGACTGAACAGCCTAGCCAATACACTAGAGCCCCTTGGGTCACATGCAGAATACTGGTCATCAGCCCTGGCTGCCCATTCCGGGATGAAAGTGATGCAGTTTCTCTAAAACTGAATGTGGCTTGCCAAACCATGAAACTTGTCTCTTACTGAGACACGAAGGTGGTTCTTTGCCCAGGCCCTCATCACTGACAAACGCTTGATGAGGTGCTCATGCCCCTGACCTGCGAGTTCTGACTTTGAACTCTGAGGACCTTAAGGAAACTCTGAGTACTCAAGGGCTTCATTTATTGCAAGATGGCATTTACTTGTCTTATGTTTTCTTGTAAACTTTAAGATGTTGTTTATTGAATATTACATACCCTTCCTGTTCTACTTGAAGGGGATAACTTAAAGATCATTCTTTTTGCTGCTTAACTTTATTTATATCTTCTTTTGCCAGCCAAATTGTCAGCTTCTTGAAGGGAAAACTTCCGATTTGGAAATCTTCTTAAAGGTCATAGAATACAACCTTCTCATTTGACAGGTAGAAATAAGGCCCAGATTGGGGAAATGTCACACAGCAGGTTATGGTCAGGCAGGACTTTGAACCTAGCTTCACATACTTTGTTCCCCATGGTGCCTTGCAATGCCTTATGTGAATCATGCCACCAGGAGTCCCTGGGTGGAGCAAATAGTTAATGTGCTTGGCTGCTAACTGAAACATTGGAGGTTAGAGTCTACTCAGAGGCCCCTTGGAAGAAAGGCCTGGCACTCTACTTCTGAAAAATTAGCCATTGAAAACCCTACGGAGCACAGTTCTACTGTAACATACACGGGGTCGCCAAGAGTTGAAGTCAACTGGACAGCAACTAGTTCTATTAGGCCACCAAGAAATATTTGTTGGTTTATTTCTTATTTAGCTCTTGCCTTTCTCTAGCTCCTCAGTCTCTCTTCATGTCCCTTCCTCCATGACCAACTTCAACCTTAGAGGATCACTTTCCAATTGCCTTTCAGTCGCTAGGCTTTGGGGTTGTGTGGTAGAAGCTGAGATGAGGCATGGGTGAAATTTAACCTGGTTCTTGCAAGCCAGTATCTCTCCAGGCCAACACCACAGTAACAGAGTAGACACTAGACTGGCAACTTCCTTCCTTCTGTGGGGTCAGTGGCCACCAAACTGCATGATGAACCTACTCTCCAGTTTCCACTAGAGATACTACTTCTGCAGTGCGTCCCAGGCCAATGCTACAAAATATGGTCTTAGGCCTCTGTTGACTCACATCCAATGGGAAGTTACCAGTGAATCTGGTCCCACCTTCCTCCTGGAAGCCTTCTCTGACCGTTCCAGCCTATTGTTGTTGTTGTTGTTGGGTGCTGTCAAGCTGGTTTTGACTCACAGCGACCCTTTATGACAGAGTAGAACTGCCCCATAGGGGTTCCTTAGGCTGTAATTTTTATGGGAACAGATTGCACTAAAAATCATTTTCACACAGTGCAGGACTTCCTTAGTTTTCCTATTGTTCCACTGTGTCAGCCTATTTTCCTCAGCTCCTGAGTGCAAGTGACTTCTTTCCCCCAGAACTCAGGTGAACTCCCACCAGGCCCTCAATGAATATTGACTGATAGGGTGGCGGGGCAGAGCGGGGGGGAACCTTTCCCTGGAAAGGCTCATGGAAGAATCAAGAGACAAGCAATGGGAGGGAAGGAGAAATATTTCTTTTGTCAGGGTCTTAGGCAAGTGTAAAATTAGGAGAAGCAACTGCTTGAAGCAGAGGGAAACACTGTGGCTTTTCATTTCTAGGCAATGGTGACAAAGCAGACAAAGGTAATTTCTGGCAACTCAAAATCTGCCACCATTAAGCCAGTTCCAGTGTCACTTCCTGCAGGACTCTCATTCTGCATCCAGCGCTCCTCTGACCTGAGTTTGCAGGCTGGGTTGGGCAGAAGACCAATTGCAGAGCAGAGAAGGAAGATGGCCAGGTGAAGGGCCAGGTGACCCCGGGCCTCCCACACTGGGAAAGTTTGATTTGAGGGATCCCAGATCCTTCCTCCCAAAGATCGCCATTCCAGACTGAAATCCTCACTGTCAGAGGCCATTCCAGAGAGCTCACTCTCAACAGGAAGATAAAATGTTGGGGTTGGAGGAGAGAATGAAAAGACTATTTCATCATACCTCGTTGTTGGGTGCCGTCAAGCTGATTTCGATTCATAACGACCCCATGTGACACACTAGAACTGACCCATTGGGTTTTCCTTTAAAAGGAAGCAGATCACCAGGTGTTTCTTCCGTGGAGCTTCTTGGTGGGTTCAAACCACCAACCTTTCAGTTAGCAGCCGAGTGCTTCACCCATTGTGCCACCAGGGCTCCTTTATCATACATTAATGAAGGTTTATTAGATTGGAGGTTAAGCAGAAATCCGGGCTCTGAGGGCATGGGAAGCAGGAGGTAAGTTTTGGGCAGGTAGCAGCAGTGTGGGAAGCCAGGGCACTGTCCAGAGAAGGCCTTGGGTGGGGTCTTTGGGCAGCAGGGTGAGGAGAGCATAAAGCACTGTCAGCTGATGAGGGTTAAGAGAGCTGGGCCAGTAGGAGGCAAGGACTAGAACTGAGTGAGCATTCCTTAAAGACAAACCTATTTCACACATTAAGATGAGTAACCCTCAGGAATCATTCCTCCAACACCAGCTCTGCTGGCTGACTCTGCAGAAAGGAGAATGGAGGGGTCATTCTTCAGGTCCAGAAAAAACCTGGGACAAAGACGAAAACCAACCATCGTGAAAGGCTTTTTATGTGACAGAACAACTTTAGGTACATTATCACCATTTGTTCTCACAAGGCCAAGACAGGCCATCAAGAAGGCTGCCCCAGATCACCCCCCGTTTGGAGGTGAAGTAAGCTGTCCAAAGTCACAGAGCTAGAAGCGTCATGTCTGGATTCAAACCTAGGTGTCTAGCTGACTCAGGTGCCTGTGTTGTCCCCACTGACCAGGCGGTTGCCCCAAACAGAGGTGTGTACTCACCAAGGGTGTTTTACACCCTGTGCATTGCTCAGCCTCTCCTCACCTCCAGGGTGGAGCCTCTCTTCACTGGGGGGTGTGATTTAAAGTGAAACCAAAACCAAGACCCAGACAATTCCATTCTTGTTTTCTTTGCAGGTGGTGTGCCCATCCCACGATGTGCAAAACCAGCAATTGACCACAAGGTCGGTAAACGGGAATTTGCTGAGTGGCTGGGCTCTGGTACTATTACTTAAAATTTTGTAAACCCAGGAAATCATCCAGATGTTAAAGCATAAAAATAACCCACTGCTGAGCCAATGAGGCATAAAGGCTAAGTGGGACAAACCAGCCAGAAGACTCAGGTGTGCTTAACCATGTTCCCTTGGGGGTACCCAGACAACTGGCTTCTTGTACATGCTCTGCCTCTCCACAATCCAGGGCCTGTGGAGTAGCCTCTGAAGTCTCTGGGCCTGCTGTCTGCCTCTCTCTAGAAGGCAGGTGATGACACCTACCACGGCTATTCGTCGGACAAGGTGCGAATGTGTCTTGGCTGCTTGGCTTTGCTTCTGTGATTACACCCATGCTGTGGCCTGGAAGACCAGCTCTTCTCTCTCTTCCACACAGCACATAGTCCCTCCCACCCTCATGGCCCACTGCAAGCCCCATCTCCTGCGGGAAGCTGTCCCAGGCTCCTTCTGCCCTCCAGACTCACCCTCTAGCCCACCCACCCCCATCAACCTGTCCCCTTCCTCTCTGCCAAACTGAACGCTGGGACCTTCAGAATTGCTCTATTCTCTTTCATTTGGAAAATTTATACCCACGGCTGCCTTAGATGCCCACTGCTTCACTGACCTTTGTTAAAAATCTTAGTAACTCTTAGCTCAGGTACCATCTCCTCTGGGAAGCCTTCCCTGACCTTGTTCCACCCCCTCCACCTGCCATCCTGGGTTGGCTGTCACCACAGGGTTCCATGGCATTTGATGCATATCCCTAAATTAAGTGCTGACATACAGTCTATACTTTCATTGACTGTGGTCCTCACACTAGAGGCTGAGCTCCTTGAGGGCAAGGATTGAGGGTCTTACTCATCTTGGCATTTCCATACGTGCCTGGTTGGTGGAAAGTGCTCACTAAATGTTAGGTGAAGGAATGAATAAATGATATCTACCGCAGTTACACTGTGTCACACACTTCCTCCAAAGAGTGCATAAAACCCTTCCCCAAAGGGGTATACAGCATCGTACATTTCTCCTGAAGGCCTCTCTGTGCCACTCTCAGTGCCTGGCATCTAGTAGGTGTCCAGAAACATTGGTGATTTGGTTATGTGATTAAAGAATTATCCATCGCATTGAATTCTCCCAGTCACCACCTCCCAGCCCTTAGCATGGCCAATGGAAAATTAATTGGTTGCAAAGTGCATATCTAATTACAACATTCCGCCCCTGCCACAGAGATGCTCAAATGTTAATTATAACATATGCATCTCGATAACAGACGTTAGCGTTTAATGCAGCATAAATAACGCCACTTGGGCCACCCAGTGCAGACACAAATCTCCCTTTTATCGGCCATTAGGACAGACTACTTGAAGCACGTAAGTTCTCATCCTTAAAGCTTTCCTGCCCCTGAAAGCAAACATTTCCCTGCAAGCCTGGCCCCCAGTTCTCCCAACGCAAAAGTCCCCACTCAGGGCCTCGCCAACGGCCGCGGCGTTGGGCGGTGGCTTTCGGAGTCGCTGAACCGGGCTGCCGGGTCTGCCCCGGCGGTGATCGGCTCTCCAGTGCCCGCCATCCCGGGAAAGAAAGGCGAACTACATTACCCAGTAGGCCTCCCGCCGTCCTCTTCCCTTTCAAGTCCTTGCACGTGGCCGGAGGGGAGGGCGGGGCCTGGACGTCACTCTCCAACATTCTCGTTCCCTGTGTCAGAGCAGGGATCGTTTTTTTTTCCTTCCTCAACTCCCTCCCCCCTACCTACCCCTCCCTCCCTCTGTCCCTTCCCTCCCTCCCTCCCCTCGGCTGGGTCTGCGCGCTAGGGTGCCAGGTCCCCTCCGCAGCCGGGACGCGCGGAACTCTCGGCAGGAGTCGGCTCTCCGGAGCCTGGTCCCTCCCTTCCCTTTCCCTGCCCCTTCCCCCACCCCAACTCGGGCTGGAGCGGCGGCCTGAGGAGCCCGGAGGTGAGCATCCCCTCGTCCGTTCTCTCTTTGAGTCAACGCAGCTGGCGGATCGATTCTGGGACCCGGGAGGAGGGCTGGGGACGTGCGCGTGCCTATGGGTGAATCCTGGAAAAGCGCACCGAACAATTAGCCCCCTTCCCCTCCCTGCGTTGCGGTCAGCCAGACGTCGGCGCCCACCGCCGCCCCCCGCACTTGCTTGGGGACTGCACCCCGCAGCCTCGCTCCCTCCCTGAGTTGGCCCAGTCCCCCGCCCGGGGTAGGGGGGAGCGGTGGCCCCGGAGATCCGGCGCCGTGGGGGGGCTGGGGGGGATACACAGCTAGAGCCCCGCTCGCGCTGGAGCGGCGCGGCGTGGCCGCTGTCATGTGCCGGGTGCCGACCCCGGGGGAGGGAGGGAGCGGGTGTGATTCCGCTCCCTTTTGTTTTGAAGCCCACATTTGCTGCATCAAGCGGTTGCAGTTTAGTACGGGCCAAACTTGCAGCTGTTTCTGACGACGCTCAGCCGAGGTAGGGAGCGCAGCTCCGGGTGGCGGCTTGGTGCTGCTGGAGGGACCCCGGGCTCATGTCTCCACGCTCCCCCCTTCCCTGGTGAGTGATTGTGTCCGTGGCCGCCGCCGTGTGAGAGTGTGTGTGCGCGCCCGTCCCCGGGGGCGCGGGGATGTCTGTGGATGGCTGTCGTCTAGACAGGCTACAGCCCCCTCCCAGCGTCCCCGGTGAGCCGGGGGATGGGAGCCGCGGAGGAACCGAAACGGTGGATCCATTGCGGTCGCAGCTTTGGGCATTCTCCTCGGTTGTGCTTCTGTTGGCCTTTTAATGATGATTCCTGTTGCCGCGGTGTAATCGGGCCTGGAGAATAGATCGGCCCAGCGGAGCAGGGGTTAAGTTGACAGCCTCTGAGAAAAAGCCAGCTCGTGGTGGCGGGTGTCCTGAGCGGCCGGGGAGTGAGTGGGGTCCAGCTCGGGTTCATCAGCACGAGAAGCAGGTGACTGACCCTGATGCCAGCCCTGGAGGGGAGCGGGCGGGGGGCGGGGGCCTGGTCTGCAGCAGAGGTCTGGGGACCCGAGGACCGCGGCCCGAGCCGGGGTGCGCCCGGAGGAGGCGTCCAGGGGACCGCGCGACTGAGCTGGATATTTCTCTCCATTGGCGTTAAAAGAATCGGAGGGCTGAGCCCCTTGTCTGAGCTGCTTGGGCCCCGTGTGGTTTCGCGGAGTTTTCAGGCTTGGGCTGGTGTGTGTGTGTGTGTGTGTGTGTATGTATGTATGTGTGTGTGCGTGCAGTGAGGGGGTGCGGCGTGTGGGGGGAGGGATGGTTGGCGGCGCGGTGTGAGTCCCCACCCCAGAGAGTGAGGCGTTGCCTCCCCCGCCCAGCTGTTTGTGTGTGTACACACCGCTCTGGCGTGTGTGGGGGGCGGGGACCGCAGGCAGCGGTGGAATGGGGACGCGCGCGGCCCCGGGTCCCCCTGCGTGGAACTGCAGAAGCCGGGACACCCCCCATCAGGTCGTGCCAGCCCTCCAATTGGACTGGTTGTCATGTGTGTGTCCGTGCGCGCGCGTGTGCGCGCGCGCCGGGTGTACTTGGCGAGGAGGTCTTGCGGCTGTGAGCTAGAGGAGACCCTGGTGTGGCGGGTGATCGCCCGCATGGCAGGAGTCACGCCGTCTCCCTCCTCTCCGCGTTCGTCCGCGATGTTTCTGACTCGGCAGACTGCCCCCGGTCCCTGGTGGCACGGGGACTGGTGGGGCTGGGCCCCGAGGAGCCGCGGGGGTGCGCGTGTCGCCGCCCCCACGACGCTCTGGTTGACCTTTGCACCGAGGCGGCCTGTGGGTGCGCATGCCCGCGCCCGCCACTGCCTTCAGAGACCTAGGCGAATATGGGCGCGCTCTGGGTCCCCACCTCCAATTCTGGGGCCAGTGGGGGCCGCAGCTGCCCTGCTGCTCCCACCACCGCTGATGCGCAGCGGCCACACGCCTTGTGTACCTCTCACCCGGCTCGGCCTCTGTGGCCCGCGGGGAGGAGGAATCATCTAGGGGCTGTGCGGGAAGGGAGAAGCTGCTGGAGCTGCCGGCGTTGGAGGCCCAGACGTTGAAAGTGACACAGCGTGAGCACCTCTGCCCGAGCTAGAGCAGAGGAAGGAGCCATCCAGAGCGTGGGCGGGAGGGCGCCACCCAGCTGTCCGGGCTCTTCCCGCTGGGCCTGGGGTCTGGGCTGAAAACCTCAGGAATCCGGGCTCCGAGTATGCATGTTCCACTTGAGGAAACTATGGCTTTAAAGAAATCCCAATTGTCCAGGAACAGAATGCACCAACCAGGTATTAGAATATGTAGACACCCTGGCAGGATGCACTCAGGCTGCCTGAGGAAACTCTGAGTATTTAAAACAGGATTCAATTTACACAGAGATCATCTCATCTATGTGTCGGGTGTCTGTCCCAGACATGGTATGCTCAGAGGCAGTAACTTTGTAAAGCTTTTTGGGTGCAGTGGCATCAGTGATTAACAGATTGCTAAAATAATGAGTTTTCCAAGGAGCGCCTGGCAGATTTGAAATAATGATGTGTTTGTATGACTTTACAGTGTGAGTTTTCATATATCATTGAATTTATTACCAGGGTCTTGTGAGGTAGGGGGTTATTAACCCCATTTTACAGATGGGCATACTGAGGCTCAAGAGGTGAAGTGACTTGCTAAGGCCTCACAGTAGGGAAAGGACTACTTTCCCTTCTGTGATTTCTCTTCTCAGCCTGTGGCTTTTTATTTAAACGGTGGCCACTCTTTTTGAGAGTGGGTTCTTGTTACCTCAGAAAATACCGAACCTGAGAAAGAGGGTAAATTATATTGGTGTTCAGTCTTTTGTCAAAACACTTTTGATTTGCTAACAGTTCCTGTGAGAATAGCCATTGAAGAACAGAAGTTTGCATCGGTGTTACGATCACTCATTTAATAATTTGTTGGTGGTAAGTGGATCCAGCAGTGATGCATCCAGTATATACCAGAATCATGCTTTCATGTAATAAATATGTATCATATATGCACATATATATATGGTATAGAAGTCCCTGGATGACATAGATGATTAATGCTTGACTACTAGCTGAAAGGTTGGCAGTTGGAACTTACCCAGAGGAGCCTTGGGGGACAGACCTGGCCATCTGCTTCGGTCACAGCCTTGAAAACCCTATGGAGCAGTTCTCTGCACACATGGGTTCACCATGAATCAGAATAAACTTGATGATGGGTTTGGTTTTGGTTTTTTGGTAACAGCAATAACAACATGTATGGTATACATGTTAATGGAAAACGTGTGTATTTGTCTCAGAGTGTTCACAGATCCCTTACTGAATCCAAAGCTTATTCATTAGTTACTGGTTTCGGAGCTGGTAAAATGAAGACTCCTGAGAAACCCCGCGATATTACATACCCTGCCACCCCCCATCTCTTGTGATGGGGAAGCCCAGAGGAGAGCAAAGAGCTCATCCAGGCCTGTTTGCACATCTCAGCTTTTGTGTTCATGAAGGTTCTCAGATGCAGCCTGGGGGTTATCAAGTTTGGCCAGCCAGTCAACCATTCATTCACAAGTACTGAGCACCTGCGCATTTGTATATTTAGAGGGGCATACAAAGAGAATTTAACACAAGGTCCTTGCCTTCCAGAAATGTATTCTAGCTGTGGCTATAACTGTAAGAGTTTAAATCCAGCAAATGTTGAGCATCTACCATAGATTAGATACTCTACTGCATTTAGGACATGGTTGTTACAGCTCAGTAAAACTCGTGATTCAGAGCCTACCGGGGAAGAACAAACCATAAATATTTTAGGACTTTATTCCTGGGACTTAGTCCATTTCACATATGTTGGTGGCAAGGCACTGATAATGCCAGTCCTTATCATAGAGCAAATGAAGAAGGAAGCAACAGGGAAAGAAGACTTTTATGCCCCTTGTTACCCCAGACTTCAAGCTATTTGGAACCTCCCGGTGGGCCCAGAGGTGAGTCCTTTATAGAAAGAAGTAAGGTAGCTGGTAAGAAGTTACCTTGAAGCCAACCAACTGGTTGGTCCTCTGAGCAGTGAGGAGTGACAAGGTGCTCTCCGTTTTGCCACCCCAGCCCCTCTGATGTGCTTTGATTCGGTGGTAGCCTGTGGCTTTCCTTGACCAAGGTCTCACTTGGGCCCTGGCCTGGGGTTAGTAGTTTCTGTCTTACAGGTCTCTGTTTAATAACCAGTCGCAGTTGAGTTAACTCTGATCCCATGTGTGTCACAGTAGAACTGTGCTCCATAGAGTTTTCAATGGCTGACTTTTCAGCAGTAGATCACCAGGCTGTTCTTCTAAGGCACCTCTGGATGGACTTGAACCACCAACCTTTTAGTTAGCAGTTGAATGTTTTAACCATTTGCACCACCCAGGGACTCCAGTGCTTTAATATGGGTCTGCTTTTTATCTATACCCAAACTAAATTTGATGGTCCCTGACATACTCCTCCAGTTGCAACTCAGTTTGGGGGCCCACTGTCCTTGTTTTAAGGTTATATTGTTTGCAGTTCAGATCATGGAGGAGGAAGCAGGTGGGTGGTTGGGATAGAGAGTGAATCCCAAGCCCAGATAGAGAACAGGAGGTACAAACAGACGGGCAAATCGCAGCCTTTGAGAAGTCGCCAAGCTTCATAGCATTTCTGCATAACTTACCCAATAATGTGTCAGCCTCTTTTGATGTTCATTTGTGGGAGGATCATGTTTGATAGAGTCAGGAGTAGGGACCCTCTACCTCTGGGCCTCACTGCTGACTCACCGGTCACCTGAGCTCTCACACTCCATCACTGGTTTTCTTCCTCCCTCCTGCCTCATCCTGCAGACAATTTAATTTGAAACATTGCTGCTTTGCTGTCAGAGTGATGGTGGCCTTCTCTCTGAATCACCATCATACTACTGGCATCTGCCTCTTATTTCTGAATCCATCCCAGGCCAGAGCTGTGGCTCGGAACAAGGTGAGAACAGACTTGTCCTAAAATCCTAGGTAGAGCTGGGAGATGCCTTGGAGATGATCTAATCTCCATTTGAAGACTGAGGCCCAGAGAGGTAAAATGACTTGCCCAAGTGCTCAGGGAGCCCTTGGCAGAGCAGAACAAGAAATCTGGATTCTGATTCCTCATCCAGTTCTCTTTCTGTACTTGATGATGCTTTCTGAAAAAGAGTTGGGTTCTCACTTCTCAAAGAGTGACAACTCGTCTTCCTTTCTCCTTTCCTCTGGTCCTTGGAAAGCCTCGGGAATTCATTATCTTAGCCTCAGGATTGCTTTCTTGCAAGACTGCATTTTCTCTCTTATCCTTCATCTTTGGCATCCAGGAATGGATGGAGGTATATGTTTGAAGAGGTAGTAGGCCCTGAGACACTCCAGAGCTCTTATGTTGGGCCTGTGACTTTCCTTTCCTGCTGCAGGAGCCTCAGGAGTCTCTTGAAAGTGTTTGCAAGGCTGTTCTGTATGTGTATTTTTCTAGGGAGAGGACTCATAACTTTCATTTGGTTCTCAACTGACTCAAGTAAGGACCAAAACTGCTGGGGATGGGGGTGGGAAGTGGAGGTTGGATGAGGGTTGATTGGCACCAGGGGCCATTATAATACCCTGCACTTGATTTGGCTTTACACTTTGCGAAGTATATATGCACAGAGTATCTCATCTACTTTTTACCATCACCCTCTGAGGCTGTTATCTCCATTTTCAGATGAAGAAACTGAGCCTCAGTGATTAGTGACATGCCCAAATCACCAATCAGCAATAGAGCAGGGATCTGAACCCAGGCCTTCAGACTTCAAATCCAGTACCCGGGGCTGAGGGGGGGTCACTATCACTGACATCATCATTATGGTTTTGTGGGTAGAGGGCCTCAAACCTTCTGGAGCTCCTGTATGTCCACTCTTGGCTCATATCTAGCCACCAGGCTAGACCGAGTACTAACTTACCTATGCAGTGGAATGGATGAAGGACAGGAGGCAGTTACCATGGCAACAGTATGTGGAATGGGGCCAGTCTGGGATGGTTTCATGGAAGAGGTGAATTTGAGATTAGGTCTGCAGTGGAGAAGGATTTAGGCTGCGGCAATGGCCCAAAGACGGCAAAGAGGAAATTGTGTGTGTTTGTGGTTGGGCAGAACAGACTAAGGAGATGCGGCTGATCATCCTAGAGCCAGAGGGAGTGTCTCAACAGTTACTGGGCTCTGTTTCTGTGCCTGGCCCTGTGTTAGGCTCTGGGGCTACAACAGTAAGTAGGCACAGCCCCCTGCCTTCGAGGAGCTGGCGGACTAGGGGAGAGACAGACATTTAAACGGTTATATTCAATATGGTGTGAAATTATGGTAACAGTGTGCATAGTGATAGAGAAAAGCCCAAGGGCCTTACTGTAGCACAGACAGGGGTACCTGTTGTAGCCTCAGAGATCAGGGCAGGCTTCCTAGAGGAGACAGCTCCTGAGCTGCATCTTAAAAGATGAGAAGAAATTAGCAGGAGAGGAGACAGGAGATGGGCAGCCAGGGAGAAGGAACAGTGTGCACAAAGGTGAGGAAGTAGGAAGCTGCCTGGGCATAGGAAGGGAGCCACAGCAGTGTGGACAGATGGGAGGGTGAGAGGCAGACAGGAGTCCGCCCTTAGAAGCTTTGTGAGCTGGGCTGGGACCTTGGCTTTGTAGGTAGGTAAAGAATGGAGGAAGGGGCTTTCAGCAGAGTCAAGGTGTTCAGCCAGAAATGAACAAGATTGGAAGCCGGGGGACTATTGGCTGATAAGGCAATAACAGGCTCTGTATGGGGCAGTTCTACTGTGTCCTATAGGGTCGCTATGAGTTGGAATCAACTTGACGGCACTAGGTTTTCTAGATATGGGATCCAGGTCACAGGGAATGAGGTCTAGAACCAGCCCTGTAGATCTAAGGATGGAAAGAAGGTCACATTTTAAAAATGTCTGAGGAGTAATGTCTGCAGTGACTGCTTTGATTTAGGGGGTAAGGGGGAGTCCCAGTAACTCCCAGTTTTCTGGCGTTGCTGATGTGGTAGATGGCGGCCCTTACCCTGCTATGAAATTCTGATTGCAGAAGCAGGTTTACTGGGGTTCAGGAGAGAGGGAGAATCGTGGGGAGTTCAGCCTTAGACAAATTAAATTTGATTTGCTGGCAGGATTGTCTGACGGTGCAATCTTACAGACAATACAAGAGGCTAGGTAGGAGCCGGAGGAGGAAGTGCAGGCAGGAGCTGCAGTTCTGGGAGAGGGGAAAGGTCTGCCGTAGACAATAAGAGAAGACCTCTGCCTCCCATTGTCAGAGAATCCTTTGTCATGCTGGGCGCTGTCGTCAGGGAAGCCAGCAGGGAAGCCAGCCGGGATGCTGTGTCATGCTGGAGGCCCAGCTCGCAGAATCCAGCCACAGCCCAGAGCTTGCTTCAGCTGCAAGCATTAGAGTGAATTAGGGGAGAGGCCTTTTCATTTTGTAACATCCACAAGGAGCATAGCCTGGTCCCAGGCCCTCAGGGCATGAATAAAGGGCAGGAAGATGGGGAGCCTGCTGCTGAGAAACAGGCAGTCTGGCTGCAGTGCAAGCAGTGGACACCCTGAAGCCATTGTAAGACTGTAACAACTGAGACAAATAGTAGCATGCAAATTAAATAGGATGTTGCAGGCACCTCTTACTCCTTACTTCATCCTTAGGCAGAGCTCCAGTCTTTTCCATTTTGAATCCTTAGAACCCAAAATAGTGCTGGGCACATAGTAGGTGCTTAGCCTGTGTTTATGGATGTGCAGGGATGTGGCCAGAAGTGTTTGGGGTGGGAACAAGTCCAAAAGGGGTATCCCAATACTGATTTAGAGTATTTTTAGTACCACGGTGCAGTAAAACTCTTGAAAATCTTCCAACTACAAAGCTCCAAGAAATGCTGGATAGAATTTAACTAGCATCCTTTCCAAGAAGAGCCAAGCTTGTAAAACATAAGGAAATCCCCAGGGAACTCAAAAGTGAGCTTGAAGGGCAAGCTTGTACTGATGGTAGGCCACTCCTGGGGGCTGGGGTGTTGGGGAGGGGTGTTGTTGAGGTGTGATTATTCGTCTCAAAAACAAATGAGGTTGAACCCTGACAATGTCTCCTCCAGGACCAGAGATAAGACCAGAAGTTGGAATGGAGAGTCCTGCTGAAAACAGACACGTGCAAAGCTTTGTATACTTGGAGAGAGGGTGGACTGTGGAAGCAGCCTGTTGGCACAATGGGGAGCTTGTTTGTTGTGGCCTGGGTGTGGGGTAGGGAAGACTCTCTCTGGACCTTCACGTAACCTAAAGCCTGGTATAGGTTTGGATGTCCACTACACATGTGGTCCCAGAGCCTCCAAGGGGGGAAATTAGCATATAAAACCAGCTGGGCCAGGGTCCCTCAGACTGTGGACTCTAGGCCCTCAGGGGGTCAGAGGAGATTCTGGGACTCTTTACTCTTTGCTGTCTGGGATCTTCACCTCAGGGAGGTGCCTCAGGACCAGGTGGCACATGTGAGTGAGTGAGTGAGTAGAGAAAGAGAGAGGGTAGAGCCCAAACAGCACACCCTCGGTGGGAACCTTTCAAAAATCCTGTGAGAAAACCATACAACTAGTGGAGGTATGTGTGCAGAGCTGTGGAGAATGACGCTTCCTATGTGGGCCTTAGACTCTTAGGAAAAGCCTGCGGACAAGCCCACCTGAAAGGCCAGAATGTTCTTCCCTGCCATGTACTCAGGTGAGGCTTCTTTGCAGGGGCTCCCATAAGGGCACCCTATGCACATTCCAACATCCTCTAGACGATGCACCATATTAGCTTCTGGGGGCCCAGAGTCTTAAATTCCTAGAAATTCCATCTTAGGAGAGGTCTTGGAGGTCACCTAGTCAGCCCCTATCTAGCGTGGGAATCCTGACTACAGCACCACTTGGCTCAGTTGCTTCCTGTGGCTGGGAGTTACTGCATCATGAGGCAGCACCTTCCCTTAGTAGAAGGCTTTTGTAGCTGGAGTCCCCGGATGGTGCGAATGGTTAGCTCACTTGGCTGCTAACCGAAAGGCTGGAAGTTCAAGTCCCCGCAGAGACACTTCAGAAGAAAGGCCTACTTCCAAAAAATCAGCTACTGAAAACCGTATGGAGCACAGTTCTACTCTGACACACACAGGGTCACAATGAGTCACAGTTGACTCAATGGCAACTGGTTTCTTTTTGTAGCTGGAAAGGTCTTATGTTGAGTCTCAGCTGCCTCCTGGTCATTTCCACCCATTGTCCCTTCAGCAGTTGTTGTGAGAGTTGGTTTCTAGGTCTTTCACCATCCGACTTTGCCTTCTGCTGAAAGGGCCTTAGTTTGCCAAGCTAAGATTCTGTGAGAATCCAGCCAACTTTCTTCCTAACTTAGCACAGAGGGAGCTTTTGAAGATGAACGTAAGGCTAGCTGAGCTGGCTGCGTATGTGCAGTCTGTGACGTGGAAGTTTTGAGAAGCTCTGGCTGGCTCAGTGCTTTTCAGATTACCAGGAGAGATGCAACCGCACACACAGCAAGTTCCTGCCTCCAACCCCCAGGATACATTTCAGCTTATACCGAGTGACTCAGGAATCCAGTACAGGAAGCTGACATTTACTGAGTATCTTTTACATGCCAGGTCCAGTGCTAGGCACTCTCAAGTGACTTCTGTGGGAGAGAGAGAGACAGGGCGGCAGATGGAATTGCCAAACTGTAGTTGTGACTATTGAGCCCTGAGTCTATTCAGAAAGAATGTGTGTGGTTCCCATCCAGAATGGGTAAAGCTGCACATTCCCTATGCTGTTACCTTATAGGGCCTTCCCTTGGGATAGGCAATGTCATGATCTCACCACTAGCTGGAATCCCACAGGCCTTTGCTATTATCTTGGGGCATTTGCTGAGATATGAGTTTGAACACTGAGATCATGGAATTGGCTTGCTAGAGAATTCAGATCTTGAGGCCTGGTGGTACAGTGGTTAAGAGCTCGGCTGCTAACCAAAAGGTCGGCAGTTCAAATCCACCAGCTGCTCCTTGGAAACCTACAGGGCAGTTCTTCTCTGGCCTGTAGGGTCACTATGAGTTGGAATTGACAGCAACGGGTTTGGTTTTTGGTTTTGGTGTGTCACCAAACAGAATGGTATTCACACTCCAAGGGTCTTTTAGAATGTGCAGTTTATCTATCTTTAGTACTGCATGCTGGGAGTAAAAAGCCTTTCTACTTCTCCATCTCTTTGCAGCCGCAGGTTGCTGGGTGGCTGTGGGTCATATACTCACAGGTGTCACACTGGGTACTGAGCAGCATGTATCAGTCACCTTTGCAGCAAGGTGCATCCGACACCTGGATACATACATGTGCCCTGCCAGTTGCACATGGGACACTGAGCTGATGGGCCAGTGGTGAGGTGTCAGGGATTCTGGAAAGACTCTCCCTCCAAAGCTGTTCTCACATCTAATTTCTGCTGTTTTGCCTTGATTTAACCTGTTTAGCTTAAGACTCATCCCTGTTAACGTTTGGTTTGGTTCAAGAGACATGGGTTAGATATCTGCTCAGGACAAGCTCTGGGAGAGAGGCTGAGGGATTCCGGTGAGCGAGGAAGGTCCCTTCCTCTTGGTCTTCCCATCTTGGTGAGCAAGACAGAATAGCATCATTTTAGGGGAATGTGGATTCGACTCGATGACACTGGGTGTTTTTGGGTGGTAAGTCCTGGGTAAGGAGAATGACAAGTGTCCTGAGGCAGCCAGAAGGAGGAATACTATAAAACCTTTTGTCCAGGTGGAGACGCTTTTGAGAATGAAGGGGGTGCTGTTAGTAATCACGCCGGGACACAGCACCGCATGTGCCCTGGGTGAGGATTTGGGTGGCTCTACATTGTCCTCCCCAAAAGAGGAAAAAAAGGAGCCCTGGTGATAAAGTGGTTAAGCACTTGGCTGCTAACCGAAAGGTCAGCCGTTCAAACCCACTAGTGGCTCCGTGGGAGAAAGATGTGGCAGTCTGCTTCCATAAAGATTACAGCCTTGGAAACCCTATGGGGGCAGTTCTCTTCTGTCCTGTAGGATCTCTATGAATCAGAATTGACTTGATTGCAATGGGTTTGGGCTTTTTTTTTTAGGAAGAAAGATCATCAGCCATGCATTGTGTGTCAGGCCGTGTGCTTGAAGGCTTCGCTTCGTACAAGTATTTAATCCTAGCCACATTCCTGGGTGCTGTACAAAGATGTGGCAGTCTCCTTGCATAAAGATTTATAGCTTTGGAAACCCTATGGGGCAGCTCTACTCTGTCCTATAGGGTCACTATGACTCGGAATCTAGTTGATGGCAATGGGTTTGTTTTGGTTTGTACAGCCCTGGGCATGGGGGTCATTATCCTCTTGTACAGATGTCCCCCCCTTCCCAGAGGTTGTCATTGTCCCTGAGGTCACACAGGTAAGCCACCAGGGTATAAAACCAGGCCTGTGTGTCTCTAAAACCTGGACTCCTTGTTCTGTGAGCTGCTGTTTGGGCAGTGGGGAGATGTCTGTCTGTAAGCTTAAGAACCGAACAGGTGATATTTGTTTAAAAACCCTGGGGGCGATTCAATAATAATTTAAAAACACCTAACATTTGTTAACAGAGGAGCCTTGGTGGCGCAGTGGTTAAGAGCTCGGCTGCTAACCAAAAGGCTGGCAGTTTGAATTTACCAGCTGCTCCTTGGAAACCCAATGGGGCAATTCTGTTCCGTCATATAGGGTTGCTACAAGTTGGAATTGACTTAATGGCATCAGGGTTGGTTTTGGTAACATTCGTTGAGTGTTAACAGTATTAAAGTGCTCAGTAAGCACTTTACATGTATTATTTCAATTAGCCTTCCCAGCCTCTGTTTTATAGATGAAAAAAACCAGGGCACAGAGAGCTTAAGGAAGTTACCCTAGGTCACACAGCTCGTAAGTGGCAGAACCAGTTTTGCCTCTTAATCAGTACACGTAGAGGTTGGTAGGTATCTTAGTTTCCTAAGGCCTCTGTAACAAAATACCACTAATGAGTGGCTTTAAACAACAGGAATTTATTTTCTCCATGTTTTGGAAGCTAAATGTCCAAATTCAGAGCATCGGCTGCGTGGATTATTTCTGAGGGCTTTGATTCCATGCCTCTCTCCTAGTTCCTGGTGTCTGCCAGTAATCCTTGACGTTCCTTTGCTATTTATAGACCAATCCTCACATGCTGTCTTCCCCCTGCGTGTGACTCTGTTTCCGTGTCTTTTCTTCCCATTTATAAAACACCACATAAAAGGGACTAGGATTAGGGTCCACACTCTGTTATGCCTCTTTTAATTTAACTGATAGATAACAAAAGAAAAACCTTATTTCCTTACACCAATGTTCACTGCAGCACTTTTCACAATAGCCAAAAAGGTGGAAACAACTGAAATGTCCATCAGCAGGTGAAGGGATAAACACAATGTGGTATATCCATACAGTGGAGTATTACTCAGCCATAAAGAGAAATGAAGTCCTGATGCAGCCTACAACATGGATGTATCTTGAAAACACCATGCTGAGCAAAAGAAGTCAGTTGCAAAAGGATAAGTATTGTATGATCTCACTTATATGAAATAAGCAAATATAGAAACCAAATATTATTAGTGGTTACCAGGGGTGGGAGGGAGCTGGAAAGGGGAAGCTTTTGCTTGGGGGGCATTGAGGCTGTGTTGTGAGTGGCCGTGAAGTGATTTGGAAAAGGAGAGCAAGGATGGTTGTACAACCTGAAGAATTGGACATGTAGAAATTGGAAGGATGGCATATGTTTTGTTACGTATATTTTTACAAGAATAAAATTAAGAAAAAACGAACAAACTCTCTTTCCAAGCAAGGTCGTATTTACAGGGACAGGGATTAGGACTTCAACATACCTTTTTGGGAGACACAATTCAATCCATAACAGCCCACCGGTCCTGGATCTACCACTAGAGACAGCATCCAGATTTCTCCTCCTCCGGGACCTCAGGGTTTGGATGAGATATCTAAGGTCCCTATCTTCTCATTCCGAGGTCCAAGTGCCAGGCCTCTGAGGTGGGGGTTATCTTCTCGGCGAAGACTGAGGGGGAAAGGGAGAATCCCTGTGTCTTCGTCCTAAGCTTTTGCCCACTCCTACGGTAGCTGCTCCAGAGCTCCTGATCTGGCCAGGTTCACCTGTGGTTTGGCAGTTCACTCCTTCCCTATAACATTAATTCTTTCAATAAGGTAGAAATTATGCCCAGCCTGTGCCAGGCCCTGTCTTGAGTCTTTTGAGGACGTGGGCTTTAAGTTACACCCATAGAAGGGTACAGAGGAAGGGTTGCTGTTGAAGCAATGTCAGTGTGTTTTCCTCCTCTGGGCAAAACAAACTTGGTTGAACTCCTGATCATAGCCTCCTTAGTGCCAGAGAGAAACCAACCACAGGTGCAGCAAACCTTAGAAGCCCGGCCAGAGCTGAGGATCTCTGGGTCTTTCACTTAATACTGCTTCCATTTCCCATTAGATCCAGGTAGATGACAGGCGGTGGTGAGGGTGGGGAGAGGGCCATGGCGTGGTTCCAGGAATGCAGACAGAAAACAGGGCAGTAAGAACAAGGAGGCGGTTGGCTGGGCTACTTGTAGACACTCTTGGGGCCCTGGTTATAAATCTCAGGCAGCCCTGTGCCTGGTTTATCCCCACAGGGTTTTAGTGATTTTAGTTACCTCATTAGAGCCAAGTTTACTTAATGTATATGTAATAGATTTTAGAAATAGAAAAGCAGTTGAGTGGATTTCAGAATTCCTAGTTCTCCGGCAGCCTGCCTATGACCTCTGTAGCTCTGGAATCCAAACCTTTCTGGCTCTAGTATTCTGATGGATGGAAAGAGGCCTTCAGATTCCAGTGGGTCAAGAGATGCAGAACAGGCCCGATTTTTGTGTGGGTGGGTGGGTGGCGTAGCCCACCGCTGTGATAGGCTGAGTTATCACCTCGTTTTGTGCTGTTGTCCGTGGCACCAGGAATTATTACTCCGGCATTCTTGTGAGGTGCCCAGAGAGCTGGCAGTGCTAATGTCCTTCCAACGGGGACATTTAGGTGAGAGAAAAGAGGTGACTTGCCCAAGGTCACCCACCATACTTGCCAGGGGGAAAACAAGGACTGGTTTTCTGAACCATGCCCTACTGATTCTCAAGAGGAAAGTGTGTGGAAGTTTCCAGATGCCCAAGCTAGCCCTGTCTCCCTCGGGAATAGACTCTGGATTGCCATGTACTCGGTGCTCATCATACTTCTGGGCCAGAGGCATAGTGATGGAATCAGACTCACTTCAGTGTGTTTGCCAAACAGTTCATGGGTTATATATGTGCAGAGGGGAGTTACGCGGGGCTGTGAGCCTGCTGTTGTTGCGTGCTGTGGAGCTGATTCCGACTCAAAGCGACCTTACAGGACAGAATAGAACTGCCCCGTAGGGTTTCCTAGGCTGTAATCTTTATAGAAGCATATCTCTAGGTCTTTTCTCCCAGGGAGCGGCTGGCGGGTTTGAACTGCCAACCTTTTGGTTAGCAGCTGAGCTCTTAACCACCAACGCTTCTTTTTTTAATAATTTTTATTGTGCTTTAAGTGAAAGTTTACAAACCAGGTCAGTGTCTCACACAAAAACCCATATACACCTTGCTACACACTCCCAATTACTCTCCCCCTAATGAGACAGCCCGCTCTCTCCCTCCACTCTCTCTTTTTGTGTCCATTTCGCCAGCTTCTAAGCCCCTCCACCCTCTCATCTCCCCTCCAGACAGGAGTTGCCAACATAGTCTCAAGTGTCCACCTGATCCAAGAAGCTCACTCCTCACCAGCATTCCTCTCCAACCCATTGTCCAGTCCAATCCCTGTCTGAAGAGTTGGCTTTGGGAATGGTTCCTGTCCTGGGGCAACAGAAGGTCTGGGGGCCATGAGCACTGGGGTCCTTCCAGTCTCAGTCAGACCATTAAGTCTGGTCTTATGAGGATTTGGGCTCCACATCCCACTGCTCTCCTCCTCCCTCAGGGGTTCTCTGTTGTGTTCCCTGTTACCAGCGCTTCTTGAAAGGCTGCTAAAGGCAGGAATCCAGGGAAGGAGGAGATGATGATGTCTGGCATGCTAGGCCTGCTAGGAGCCCAGCACCTTCCATGGGTTCTCTGCTCTGGCCATCTCACACCAGATCTTCAAGGGTTTCTGAGAACTGCTTGGGGGGCTCTGGGGCCCTCTTTCTCCAAGAGCCAGGGGGTGGAAACTTGACCCAATTCCAAATCTGAAAGGTGGGAAGGACCTGCAGGTCCTGGGCTCCCTGCAGGTATCACCCCACAGCGTGTCAGGCAGCCCCTCAAAGACAAGGAGTTTACTACCTCCCCAGGCAGCCTAGACCATTATTTGGCAGCCCCTGGCCTATAGACAAACGGAAACCCTGATGGCGTAGTGGTTAAGTGCTATAGCTGCTAACCAAAGGGTCAGCAGTTCGAATCTGCCAGGCGCTCCTTGGAAACTCTATGGGGCAGTTCTGCTCTGTCCTATGGGGTCGCTATGAGTCGGAATCAACTCGACGGCACTGGGTTTGGTTTTTTTTGGTTTTGGCCTATAGACATTTTTCTTAGACCAAGGTGGGCCTTCCCTTATCCCAGGCTGTCATCCGAGAGTCACACAGAATGCACATCTCACCGTTCTTCCAAGGCAACTAAGTATTTGCAGCCCCAAGTCTACTCTCTTGGAAGTAAACATTCATTCCCTCAAGGTTTCTCTTGACAAGTTGTCCAGGATCTATTCTGGATTCCCTACTCTATATACCTCTTATCAGTGGTCTTCCTAAAATGAGTACCTGAAACAGGATGCTGTGCTTGAGGCGAGGCCTGAGTAGTACAGGAACCATGCAGCAGTCACCTCTTTCCATTTGGATACTGTTGGTGGTGTTATTAGGTGCCATCGAGTTGGTTCCAACTCATAGTGACCCCATGTACAACAGAACGAAACACTGCACAGCCCTGCGCCACCCTCACAACTGTTGTTATATTTGAGCCCACTGTTGCGGCTGCTATATCGATGCATCTCATTGATGGTCTTCCTCTTTTTCGCTGACCCTTTACTTCACCTTGTCCTTCTCCAGGGAATGGTCCTTCCTGATAACATGTCCAAAGTACGTGAGATGAAGTCTTGCCATCCTCGCTTCAAAGGAGCACCCTGGCTGTATTTCTTCCAAGACAGACTTGTTTGTTCTTCTGGCGGGCCATGGTACATTCAGTACTCTTTGCCAGCACCAAAATTCAAAGGCATCAATTCTTCTTTGGTCTTCCTTATTTATTCATTGTCCAGCTTTCACATGCATATGAGGTGATTGAAAATGCCATGGCTTGGATCAGGCATAGCTTAGTCCTCAAAGTCACATCTTTGCTTTTTAATACTTAAAGACATCTTTTGAAGCAGATTTGCCAATGCAGTACTCATTTGATTTCCTGACTGCTGCTTCCATGGGTGTTGATTGTGGATCCAAGTAAAATGAAATCCTTGACAACATCAGTCTTTTCTCTGTTTATCATGATGTTGCTTATTGGTCTAGTTGTGAGGATTTTTGTTTTCTTAATGTTGAAATGTAATCCGCACTGAAGGCTATGGTCTTTGATCCTCATCAGTAAGTGCTTCAAGTCCTCTTCACTTTCAGCAAGCAAGGCTGTGTCATCTGCATCCTGAAGGTTGTTAATGTGTTTTCCACCAATCCTGATGCCACATTCTTCTTCATATAGTCCAGCTTCTCGAATTATTTGCTCAGCGTACTGATTGAATAAATATGCTGAAAGGATGCAGTCCTAACACAAACCTTTTTTATTTTAAACCTTGCAGTATACCCTTGCTCTGTTCAAACGACTGCCTCTTGGCCTATGTACAGGTTCCGCATGAGCACAATTAAGTGTTCTGAAATTCCCATTCTTCGCAATGTTATGGATAATTTGTTACAATGCATACAGTCAAATGCTTAGCATAGTCAATAAAACACAGGTAAACATCTTTCTGGTATTCTCTGCTTTCAGCCAAGATCCATCTGACGTCAGCAATGATATCCCTTGTTCCAAGTCCTCTTCTGAATTCGGCTTGAACTTCTGGCAGTTCCGTGTCAATGTACTGGTGAAACGGCTTTTGAATAATCTTTAGCAAAATTTTGCTTGTGTATAATATTAATGGTATTGTTCGATAACTTCCACACTCTTTTGGATCACCTTTCTTTGGAATGGGCACAAATATGGATCTCTTCCAGTTAGTTGGCCAGGTAGCTGTCTTCCAAATTTCTTGGCATAGACGAATGAGCATCTCCAGTGCTGTATCCATTTGTTGAAACATCTCAGTTGATATTCTGTCAGTTCCTGGAGCCTTGTTTTTTGCCAGTGCCTTCAGAGCAGCCTAGACTTCTTCCTTCAATACTGTTGGTTCTTGATCATATGCTACCTCCCGAAACGATTGAACATCGACCATTTCTTTTTGATACAGTGACTGTGTTTTCCTTCCATCTGCTTTTGTTGCTTCCTGCATCATTCAATATTTGGCCCACAGAATCCTTCAAAATTGCAACTCGAGGCTTGAATTTTTTCTTCAGTTCTTTCACCTTGAAAAATGCCAAGTGTGTTCTTCCCTTTTGGTTTTCTAACTCCAGGTCTTTGCACATTTCATTATAATATTTTACTTTGTCTTCTTGAGCTGCTCTTTGAAATCTTCTGTTCAGCTTTTTTACATCATCTTTTCTTCCATTTGCTTTAGCTACTTGACGTTCAAGAGCAAGTTTCAAGAGTCTCCTCTGACATCCCTTTTGGTCATTTCTTTCTTTCCTGACTTTTAATGACCTTTTGCTTTCTTCACGTATGTCATCCTTGATGTCTTCTTATAACTCATCTGGTCTTCAGTCATTAGTGTTCAATGCATCCAATCTATTCTTGTGATGGTCCCCAAATTCAGGGTGATATACTCAAGGTCATATTTTGGCTCTTGTGGACTTGATTTAATTTTCTTCAACTTCCACTGGAACTTGCATTTGAGCAATTGATGGTCTGTTCCACAGTCAGAACACATCCCATGAATTGTGTAATCTTTTCTCAGGGGCAGCTTCCAGGCAGGGAGCTCTCATAGCTCCTGCCAAAATACTTCCTGTCACAGAACTATTCGCCCAACCAGGGCTCTTCCCAGCCCAGATGAGCAGCTCAAGGTCACCGTTTTTTTTTTTTGAGCCCCCACGCTTTTTTCTTTTTTTTCCCCAGGGTTTTATTATTTTTTATTTTGTTGTTTTTGAGAATATACACAGCAAAACATACATCAGTTCAACATTTTCTACATGTGCGATTTAATGACATTGATTACATTTTTCGAGTTGTACAACCATTCTTAGCCTCCTTTTCTGAGTGTTCCTCCCTCATTAATATAAACTCACTGCCCCCTAAGGTTCCTGTCTAATTTTTCAAGTTGTTGTTATCAATTTGAACTCATATAGATAGTTCTTAAAAGAGCATAATGTTCAAGGCAGACCTTTTTTACTACATAGGCTAAACGATTGTTCAGTTTTAAGACGACTTGAGGGGATATTTTTGGTTTAGGGTTTAAAGATTATCTCAGGGCAGTAGTTTCAGGGGTTCATCCACCCTCCATGGCTCTGGAAAGTCTAGAGTCCATGAGAACTGGAAATTATGTTTCATGTTTTCCCCCTTTTGATCAGGATTCTTGTAAGGAATCTTTGATCAAAGTGTTCAGTAGTGGTAGCCAGACACCATCCAGTTTCATGGCAAAGGAAGCAGTTAGCCACATATTCCATATCCTCCTATTCCTGACTCTCCTTCTTCCTCTGTTGCTCCAGGTGAATAGAGACCAATTGTTGTGCCTTGGATGGCTGCTTGCAAACTTATAATTAAGATGCTATGCAACAAACTAGGAGGTGCTGAGTCCCTTTCGAGGGGTCCACTTAGCTAAGGGTCAGCGTGTTCACAGGTAGATGAGGTTATTAAGGGCTGGCCAACTTTCACAGAGCAGGGTCGGGAGCCTTCTGCCCAAAATGACTGTGATGGGCATTGAGGAGGGATAGGCTTCCAGACGTGGGGAAGTGAGACTAGGTCACTCAGGCTCCCCACTTCTGCGTATCTGTGACTGCCCACTCACCATTAGTTGCTGGCTCCTGTCCCTTTGGGCAGCTGCCTTCTCATTGGCCTTCAGCCCCCTTACTTTATCTCTTCCTTGCTCATAATGATCATAATGATCCCCAATAAACATGAGTACCCAGAGACCAGGGTCCACATTTCAGAACAATAACTGGGAGAAAGGCATATTTCAATGCCCCAAGCAAATATTAAAACCAGTAAATCTATTGGAGCCATTCCTCTGGGTCAGACTGATTTACGTTAGAATCACACCAGAAAAATCAGGCAGGGGCGGCTTTACGCACTGAGTGTTGCCTTCCCAGCTCCGTCCTGCCAATAACCTGAAATCAACCTGAGGGCACTTAAAAGGTTGTTCTTGTTTGGTGTGTCAGGTCCATTTTGACTTACAGTGACCCCATGTGTTTCCGAGTCACCAGCCTTTCAGTTAGCAGCCAAACATTTAACCTTGTGCACCAGAGCCCCTATTAAGAGATTTGGTGGTGGTGTTAGGTGCCCTTGAGTTGATTCTGACTCACAGTGACTCTATATGACAGAGTGAAACTACTCCGTCGGGTTTTCTTGGCTGTGATCTTTATAGAAACAGATTGCCAAATCTTTTCTCCTGTGGAGCCACTGGTGAGTTTGAACCGCCGACCTTGTGGTTAGCAGCTGAGCACTTAACCATTGCACTACTAGGATTCCTTTTAAGAGGTTTAGTGGCTGGCATTTCTTGATGAGGTGGGAGTCTTGGGCTGTAGACAGGCACTTGGGGCCCCCAGTATGCAGATGAGCTGTTTTGACGGAGTCTCCCCTTTCCAAGAAACGAGAAAAAGCTTCAGCTCTGAGGGGGGTGCCACAGGTAGGAAATACAGCGCCCTCTGCCCTTTGGGATGTAAACTATCCTGGGAGCAAGGGAGGCAAGAATGACTTTCTGTTACTGCCATTGGAAAGGTGACCTTGATCTCAAGGGTCGTTTGAAGGTGACTTTTGTATTCTGCTTTCTGGGATCTTAGTGAAGGAGTTTATTCTTTGGAGTCCTGGTGGGTCTCATTCCATTTAGTGATTTACATGGATTCCTGGTTCCTAGGGGACCCCTTTTCTGGCCCTTCATGCCTCTGCCCTGCACAGAAGGCTTCCTGTTCTAAGCTTTTTGCTGTCCCTGCCTTTTCTCCTGGGTTGGCATGTGCCTGTTGCTATGGGCTTGGAACTGCTGAGGTTGGGTAGGGCCCTATCCCCCTCTCCCTAGCCAGCAGCACCCTGCTCTTCACCTCTCCCCCGCAACATGGTAGAAGACTCTAACTGCCAACCCAGGATCCCAGTGACTTCTCAGCCGAGAGTTTTGGTTTGGGGGAAAGCCTTTTCTAAAGTCTTCTAATTTCTTTTCAGCTGCTTTCAGGCACTCTTGGCCTTCTCTGGGTTTCTCCAAATTGAGGTCTTCCTTGTTTTCAGGAGACAGCTTTTCTGCCCACCCCTCCGGTAGCCACTCTCCCTGGGGTCCTTCCTGACTCTCTCAGGGGGAGCTAGAGCTGGTAACTGAGCATCCCAGAGGCCAGAAGATTGTTCTGCACCAAGGGGCTTTTGTAGAAGTGGGTGGTGTCCCTTCTTTTCCCAGATGCTTTGCCTGCATCTGGAGTTATGGGAACTGCAAGCAAGATACCTGAGGCCCTTGGAGGCAGGTGTGACTCCCCATGTCTGGAGGAAGGGCCCTGCTGGGGGTAGGCGTGGGGGTGGGTGGAGTACAGATTGGTGCCACAAGGCTGGGGCAGCTTCATAGGCTTTGGACAACACCCCCCAGGCCTCTGAAGGTCCTCAAAGCTTGTCTGTCCTCCAGCTTATCCCAGGGAGAATATTTGAGCTCGTTCATCTCAAAATTAACTATTGACAGAAAGCAGCAGGTACTTGAATAAAACGGAGCCATTTAATTTGGGAGGATATTTTGGAAGATGGAAGTTTGGTTCTCATTTAAGATACTCAGTGTGCGTGATTGTGTAGGTGTGCCTTTAACAACTTAAAGAGATGTTATTGAAAATAGGGTGCCACTATTGCATTAAAACACATTTTAAGGGAGGAATCTTCTCAATCCAGTCACTTGAATACCGTGTTAATTTTTGCATATTATGTCACTTTCATTTTCCCCCACAAGTAGCAATTGGCTTGGTTTATAATTATGTTATAATTTTTTCAAGTCCAGTTTCTTACTGATGTCACCTCCTTTGTTCCTCTCGTGATGTGAAGACTTTGGAACCTGTTTCCTGTAGATCCCAAGCCCCAAAGCTCTGTTCTGTCACCGTCTTCCTTAGCAACATGTTCATGTCACAGAACACCTAGTTTTAGTCTGTGCTTCCTGGATGCGAGGTGAGAATCCTATCACTGAACCACCAATGACCCCCAGTTTGAGGAGTTACCTGTTGCCTGTTGCTGTCAAGTCAATTCCAACTCACAGAGACCCTGTAGGACAGAGTAGAACTGCCCCATAGTGTTTCCAAGGAACAGCTGGTAGATTTGAACTGCCGATTTTTGATTAGCAGCCAAGCTCTTAACCACTGCGCCACCAGGACCCCACATGGGGAGTAGGCAGGTCTTACTATTGCCGCTTTACGTAGATACTCTGAGAAACTAGAAGTCTCAGCCAGGACCTTGCAGATGACACCAGGACCAGAGGCCACATCCTCTACTCTAAATCTGTGTTCTTTCTCCTATATCACAGAGCCAGCCTTAGAAAACAGGAACAGGGCTCTGTGCTTGAGTTCCCTCATCTGCAAAATGGGGATAATGATGGTACCTATGTCATAGGATTACTCCCATAAACCAAACCCATTGCTGTTGAGTCGATTCCAACTCATAGCGACCCTATAGGGCAGGGTAGAACTGTCCCATACTGTTTCCAAGGCTGTAAATCTTTATGGAAACAGACTGCCACATCTTTCTCCCATGCAGCAGCTGGTGGGTTTGAACCACCAACCTTTCGGTTAGCAGCCGAGTGCTTAATCACTATGCCACCAGGCCTCCTCCCTTAGGGCCACCATGAGGTTTAAATGAGCTGCTACATGTCGAGTGCTTAGGGCAGTGCCAGGCACACAGTAAATGTGACCTCTTAGGAGGGGTAGTAGTAGTAGTAGTGACCCCTCTCCCCCTATTATGTGTAAATACTGTGGGGGACAGATGGATCATGTGGCGTGGACACCCCATTTCTTAATGCAGATAAAAACCCATGCCCAGATAACCCGCATGCAAGGTGGAATGGGTGGGCCCACAGGTGCAACTTTGTGTGAGTCTCTGGGTCCAGCCTTCTGAAGCTATGCACATTCCTTTGCTAGGGTGAGTTGACCAGGAGGCTGGGGTCAGCTGAGGCTGCTTATAGAACTGAACTAATGATGGTTTGTGGGAAAATGGTGCCCTTCAATCAGGGACCTTGGTGTACTCTGTGGGCTTTTTCACCAGCAGCGAGTGTGGCCAGCCCATTTTATAGACTGAGGCTGCAGTCACTGGCCACCAGCCTTGCCCTACTTACTACTTCTACAGTGAGTGTCAACAGGTAAACACACAGAGAGGAATAAAGCTGTCGAGAGGGGAAAGTGTGGTGTGTAAGGGAAGGAGAAATTCACTCATTTAGCAGCCAGTATTTACTACAATATGCCAAGTTCTATCCCAGCTGCCGGGGGGCAGCAATGAGCAGTGGAGAGAACCCCCCCAACCCCACCCTGTAGCTCACCTACCAGAGACAAGCGCTCAAAGGCAAGGATAGATAGAAGACTAAAGCTGGGTCAAGGGTGGGAGGGGAGTGGTGACTCTGGGTGGTAAGGAAGGCCTTCCTGAGCAGAGCCCAGAGGAAGTAAGGGAGGAGATGGGAGGGATGGTGAGCATCAGCCTGGTGGCCAGTGGGGCCAGAGAGGATGAGCCAGGGGAGAGCAATAGGCCACCAGGCCAGTGAGGTCATGGGCAGATCTTATAGGCCTGTGTGAGGACTTGGACTTAGACTCATAGCAATGCAGGAGGGTTTTGAGGGCATGATCTGAGACTGCGGGGCTCAGGCATTATCTAGGTGGGGACAAGCTCCCATTTCTGACCCTTTCCCAGGGCTGCAATTTCAGAACCTCCAGCATCCCCTGCATTTCTGGCTTCCCTTGGAGCTCCTTGCCTCAATCTGTGGTCTCCTAGGGGCTGGTCTCCCCACTCCCCACCCTGCTTTAGAACTCTGGCTCTACTTCTCACTCAGAGAAGTCACCTACTTATCTTCTTTGAGCCTCAATTTCCCCCTCTTCAGAAAGAATAATGATGCCACTGCAAATTTGAGGCAAGGATCGAATGAGATAATAGACTTACATAACTGTATAAATGGAAGTTTGTGATGGTTGCACATAGCTCATCTGGCTTCTCAGAGTCTCTTCCTTTTTCTTTTGATGAAGTCTAGAAGATGAGGTTATGTTTCTGAGCTCAGTTATATATACTGACTTCTCTCATAGGCCCCACCTCCACCAAGCCAAGGAATCATAATATGCCCTTGTGTTTACAGGCATCTTTCTTCTGAAGGCTTCAAAGCCTTATAAACTCTGGACCATCTTAATATGCTAAGATATGGGGAGGAGCAAAAATTATTCCATTTGGAAAATGGACAGATAACTCACCCAGGGTCAGAACTGTACCTAAAACTGGATCTCCTGACTAAGCCTGGTGCTCTTCCTCCTGAAATTGTGTTTACAGATTTTTTTAATAAATAAAATAGCAAATGCAGCTTTTCAAAATAATTTTTACCGAGGAGCCAGTGTAAAAGCGAGTGACATTAACAAGAAAGTGAAAAGACAGCCTAGAGAATGGGAGAAAATATTTGCAAATTGTATATCTGATAATAATCTAATATCCAGAATATATAAAGAACTCTTAGAATTCAACAACGAAAACAAAAATAACCCGATTAAAATTTGGGCAAAGTAATTTAAATAGACATTTCTCCAAAGAAGATAGACAAATGGCCAGCAAGCGTATGAAAAGATGGTCAACATCATTAGTCATTCCAAAGAAAAACAAACAGTCGCTGTTGGGTGGATTCCAACTCATGGTGACTCCATGTGTTGCAGAGTAGAGCTGCTACGTAGGGTTTTCAAGGCTGTGACCTTTTGGAAGCATATTGTCAGGCTTTTCTTTCAAGGTGCCTCTGGATGAGTTCGAACCGCCAACCTTTTCGTTAGCAGTCATGCAATTAACTGTTTGTACCACTCAGAGACTCCATTCATCAGTCATAAGGGATATACAGATTGAAACCACAGTAAGATTACTACTTCACACCCACTGGTTTAATTATAGGTTGACTATAATTTTAAAAAAAGGAAAATAAGTGTTGACGAGGAAGTGGAGAAATTGGAACCCTTGTATGTTGCTAGTGGAAATGTAAAATGGCTCAGCCGTTGTGGAAAAGAGTTTGACAGTTTCTCAAAAAGTTAAGCATGGAATTACCATATGACCCAGCAATTCTCCTCCTAAGTGTATATCTGAAAGAATTGAAAGTAGATACTCGAACAAATTAAAAAAACAAACAAAATAACCTGTTGCCGAAGAGTCAATTCTGACTCACAGTGACTCTAGGACAGAGTAGAACTGCCCCATAGGGTTTACGAGGAAGAACTGGTAGATTCAAACTGCCTACCTTTAAGTTAGCAGCCATAGTTCTTAACCACTGTGCCGCCAGGGCTCCCTCAAACAAATACTTGTACACAAATGCTCATATCAGCACTATTCACAATAGCAAAACTGTGGAAGCAACTCAAGTGGCCATCAACAGTTGAATGAATAAACAAAATGTGGTATATACATGCAGTAGAATATTATTCAATAATAAAGTGAAATAAAGTTCGGATATATGCTACAACATGGATGAACCTTGGAATGATTATGCTAAGTGAAATAAGTGACACAAAGGTCACATACTGTATGATTCCAATTATATGGAATGTCCAGAATAGAAAAATCTATAGAGACAGGGATTGGGGGGAAGCAGTAATGGGGAGTGACTGCTTAATGGGTATAGGGTTTCCCTTTGGGATGATGAAAATGTTTTGGAATTAGAGGTAATGATTGTTCAACATTGTGAATATATTAAATGCCACTGAATTGTTTACTTCAAAGTGGTTTAAATGGTTAATTTTATGTTAAGTGAATTTCAACTCAAAACACAGAAACATTGAAAAGAGCACCGTTCGCTGTTCTGCACTAAGGGCTACCTCCCTGGGAAATGATGTGACAATCCCTGCCCCAAACTCTCCCTGGGGTCCCAAGGTGGGCTGCTCTTGGTCAATCAAAAAGCATCCACTTTACCAGCTGCCCAATGCTCCAGGGTTTTGAGTGCTCCAGGTGGGCACAAGAGTTGAAGCCTCAGCCCCAGCAGAAGGGAGAACGATGTAGTTAGGGAGGTGAGGAACTTGGGAACAGTCTATGGTCAACGTGTGGCAGTGACAAATGTTATCACACCCTGGCTCTGGCCTGGCCTGGAGACTCTCGCAGTCCAGCCCTATCTCCCCAACCCAGCCCGGGTTCATCTCGCACTCTCCCAACTCTTTGCCTTAAAAGATCCTCAAATAGTTGTTTCATGCTTGAAGGACTTATAAATTGGTGTAACCACATACCCAAAATACAAATAATTATAGTTTATTAATACTTTATTCTCCATTTTCCTTTTATATTTTGAATACTTTCTTACTGTTTTTGCCAAGCTTCTTGGATTTTTAATGAATCTGCCCTTTGTGTCATCATCTTGCCTTCACTTGGTCCATATTCATTGTCGATTAGAAATTTAACTTAAAAAATTCTTTTGAAGAGGCAATGCATTTACAATGTCCAAAATGAAATAAAAATAAAAAGATGTGCTCTGGCTCAACATTATGAAAATGTCAATTCTACCCAAAGCAATCTACAAATACAAAGCAATCCTGATCCAAATACCAGCAGCATTCTTCAAAGAGATGGAAAAACTAATCATTAACTTTCTATGGGAAGGAAAGAGGGCACGGATAAGTAAAGCATTATTGAAGAAGAACAAAGTAGGAGGCCTCATACTACCTGACCTTAGAATCTACTATACAGCTGGTAGTCAGGACAGCCTAGTACTGGTACAACGACAGACACATTGAAACATTGACTAATGGAACAGAATCAAGAACTCAGATGTAAATTCATTTACCTGATCTTTGTCAAAGGTCCTAAGTCCATTAAATGGGGGAAAAGGCAGTCTTTAACAAATGTTGCTGACAGCACTGTATGTCCATCTGTAAAAACACAAACAGGACCATACCTTACACCGTATGCGAAAACTAACTCAAAATGGATCAAAGACTTAAATATAAAATCTAAAACGAAAAAGATCATGGAAGAAGCAATTCGGTCAATGCTAGGAGCCCTAATATATGGTGTAAATAGGATACAAACCACAGCTGACAATACACAAACACCGGAAGATAAGCTAGATAACTGGGATCTTCTAAAAGTTAAACACTTATGCTTATCAAAAGACTTTACCGAAAGAGTAAAAAGAGAACCTACAGACTGGGAAAAAAAATTTTGGCTATAACATCTGACAAAAGTCTAATGTCTAATATCTACAGGAAAATCCAACGCCTCAACAACAAAAAGACAAATAATCCAATTAAAAAATGGGCAAAGCATATGAACAGACAGTTCACCAAAGAAGACATTCAGGTGGCTAACAGACAAATGAGGAAATGCTCAACATTACTACCTATTAAAAAAGAAGGGAGATGCAAATCAAAGCTACAATAAGATACCATCTCACCCCAACATTACTGGCACTAATCAAAAAAACAAAAAATGACAAATGTTGGAGAGGCTGTGGGGAGATTGGAACTCTTGTGTACTGCTGGTGGGATTGCAAAATGGTACAACCATTTTGGAAAACAACATGGCACTTCCTTAAAAAGCAAGAAATAGAAATACCATACGGTCCAGCAGTCCCACTCCTAGGAATATATATCCTAGAGAAATAAGAGCCGTCACACAAATAGACATGTGCATACCCATGTTCATTGCAGCATTATTCACAAAAGCAAAAAGATGGACACAGCCTAAGTGTCCATCAACAGGTGAATGGATAAACTATGGTACATACACACATGGAATACTATGAAATGATAGAGAACAATGATCAATTTGGGAAACATCTCA
This sequence comes from Loxodonta africana, assembly GCF_030014295.1. Classification (NCBI taxonomy): domain Eukaryota; kingdom Metazoa; phylum Chordata; class Mammalia; order Proboscidea; family Elephantidae; genus Loxodonta; species Loxodonta africana. The sequence continues at coordinate 58,752,681 of NC_087352.1, read as the reverse complement.
CAACATGGATGAATCTGGAGGGCATTATGCTGAGTGAAATAAGTCAATTACAAAAGGACAAATGCTATATGAGACCACTATTATAACAACCCATGAAAAGGTTTACACACCAAAAGAAACAATCTTTGATGGTTATGAGGGAGGGGAGGAGTGGGAAAGGAAAACACTAACTAGACAGTAGATAAGTGGTAACTTTGGTAAAGTACTGGGGAAATCAGCCAAACTTGACCAAGAAGATTCATAGACACATTCAGACTCCCTGAGGGACCCAGTTACTGGGTTGAGGGTTGGGGACCATGGTCTCAAGGGACATCTAGCTCAATTGGCATAATATACTTTTTAAAGAAAATGTTCTATATCCTACTTTGGTGAGTAGCATTTGGGGTCTTAGAAGCTTGTGAGTGACCATCTAGGATAAGTCTACTGGTCCCACCCTGTCTGGAACAAGGGAGAATGAAGAAAACCATAGACAAGGGAAAGATTAGTCTAAAGGACTAATGGACCACAACTACCACAACCTCCACCAGACTGAGCCCAGCACAATTAGATGGTTCCCAGCTACCCACACTGACTGCTCTGACAGGGATCACAATAGAGGGTCCCGGACAGAGCTGGAGAAAAATGTAGAACAAAATTGAAACACACACACAAAAAAGATCAGACTCACTGGTTTGACAGAGACTGGAGAAACCCTGAGAATAAGGCCCCTGGGCACCTTTTAAACTCAGTGCTGAAGTCTCTCCTGAGGCTCAGCCTTCAGCCAAAGATTAGACAGGCCCATAAAACAAACAGCAACTCGTAGTTCAACCATGTGTAGGAGACTAAATGGGCACATCAGCCCAGGGACAAGGACAAGAAGGCAGGAGGGGACAGGAAACCTGGACAAATGGAAATGGGGACCCCAAGGTTGAGAAGGGGAAAGTGTTGACACATTGCAGGGGCTGGCAACCAATATGCAAAACAATATGCGTATTAATTGTTTAATGAGAAACAAATTTGGTCTGTAAACTTTGACCTAAAGCACAGTTTAAAAAAAAAAGTGGGGGAAGGGGAGCGGGGAGAAAAAGATGTGCTCTGGAAACAACCCAGATGTCCATCAGTAGATGAATGGAAAAACAAAATGTGGTATAAACCTGCGATGGCATACTATTCAGCCACAAAAAAAGAATGAAGTACTGATACATGCTACAGGGTACATTGTGGGTGAACCTTGAAAACTTATGCTAAGTGAAAGAAGCCAGGCACAAAAGGTCACATATTGTATGATTCCATTTATATGAAATATCTGGAATAGGTCAATCCATAGAGACAGAAAGCATATTGGTGGTTTTCAGGGCCTGGAGTTGGGGTGGGGAAGGGGTATGACTACTTAATAGATATGGGGTTTTCTTTTGGGATGATGAAAATGTTTTGCAACTAGATAGTGGTAGTGGCTGTGCAACAATATGAATGTACTAAATCCCACGGAAACGGACACTTTTAAGTTTGCACCCACCTGCTAACCTAAGGATTGACAGTTAAACCCACCCGTGGTTTAAGCCATGGGGTCACAGAAGAATAGCCTGGTGATCTGCTTCCGTTAAGGTTACAGCCAAGAAAACCCTGTGGAGCAGTTTTACTTTGCAACACATGGGGTCGTCATGAGTCAGAATCAACTCAACAGCAACTAACAAGAACAACAATTAAAAAAAAAAAAGATAATGCTCTGCAAATTATTGTTCCTACCCAGACTCCATCCACCCTCTTCCTTCTTGCTTCCGCCCCCTCTTGTAGGTAGCCAAGTTTTTTAAAAAAGCATAATAGCAATGATTGTGAGGATGGTACAGGACTGGGCAGTGTTGCGTTGTGTTGTACATAGGGTCGCTGAGTCAGAGCCGACTGAATGACACCTAACAACAACAACATTATTGAAAATTTCAAACAGATGCGAAAGTAGGTAGATTAGTATAATGAACCACTGTGAACCCATCACCCAGCTTCCTCGATTATCTTCCTGTGGCCAAGCTTGGTTCTTTTCTTCTGCCCTCCACTCCCCTATCCATGTATTATTTTAAGCAAACCCCAGACATCTTATATTTCATTCATAAATAAATCATTATATATCTGTGACGATAAGATCTTCTTAAAAAAAATAGGTAGCACTTTTTGTAATAGTTTGTTTCTGCTTTCAGTATTTCTACATGCACAAGGCGTATGTTCTTATTTTTCCCTTTCTTACATCAAGGGCCAAAAAAAAACTATGTCCCTGGTGGCATAGTGGTTAAGTGCTACGGCTGCTAACCAAAGGATCGGCAGTTCGAATCTGCCAGGTGCTCCTTGGAAACTCTATGGGGCAATTCTACTCTGTCCTATAGGGTCACTATGAGTCGGAATTGACTCGAAGGCACTGGGTTTGGTTTGGTTTGCTTTACATCAAAGGTACAGAATATTTTGTAGCTGCCTCCATATCAGCACATAGCGATTGTCCTCATTTTGTCCCTGCTGTGTGATGTTCTATTATATGGCTACACCTTAGTTCATTCAGCTGCCCCCATTTTTGGCCATTTGGGTTGTTTCCAGTCTTCTGTGTCTGATGGTCAGTGATTGAGTACCAGCTCTGAGTGGGGCATTGTGCAGACTGAGGGTTCATAGGTGATAATACATGGCTCCTGGCTTATGGAGCCAAGACCAGTGCAAGTAAATAGAGACCGTGGGGACACGGAGCAGAGGAGTCAGGATTTCCTGAGGGCCTAGTGCCAGCCTCTTCGTTTACTTGTAATCTACCCAGTGCCCAGACGAGGTAAGGTTTAGTCCCCTTATTTTAAAATTGAGGAAACTGAGGCTCACAGAGGTTGATTAGCTAGCCCAAGATTGCACAGCTAGTAGGTGGTGGAAGCAGGCCCTGGCCTAGGCTAGTTCAGTGCCAGAGCCCACATTGTAACCGTGCAGGGTTTAATGCTGTTGATATGGGGTGGTATGCCACCCTGGAGGAGACATCTGAGCTGGCTCTAGAGGAAGGTGTTGGCGAGGTAGATAAAGAGGATTAGTTGGCATTCCTCCGCTTGGGGAACTAGCATGTGCAGAGGCCAGAGGGGGAGAGCAGACTTTCTTCTCAGAGGTGGACAATATGTGGCTGAGGGTGGTCTGCGAGGATGCAGAGCCCTGTGTCCAGAGCAGGAAGGCTGCCCCAGACTGTATTAAGGAGTATTGGGGCTTCAAAATCACCAGCTGGCAGCCACTGGCCAAGTCTGGCCCAGCCCACAGACCTATGTAAGCCAAAGCAGCATTTACAACATCGGAATGTGCAAGCCTGAAAGGCAGGCAGAGCATGACCTCCGACCCCTGTCCCATTTATTCACATCCCTTGCCTGGCCCTGTGTCCTCTGTGATCTAGGCCAGCAGTCTCCAAAATGGCTTGCCTCAGCAGGAAAAAACAGATTGGTGCACTTGGCTCACGATGCACTTGCCTCATTATGTGTGTATTTATTTTTTATGCGTTAGGTACATGTATCACTGTGCTAACATATAAACAAAGCATGGTGACCTCAAGTGTGTCAGCGTAGAACTGTGCCCGTATAGATTTTCAGTGGCTGATTTTTTGGAAGTAGATTACCAGACCTTTCTTCTGAGGCCTCTTCAGGTGAACTCAAACTGCCAATCTTTTGGTTAGTGGATGAGTGCTTTACTGTTTGTGCCACCCAGGGACTCCCCAATAATATGTACTGTATGTATTTTTTTAAAAAATATCAAAAGAAACTGGACTAAACCAAAGGCAAAGAAGTTTCCTGAATAAACTGAACGCTTCAAAGGCCAGTGTAGCAGGGGCAAGGGTTTGGGGACCATGGTTTCAGGGGACATCTAAGTCAATTGGCATAATAAAATCTATTAAGAAAACATTCTGCATCCCACTTTGGAGAATAGTGTCTGGGGTCTTAAACGCTAGCAAGCGGCCATCTAAGATGCATCAGTTGATCTCAACCCACCTGGATCAAAGGAGAATGAACAACATCAAAGATATAAGGTAATTATGAGCCCAAGAAACAGAAAGAGCCACATAAATCAGAGACTACATCAGCCTGAGACCGGAAGAACTAGATGGTGCCCGGCTACAATCGATGACTGCCCTGACAGGGAACACAACAGAGAATCCCTGAGGGAGCAGGAGAGCAGTGGAATGCAGATCCCAAATTCTCGTAAAAAGACCAGACTTAATAGTCTGACTGAGACTAGAAGGACCCTGGAGGTCATGGTCCCCAAACCTGCTGTTAGCCCAAGACAGGAACCATTCTCAAAGCCAACTCTTCAGACAGGGATTGGACTGGACTATGGGATGGAAAATTATACTGGTGAGGAGTGAGCTTCTTGGATCAAGTAGACACATGAGACTATATGGGCAAATCCTGTCTGGAGGAGAGATGAGAAGGCAGAGGGGGTCAGAAGCTGGCCAAATGGACACGAAAATAGAGAGTAGAAAGGAATGTGCTGTCTCCTTAGGGGGAGAGCAACTAGGCATATATAACCCACCCACTGCTGTTGAGTCCCTTTCCGACTCATAGCGACCCTACAGGACAGAGTAGAACTGCCCCATATAGTTTCCAAGGAGCACCTGGTGGATTTGAACTGCCAACCTCTTGGTTAACAGCCATAGCACTTAACCACTATGCCACCAGAGCTGCCTAGGCGTATATATAAAAAAAAAAGGCATATATAGCAAGGCGTATATAAATTTTTGTATGAGAGACTGACTTGATTTGTAAGCTTTCACTTAAAGCACAATAAAAATTAAACAAACAAAAAATATTAAAAGACATTTTGAAGGATAAGATACAAAAAGCAAAATTTTTAATATTTTCTTCTCCTGTCCCAGTGAGTCACTCAGGTACCCCACTTTGGAGACAACTGAACCAGATGATGGGGAGCCTGTGAAATGCAGATTGCTGTGACACGTGGTGACAGGTGGTGCTTGGCAGAGGGTGTCATTAGATTGGGTCCAGCAAACAGGGCCTCATTCAGACACCCATACAGCAAATCTGCTGGGTGCCCACCACCGTGCAGGCACAGGGCTGGTAGATCACTGAGCAATAAATACATGAGTATCTCCTACTTCCTGCTTACCTGGTGCTGCATTGTGTCAGGCTGTCCTGGGCTCTCCTGACATCCCCAGGGGGCCGGCACTGTTGCACGGGGAGTGGCATCCCCAACAGTGCTGGGTCTTGCAGGGTCACAGGCGGCCCCCCGGGTCTGGTTGGCAGTCAGCGCATCCGGGCTCAGCTCCTCTTGCCTCTTGCTGAGAAGAACCTCACCTCACCTCGTCCTTGCCGGTCCTTCCCCAAACTGTCTTCAAGCTCCTTCCTGCCAGGGCAGGCTTCCTGCCGTCATCCACAAGAGGGAGGATCTTTTCCCCTTCGGGCAGATGTTGGCTGCTGGGAGTTGCACCCAATTGGGAATAACTGTGTTTTCTTTTTCTTTCCAAGTTGCACTGGGGTGAATGGGCTTATGTCATTCTTTGACTACCCTGTTTAAAGTTGCACCCACCTGCCCCAGAACTCTCCGTTTCCCTTCTCAGTTTTGTTTTTTCTCCATAGCTTATATCACTCTCTGCTTCAGTTATCCAATAAAAATTAAACAAAAATTAGTGGCTTGAAACAACCACCTTTTTATTGTGGTAAATTCTGCAGTTTGGGCAGGGTGTGGTGGAGGAGGATCCCTCAGCTCACCTCTGTTCCATGTGTCAGCAGCCCAGGGTAGCTTGCTGCTTGCCGTCACCTGAGATCCTTAATTTTTCTCTATGTGGCATCTCTATACGGTTAGCTTGGGCTTCCTTCGAACATGGTGGTCTCAAGATACATTCCCTTTCTGAATCCTCTGTTGCCAGGACTCCTGGAGACAGGCAGGGATCTGGAGACGCAGGAGGAAAGTCCCATCTCCTCCTCCTGAGATGGCTAAGCGGGCCATGGGTCAGGGTCAGCAGGTAGGGCTCAAGTTTAGTTAGGCACGAGGGGAGCTAACTTGTCTTGAGTCTTTAATGTCCACCAGGGGTTTTATGTCCCTTGGTGGTGCAGTTACCTTGCTTGGCTGGTAATCAGAAGGTTGGAGGTTCAAGTCTACCCAGTGGTACCTGAGAAGAAAGGCCTGGTGCTCTACTTTTGAAAAATCACAGCCATTAAAAACCCTATGGAGCACAGTTCTACTCTGACACACGTGGGGTCACCATGAATGAGAGCTGACTCAACAACAACTGGTAGTTTTAGGGACTTTACATCTTTTATTATGTACTTGCATAGCAATTCTGTGAGGCAAGGGTTACGAAGCTGAGGGACAGAGCCAGAACTCCAGTTCAGCCCGAGAGACTCCAAACCCCATGCTTTTTCCCACAAAGCTAGCTGGGGAGAGAGACTTTTGGCAAAATCTCAGAATTTTCCTTACTATGAACACTGTCAACTTCAATAAGATTAATTTTCACTTTTCCTTTGCCTTTGGTGGTTTAGAATGATGCACGTGGATAGCAACAATGCGATATGAGTAAAACAGAAGTGTTCTGGTGTGAGGATCTTCCAGCCCAGCAACTGTCAAGCACACATTTTGTTTATCCGTGTTCCCCAGTGAGGGGGCGGGTGGTGGATGGAGACCCAGCCTCTCATTCTGGCTCTGCTCTCAAGGGACGTTCTCTGCCCTCCAGACCAGGACATTGTAATTGCTCCCTACCTGGTGTATATTTTTATAAAGGCTGCTTTATGCATATGTACTTGTCAGGTTACGGCCCTGGCCCCGAGCCCTGGATATCTGCAGTAAGTAAAGAAGAGCAACCACGTTATTTCGTGTTCTCTTTCCAAGGTAAACTTGAAGTAAGGGCCTCTGCCTGGATTAAGGCCTCAGTAAATGAGAGTGCTTTGCCGAATCCAAATCTTGCTTTTCACCCCCAGGGAGCCAACAGCAGACATTTGTGGAAGGCCCAGCTCATGCCAGGGAGGCACGGTGCTTGAGAAACGTGTGGTGTTGAACTAAGCCTTAAAGAGGAGCGCTCACTAAGAACAATATGTGTTTGTGGGCTGTCCCTACCTGACCTTGGACGGCAGGGCCTGTACCACACTGCCTCAAGGTGTGCCCACTTCCCCGGCCAGAGCGCAGGCTGAGGAGGGGCCTGTGTTCCTCAAACTGTGGATGCCACGGCAGCACTGACCCAAAGGCCAAACATGTGGCCGTTTGGTCTTTGCCCAGGCCAGCTGCCAGCCCGAGGGAGAAACTTTTCAGACAGCACAGTGTTTTCCTGCTCCTCTGGCCTGCCCGTTTATACTGGGAAGCCTTGAGACATAAGCATTTGCACAGTAACTATGGAGGGGCCGGGCCCACTGGAGCTGTCCCCTTCCCTGACATGGGCCTTTTTGTGTCCTGGGTGGTGCAAATGGTTAAGCAGGCGACTGCTAACCAAAGAGTTCGGTTTGAACCCACCCAGAGATTTCCTTGCAAAAAAAAAAAGGCCTGAGGATCTGCTTCTGAATGGTCATAGCCTTGAAGACCCTATGAAGCCTGGGGTCTCCGTGAGTTGGAACCCACTCAACGGCAACTGGTTTGATGTTTTTTGGTTTTGTCTGTTTCCCCCACATCGTCGTGGGCCTCACTTGCTCCTGCCTCTCTCTTTCCCAATCCTCTTTCTATGCCGTTCTCTGCTTCAGCCAACACAAACACCAGAAATAAGTAGGCGAAAAGCCACCTCTGAACGGAGATTCTTCTGCATTTTCCAAACCCACTGCGCTTGCTGAGGCATAACCGTTTAATCACTGACACTAAGTCCCCAGTACAACCAGATAAAGCATGGTTCTGTGGAGGCCACAAGTACAGGATTTGTGACTGACACAAAGAAAGACAGAAACAAAAAAAAAGGACGTAAGTAGGGTTTGGTCTGCCCAAATGTACCTTTTAAAATTCTTCATTTTAGACTATAATACCCTATTCTACTTAATAAGCTTTGTGTTTTGGAGCTTCAGGGGTTTGTCTTGTGTGGTTTTTTTGTTTTTCTTTCTGGTTTTCTCCATTGAGAGAATATTCTAGAAGGCTGAAGTTGCTAATTATTCTTAAAACCTTGAGAACGTTTATATTGACTGTGTGATGTGAGAGCACTTTACATTGCAAGCCACAATCCTAAAAGCTCTCATGGAGCCGCCAAGATGGTATTTTAAGGGAAAGTACTGAAGAGAAATCGTGTCTTCTCAGGAAATGTCATCAAAGCATAAATCTGACCAGAGGGATATCCATGGAGGGCAGGGTGTGAGGCTGTACGCAGGCTTGGAGACGGCATCAGCTCTAGCTCCCTCGCATAGCCTCTGTTCCCCAAGAGTGACCAGGAGGAGAGCGTCCTGCCCCAGACCCCCATGTTGTAGTGTGATATAGAGTTTAACAAATGGCTGGGGGCATTGGACTAGCTCTTGGGAACTCAAGGTTAGAGACTCGAGGAGAAAATCACAAAAAAGGAGTTGTGATTCTAGAAAACCATTGCCTCATCCATCTGAGGGAGGTTGAGTGAAACAGAGCCTGACATGTGTCTCCTACTCGAGCCAGCTGGTGCTGAAGGGCTTTAGGTTTTGAGGTAGGTGGTGCCCAAAGCTGCATCCAGAAGAAAATGTTCTTGTTATGAGCCCTATTCTTTCACCTTGTTGTTGTTGTTAGGTACCATTGAGTTGGTTTTTGACTCATAGTGACCCCATGTGTCAGAGTAGAACTGCTCCACAGAGTTTTCCAGGCTGCAATCTTTTTTTTTTTTTTAATAGTACTTTAAATGAAAGTTTACAGAATAAATTAGTCTCTCATTAAGTAGTTAGTACACATATTGTTTTATGGCATTGGTTAACCACCCCACAACATGTCAAAACTCTCCCTTCTCAACCTTAGGTTCCCTATTACCAGCTTTCCTGTCCCTTCCTGGCTTCTAGTCCTTGCCCCCGGGCTGGTGTGCCCCCTTTAGTCTGGTTTTGTTTTATGGGCCTCTCCAATCTTTGGCTGAAGGGTGAATCTCAGGAGTGACTTCATTACTGAGTTGACACTGTGTCCGGGGGCCATACTCTCAGGGTTTCTCCAGCCTCTGTCAGGCCAGCAAGTCTGGTCTTTCTTTTTGAGTTAGAATTTTGTTCTATGTTTTTCTCCAGCTCTATCTGGGATCCTCTATTGTGATCCCTGTCAGAGCAGTCAGTGGTAGTATCTGGGTACCATCTAGTTGTTCTGGACTCAGTCTGGTGGAGGCCATGTTAGATGTGGTCCATTAGTCCTTTGGACTAATCTTTCCCTTGTATCTTTAGTTTTCTTCATTCTTCCTTGCTCTCAAAGGGGTGAGACCAGTGGAGTATCCTAGATGGCCACTCATAGGCTAAGACCCCAGATGGTACTTACCACAGTAGAATACAGAACATTTTCTTTATAAACTGTGCCAGCTGAGCTAGATATTCCCTGAGGCCACTGTCCCCCTAGCCCTCATAGGCTGTAATCTTTATGGGAACAGATCGCCACGTCTTTCTCCTGTGGACCTGCTGGATGGGTTCGAACTGCCAACCTTTCAGGTTCTCCCTGTGGGATTTCCTATGTGAGGTGGCATCTGAGAGACCATGAAGAGAGAGGTGGCCAGAGTGGAGTGTGGCTCCCAGGAGGGTTCGATTTTTGAGATACTGTCCTTCCTTCCACATGACGACTCTCTACTGAACTTTCTTTCTGCTCTCTCCAGTTGTCTTCCTTCAGGACAGATCCTCATTACCTGAGACTCATGCTACAGCTCCTGTATGGCCCTCATATCCAGTTCTTTCCCTCTATTTTTTTAAAAAACAACAGCTTTATTGAGATGTAATTCATATACTCTAACATTCACCATTTTAAAGTGTACAATGCAGTGGTGTTTAATATATTCACAAAGTTCCTTGACCATCACTACTATCTAATTCCAGAATGTTTTCATCAAAAAAGAACCCCACACCCATTAGCAGTCACTCCTTGTGTCCTCCAGCCCCTCTGTCCCAAGCTCTAGGCAACCACAAATCTACTTTCTTTCTCTATAGATTTGCCTGTTCTGACATTTCCCGTAAATGGAATTATACAATACATGGCCTTTTGTGAATGGTTTCTTTCACTCAGCATAATGTTTTCAAGGTTCATCCATGTTGTAGCATGTGTAACTTATCATCCCTGAGTCCAGAAATACACTTTGCTCCTTGTATTTTCAGAAATAATTCTCTCCACCATTGTAGTTTTTTAGGCTTTTGATTGGCCTGCCCCCATCTTATCTGTGTTCCAAGAGCTTCCCTTCCCATATCTTTTCTTGTCCACTGCCCATGCCTGGTCTGCGTTCTCTCTCCTTGCTGCATTCCTGCAAGCTTTCTTTCTGGCATGTCTCTAACCACTGGCACGTCCTCTGAGGAAGCAGACCAGAGGAATGAGGAGTGACCAGGCGAGGGCAGGGACACTTTCTCTGCTGGCAAAACTAGTGACTGGGAGGAGGCCTCTCCCTGTCTAGATTGCCCCAGATCAGGTAGCCAGGGACCTCCTTTACTCATGTCTTCCTCTGTGTTTGTGTGTGTTAGAAAGCTAGAGTGAGTGTCCACCCTGCCAAGAGTTTATTGCCCTCTAGTTACCTAGGAAACCCTGGTGGCGTAGTGGTTAAGTGCTACAGCTGCTAACCAAAAGGTCAGCAGTTCAAGTCCACCAGGCACTCCTTGGAAACTCTATGGGGCAGTTCTACCCTGACTATAGGGTTGCTCTGAGTCGGAACCGACTTGATGGCAGTGGGTTCGTTTTTTGGTTTTTAGTTAGATACCTGGTACTCAGAAAGGTGTTAATATCTGTCTGGGGAGGAAAGACAGACAGGAAGGAGTTAAGGCTTCACACAAGTGACAAAGCAAGTCATTTGGAAATATGTGATGGAGGCCTTCAGGGAGAGGGTAGGCCAGTGTGGCCAAAGCAGGGGAGACCTTGTGTCTGAGGTGACATTGCACCGTGAACTCTGAAGCATGGGTGGGTTTTGGAGTTGGGTGGAGGGAGGGGATGTCACCATCGCTCTCCCTGGGAGATCTCCTATGTGAGGTGGCATCTGAGAGGCTGTGAGGAGAGAGGTGGCCAGAGCAGAGTGGCGCCCAGGAGGCAGGAGGTGGGGGTCAGGGCCATGGGGCCAGGGTCCCCGAGTGCGAGGTGGGGCATTCTTCCTGTGCTCCTGTCCTCTGACCAGCAGGGAACCATGATGGGGTTTTACGGAGACAACGGGATGGCATCAGGGCTGTTTGAGGAAGAGTGCTGGGGCCCAAGAGTGCAGGCTTGTTGAGGCAGCAAGGGAAAGGGAAGCTCAGCAGGGGCTGGCCTTGGTGTGGTGGAGACACGGATGAGGGTGAAATGGGGGTGGGAAGGATGATTGAGGGATGAGATTGGAAGACCTTTCGGCAGAAGAACCCTCAGGGCCCAATGACTGGCTCTGGGGAATGAAGGGGGTGGTTCTGATTCTGTGTATTCCTCTGGGGCCTCAAGCAGACAAGGCCTCCCCTGTCACCTGTCATACCTTCCTGCCTCAGGGTCTTCTCTAAGCCTTTAATGGGCTTCTTAGCACAGGAGGTCACATTGGCATGCCTGTCTGGGTGCTGTACGCTTCTTGGCAAAGGGGCAGCCTGCTTACCTTCATGGCCTCCCAACTAGCACGGGTTAGCAAATGGTGGAAGTGGTAGTGATGATGGTGGTTGTAGTATCAGTGCTAAAAAAAACCCGTTGCCGTGGGGCTGACTCCGACTCATGGCGACCTTATGTATGTCAGAGTAGAACTGTGCTCCACAGGGTTTTCAGTGTCTGATCTTTCAGAAGTAGGTTGCCAGATCATTCTTCATAGGCACCCCTGGATGGATTTGAACCACCAGCCTTTCAGTTAGCAGCTTAGCACGTTAACAGTTTGTACCACCCGGGGGCTCCAGTACCAGTATTATTAGCAGTAATAATACAATTATTTGAACTATTTTTTTGTGCCAATAAGCATTTTACAGACTTTAGTTCATTTAGTCCTTACAACACCCCCCTGGGGTAGACGCTATGATTGGCCCCATTTAGAAATAAACTGAAACCTGAGAATTAAGCAATTTGCCAAAAGTGACACAGCTAGTAAGGGGCAGAGCCTGAACTCCAACCCCAGTCTGAGGGCTCCAAACCCCATGTTCCCGACCACTCTGCTCACCCTCTCTCTAGGGAGCAGGCCCGCCACTCACTGTTTGTTGAGTTGCACCAATTATGCCATTTTACAACTGGGGAATAAGGGCCAGCACCTCTAGTATGCCTAGAGCCATGCCCCTCACCCACCTCTCTACCCAGTGTGTGTGATGGCAAGTAAGAAAGGAGAGAGCCCAGAGGGGAAATGCTGACCTTCAAAGCAGCCTGAGCACCCCCAATCACAATCACACCACTGTGTGACCCGCCCACCTGTCTGGCCTTGGGGACAATCCCCCAGCCCTGGCTGGGTGGAGCTGTAGTGCTCTGGGCATCAAATCTGCCGTGTTCTTTGGCCTTCAGAAGGCCACTTAGGCAATCAGGGAAAAGGAACCCACTTCCAACTGGTAGTTTGTGGAATTAGATGTGCAGAAAATTTAATGAATGCCTTGTTACCTTAATTTTCTCAGAGTGTGAGGTGTTTAGGCATTGCAGAACTAAGAGTGAGACCAAACCCAAGAGAGGTTTGAGTTCAGGTTGCATTATTCTTAGATTTGTAGATTGGCGGGGGACGGAGTTAGATTATTTTTAGACAGAGTCATAGTAGGCTTGTAATGAACAGACATTCATTTCCCTTGCTATATATGCTCCTTGCTCCATATCGTGACTGGTGTTTAATCATCTTTCAAACATGATTGCAAGGTCTCTGAGGGCCTGAACCTACCTGTCTCATTCACACTCCGTCCCCAGTACTGGGCACACAGTGTGGAGGGGGGTTGGCTCTGTCTAGGGGCCTGGGGTGGCTGGACAGTGAGAAGCTCGGTAGGCAGCAGGTGTGCATGGAGGGACCAAAGGCATGCCATGTCTGGGTGGGCAAGTGGGGCCCTATGACAAGGAGCACGGGGAGGGGACAGAGTTGGGGGAGTGATGGAAAGAGGCAGGACAGGTCAAGTGTCTTCTCTTGCGTTAGGGACCCAGGGCTGAAAACACGAACTTAGAGGAAAGAACATCAATGTTTTCATGGCCGTGGGCCTTCTGCAGACTGGGCCGCTACTAACCTGTACAGCACCCCTATCTCGTTGGGTGGAGTCCCTGGGTGGGGCAAATGGTTAATGTGCTCAGCTGCTAACCAAAATGTTGGAGGTTCGATTCCATGTAGAGGCACCTTGGAAGAAAGGCGTGACAACCTACTTCTGAAAAATCAGCCATTGAAAACCCTATGGAGCACAGTTCTCCTCTGACACACACGGGGTCACCAGGAGTCAGAGTTGACTTGATGACTACTGGTTTTTATCTTGGAGCATGAATTTTGAAGAAAGAGCCACTCCCCCACCCCTGTCCAGTGGCTGCAACCTTGCACCGGGGCACATGGCTTAACAAATAGGGTATGAGCTGGCTCCCCACTCACCGTCTTGGATGGATAGCTTTGTGCAGAACACAGACTGCACAACTGTATATGGTTGCCCTTTTGCAAATGTTTCTGGGATTTAAGGTCTGTGCTTGGGCTCCTGATTGGAGATAGTATAAGAAGGGAAGCCTTCCTGTGTCACCCCACTCACATCGTCCTATTTATTTACACCCTTCTCTTGGGTGTATGTTGCCGTTCCTTCCAGAAAGAACCAGGGAACGTTACCACTGGAGGCCGTGACCTTTATAAGCACATTTTCCACAGTCCCCAGTGCTGGTCCTGGACCCTGAACATTGGCATTGCCCAAGGAGCTTGCTCATATCACCTAAAATGAGATGCCTGTACCCTAAACTCATACTGTGTGTGATTCAGGAAGTGGAACAGAGCCCAGCAATCTGTATTTTTCATGAGCTCCCCAGTTAGAAACTGAAGATCTAGTCCATCTCTCTAATTTATAGGACAGAGGCCCAGAGAAGGACAGAGAATGCCCAGGGGCCTCCCAAGTGGGGTTGAGGCCAGGCTTGTGCCTGTAGATTTCAGGGCAGCCACCCTTCTTCCCCACTATGCTGCCTCCAGTTCTCTCCCTGCTCTGCCATCTCTGGAAGTCTCCAGGAACCCTGCTCTGTAACAGATTACACTTCCTGTAGCCACCATTTCTTTTTTTTCTCTTCATATTAACAGTATTTTATTGAAGTATAATTTGCCTACAATACAATGCATGAATCTTAAGCTCAGGAAATTTTGACAAATGTTTATTCCTGTGGTTTCAGCAGAACTTCCAGACTAAGACAGACTAGTAAGAAAGACCTGGCAATCTACTTCCAAAAAATCACCCACTGAAAACCCTGTGGAGCACAGCAGTCCAATCCTGTTGTGCGCTGAGTCGCCATGAGTTGGGGGTGACTTGGCAGCCCGATCGAGACAGAGATCATTTCCGTCACCCCCAAAAATCATCAGTGGTTCTGAAACCTTACTAGAAAGGCTGGTAAGGAAGGACAGTAGGCATGTGTGGGGGGGATGAGGATTGCCCTCTTCTGTTTGTTCCCTGTGTGTGCCTTTGTGTCCTCTGCATTTTTCCTTGGAGGGGTGGGGCCTGTGCATGGTGGGCAGGGGGTACAGTAGGAATGGCTTGTTGCCAATTTTCTCAAACCCAGAGCCCCCTGGTGCTGGTGCCAGGCTGAATTGCAAAATAAAGGTAGTGCATCATCCTGGAGTGTCAGCACCATTCCAAGATTGTGAGGAAAAATCCGTCTTTATGTTGAAACAAAGGGGTGCATAGAGAGTAGAATACAAAATCATTTGATTGTTGAAGATAAAAATTTAACTTTAAAGGAACTTCCAGTTTGGCCCGGGCTTCTCTCTCTCTTTTTAATTTTTTAACAAATTTTTGGTGAAAATATATACAACAAAACGTACACCCATTCAATAATTCTTTAAAGTACGGTTCATTGACAGTGGTTACATACTTCACATAGTATCACCGTTCTCCCTATCTCGACCCATATTGTTTTATCAGCATTAACTTAAACTCTCTGCCCCTCAAAATTCTTGTCTGTGTTTTAGAGTTACTGTTGTCCGTTTAATGTGCTATAGATAATTCTTTAAAAGAGCTCAATGCTCAAGGCAAACATTCTTTTGTTAAAAAAATTATTTTTGTTGTTGTTGAGAATATACACAGCAAAACATACACCAACAGTTTCTACATGTACAATTCAGTGACACTGATGACATTCCTTGAGTTGTGCAGTAGTTCTCACCCTCCTTTTCTGAGTTATTCCTCCCCCATTAACATACACTCACTGTCTCCTAAGGTTCCTATCTAACCTTTCGAGTTGCTGTTGTTAATTTGGTCCTATGTAGCTAGATCTTAAAAGAGCATAATGCTCAAGGTAGACATTCTTTACTAGTTAAGCTAAACTATTGTTTGGTTTTAAGAAGACTTCAGGAAATATTTTTTGTTTAAGGTTTAAAGATTATTTTAGAGTAATGGTGTTGGGGGTTCTTGTAGCCTCCATGGCTCCACAAACTCTGGATTATGTGAGACAAGGCCAACATTATTAAATGAGCCAAATTGTTGTTTAGTTAAAGATGACTTCATGGGATAATTTCAGTTCAAGGCTCAAAAGTTATTTCCAGGTAATAGATTCAGGGGTTCTTCCAGTCTCCATATATCCAGTAAGTCTGGTTTCCATTAAGAATTTGAAGTTCTGTTCCACATTTTTCTCTCTTTGTAATCAAGATCCAACTATAGGGTCCTTGATCAAAACGTTCAGTAACAGTAGCCGGGCACCATCCATTTCTTCTGGTCTCATGGCAAAGGAGGGGTAGTAGTTCATGGGGGCAGTTAGACCTGCAGTCTATTTCCTTCTCCAGTTCTAGCCCAGGCTTCTCTCAATCCTACCTCTGGATCCCCTAGACTAATGCAGCCTTGGGGAGAGTTCAAAAAGTGCCAGTGTGTGGCACTGCTGGAGCCCGTGGCTTTCTGTGACATTGGGTAGGCCTGAGAACACAGCCTGGACACCCACACCCACCCCTCCCATTGGGGCTACCTGCTGGGAAAGATGCCAATTCCAGCTCCCCTGCGGGCTTGGCGGGAGGCCATCTGGAGGGTTCTCTTTGAAGAGTCTACACTTCTAAGAGATGGAGCTGTGGACAGGGACTTGTGGGATTCTTATCCTGACCCTCAGAGAAGCCTGGAGCATCTAAGAGATACAATCTGCTCCAGCCTTGAGAGACACTCTGGGACTTTACTCAGGGACATCAACTGATGGTCTAGCTTCCCTGGGACTGAATCAGCTCAGAGCATTTGAGCAGATGACCCAGCCGTCGGGAACTCCTGCTGCCACTGATGCTCCCTCCCTAGCTCACGTTTTCTTTTTTAATGCTTTCTTTTCCTGCCTCAACTTCATGACTCCCTATAAACCAGCTGCCATGGAGTCAATTCCAACTCATATGGCAACTCCATGTGTATCAGAGTGGAACTATGCTCCACAGGGTTTTCAGTGGCTGGTTGCTCAGAAGCAGATTTCCAGGCCTTTCTTCTGATGTGCCTTTGAGTAGACTTGAACTGCCAACTTTTTGGTTAGCAGCCAAGTGCCTTAACCGTTTGCATCATCCAGGGACTCTTTCTAGCTGAGTTAAAGAAAAATCAATTACCTGCAAATGTTGTCCCCTGTGAGTGAACTCTCACTTCTGAGCGCTGTGGTGGTGTTGCTGTTCCTTGCTCAGAGTGTTCCGGACTTGAGGAAGATGCTTGAACTGGGGGATTGTTGCCTCTGTGCTTATTTTTCTTATCAACATACTCGTAGGTGAGTTGTCAGAGGCATCTATGGTTATCTTCTTGATATACTCTTAGATTATGTATACATTTAAGAAACTTTTTTATACTTGTGCCAAATTGTTTTACAGAAGAGAAGCTGCACAAATTTCCGCCCCAATTATCAGAGTGTGGGAATACCTGTTGCCCCAGTACTGGGTATCAGCATTGCTCTACAATGCTTCCAAGTTTGGTGGATATAAAATTATATCTTGTTTTCCATTGCATTTTTCTGATTACTAGTAAACCTGAAGATTTTTCACGATTTTATAGGCTATTTATATTTCTTCCTTTGTAAATTTATTTTTCATGCTCTGTGCCCATTTAAAAAAAAAGTATTTATCTTTTTCTTTTAGTTTAGAGGTCTTATAGATTAAGCCCTTGGTTTCCCATTTGCTTTTAGTATTTATCCCTACCTAATTCTTGCCTTCAGTGTGGGAGACTTGAGTTCAATTCCCAGCCAATGCCCTTCATGCCCAGCTACCACCTGTCTGTCAGTGGAGGCTGTGTGTTGCTATCATGCTGAATAGGTTTCAGTGGTGCTTCCACACTAAGACTAGGAAGAAAGGCCTGGTGATTTACTTCCAAAAATCAGCCAGTGAAAACCCTATATATATAAAAAAAAAAAAACCCCTATGGATCACAGCAATCCAATCTGCAACTGATCAAGGGGATGGCATCAGACCCGACGACATTTCACTCTGTTGTGCATGGGGTTGCCGTCAGTCAAGGTCTGACTCCATGGCAGCTAACAGCAACAAAACCGAGGCTCAGAGGCTCGGAAGAAATTAAATTAATTCCAAAGTGGTACCAGGCCACCACTGGCCCATGCAGTGTCTTTGGGAGAGTTGGAAAGGTGCCCCTGCCTGGCAGACAGAGTTCCATTTCTGGGTGTAGGGCTTGGTGAGGGGTGTATAGGTGGGATTCAGCTCACACCCAGCCCCACATCCAGGCAGCCCATTCAGAGCACAGTCAGCACAACCTACACAACCTATACTACTGTATGTAGCTGCTCTGAATCTTGTAAAAAATGAATTGAGCCAGTTTACAAAATAATAACTCATAACATTGGATGGTATAATTTTTTTGGTGCCATTTTAACCATATTCCAGTGTACAGTTCAGTGGCATTAATTATATTTGCCAGGGTGTGCAACCATCACCACTATTCACTTCCAAATGTTTTTTTATCACCCCAAACAGAAACTCAGTGCCTTTTAAGCATTCCCATTCCCCACCCCTCCAGCCCCTGGTAACCACTAATAAACTTTGGTCTCTGTGCATTTGCCTATTCTACATATTTCGTATAAATGGGATCATACTACATATGTCCCTTTGTACCTGATTTATTGTACTCACCATAATGTTTTCTAGGTTCATCTATATCGTAGTGTGTATGGATGACACAATGTTAAATATAATTAAACCTCTGGAACTACTGAAGTGGGACATCAGAATGTTTTGAACGGAATCTGAATCAGATTAGCATTTGATTTCGTTTGTGTTGCAACATACTGTTGCTGCAGAGGCGTGGAGTAAAGTCGATAACCATGGGTTCTAGTCCTGGCTGTGGTACTAATTAATGACGTGACTTTGGGCAAGCCAGCTAATTTCTGGGCCTCACTTTTCTCATTAGTAAAATGAGAGGCTGTGACTAAACTTCTAGGTCATTTTTAGCCATAAATATCTATGAGCCCAAGTTCTAGCCATACACCTACCCCTCACTTATTGAGAGGATTAGGTTCCAAAGACCAGGTTGTTATATGAAAATCAATGTTATGCAAAAGTGGAGGATGACCACATCAGATCACAAAATGGAGGATGACTACATCATTACATAACTGCCAAATTACATTATTATGTAATTACCAAATTACATCATTGTATAACTACCAAACCATTGAAAATCATGGCCCAGCCAAGTTGACACATAACCTTAACCATCATAGCCAGAATTACTCTTGCCTCATACTTGGATGTCTGTTACTGCCAGGTGTACATCATTAATGCACAAAATAGATGGTAGGTTTTTTTATTACTGTAAATGCAAAATGTCAGATAACAAGATAGTTGGTAAGGAGTAGGTGTATTTTCCTTTGGTCACAAAAAGATTATGACATATTTAAGACATATGTCACATAGAAAGCTTAATTTTTTTCTTTACCATCTGAGTTATATAGACAAAAATATTTTAAAATCCTGTGCATATGTTTCTGCGTTTCACTAAATTTCTACCTGACTCAGTTATGCTGTGTTTCAAATATGCCCTAAAGAGGGAATGCTTCAGGGGAGTCTCTGCTTAGGGGACATATGGTGGAATAATTTGGAAATGGATCGTGGTGATGGCTGCACAACATGCTGAATATAATCAGTGTCCCTGAATCATACATTATAAAAAATGTTGAGTTGGCAAATGTTTTATTATATGTATTTTTACCACAATAAAATAATTTTTTTTTAAAAAGGAAGTATTTCAGTGTAACAGATCCCTTCTATATTTAGCTAAAACACATCTTTGGAATCACGAAGGCATCGGTGCGTTGACAATGGGAAACCTATGGTTAAATTCATACCTTGTATCTATTTTTTCCTTCTTTCCTTTCTCAGTAACCACATATAGAGTAGCTATCCCACATATGGGGGAAACCCTGGTGGCGTAGTGGTTAAGTGCTATGGCTGCTAACCAAAGGGTCGGCAGTTTGAATCCACCAGATGCTCCTTGGAAACTCTATGGGGCAGTTCTACTCTGTCCTGTAGGGTTGCTATGAGTCGGAATCGACTCGATGGCACTGGGTTTGATTTGGTTTGGGTATCCCACGTATAGACTATCTATCTCCCCAGTGAGGCCCAGAAGTGAGCAAGCCTCCCAGGACCTCACTGCCTTACGGGGACAGTAATATAGGCCTGACTCACTGGCACCCTCCTAAGTGCCACCTCCATGGGCACCCTGCCTTTGCCCTGCTGTTGTGACCTCCTAGTGGCCTCTCTCACCAGGGACTCCCCTTACCCTCTAGCTCTCACTGCCTTTGGCCTTTCTCCTCTCCACACCTTTCTAGAGGGGCCTGTTCTCTGTGGCCTGTGAAAGGTAGGGATTCCCAGGGTATTGTTTCAGCCCTTTCTCGACGTGTCCTCCACGAGGCCCTCTTGCCCCGTCTGGTGGCCCTGGCTGTCACCAGAGGGCCCTTGGCCATCACGTGTGTTCTCTGCACCAGGCTAGTCTTCTGAGTCCAGCCCAGTTCCCACCTGACTGTCCCCGGGACATTTGGCTTCACAGATGTTGAACCATACCCGGCCTAAATGGAGCTCATGAGCCTCATCCACAGTCTCTATTGGGACTGGTTCTACTGTCATCTAACTAGTAACTCCAGGCCAAAACCTGGGTCTCACATTAGCCTCTCCTTTATCCTCACCCCCACATGTCCTGAACCCTCCCCACCCCATCCCATGGGTACGCCCACTGACTGTCCACTCTGCACCTGGACAGCTCTCGCCACCTTCATCTGCTTATCTTCATCCTGCTGCCTCCAAGTCAGCGCGAGCTCACGTCTTCCCTGCTCTGGCCTCGTACAGGATTCTCTTCGCAGGTCCCTCTGCCTCCCTCTCACCCTTCTCATCCTCCCCTTATCACTTGTGACTTAGTCTTCTGGTGCTGCTGTAACAAAAATACCACGAGCAGGTGGCTTTAAAGAACAATGTATTTTCTCACAGTTCGGGAGGCTAGGAGTCTGGCATTGACTCTAGGGAAGGTGCTTTGTCTCCTTCAGCTTATAGTTGCTGCTGGCAATCCTTAGCGATCCTGGCTTTATAGATGCATCTGCCTCCATCCTCACATGGTGTCTTCCCTGTGTGTGTGTGTGTTTGTGTGTCCACGTTGTTTTTCCTTCTTATAAGAGACCACTCAGAAGGGATTAGATTTAGGACCCACCCTACCGTAGCATGGCCTCATTTACAAAACAAAAGGAAAAACCTTATAAATGAATAATTTCATGAATCAGAATCAGCACAAAGCTGGTTCCTAGGAGGCAGAGACAGAGTGTATCTCCACTGTCCAACTTCTCCATTGTCTCGACACCAGCTGCTCCCTTCCCCGTGCCACTTTCTCTGTTTCTTTACTGAATTCAGTAATTTGCTGCAACGTCACACAGAACTCACAGACTACACTTACAGGTTTGTGGCTTATTAGCGTAAAGGATACAGCTCAGAAGTACAGGATATGAACAGGCAGGAGTAACAGGATATGATTCAGGAGTAACTCAGGAGCAACATGAAGAGGTACTTAGACGAGGCTTGGAAAGGTCCCTGAAGTGGAGGGGACATCCTTGCCCCAGTAAGCTTTCCTTCCAGGATTCTTTCCCTCAGGAAGCTTCCTTGAGCATTAGTGTTTTGGGCTTTTATCATTCCTTCCATGCACCCATTATTGGCTGCCAGATAGTCTCCCAGACTGGCTCCTATTTATTAATACAAGTCCTCAGGTGTAGCCAATGTGGCCAAACTACTGTAAAGGTTATTTCACAGAGGCTAGGGACAAAGGCCAAACTGCTTGAGGTAGAATAAAGTAACTGTTAGCTTCACACCCTGTTTACAAACAGGGTCACATTCACAGGTACAGGGGTTTGGTTTGGACTTTAGCACAACTTTTTGCAGATACAATTAAGTCCATAACACTTTGATGCAAATTTAAAACAAGAAAAGCCTCTGTCCTGCGTTTTGCTCTTTTCAAGTCACAACTGAAATGGGGTAGAAGGCAAGCTTGCAAAGATGAATTTCACTTGTCCTTTGTCAAGGTAGGACTTCTCCCCTCTGTTCCTGTAAATCTCACCTTGGGGGCAAAAGCCCACCAGTCCTTTCTCTTTCCCTCCTCATCCTATCCTGTGTTTAATGCCGTCCCCCTACCCACCCCTTCCCCACCCCCCCCCGCCCCCCCACGGCTTCATAGATTAAAGCCTCTTGGGCTGGAAGGAGCTGTCTGGCCCAATTTTTTAAATTTTACAGAAAAGGAAGCCAAGGGCCAGGAAAGGGGCATGTCCAGGGTCACACAGCTAGGAGTTTGTGGTGGGCCTTCTCATGGGCATGGTCCCCACGGGGTCCTCAATTCCTGTGGTGCTAGATAGGGGACGTGAGGTACGGCTCACACGAGGTCACCTGGGGTTGGATTCAGCCTGGTGTTTTGGGTTGGAACTCTCAGTACTGTATTTTTCAGACATGCTTGTAATAGCCATGTTGCTCGTAGTGGGATACATCTTGATGTATGCATGGGACGGATGGAAGACTGATGTCCTATGGGCTTTCTCTTAGGATGTGATGGTGCCTTTCAGCTGAGGGGAGGGGAGAACTGCCTCACAGAGGTATAATTTTTACTTTTTAACTTTTTTGTCATTGTTGCACCTTGGAAAATAAGCTTGTACATGCCATGAGCTTGGCTGTTTTGCGTTCTTCTGTTTTATTAAACCAGCAGCCTTGTTGCTGTTCTTATTTAGAGGCAAGTGTCCTGTATTGCTGGCTTTTTGATTGTTCTGAAAGTTCACTGTCACTCAGGCTCTCCTGGCCTTTGTCTGACCTTTGCCCAAGTGAAGAGTTTCTGAATCAGCGATTTGAGTGGGCCGGAGGGCGGGTAGCATGAGGCTCCATAGCTGGAGAGGTTTGGGACCTGAGGCCTCTGTTTGAGGTTCCATATTTAGCCTGGAATCCAGTCCAGCTGCTGCTCTGGGGCCATAGTGGATGCCAGAAAGGGTGGAGTATAGGCTCAGAGCCAGGGACCGTGGCCTGTGCAGCCCAGCTGGGGATACAAGCAGCAGTCCATCTGGGCTGGGTCCCTGAGCCCAGCCTGTCCCGTGTGCTGCCTATACATTGACCAGGAGGCCCGGGGGGAGAGGACAGCAAGGGAAATGAACATCTGAGAATTAGAACTGGAAAGGGCCTAAGAGGTGAAATAATACAATTCCCCCCTTTCTACAGATAGGAACCTCCAGTAGCCCAGGGAGGTGACCTGCCTAAGGTCACACAGTTAGTTAGTGGCAGAGCCACTAGATTTGAGTTTCTGGACTCCAAGTCCTTTGCCCTTCCCTAAAATCATGCTGCTCAAGAGACCATGCCAACACCAGAACAGAGTTCCTTCCAGGTACCAGCTTTTACCAGAGACCAGGAACAGAAATACCAACATCCCTGGCAGCACCCAAATTGGGAAAAGACAGAATCCATTTCAGATGTCTTCTTGCCTTCCTTTCCCTTTTCCCTTCCCATTGGCCTCTGCCTCTCCTCAACCCCACTGAAACCTGCTCATGTTAGTCATTTACATGATAGTATGAATGTCAGTCCTCTAGCAGGGAAACTTGGACAACAGTGGGATTTGGCGTCCAACAGACTCAGCACACCAACCTGGTTCCTCACTGTGCTTGCTTGAGGTCCGTTTGGCTGCAGGCATGGACTCCTGCTTGGGTTGTCTTCAGTTAAGGGGGTATGTTGTCAAGTGCATGTGGACTGAAAATAGGCAAACAGAGGGTCCTGGGACCTGCTGTCTGTCTTCATGCTCTCAGAGCATCTCAGCTCCTGTCTGGTGCCTGCGCCGTCTCCCTCATCTACTGCCTGGCCAATCTGTTCGATGTTCTGCAGTCCAGACCTGCTCAGGAGCCTGTCTGATGGCCTCACTATTTACCCTCACCCTTACAGGACAGAGGAGCCCTAGTGGCACAGGGGTTAAGGACTCAGCTGCTAACTGAAAGTTTGGCAGTTTGAACCCACCAGCTGCTCCTTGGGAGAAAGATGTGGCAGTCTGCTTCTGTAAAGATTTACAGCCTTGGAAACCCTATGGGGCAGTTCTACTCTGTCCTATAGGGTCACTATGAGTTGGAATTGACTTGACGGCAGTGGCCTTGGTTTTGATTTACAAGGCAGTGTTCTCCCGCCACACCTCCTCATGGGTCCCTGGCCAGCATGAGTAGACCACATTCAGGTGTGGTGCCCGCTGCTCCAGGCAATGGCTGACCGCTAGCATAGAACAGCCTGGTCTGAATCTCTGGGCAAGACACATGAGTGGGATAGTTTCAGCTTTAAGAAGAGGTTAACACCATGATGGCAGCCTCATGTCCACATGTCTAGTGTGTGTCCTTCCCTGCGGAGTGACCCTGGTGCCTCATCCTCTCTGGACCTCAGTTTCCTCATCTCTGAGATGGGGTGCATTTTACGGATTATAGTGAGCATTGAAGAGGGTGCCCTTGAAGGCTTAGCCCCTAGTAGCCACTCATGTGTTTCTTACAGTGATGTTCATTGCCTCATTTAATCCTCACAGCAACCCTGGAAGATGGGCAGGGCTGATACTATTAACCCAATTTGCCCAGCCCAGTGCTGTCCAGTTGATTCCAACTCCTAGCAACCTTATACATGTGAAAATTGACAGTAGAGCAGGGAGTGGACCCGCCCAGTCCTTTAGATTACTGGCACTGTGTTCTTTGCACTGAAAATCAGTTGCTGTTGAGTTGATTGTGACTCCTGGTGACCTCGTGTGTGTCAGAGTAGAACTGTGCCCTATAGGATTTTCAATGGCTGACTTTTTGGAAGTAGATTGCCAGGCCTTTCTTTTGAGGCACCTCTGGGTAGACTCAAACATCCAACCTTTTGGTTACCAGTGAAGCGCATTAACCATTTGCCCCACCCAAGGACTCCTCTTTCCACCAAGACACCCTTGTGATATCTGTGGGCTTCAGGAGTGGCTCTCTCCTTTGCTCCAATGCACCTAGATCAAACCAAAACCAAACCCAATTCCAGCCCGTAGCAACCCTATAGGACAGAGTAGAACTGCCCCATAGGATTTTCAAGGAGTGGCTGGTGGATTCAAACTGCTGCCATTTTGGTTAACGGCCGTAGCTGTTAACCACTGCACCACCAGGGCTCCACCGTTTTATCTCTACTAGTGAATAAATGATCGTAAGGCTTTCCTGGTGGCGTGGTGGTGAAGTGCTAGGGCTGCTAACCAAGAGGTTGGCAGCTTGAATCCGCCAGGTGCGCCTTGGGAACTCTATGGGACAGTTCTACTCTGTCCTATAGGATTGCTATGAGTTCGAATTGACTGGATGGCAGTGAGTTTTAAGGGTTTCCTGCTGCTGAGGCACCTGGACTTCCCAAGGATGGATTTAAAACAGGACTTTGAACTAGATCATTCTAGTTTGAGCCCCTGCTGAGAATTTGCATTTCCACCCCAGATACACTGAATCAGAATCTACAGTTTAACAAGATCCCCAGGTGATCCTTAATGTATAACTTTCTGGGAACTTGTTAGAAATGCAAATTTTAAAATAGTTCTCGGAAGCTCCCCAGGCCCCATATATAGGGCAGCAGGAGTGGATGCAGTGGGTCGGCCTTGGAGAGAAGCAGTGGGCAACAGTTCAAACGCAATGAATGGACTAACTGGTGCAAGCGTGCCTCAAAGGCCCAGACACTGTGATCCCCATGACACTCAACTTTTGTCGCTGTTAATAGTGGGAGGCTGTAAGCCGGCAGAGGGCTCCGGGAGGAGGGGACAGATGGCCTGGCAGTGCTGAGGACAGCAATTAGCAGGGAGTGGTGGTGACTAATAGCTCTGGTCAGACAAGTAGAAGCCAAGCCTGCCTTTCTCGGAGGCATTTGGCTCCTTGGACCCCAGGGAAAGAGGAGCAAGGGGAGTCCCTGCAGAACCTTGGGGAGCTTCCTCTCCTTCTGCAGGAGCTGGGTGCAGAGGGGAGCAGGGAGTGGTGGGCACCACAGTGTAGGATCCCATGTGCTACGTTCAGATAAGCCAACACGTTTCATTAATAAGTCCTGTAAAGTTTCCCCTAACCATGAGGAAACTTGGTGGCCTGAAATACGGTGGCACTGTGTTGTGCCCAGTGGGAGCCTGGTGCCCTCCAAGGTTCAGACGGAGGCTCCAGGAGGGATTCATGGGGGCCAGTGTATAGTTGGCATACAAGCATGGGAAAACCCCTCCGACTGGCGGTACACCTGGATGGAGACTGGGATATTAGTGCCCATTCTGAAATTCTCCAGAGGAGACTGCAGAAATGGGGAAATGTGTACTGCATTTGAAATGACTTGGCTGCATCCAAGCAAAATCACCTTTATTATTTCCATCTCTGTTGCTATTCATGGAGTTCTGGTGGCACAGTGGTTAAGCGTTTGGCTGCTAACCAAAAAGTCAGCAGTTCGAATCCACCAGCCGTTCCTTGGAAACCGTATGGAGCAGTTCTACTCTATCCTAAAAGGCTGCTATGAGCCAGAATCGACTTGACAGCAGTGAGTAACGAGATCGGTATTCACTGTATGCTTTTGGAGTTCTTTTGTGTTTTAGACCTGCTTTTGATGTTTTTAACAGCCCTGGAAGCTTTTTTTTTTTTTTTGATTTATAGGTATAGAAAATGAGGCCTAAAGATGAAGATGTCTGGCCCAGGTGATCAGGCCAGCGCGAGAACATATTCTTGCCTCATGTGGGGCTGGGGCCAGGCCGAGTGAGGATGAGAACTCATTCAGATTCTTCTTTCTGAATATCTGCCTTCACTTGCGTATTCTATGATGTAATATCTTCAAATTATTTAGGGCACTATTTCCTATCAAACAGTTGACACGGACCACAGAGGTAAATTTTTAGCTGTTCTGCCCCTCAACTCCCTCCTCTGAACACAAGCAGCCCCTCCCACCCTGTCTCTCCTCCCCCACTCCTGAAAGGTTCTGTTGAGTGAGAGAGCAGCTCTATGGTGCAGGGGGTGGGGGTCCCCTAGTTAGTACAAGTGGTTAACATGCTTGATGGCTAACTGGAAGATTGGAGGTTTGAGTTCACCCAGCCTTGAGGTACCTTAGAAGAAAGGCCTGGTGATCCACTTCTGAAAAATCAGCCATGAAAAACATTACGGAGGACACACAATTCTACTCTGGCACACATGCAGTCACCATGAGTTGGGGTCGCCATGAGTTGGGGTTGACTTGACGGCAGCTGGTAATGGTGCGATGCAGAAATGTGGCTGTGGCCTGAAGGAGAGGCCTTGCTCACAGGGCCGGCTCCATGGGCATGAAACCCTGCAGACACACAGGACTGTGTCTTTGTAAGGGCCTGCACTTGGTTCAATGCTCTGCTTTCGCTGTCTTGAAATTCTTGATAATTTTTGCACAAGAAGCCCACACTTTCATGTTGCAGTGGGCCCTGTAGGTTATGCAGTGGTGCTGTTTGCTCAAGATTGTACAGCAGGTGGGGGTGAGAGTCCTGTGCTCCACACTTGCAGGCCTGGAGTCTTTCTCTGGCTTAGCTGCCGTAAGCAGCAGGCAGAGGCCACCGGCCGTGCTGTTTGTGGGGCTGGTATTTATGACAGCTGCGTGTGGAAGCTGGGCAGCTGAGAGAGGCCAGAAGCAGATTTCTGGGATGAACACACACATTCTCTGGCTGCCACTCTCTACCCTCCCCCGCCACAAACACATCCCTGGCTCTGCCCCTTCCCTCCTCATCTGAACTCCCCTGACCTTGCTGGCAAAGAGCAAGGGGGCCAGAAACCCTTGTACCCACAGCAGATGGGCATTTCTTACCCTTGACCTGAAAAGTGGCTCAATCTGAACCCTCACGGGGGTTTATTTTTATTGGTTTGAGAAGATGAGAACTATCCCAGGAATGAAGACTGTGCTTCCCAGGGCCTTCTCCTCACCTGGTGTGCTCCTTCAGGCTGAGGCATGTCCCGAGCATGTGCTAATGGGTAGGGCGCGGCCCTTGGGGATGCAGGACAACCCGACACACAAGCCCTGCCAGGGCAGATTCCACTTGCCTGGGCCTCAAGTTCAGCAGGAAAAAAAAACTGAGAACTAAGGAGAGAGATTGAAATTATGAATTCCAGATTCCAAGTGCTGAAGGAGTCGCGGGAAATTGGTAGTTAGAGCCAACTTTGTCACCTAAAACTAGCTGTCTCCAGGGTGGGGTGCACAAAACACACCCTCGAAGAAAATGGTAGAATTCCTATTTGTATTTCATTTTGATTTTTTAATTTCTATTTTTGGATGTGTGTTTATAATGTACAAAATATGTTAGTGTGGTGAGTATGTGTGTACTGCATATACAGCGTTGCGTGTCACTCTGTGTGTATTACATATGTTGTGTGTATTGCGTAAATAGTATGTATATGTCAGTGTATTGCATATATATTATGTGTGTATCACTGTGTGTATGTATGTATTGCATATATAGTATATGTATCTATGTGTTGCATATATAGTATGTGTGTATCACTGTGTGTGTATGTGTGTATTACATATGGAGTGTACACGTCTGTGCGTATTGCATATATAGTATGTGTTTGTATCTACTGCATACATAATACGTGTGTCATTGTGTGTGTGTATGTGTTATGCACAGATGGAATCAGCAATGAAACAAGCTTGAAAACCACTGCCTTAGATGAGCATTTTCCCTCACTGTGATCAGCTAACCTTGACCATGTGCTGACTGTGTGTTTGCCAGTCCTTTTTGATTTCTCATCAGGATATCCTTGCCTAACAGACGTGTGAGTGCATAAACCGTCATTCAACAGATTATGCACCAGAAAACCAGTCCTTAGGAGGAGGAAGTGAGCTGAGATTTGAGGGACGGGTAGTTGTTGTCTGGGTAGGAATGGCCACGGAAGCAGCCTGTGTGCTAACATTCAGACCCAAGCCCCTGGTCTAGGGGTGTTCCCTGCCAGGTGTGCTGTCTTCTCTAGTCTGAGAACTTGGGCTGTTTCAGGTGAGAAGACTCAGTGGCCAATGCAAGGGGCAGGACCCAGGGTGGGGCCTCCAGCATCCTGTTCCACAGCTCCTTCTGCTTTTCCAGCCCACGCTCTGGCTCCTGGACCCTGCAGCCAAATTCCTTAGACCTCCAGTGTACTTTTCTCCAAGCTCTAGCCCTGAAACATGGGGCAGGTGACCTCGATAGGCAGGGAAGCCCCAACAGAGGAGGGGTTTTGGGGGTCTTAGCAGGGTTCCAGACTTCTCCTGCTTGGTGGCCTAAGGAAGATCACGGGCATCCCCAAGCCTTGGTTGCTTGTAAGTAACAAGAAAACGATCAGAACCACATCACTGAGCCTGTGACCTTGTGTGTGCTCATACTTAGGAAGACTTCAGAGGCCTCAGTGTGAAAGAAGGTATAAGTGTGGTGTCATTAGCAAGGAGGGAAGGTGTGACAGGCACCTCTCAGCCCTGGGCTAAGGTGGCACCATGCCAGAATGCTTAGAAATGCCTGAAGCCTTTGCGCCTTCCCTTGCCCTACACACATGCACCGTGCCAAGGGGCACACGGAGGGTGAGGAGAGCTGGGAACAGGCTTGCAACATGTGCCATCTCTATGCATTTAAATTCTTGAGATCAGAACTTGGGGAACTAGTTCACTTTGGTATTTTGTCAGCAAGGAGAACATGCTGCAGGGAGGCATGTAAAATGATCAGACGGGGCTTTGTTCCGGGTATTCAGGCTCCAGACTTAACCACTGGAATAAGCAGAATTTCCAGCAACATTGAGAGCGAGGATGAGGGCAATCATAAGAAGGACAACGGCACCATTTCTTGACTGTGTTGTGGTGTCCAGCATGGGCTAAGAGTACTTTACACGCACCATCTCACTTGCCCTTCTGAAGAACCTCAGGAGGTAGGTACTCTTATTAGACCCTAACCCGTCTCGCAGGGAAGGCTGGGCAGTCCCGGCAGTACTCAGATTTCTGACTTCTTTCCCTGTACAAGTTGAGAAGATTCCAGATTAAGTGGTGACACGTAGGGCAATGGATAGGTGCTGCTAGAAGACTGTACGAGCCTCTCTGTGCGTGAGAACCGTCCTCCCAGTAGGGGCCTGAGTGCACAGACAGGGCAGAAAATGACCTCTGTGCCAGCTAGGTAATGGATGGGGAAAGTCCTTGAAAATTATAAGGTGGCAGCCCTGCATAATTATTTCTGAAGGATCCTAACAACCTGGGAATATTCATCTTACCATGTCAAGTGAAAAAAAAAAAAAAAAACACAGAATTTTTTATATTCACTAAGATATTGACTACAGAAAAATGATTGTCAAAAACAAATATTCCAAAATACCTCTAAAAGGTGAAATTAGGACACCAATGAACATTGGTATTCAAGAATCAATTTGAGTTCCTGCTTTCAAGTGGAATTGCTGAGTCATATGGTAATTCTGTGTTTAACTTTTTGAGGAACTGCAAAAGTATTTCTAGTGGCTGCACCATTTTACATTTCCAGCAAGAGAAGGGCTCCAGTTTCTCCACATCCTCACCAACACTTGTTACCTTCCATTTTTCTGATACTAGCCATCCTATTGGAAGTGAAGTATATCTCATTGTTGTTTCGATTTGCATTTTGGTTTAATGACGAATGGGAGCTCTGGTGGCGAAGTGATTAAGAAAGGGATTGGCTGCTAACCAAAAGGTCGGCAGTTTGAATCCACCAGCCACTCCTTAGAACTATGGGGTAGTTCTGATCAGAATCAGAATCTACCGAACAGCAATGGGCTTGGTTTTTGGTTTGATGATGAATGAGGGAGCCCTGATGATGCAGTGGTTAAGCCCCCGGCCGCTAACTGAAAAGTCAGCAGTTCGAACCCACCAGCTGTTCCACTGGAGAAAGATGTAGCAGTCTGCTTCCATAAAGATTACAGCCTTGGAACCCCTATAAGACAGCTCTACTCTGTCCTATAGGGTTGCTATGTGTTGGAATTGGCTCGACAGCAGTGGGTTTGGTTTTGGTTTTTGGTTAATGATAAATTACGTTGAGCACTTTGCATGTTCTTGTTGGCCATTTGTGTATCTTTGGAGAAATGTCTATTTAAGTCCTTTGCTAATTTTTTAATTGGGTTGTTTGTCTTTTTTGTTCTTCACTTCCCCCCCCCACCCAATATTCCAAACCAGCACTGACACAGCATCTGAATTGCCACCTGTTCTATCAATCCCAGGGCAGCTGGTCTCACATTAGTGACACCTTACACTGGTGTGTCTCTGTGAGACTGTGAATCTTGCTGAAATCTGAGAGGTGTCCTCCTCTCTCTCAGCCGTGTTTGCAAATGCTGTTGTAGACGTGGTGTTTCCATAGCCCTTCTCCTACATCTTGGGCAGACCCGTTTCCAGTTTAGAGGACAGCCCTTTCTGACTGTGGCCCTGTATTCAGGGACATGTGTCTCACCCAGTTTACCTGGTTCTGCCCTCCCCTCCAAGAGCATTTGGGCCCATTCTTTATCCCACTACAGGAAAGAGAAAAAGAATTTTGTTGACACAGAGGACCTGACCATATTAATCTATGTTAGTGTCAAGGGACCAGCTCTGAGATTCCAGGCTCTCAAAGTAAAAATGTGTGTTTTCCCATCTTGATCCAGTGCCCTATGAGAAAAATGTATTGCCAGGATGCGGGCAGCATTTTGCATATTGAGAATCAATTCAACAGCCTCTGAACTGTGTATATTCTGTATATGTTCAGTAAAGATGTGATGACTTCTAATGTCGGGCTCGGCAAGGGTATGGCCAAAACTCTCGTAGGTGGTCTGATGGGGAAGGCTGTCTTCCCGAGGACCCCTCCCCTAGGGAGAGCCCTGAGGTTCTGAGGAAAACACCTGTCCAGACCCATCTGTAAACATGGTACAATATTGTTGAATGGCAGTCTGGTGGACAAGCCTGTGGGGAATGGAAATGTACTCTTGTGGCAGCTATGAACTAATGGTCCTTCTTTGCTTAATGGCACATTTAAGCTGGTCCCTTGGATGGCATTGAGACGAGGCTTCTCCTTACCCGTCTTCATGGGACTTGTAGGACAAAGACGTTATGTCCAAATCAAACCTGTTGGCTTCGAGTAGATTCCGACCCGTAGCGACCCCTGATACGTTCATCTCACTGCCATTTATTCTCTAAGAGACTAGTTTTTTTTTTTTTTCCGCAGTTTGGCAGTTCCTCAGAAAGTTAAACAGAGAATTACCATATGAGCCAGCAATTCCACTCCTATGTATATACGCAAAAGAATTGAGAGCAGGAATTCAAACAGGTATACGTACATCAGTATTCATTGTAGCATTACTCATAATAGCCAAAAGGTGGAAACAACCCAATGTCCGTCAACAGATGACTGGGTAAAGAAAATGTGGTAGATACACAGTGCAATATATTCAACCATAAAAAGAAATTAAGTTCTGATACATATGATAACATGGATAAACCTAGAAAACATGCTGAGTGAGATAAGACAGACACAAAAGGACAAATATTGTACGATCTCACTTATATAGAGTATCTAGAATAGGCAAATGCTTAGAGACAAACACAAGTTAGTGGTTACCAGGGACAGGTGGCACAGTGGTTAAGAGTTTAGCCACAAACTAAAAGGTCGGCAGTTCGAATCCACCAGCCACTCCTTGGAAACCCTATGGGGCAGTTCTACTCTGTCCTATAGAGTCGCTATGAGTCAGGATCAACTCAGTGGCAGTGGGTTTAGGGGCTAAGGGTTGGGGGGGGATGAGAGTTATTGTTTAATGGTACAGAGTTTCTGTTTGGGATGATGAAAAGTTTTGAAATAGTGGTAACTGTTTTAAAAAAAAAAATGACTTTTTTTACACACCAAGTGTAATATAAGCCTAGAGATGGCAGTCTCCTGGAGGTGGCCTGAGGGCATAGAAGGCACAAATCTCTGGAAACAAGGTTTTTGTCCTGGCTCTGTGACTCGGAGTGTGTCATGCCCTAGGTCTATGCTGTGTTTCCGTGTCTGTAATATGAGGATTGGCCAACCCTACTGCATTTTCCCCACATTTTAATATCTCCAAAATCAAGCTGCATCTTACTAT
Source organism: Loxodonta africana (assembly GCF_030014295.1). Taxonomy (NCBI): domain Eukaryota; kingdom Metazoa; phylum Chordata; class Mammalia; order Proboscidea; family Elephantidae; genus Loxodonta; species Loxodonta africana. The sequence continues at coordinate 58,720,032 of NC_087352.1, read as the reverse complement.
TGCTGGCATCTCACCCTCACTGTTGGCCAGATGGCAAGTATGATATAGTTGTCACTGGCTGAGCCTGGGTGAAAGTGGTTGTGCTGTTCACACTGTTATTACTTCAGTTGAATTAGGTGTGTTGTAATGTCTTCAAAAAGATCACACTGATTTATTATTGACACTGTGTTACTGTGTCTGCAGAAGAGATGGAAACAGAGCAGTGGGGCACCAATTTTATATTAGAAAAGCAAATATTCATTGCCGAGGAAAGGACCGTAATCTCATACTTTCTTGTAAAACAACAAGAATTTTCAGTCTCACGCATGTTGAGCAATGCCACCAAAGGTGGGAGAAATCGACAGGTCTCTCAAATAGACGAAATACTCTCGAAGCCATGTGAGGCTCATGTGACTGGTTTGTCTGCGTTCAGGATTGTCATTAGGATGTTGTGTCGTAGTTCAGTTGGCAGCGCCTTTTTCTTTCTTAGTGGCACTTAAAATATGATGTCTTATACTCAATGTCTTTTTTGTTTTCTGAGGTCTCTTCTGGTTATATTGTCTAGATAGTTATATTTGTGTTTTACTGTGAGAGCAAGTGGAAACCCCGGTGGTGTAGTGGTTAAGTGCTATGGCTGCTAACCAAAAGGTTGGCAGTTCAAATCTACCAGTTGCTCCTTGGAAACCCTATGGGGCAGTTCTACTCTCTCCTATAGGGGTGCTATGAGTCAGAATCAGCTCGACGGCAACAGGTTTGGTTTTAGGCTTATGAGAGCAAGCTAATAAAAAATAATTTTTTTTTTTTTGGTGTTCCTCTTGTATGTTGGCGCTGGTCCTCTGGCCCTCCATAGCACTTGGCTCATGATATTGTGACTGCCTAGTTACTTGTCTGCCTTTCCTACTGGCTGGGGGTGCCAGGTGGCCAAGGACCCAGTCAGTACTGTTGTATCCCTAGCACCTAACACCAAGGTTGGATAGATACTTATTAAAAGGAAGGATGGATGGATGGACAGGCGGACGGATGGACGGATGCACCCTGAGATGCATCCCATTTTTGGTGAATTCTCCCAGATTTGGTGGGAGCCTGGGCTCAATGATTTTTTTTTTCCACCCTAAGCTTTTTTGCTGATACTCTTCTATTCTTTTGGTCTCAGTTGATTTTCACAGCTATTGTCTTCTCTGGAGAGGCCTTCAAACTACTTAGCTGGAGATCTCAACCCAAGGCAATGATCCTGGGGCTAGCTTGTGGGATACATTGATATTCTAAACAGCTTTATTGAGATATAGTCACAAACTATACAGCTTATGCAAAGTGTACGATTAAATGATTTTCAGTGTAATCACAGATATGTGCGACCGTCACTACAATCAGTTTTGAAACATTTTCACCACCTTAAAAAGAAACCTTGTACCCTTTAGCTATCACCCTCCTGTCCCCCTACTCATGTACCCCTAGCCCTAAACAACCACTAGTCTAGTCTTTGTCTCTATAGATTTCCCTATTCTGAACATTTTATATAAATGAAATTGTATAATGCATGGTCTTTTGTGACTGGCTTCTTTCACTTAGCACAATGATTTCAAGGTTCATCCATGTTGTAGCATATATCAGAACTACATTCTTTTTTGTGGCCAAATAATATCCCATTATATGTATATACCACATGTTTTTTATCCATTTATCAGCTGATGGACATTGGGATTGTTTCCACCTTTTGGCTGTTGTAAATAATGCTGCTAAAAACATTCTTATGCAATGTGGACATGTGTTTTTGTTTCTCTTGGGTATATACCTAGGAGTGGAATTGCTAGACCATATGATGACTCTGTTTAGGCTTTTCAGGAAATGCCAGACTGTTTGCCACCATGGTCACACCATTTTACATGCCCACCATGAGGGTTCCAGTTTCTCTACATCTTCGCCAACACTTGACTTGATAATTCGCAAAGCTTTCCTACTCCTGAGCTCCTAGGATTCTGGCATGAAACACATTGATGGTTGAGACAATGTGATGCTCCTTTCTGGCCATATCTTCTCTTTCTCTGTGTCTCAGCAGAGTTTGTAGAGGGCTGTAGGGGAATTTCTCAGTTAATTATCTGCCAGCTAACCACTCAGCCTGCTCCCTGTGGTTTTAACTGGCTGCAGACTGCTCCTACTGGGTGAAAGTAAAGAGGTTATCTGCTGCTACCATGCCCTAGTGGGTAAAATTAGCCACAGGGATAATGGGAAATAGAGCTGCAGGACTGTGATGAACTAGTAAGAGGAGTCTCCAGGTTCTGCTAGAAGGCCAGTTCTCTATGTAAGGTGTCAGGCTACGTCTGGAAGTTGTTGCTGGATCTGCTACAGACTAGCCCCTGGTGGGAGAGCATTTAGGTACGGAGACCCAAGATGGGAAACTCCACATGCCTTCCGCAGGTAGCCTGTGGTCCTTTATCTGGCATCTGTTGAATGCCTACTTGGTGCAGGACCCTAGAAATATAAAAATGGGTAAGACAGAAGGATCTCTGTCCCCAAGAAGGCAGACCATAGTGGGTTCCCAACAAAAGGATCTGGAGCTCGGATTTTCTGGTTGCCTGTGGAACCCTGGTGGTGCAGTAGTTAAGAGCTCAGCTGCTAACCAAAAGGTCAGCAGTTCAAATCCACCAGCCGCTCTTTGGAAACCCCACGGGGCAGTTCTGCTCTGTCCTATAGAACCGCTGTGTTGGAATCAACTCGACAGCAACCGGTTTGGTTTTTGTTTTTTATTACCCCAGTTGCTTGATCTCAGTATGTCCTTGGTATGTCTCCTAGGGAAATTCACCCCAGGAGAACTACCATGTTGTTGTTGTTGCCTGTTGCTGTCGAGTTCCAACTCATGGTGACCGCATGTGTGTTACAGTAGAACTGCTCCATAGGGTTTTCAAGGCTGTGACCTTTTGCAAACAGATCACCAGGCCTGTCTTTGAAGGCTCTGGTGGTTTGAACTGCAAACCTTATGGCTAGTAGTTGAATGCTTAACTATTTGTGCCACCCATGGACTCTAGAACTATACCAGAGCCTTAAAAATGGCCTTGGCCGACAGCTCCCATCTCTGGCTCAGCCATCCATTGCTGAAGACCTCCATAGTTGGGGACGCTATGTTCTACAGGGTAAAGGAGGTTGTTATCAAATGTTTGTGGTCTGTGGGGCTTGGCTTTCCCACACGCTCTCTCCAGAGGACATCTTGGCGCCAGGTAGCATCTGTATCTATCCCCTCCCATCCCTTTTCCCCTTTATCCCTCAGAGCTCCTGCCCCATCATAGTGCAGCCTGGAGGGAGTGCTCAGCCTTTCAGTGGTTCACACTTCATGGCAGTAGAACTCCCAAGAGGTTGCTGATCCCACAGGCAATGTTGTTTAGCTAAAAGGTGACCTCAGGGGATAATTTTGGTTTAAGGTTAAAAAGTATCTCAAGGTGATAGTCTCAGGGAGTCCTTTAGTCTCAACTGGTCCAGTAAGTCTGGGTTTTTTAGGAATTTGAGTTCTAGTCCATGTTTTCCTCCCATTCTATCCTGGTTCATCTATTATGGCTCTGATCAGAACAGTCGGTAGTGGTAGCTGGGCACCGTCTAGTTCTTCTGGTCTCAGGGTAGATGAGGCCGTGGTTTTTGTAGACTGTTAGTCCTGTAGGCTATTTTATATATCTATATATATTTTTTACCACTATAAAAAAATAAAAAAGGAAGCACAGAATCTCAGGTCTCACCCCATACCTCCTAATCGGAATCTGCATTTAAACAAAGATCCTCAGTGGTTCCTGTGTACATTAAAGTTTGGAAAGTGCCACTCTGGGCCATGTAAACTCTTTTGAGCATGACTCACAGAAAGAAAGACATTTTTTCATGTGAGTAGATGAAACAAATTTTCACAAAACAGTAGTTGTAATATGTAATAACACTGATGTTTTCAATTTGGTTATCTTTTTTAAAGTGCTGAGATCATGACCCACTAAATTTATTTAATAGTCCACTAAATCCTTGAGAGGAGTCCTTGGGTGGTGCAAATGGTTGAATGATTGGCTACTAACTGAAAGGTTGACAGTTCGAGTCTACCCAGAGGCGACTTGGAAGAAAGGCCTAGCGATCTACTTTTAAAAGGTCATGAAAAGCCTATGTGCAGTTCTACTCTGAAACACATGGGGTCACTATGAGTCAGAATTGAATGACAACTGGAAATCCTTGAGACCTGCAGTTTGGAAAATACTGCTGTAGTTAATACCACATCTGATGTGTGAGTGAAAAAGGGTTGAACTGGGAGGCTCACAGAGGACAGCAGAGCCCCTGGACTCCTGAGGCAGTAAATGTTGCTGATTTCCATGGTCACCTCCAGGCCCCTGTGTTTCTGGACAGTACCCAAGTCCCCGTGGTGGGGCCTGAGGCTCTGTATGCTGAGGCATCCACTGCCTTCTTCTGTTTGTCTGTGGCAAACACCCTGACCGGAGTGGCAGGGTGTAAGGGCTACAGATCACTGGGGGAAAGGCAGGCTCTCCAGGAGTCCTGTTTATGCAGGAGGGGAGGTGGGCTGCATTCTGAGGGCAGTGGGAAGGCTGTTCCCATGGCTTTCTCAGGGTGAGCTGTTTGTTGGTGTCCTCTCTCCTCCACCACACTTAGCAGGCAGCTTCTGGGCTGGCTTTGCGCTGGGGCTGCCTGACAGCTGACAAAGGAGAAAGCCCCACTTTCAATTTCTTGTGGGGGAAGGTGTCAGTTGCTAGCATGTGGAGGTGGGAAGGGGTCAGGGGAGGGCCAGGGCAGAGCTAGACAGCAGCGGGCTTTGTGTACAGGGCCACCATGGAGGCGGGGAACCACAGCAGTCTGCAGGAGAGCACTAGGGGGAGTGTGGCTTTGCTGCCGAGGCAGCGGACCAGGGGAAGGTTTGGGGAAGACTTCATGGATGTAATGAGCAGATTTAACACCAGGTGAGCTGTAGTGGTGTGCTGGCCCCCACCTACACCTGAGATCCAGCCTCTGTCTGCAGAGTTGCCACCCTGCAGGATCAGGTGGGCAGATCCAGCCCGGAGCAAGCTTTCCACCCAGCTCTCCCACAGCTGGCCTGGGGTCCAAGGGAAGCTGGGCCCCTTACAGCAGCTAAGAGCCAAAAGCCAAAAACAAAAAAGAGCCAGGAAACCAGTTGAACCTAAAATAGAGACCTTTCTGGGCTTCCTCTGTGAGGCCCCAAAAGAGTATGTTGCCTGGCTGAGTTGGGTGCTGAGGGGCCAAGGAAACAGGGCAGATAAAAGTCTGGGGCAGGGGGACATGGGCGTTGCCTCCATCTGGGACCTACAATGATGGATTTTCCAGGGAAAGGCTGGCTGGCAGCAGAGCACAAGTGTCTCATTTGGATTGCAGGTCACTGCATTCATCCCTGGAATCAAAGGAGAAGGTAATCCCTCTAATGCCTGGCTGCTCTTAAAGGGATTGGCTAAATTTACAGCTACTACCATTAGAAAGAATGGAGAGACTGCTGGGGCGGTGCTAGCCTCTTGTCACTGGCTCGTGGGGTGCGCAGATGTCAGCTTTACCTTTTCCTCCAGACCCTGCAGGTAGCCCTGGGAGCCCTGCCAGGCTCAAGGGCATGTAGGGCTCAGAAGCTGATCAGAGGGACAGACCCGACTGCTCAGGGGTGTCAGCAGAAGCACTAGTTTTCTGAGGAAGTGTGCAGCCCTGGTCAGAGGAGCAATGGGAGGGCTTGTATAGGACTGGGTGTTTTGGGGGGGAAAACACCAATGTGGAGACAGGCACCTTTTTATCCAAGAACCTTAAAAAAAAAAAAAAAAGCCAGTCGTGCTCACCTGGCCAGAGTGACTAGCCTAAATATGGTTGGCTGCAGCAGGGAGTAGGGTGCCCTGAACCCACGGGACCCGGGGTGAAGCCCCTTCACTCACAGATGTTGCGGCGCTGGGTGGCGAGCATGGGTTGCCCCTTTCTTCTTCTTTTTTTTATTTAATTTTTATTGTGCTTTAAGTGAAAGCTTACAAATCAAGTCAGTCTCTCGTACAAAAATTTATATACACCTTGCTATATACGCCTAGTTGCTCTCCCTGTAATGAGACTGCACACTCCTTCCCTCCACTCTCCCTTTTCGTGTCCATTCGGCCAGCTTCTGACGCCCTCTGCTCTCTCATCTCTCTGGGCTGTCCCTTTCACCAAAAAAAAAAAAAACAAAAGTTGCTATCTCATCACTCTGACTCACGGCGGCCCCATGTGCATCATAGTAGGACAGTGATTTTTTTCGGAAGTAGACTTCCAGGCCTTTCTTCTGAGGCACCTCTGGGCGGACTCTGAGCCTCCAGCCTTTTGGTTAACAGTCCAGTGGCTGATGGTCTGCACCACCCAGGGCTTCCTTCCCTTCCCGCAGACAGTGATAAATGAGTCTGGGTTTGCTGTGCCCAGCTGTGTGTCCTGAAGGAGCTCTCTTGCCCCAGTTCTGCAGCCGACTACGCTGTGACCTGCCATAGACCTGTGCCATTCAGACCCTCCGGCCTGCAGGCTTGGGGCTGCCTGCCCCTTTGGTGCCCTTTACACTGAAGTGTGGTCTGAGCACTTTCCCTCCACCTTGCCCTTTTGTTCCTTCTCACCCATCACCTAGCAAGGAGGAGCAGACGGGGGAGAGGAGGTCGTGGAGAGGTGGCCCTGGGAGAGAAAGACCTCCCCTCTGTGAAGCCTCTGTGTCCTGCGCCCTGTGTGTGTCCTGCTGTAGGACATGTCCCTTCTCCTCTTCCAACCTCTTCTTCTTCCTCGAGTCCCTTCTTCTCTACTTTCACTGATAATTAAAACATAAGCTCCTGTCCTCTTGCTCACTCTGCTTAGGCAGCAGCCCAGCTGTTTGGAAATTTCCCATCCAGGTCCTTCTGTGAATGAGAAACTGAGCCAGGGGGAGATACCCAAAGTGGGGACAGGAAGGAGGTGAAACAAGCCCTGAGGAAAGCTTCCTATTCCCTTTGTCTCCACAGCCAGAGAGTTCTACTGTGTTCCTCATTCTTAAAAAGGGTGCAGAGGTGGCTGAGGGAAATCCCACCTCATGGCTGTGGAGACGCGTGGGTGGAGATGAGGACAGCACTCCTTCCTCCCACTTCCCTCTTCCTCTCCTCTTGTCAAAGAGGTAGAGCACCCCACTTTTCTGCTTTGAATCTTCCCACCCTACTGAAGGAGGGGGCTCTCAGTTCTCTGAGTGGGACTCCTTCTGGAACATAGAAGTGGTGCCTTAGCCTGGTGCCGCTTTTGAAAGCAAAGCCCAAGTCAAGTGCTTTTGTGCAGGCAGTTCATATTGGGGAGTGTCACAGAAATAGGAGTCTCTGGGGGGAGTGAAACTGGGGAGGAGGGAAAGTCATGGGCGGGGGTGGTCTGGATCTTGTCACCCTTGCAGGCAACCAGGGTTCCATCCCATTGGGACCCACTGAGGGGCCGTGTAGAATGTGCCACAGAGTTGTTGCCCGAGAGACCAAAACCAGCTGCCATTGAGTTGACTCCAACTTACGGTCACCCCATGAGTGTCAAAGCAGAACTGTGCTCCATACGGTTTTCAATGGTTGACTTTTTGGAAGTAGATCACCAGGCCTTTCTTCTGAGGTGCCTCTTGGTGAACTCTAATCACCAACCTTTTGGTTAGCAGCCAAGTGCATAAACCATTTGCATCACCCAAGGCCTCCTCTATCTAGGGTTGCTCCATGGGATGTTAACTCCTCCCAGCTCCAGGTACAGGCACCTGAGTACCAGGTGGGCTGCTGCAGGTATCTAATGGCATGTGTCAGAGGAGCCCTGGGCAGAGGCACTTAGGACATCTGAGGTGAGGTGCCATCGGGTTACACTGCTTGGATCTGATGCGGCAGCAGCGAGTGGAGGAGAAGGTGAGCTTAGACAATGTGAAGACACAAGAGGCGTCCAAGTCATGTAGCCAGTGAGGGGGGCCTCTGTGTCACTCTGGGTTGGGGTGGGTCTCAATACCTCTCCCCGTTCCCAGTGCATTAGCATGACTTAGGGGTGACTGCTCTGCCCAGGCTCCCTCTAGGACTACCGTGTGGCCCCCAAGAGGCCACTGAGTGTGGGGAGAGCCCTGACAGAGCGTGGCAAGAGCAGATTCAGGCACTCCATCCTCCTGGAAACTGATCCAGGTTGAGTTCCTGCAAAACTCACTCCTCTGCACCTGCTGAGTGTGCCAGGAACCCTTGATAAGATCTTAAGCCTTCTAGGAATACTGGGCGTGGCTATAGCAGCTGACTTTTCCTGCGGGAGGCTCCTTTCAGCCCTCTCTAGACATTGTCCTTATCGGTCCCATCTAGCTGAGCCCACCTGCCCAGGGCCCAGCAGTGAGCTAGGCACGGGGCCCAGCCCTCAGAGCTCAAAGCCTGGTTGGAGAGATAAATGGCGCACACACAGCACTGACAGACAACTGGTCTTTGGAAGTGCAGTGGAGAATCTGGGAACTGGGAGATGTCCTGAGGGCCTGAGCAGGAAAGGCTGCCAGGAGTGGGACTGGAGAAGAGGCAGTGGGGTGTAGATAAAGTTGTAGCTGGAATGATGCAGACCTGGAGCTCTGCTGTGTGAACTTGGGAAGTTACTTAACTTCTCCGAACCTCTGTTTTCTCTTCTAAGTAGTATAAACAAACAAACAAACAAAAAAACCAAACCCATTGCCGTTGAGTCAATTCCGATTCTTAGCGACCTATAGGACACTGTAGAACTACCCTATAGGGTTTCCAAGGAGCAGCTGGTGAATTTGAACTGCCGATCTTTTGGTTAGCAGCCAAACACTTAAAACCACTGCACAACCAGGGCTCCTGTAAGTAGTATAGTCATACCTATTTCACAGGGTTGTTGTGAGGGTTGAGTAGGTTAAGGCATATCAAGTGCCGAGAAGAATGTCTGGCACATGACAAGGGTTCAGTAAATTTGAGCTGTTCCTGTTTACTAGTAAAAGCCTCAGTATTCAGCTCCACAGGCCAAGGCTACCTGTTAAACCAACTGCTGTCTAGTCGGCTCCAACTCATTACAATCCCATGTGTAGGGCCTCAGGGCCACATTGGTTAAGTACTCAGCTGCTAACTGAAAGGTCAATAGTTCGAACCCACCAGCCATACTACGGGATGGGGCGGTCCTACTCTGTCCTATAGGGTTGCTGAGTTGGAATCAACTCAGTGGCAATAGTAGGGTGTGTGAGACTAAAACTGTTTCATAGGGTTTTTAATGGCTGATTTTTCACAAGTGGATCACTAGGCTTTTCTTTCAAGGTGTATCTGGGTGGACTCAAACCTCCAGCCTTTCGTTAGCAGCTGAGCACGCTAACCATTTGCACCACCCAGGGACTCCCTTTTGCCTATTAGCCCACTGTTAATCTAGGGAGTTGGATTAGTTGCCCAATAGCCTCTAAGGCGCAGTTCTAGCATTTTTGAGCGTGAGGACCTCTAGTTTTGCTAGGTGGAGGGGAGGGGAAAGTGCCTTCTGGGTGAGGGGCACAGAGTGAGCAAAAGCACAGAGGCAGGAAACAGCAGATATATGTGTTAATTTTCTTTCATCGTGTTGCATACTACCACAAACTTAGTGACTTATACTTTTATTATCTCACAGTTCTGTAAGTCAGAAGTCTTATCACAGGGCTGAAATAAAGGCATCGGCCACACTGAGTTCTTGTCTGGAATCTCTGGGAAGAAGTCTGCTTCCAACCTCACAGGTTGCTGGCAGAATTTACTTTCTGGTGGTTGCAGGACTGAGGTTCTCGTTTCCGTGTTGATTGTTGATGAGGAATTGCTCTCAGCTCCTAGAGGCTGCCCACATTCCTTGCCACTCAGCCCCCTCCAACTCCAAGCCAGCAACAGCATGTCAAATCTTTCTAATGCTTCGAACCTCCAACTTCCTTCATCTCTGACCTCTAGTCCCAGATTTAAAGGGCCCATGTGTTGGGATCAGGCCCACCTGAATAACCTTCCCAATCTTAGTAGACCTTACTAATGTCTAACATTGCCATACGTTACTGTATTGGCCATTTAGGCAAATTAATGGTACCTGCCTTCTCTGGGCCTTAGTTTCCCTCCCCAGTGGGAATTACAGCATATTCTTTACACTGTAAGGGCAAGTCAGTACCTCACCTACTTCTCATGGTTGTTGGAGAACACAATGCCACAAGGAATGAAAAACTGCTTCAAGGAGCAGGGAGTACTTCACAAATGGGAGGCCTTGTCCTCACTCCCAACAGCGTCTCACAGAGCCTGTCTGTTCTTCTCCACCAGCCCCATCCCAGGCCCCTGAGCTGGAATGATGGAAAACTCCTCGGCAGCGTCAGCCTCCTCTGAGGCTGGGAGCAATCGCTCCCAAGAAATCGAGGAGCTAGAGCGCTTCATCGACAGCTATGTGCTGGAGTACCAGGTGCAGGGGCTGCTGTCCGACAAGACGGAGGGTGACGGCGAGAGCGAGAAGACGCAGTCCCACATCTCCCAGGTGAGCCCTGGCCTGAGGAGTGAGAGAGGGGCCGGGGCGGGCATGGGGCCTTGGGAGACTCAAAGAGGGGGGAGACGGGGGCCCTGATTCCAGGTGCTTCTGATCATCTGACCCTAGATTGCCAAAGTGTGGTTGGGCCCCCCCGCCGCAAGCAGAGCACCCGGAATCCGACAGGGGAGGCTTTGGGATCCAGGCACGAGGCACCCCTGGTTGTGCACACTTGGCCCCTCTGACCCCCCTTTCCTCCTTCCTGCCCCAGTGGGCACCCAGCCAGACTTACAATTCATTGAGCGTATATTTATTAAGCACCAGTGGAGGCTTGCGTGTTGCTGTGTAGCTGGACAGGTTTCAGCGTAGCTTCCAGACTAAGATAGACTAGGAAGAAAGACCTGACAATCTGCTTCCAAGAAACTATACAATGAAAGCCCTATGGACATGGATCACAGTGATTTGATCCTGTTGTGCCTGGGGTTGCCATGAGTTGGGGACTGATTCAACAGCAGCGAAGAGCAACAACAACAACCACGTACTAGATACTGTTCCCTGTTCTCAACAAACTTACGTTCCAGTAGAGAGCATGAGCTTATCCATAATGCACGTGATCAAAAGACTATACACTTGTGAATATTCTTTGTCTTCAAATACAGGCAGTGGTTGGCCCCCAAAGCAATGAGGCTTTCAGGCAGCTCACCCAGGGCTCGGTATTCCGTAGTTAGAAAAGTGAGGCATTCTGGCTGCTATCTCAGTTGGGTCAGTCTGTGGCAGCACTGGTTTGGGGTGAACCCCAACCAAACCAAACCCAGTGCCATTGAGTTGATTCTGACTCATAGCGACCCTATAGAACAGAGTAGAATTGCCCCATAGAATTTCCAAGGAGCGCCTGGTGGATTTGAACTGCCAAGTCTTTGGTTAGCAGCCATAGCACTTAACCACTACACCACCAGGGTTTCCTTTGGGGTGAAAGGTAGACCTTTTTGAAGATCATGGGCTAAGATTTGGAAGTCTTGAGTTCTCCCAAATAGAGTATGAGCTCATCAAGGGCAGGGACCATATTGTTTGCACCTTTGCCTAACACCTAAGTCCTCAGTACGTATTTGTTCAAGAACTGGCTCCAGATTTGCTTCAAGCTGCCAGTATGACCTCGGGGAAATCTGTCAATGCCACTGAGGCTTATTCTGCTTATCTGGTAAATGGCACCTCAGGAATGTTGCGAGGCCAAAGGAGACAAGAGGTCCAAAATCTACAGAGAAACAGGATGTCTCCTTACAAGGGGACACCCTGAGGGTCTCCTCTCTTGTCCAGTCAGGTACCAGGTGTCCACCTCTTATACTTGCTGTCCTACCTTGAGCCTAGGACTCTTCTGACAAGTAGAAAGTGAACCACTTGGGTATTTTGCTTTGGAGAAAATCTGGAATGAAACTGCCTGGCCTGCTCTCTGGGTGGGGGAAGATGCTCCAGGTCTTTGGAAAGGCAAAATGAGCTTGCAGGTTTTCTGGAACTCAGGATTGGGAGTCAGCCTGGGAAGTTCTGAAGCCACAGTGGTCCCGCACCTTCTTCCCATTGGGGAGTAGGGGGAGAAGACCAGCCCTGAGGGGAAGATGGAAATAATGTGATGCTTTCTTTAGTGTCCTTGAAGATCTAAAATCATAATTAATATAAGCCTATAATTTATCCATTGTTTTATTCACAAGGGTGTACTGAGCACCAACCGAGTGTCCAGGACTGTTCTAGGACAAGGTATCCAGAAGTACTTAAGACAGACGAAACTCTCTGCCTTAATGGAACTTATATTCTAGTGGTGGGTGGTAAGTGCTATGGGGAGAAATAAAGCAAGAAAACAGGAAAGGGAGTGAAGCAGGACAGAAGGGGATGACAATTTTAAATAGGGTGGGCAGGGAAGGAGGCAAAGGGTGAACCAGGCAGATATCTAGATATCTGGGGGAGGAGCATCCTGGGCAGAGAGAATAGTATGTGCAAAGGCCTGAGGTGGAGAGTGTTCCAGGCACAGCAAGGGGTCAGGGTGGTTGGAGAAGAGTAAGAGAGAGCAGTCTAGAGGAGTTGAGCCAGAGAGATGTTGGGGGTCATGTACACAGGAGATCCAAGGGCTGAGCCCTGGGGTCTTCCAACAGTTAGAAAGAAGTGATGTGAGAAAGAACTAGCAAAGACCAGGCAGGAGCTGCCAGTGAGTTTGGAGGAAAACCATAATATCTAAGTAGATCTTGAAATCACCAAGAAAGAAAAAAAGAGTGTCAGAGAAGGTGGCAGTGATCCAGCAGAAAACTCTTCAAGGAATGTGGGGTAGGGAGGAGGGGGACCCTGGTGGTTTCCCCATGACTGTAAGGAGGAGGGTGGTGGGCATCTTCTCTGATGACATGTTATTTTATTTGGATAACTTTATTTCTTGATTTAAAGTGTCCTTATTGTACAGTTAATAGTATCATGACCTGGAGTGGAGGGGATGGTCAGGATAGTTTGAAAAATTCTGAGGCAAATTAAACTTGTTGAGTTGTCTCTGCCAAGGCAGGAAGGGGAGGGACTGAGTGAACCAACTCTTGCAGTTGCCTGTGGGCATCCTAGAGGTGACTGCCCCAGGAGCTCGCCAGGTGGACAGGCACGTGGGCTGGTCCACTCCACCACTGTGTGGAATCTAGGTCTCTCCAGCAGGGCACCCTTCAAGGTTCCTCCAGATGAAATTCTGTCTCACAGGAGGAGGGTCCAAGAAAGCTGTGAAACCTCACCCTGGAGGAATGCTTTGCTGACAATAGAAGGACTATTTCCAGAGCAGCCTTCCAGGAGATAATTTTGGAAGGAGGGCCCTCCCGGCACCTCTGATCTCCCTGTGCGGTCTGCCGAGCTCCCAGGAGGTAGAGCAGATAGAGGTGCACCCTCAGCCTGGGCCCTGCACTCTGCCTCCTGCTCCCAGGGTGGCTTGGACAGATCAGGCTGGTTGCCCACAGCTGGGTGGCTGGGTGAGCTAAGGCCATGAAAGGGCTTTTCTGCTTTTCGCAGTGAAGGAGAGTGTGGAAAACACTGCCACTTGTAACATTTAGATGCATTCCTTAGACTTTCTGCATTCTCTGAAGTTCCCTGGAAGAGCATAGGCCCATGGCAGGAATCCACAGCCCACCTGTGAGCTGCTGGCAGAGGAGGAATATTTCAGTCCTGCTGCCCACCCGCCCTGATCACACACAGAGAAACATACCTGGGGGACAGACTCCAGAGGAGAGGGCAGGTATCTATGGCCAATCCTAAGCAAGGCCAGGTTAAAACAAACAAACAAACAAACAAAAACTGTTGCTGTCGAGTCGGTTCTGACTCATAGAGACCCTAAAGGACAGAGTAGAACTGCCCCATACGGTTTCCAAAGAGCAGCTGATGGATTCGAACTGCTGACCTTTTGGCTAGCAGCCATAGCTCTTAACCACTATGCTACCAGGGTTTCATGTGTCTAAATAAGACACTTCTTTAAAAAAAAACAAAACATTTATTGACACAGCTTTGTGGGAAATATGTCTGCTGGCGTCCTTTTGCTTTTTTATTTAATTTGCTGATGATTTTAAATGGAAGCCAAAGTAAAAATTTCAGAGAGTGTCCCTGTCTGCCAGTCTGTGGTATTGTCTTGATGTTTGTGGGAGAGGAAAATTGTTAAGAATCTTGGAAACTGTGAGAAAACTTGAGGGAGTGGAGAAGAATGTTGCTCTTCAGTTGGTGAGGTCATTGTTTAGGATCTGAGAGACAACAGTTGACAGTCAGGAAGAAAATCACTCATGACATTTGTACAGTTGTGATTTCCCCTGCCCCTGCAACAGCTAGAAGGATGAATTATGAATGGATGGGTGGGTAGATAGGTGGATGGATAGTACCTCCTCTTTCTTAGTTGAGTAGACGAGATGGGTGTTTTAAGTCTTCTAGCACTTTCAGGATATATTTAAAATGATTTTATTTAAATATGCACTCCCCTATGTCTTTTTTTTTTTGTGCTGCTATAACAGAAACATCACGAGTGGATGGCTTTAACAAACAGAAACTTATTTTCTCATAGGTTAGGAGGCTAGAAGTCCGAATTCAGGGTGCTGGCTGTAGGGAAAGGCTTTCTGTGTCTGTCAGGTCTTTAGCAAGGTCCTTGTCTCTTCTGAGATTCTGCTCCTGGGCAATTTTCACATAGCTTGGCCTCTCTTCCCCCATCTCTGCTTCTCTGGCTTGCTTATTTAGTCTCTTTGATATCTCGAAAGAGATTGACTCAAAATATACCATACACTGATCCTATCTTGTTAACATAACAAAGAAAACCCATTCCCAAATGGGGTTATAACCACAGGCATAGAAGTTAGGATTTACAGCACATATTTTGGGGGAATATAATTCAATCTACAACACCCTACATTTCAGCAGTGCCTGCCCTCCAATGGATTCTGAGTCTCCAAAGGCACACCCTGAAGCTGTCCTCACTCTTTCCTTGGGAGGAGGGGATGTTTATAGCCCTATTCTGCAGGAGGAAAGACTGAGGCACAGAGATGGAAAATGTCCAAACCATACTTCTCTGTAGTGGCTGGGCTGGACCCTGGCATCCTGGCTCACCCCACCTACTTGTGATTCCCTGCTGCATGTGACTGTGACGGCAGGGTGTTGGGTAGTGTGTGTGTATGCATATATATATACACTCTATGGAAAGAGAATTAAGGCTCCAAGTCTCATTGGCCATTAACCTTTTTCTGAAGAGACTGGGATGCTGTAAGTGGGTAAGTATTTGGCCTTTGATGTCAGTGGATCTAGTGATGTTAGTGACCTAGTGGATCATTGGAAGGCTTTACAGCAGTGTTTACAACTCCGGCTACACGTTTGAATCACTTGGGGAGCTTTGAAAACGATTGCTGAGCAGGCCTTACCCCAGAGATTCATTTGGATGGGGAGGGGCCTGGGCATTGGCATTTTCATAAATCCCCCCATGTGATTCTGATGTCCAGCTGGAGCTGAGAACACAGTAGAGGCATGTCCCTCTCCCTTCTTACTGCTCTGTGGCCAGCTGCCTTCTGCTCCAGTCTCTCAGAAGGAAAGGGTGTTAACAGCATTGTGAAGAGTGGGTACATTTAATGAAGGTGTATTTTCTGGTAAATTCTTGGTAACAGTCAAATGAAGAGCAGATGAGGACAAAGATAACTTCCCATAGTCCTTTTTCACGCTGTCAGGGTCTTGGAAGTCCTGGGTTTAATCTAAAATGCAAAGCGGCCTATCCAAGATGGATACAATACAGACCTATAGGATGGGATGAGAGTATTCAGGTTGGGTTGATGCCTCCCTCTAATATGCTTTTCTTTCTCTTTTCCTTCATGTTTCGCCTTTCCTTCTGAATTCCCTGTTCACTATTCCCTCACCCTCTTTTGTCCCCGTTTCATCATTTCCTCCTGCCCTTCAAACCCATTTTCCCTGCCATCTTTGCTCGTAGGAGGAAGCCCTCAATGGTGGACCACCCATGAAAGGCTTAACAGAAGAAGTGAGTTTTCAGGAGGGTTGTGGGGTGGTTGAACATAGGGGATTCATTTTATTTTTCCTTTTATTTAAAAAAGTAATTTATGATTCATTATGCAAGTATTATAGGAATACATTCTCACTGTATATAAGAATTTAAATATTAGCATTAAAATCTCCCTTAGCTACCACCTCATTCCACCGCCTTGCCTCTACTTCCGATCAGATTGGTACAATAACTTCCTCATTGTTTTTTATGCATTTACAGACATTATATATAGCTTAGAGAAATAATGTTATTTAAAACTCATGTATCATAGCCAGTGAATATGTTGTTCAATAACTTGCGATTTTTTCTATATCACACTTTTACTGTAATGTAAGGGGGAAGCGGAGGAGAATTTTTTGGATTTGAAGTACAAAAAAGTATAGTCATTAGAAACCATGATATAGTATTCTACTGTACTTAAAAAAAAAATTATTTTTTTGTTGTTGAGGATATACACAGCAAAACATATACCAATCCAACAGTTTCTTTCTGTACAGTTCAGTGACATTGATTATATTCTTTGAGTTGTGTAACCATTCTCACCCTCCTTTTCTGAGTTGTTCCTCCTGCATCAACATAAACTGGATGCCCCCTAAGGTTCCTACCTAATCTTTCAAGTTGCTCTTGTCCCTTTGATCCCACATAGATAGTTCTTAAAAGAGCATGATACTCAAGGCAGATATTTTTTACTAGTTAAGCTATTAACTCCCATTTTTCACCTAACCGTGTGCCCTAGGGATTCTTCCAGGTTTGTACAGCTGTACAGTACTCCATAGTAAGGATAGCCCGTAGTTTATTTAACCATTCACCTATTGAGGGCATTCAGGCTGTTTCTCAATTTTGCCCTGGTATATGCTATAAGTTGGAATCAACTGGATGGCAACGGGTTTGGTTTTAGTTATGCATGATACTTGAGTGAATACTGTTGAGCGTGGCTCCTTCTGCACACATATACGTGTTTCTCTAGGGTAGATGCTGAGAAGCGGAACTAATTTTAATAGCTATCGCCAAATGGTTCTCCAGAATGGCTGTTCCATGACTCGCACCGCCACTGCTGTATTGGGACAGATAGCCTCCTTGTCATTTTAGTTTGCAATTCCTAGACTTTTTAATGAAGTTGAGCACTTCTTAACCTCATTCTGGGTTTTTTTTTTCTTCAGTAGGTTAAAATTTTAGTTTAGTTTGAAAACAACAGTTGGAAAAACAGAGATATCTGGAAAATGGAGCAAAAAAAAACTGTCATAATCTTCTCTCAAGCACTAATAAAATTTTTGTGATTATGCACCTTTTACAAAGTTGCACTTACAGCATACATGTAATTTTTAGCCTGCTTTCTAAGTTAGCATGATCTCATAGGCGCTGGTGGTCTTTGGCATAAAGTATAATTGTTTAAATCTGTTCTTTTCCTGCCAGTTACTGTTGGCTAAATAAATAAATAAATAAACCAAAGTAGAATTCTAGCTAGTTATTTACTGATTCATGTAGGCTCTGGGAAAAGTCGTGGACAGAACCGACTGTGATCCCTCCCCTCCAGAGCTTCCTTTCTGGTGGGGAGAGACAGGGACCAAACAAAGGAGTAAATCGGATTTTGTTGTTGTTGTTGTTTGTTGCTGTCTAGTCAATTCTGACTCATGGCGACCCCTCGTGTGCGATGTAGAACTGCCCCATAGGGTTTTCAAGGCTGTGACCTTTCAGAAGCAGATCACCGGGCCTGTTTTCCAAGATTACTCTGGGTGGGTTCAAGCCACCAAGTTTTCGGCTAATAGTCAAGTGCTTAACTGTTTATGCCACCCAGGGAATAGAAGGTGAGTTATGTGATGTGTATGCCACCCAGAGATTAGAAGGTGATATATATGAGTGAGGCGGGAAGTGGCAAAGGCTCACCTAGAAGCGACCTCTGAGCAAAGATTTGAAGGAGGTGAGAGCGAGTCTATTTGGGGGAGAGTATTCCATGCAGAGGGAACGGCAAGTACAAAGCTCTGTGTGGTTGGGAACGTCCCTGGGGGACTTTGATGTCATTGAAGAGTGGCCCAGTTTATCTTCAGCGCTTTCAGCCTCCCTCACTCTGCTTTGCTCTTCTTACTCTTCCACTTCCTCCTTGTATGTTCAGTGTCCTCGGTCTCCCCTGTCCCTCCCTAAGTCTGCTCATAAAAGTACCGTTCATCCTGAGCTGAAAATAACTAACATATTTTAATTATTTTTTATTGTGGACTATCTCAAATGTGCTGGTACAAAGCAGACAGTAATAGAATAAATATCTTTGGACTCATCTATTAAATCTTAACTGTATGCCTTATTTGTTTCTGATTTTGAAATTAAGAAATAAATTATATCACTTAAAGCACAATAAAAAGTATTTAAAAAAAGAAATAAATTATAACAGCTACAGTTGTTCGTCATTCCATATATGAAAATTTCCCACTTTTACTGCCTCTGGTAACCTTTTCAAGTGTGAGACCACCCTTACCCCCTCAGAGGACCTGCGTGTTAACGAGGCTCAAAGCTGGATGCTGGGTTACCTTGAAGGAGAAAGGCTGTCCTCACGTGTGTGTGTGTGTGTGGGTGCATATGTGTGTGTGTGTGTGTGTATGTGTGTAAGGGAGTGGGCTGTGGAGAGTACTTGGAAAGGTGGGGCCTTTCAATTCTAGAATCACCTCATTCAGATCAGGACAGGTTTTGGGGAAGGTCTGTGTCTGAGGATTTTCAAGGCGGTGGCTAAGAAAAGACTGTTATAAGCAGGGGAGCCCTGGTGGTACAACAGGTTGAGCACTTGGCTGCTAAATGAAAGGTCGGCAATTTGAACCCACCCCATGGCTCCTCGGGAGAAAGGCTTGTTGATCTACTCCCATAAAGATTACCGCCTAGAAAACCCTATGGGTTATTTCTACAATGTCCTCTAGGGTCACTAGGAGTTAGAATTGACTCAGCAGCACCCAACAACAGCAAAACTAGGCAGACAGGAGGCAGGAGGCAGCACTCGGTGACTGGTGCACAAGAGGAAAGAAGACAGAGTTGACAGTTGAGAGCAGAATGGGAGGACCTTGGGGTTGTGCGAGGGAGTGCTCCCAGAGGCTTTGAGGAGCAGGGAAGAAATGCATGTTATTAAAACGCTGGTGGCATAGTGGTTAAGAGCTACGTCTACTAACCAAACGGTCATCAGTTCAAATTCACCAGGTGCTCCTTGGAAACTCTGGGGCAGTTCTACTCTGTCCTGTACGGTCGCTATGAGTCAGAATTGACTCGATGGAAATGGGTTTGGTTTGGTTTTTGTAATGGAGATAGTTCAGGCAGCAGTGTGGAGAGGATGTCCTTAGGCTGCTGCTTGGCTGGGGTGTGGGGAGGTAGGTCGCCAGGCAAGCCCAGTGGTTACAGCTTGGTGTGATAAGTGCAGTGTTGTTGTTGTTAGTTGCTGTCGAGGTGGCTCCAACTCAAGGCAACCACAGATACAACAGAACGAAATGTTGCCTGTGCCATCTTCATGAGCGTTGCTATGCTTCAGTCCATTGCTGCACCCACTGTGTATTTTGAGTGCCTTCCAACCTAGGGGGCTCATCTTCCAGCACTATATCAGACAATATTCTCTTGTGGTCCATGGGGCTTTCATTGGCTAATTTTTGGAAATAGGTTGCCAGGCCTTTCTTCCTAGCCTATCTTAATCTGGAAGCTCTGCTGAAATCTGACCACCATGGATGACCCTGCTGGTATTTAAAATACCCGTGGGATAGCTTCCAGCATCATAGCAACATGAAAACCATCACATTATAACACACTGATAGATGGGTAGTGGGATAAGTATGGTAATTCATACTTAATTCCTCCCCTGAGTGTCGTGAAAGCTGTACAAGCAGGACCACAGTCCCCCCCCCACCCCCACAAGTTACACCTTGGCTGAGGTTATGCCTCGCCACTTCTCGGGAATAGGTTTACTGTGGACTTTATCATCTTGCTTGCTTTCCTATATGCAGCTCATCACCTTAATTTGCTGCTTGTTTAGCCTGTGCTCTTAGATCCTTTTCTTCATTTCCGTCTCTATAACCACTTGTAGTGAAAATATGAACACTGAGCTTGAGCCTCCTGGTCTGCTCCCCACCGGGCCAGCAGAGCACTGCTCTGACCAAGCCCTCCGCTATTGACAGAGAAACTTCTTTAGCCTGACAGTCACTGTTGTCGTGATCTGCCCCCTAAGCTGGCCAGTGACCCAGCCTTCTCTTCCTTCGCCTTTGTTTACACACTTGGGCTTGCTCTTCTCCAGGAGTCCCAGTTGCCTGTGTTTCCTTCCCTGACCCTCTGAAAGCACACACTTCTTCATCTCAGCCTATCATTGGCACCTCTTCTTGCCTTCCTGTTACTTGACGTGTCTTACCTCTCCATGAAACGGAAGCTCCTTGTTACAGGTTGCACTCAGGAGGCACTCAGGAAAAGTCTGGTGGTTGGCAGGCATAAAGTGACGGACGACCTTTGACAAAGTGAGGTGGTCTTATATAACGCGTGTGTGTATCTATCTGTCTACCTATCTACCAACCTACCTATGTACATATGCCTACATAAATATGCGCATATATAGAACTTTTTATTTTAGAATGATTTTAGACGTATAGCAAAGGTGCAAAAATAGTACAAAGTGTTATATATTTGTCACCCAGCTTTCACTAATGTGAACAGCTTATGTAACCATAGTACAATTATCAGCACTAAGAAATTAACATTGGTACAATGTAATTAACTAGAAACTTCAGTTGGATTTCACCATTTTTCCCCACTAATGACTTTTTTCTGTTCCAAGATCCAATTTTTGTTTATCATTTCTTCTTATTCTCCTCCAGTCTGTGACTCTTTCTTGGTCTTTTCTTGTCTTTCATGACCTTGACACTCTTGAAGAGCACTTCAGTTATTTCACAGAATGTAGTAATTCAGTTATTTTGTTAAATGTCCCTCAATTTGGATTGTCTGATGTTTTCTCGTGATTAGATATGGATGGTGCAAATGGTTAACTCGCTCAGCTGCTAACCAAAAAGTTGGCAATTCAAGTCCCCCCAGAAGCACCTCAAAAGAAAAGCCTGGTGATCTACTTCTGAAAAATCAGCCATTGGAAACCCTATGGAGCACAGTTCTACTCTGACACATGGGGTCACCATGAGCTGGAGTTGAGTAGATGGCAATTGTTTTTTTATGCATTATTGGCAAGACTGGTCCAGAAGTGATGTGCCCCTCCCAGCATATCATGCCAGGGAATACATGATGTTGATCTGTTTTATTACTTGTTGTGTTAACTTTGATCACTTGATTAAGGTTGTGTCTGATGGATTTCTCCACTCTAAAGTTACTATTTTTCCCTTTGTAATTAATATCTTTGAGGAGATACTTCGAGACTGCAAATCTCTTAGTAGAGGGAATTTAATCTAGGGAATTGTTTTCTCAGTAGATAAAAGAGTAGAGAAGCTAATCAGCCCAGAAATTAGCAACTGCAGGAAGCCGTTACCACCTCTAGGCTCCAGACACAAAGGTAAGAGATGGTGTTGCCAGAGCCCAGGATCAGGGGCATGCAGTGTAAGACCTGTATGACAAGGGCTGGAGCCAGGAAGGAGACCCAGTCATAGCTGGTGATGCCACCTGAGGCACAGAGAAAGGGGAGAAATACCCTGGCTTCTCTCTTCATCCTGCCTCCCATTGGCTGAGCCCAGTGGAAGCCAGCTGGCACAGGAGCCTGGGAATATCAGTCTGTAGGGGTCAGCCTCTTCCAAATAGAACAGGGTTGGGTAGGAAGTGGGTCTGAAGGAAGGTTTGCTCAGGATCGGTATACCACCTTTGCCATTTCTCTGTTCGATAGGAAACTCTGGTGGCATAATGGTTAAGAACCATGGCTGCTAACGAAAAGATGAGCAGTTTGAATCTACCAGGCACTCCTTGGAAACTCTATGGGGCAGTGCTACTCTGTCCTATAGGGTCACTATGAGTTGAAATCGACTTGACAGCAATGGGTTTGGTTTTGGTTTGGTGCTGTTTGATACAGTAGCCACTGACCACACATGACTCTTGAGTACTTGTTCTAAGTGGATTTCAAAGGCTTACTATGGAAAAAAG
Organism: Loxodonta africana; assembly: GCF_030014295.1. Taxonomy (NCBI): domain Eukaryota; kingdom Metazoa; phylum Chordata; class Mammalia; order Proboscidea; family Elephantidae; genus Loxodonta; species Loxodonta africana. The sequence continues at coordinate 58,698,014 of NC_087352.1, read as the reverse complement.
GATGTAAAATATCTTAGTAATAATTTTTTATATAATTATATGTTGAAGTGGTAATATTTAGATATATAGGGTTAAATAAAATATGCTATTAAGATTAATTTCACCTGTTTCTTTTTACTTTTTTAAATCTGGCTACTAGAAAATTTTAAATTACACATATGACTCAGGTTAGTGGCTCTCATTTTATTTCAGTGGGACAGTGCTACTCAAGAGCACCCTGTACCCAGCCTAGGTCCTCAGCATTGTGATAAAACTTCTGTCCTATACAAAGGCTGTGCCCTTGACCCACTGTCAGAGGGCGTGTCCAATCAAGATTTTACAGAGCAAGGGCTGCACTGGCCAGAGCCAGCCACTGCCAACAGTTTTGAGCAGATGCATTGAATATCCAGAGACTGGGCTCCGTCTGCTTTTCGTCTGTCACATGGAGTGCAGGTTAAAGTCAGTGTTCAAAATGTTAGACCGAGAGGCTAGCTAACATTTGACACAGTAATGAAAACACAGTTGTATATGTAGCAGGCACTTTACAGAGGCAGCATCATAATACCATTGCTACTTTAGATCTACACAGTGTTTTATAGTTTAAAAAGGTCTTTCATGTCAACCTTGCAGAGTCACTCAGCATTGTTGTCCCCATTTTACAGATGGGGAAATGAGGCTTCGGAGGTCACATGCATTTCAGGGGCTCCCAAACTTCCAGTGTCAGCTCTGGGGAAGCTTGTCAAAATGCAGGTGCTCATGCCCCACTCTCAGAGAATCTGAGTCAGCGGGCGGGGTGGGTCGACTCTCGGGAGATTCTCATGCAGTGGTTGTCAGACCACACTTTGGGGTGAACCAGCCCTCTGAGGTCTCATGGGGTAAGTGAAGGGACTGGGCTTGAGCTCAGCTTCTGATTGCCATCCTGGGGCTCTTCTCCAATCCCAGGCTATCCTGATAAGACACAGGTTATTGTCCTTGGAAGCTGGTATACAGGAAGATACATACATGCCTCACCTCCACCTCCAGCCACACCCCTTACATTGTAGGGGGCTTGTGTAGTTAGCAATAAGCTAGTGTGGCACAAATGGTTAAGCTCTCGGCTACCAACTGAACAGCTGGCAATTCAAACCCACCTAGAGGCGCCTTGGAAGAAAGGCCTGGCAATCTGCTTCTGAAAAATCAGCCATGGAAAACCCTATGGGGTGCGGTTCTACTCCGATACACACAGCATCCCCATGAGTTGGAATTGACTTGATGGTAACTGGTTTAGTGTGGCTGAAGCTAGACCAGGCAGCCAAACAGTGCTGGGTGTCCACAGACTGACCCTCTGTCCCGTTTGGGTGACTTTGGACTGTAGCTGACTCTCCTTCACCATGCTGAACTGAGGTGAAGAGAAATGGGTTCACCCTGCTTGTGCCAGGGAGTTGGTTCCAATTCACAGAGACCGTATATGGCAGGGTAGAGCTGAGGCATAGCATTTCCCAGGATGTAATCTTTACGGGAGCAGATTGCCAGGTCTTTTCTCCCACGGAGCTGCTGGTGGGTTCTTACTGCCTACCTTTTGGTTAGCAGCTGAGCTGCTTAACCATTGCACCACCAGGGCTTCTTTGCCTTCCCCAAGCAAACACTAAAGATCACCTCAAATGTGGAGTTTGGAGACGCCAGCTTGGACCTGTTGAAAAACCTGTAAAAACCCATTGCCATCCAGTTGGTTCAGACTCATAGCGACTCTATAGGACAGAACAGAACTGCCCGTAGGGATTCCAAGGAGCAGCTGGTGGATTCAAACTGCCCACCTTTTGGTTAGCAGCTGTATCTCTTAACCGCTGTGACACCAGGACCTGCTGGGAGGAAGGATTTGCCATTGAAAATGGCCAAGTAGGGTTTTCAGTGGCAGAGCCTGCTATCCTGCGGAGGGCAGGGCCAGGCTGGGGAGGCTGGCAGAGTGCAGATGAACTGTGTGTCCTGCCGTCACTGACCACTCCATTTTTCCCGCAGTGGACGGCAGACTGCAGCGAGCGGCTGAACAGCAGCTGTTCCTTCTCCCGAGGGCGAGCCCCCCCACAACAGGTAGGGAACCGGTGCCACTTTTCTCCTGGGGGGCGCCACAAGTCTTGTTCTTCTGGCTTCCTGGGCCACACACAGCGGCCCCCTGAGAGGTGCTGATATTGAAAGGGCAGGAAAATGGGTGGGTGGGGGGTGGCCTGAGGACCTTGCCCACAGGAAGCTTTCCCACCCCTGGGCCCGTGGATCAACCAGATTTCTTTATAGTGGCAGCATTATTGGTAACAGCAAGCATCTGAAAACAACCAAGTGTCCATTGAGAGGAGAATGAAGAAATGATTTCTGATAAATCTTTATGGTGGAATATTATGCGGCAGTTACAATGAACGATGGGCGGGTCCCACGTAGACACTGATGGGTCTCACAAACAGTGGACTATAGAATTTTGTTTAATTTAATTAATTTGTTTTCTAAATAGACTTTATTTTGTAGAACACTTTTAAGCTTAGAGAAAAATTGTGCAGAAAGTGTGGAGAGTTCCCAGAGGCTCCCTCTCCCCTCCCCCACAGTTGCCCTATTATTGACATCTTGCATTTCGAGGAACATTTGTCACCGTTGATGAGTCAACATTGGTGCACTATTATTCACTGAAGTCCATAGTTTACATCAGCGTTCACTCTTTGTGTCTGGGCAAATGCATGCTGTCATGTGTCCACCGTTAGAGAATCCCACAGGAGAGTTTCACTGCCCTAGGATGCTCTGGGCGCCCCCTGTTCATCCCCCACCTCTGCCCTGAACTCCTGACAACCAGTGGTCTTTCTCCAGGATGTCACGTAGTTGGAATCAGACAGGATGGATTGGATAGTGGTATGACATCTACCTAGACACGTAGTATGGAATCATCCAGTCTTTTCCTGCTGGTGACTCCTGGGTTTGATGCTGTGGGGCACTTCGGAGATCACTTCTGCTCCAGGTCTGCTGGGCGCCTGAGAAGGGGGTATCCTGGGGGTAAGGTGTCACGGGCCTATCTCCTTGCCCTTGACCAACTAGCTGTGCTGGAGCCAGGTGGGTGCCCAGCTTCTCACCCTGCCACTTGCCTGTGAGGTACCGCAGGCTCCTGTGTGGGCTGCACAGCTGGCGGGGAAGGGAGGCAGCTACTCTTTGAGTGACTGACCCCCGGCCTGCCCTGCTGCACCCTCTGGCTGTCCAGCTGTTCCTGCTGACACCTCATCCCTGGGATTAGAAGGCCTAAAAGAACCATTTATCCCCAGCCCCAGCCCAGCCTCAGACTGGCCAGTCCAGAGAGATGGGAGCCGCCTCACAGGCTGCTCAGGAACATGCCCTGGTTTTAAAGCTGCAGCTTGGACATGTTGCCGGGGCCCACTTGCTGGGGGCTGACTTCAGCCTCATGGTGCTGATTAAAGCAGGGTTTCTCCATCTGTCCTGAGGGAAGATGGTCAACCTCAGCTCTGGGAGTCTTTCTTGGGCTGCAGGGTTTGCCCCATCATTGTGTTGGGGGACAGCTGCCTGCATGTTTCCTTTTGTTACAGGATGTTTGTTTGTCATCTAATGTCAGAAAAACCCCTTGCCTTCTCCGAATCCTTTCAGAGGGTAGTTTGAGTCCCACCAGGTGGGAGGGAAGGGGCCAGAGAGTCCAAAACAAGAAATGGGCTGTAGGTAGCCCAGAAAAGCCTGTTCAGCTGCCAGGAATTGGGGTTCAGCTGAACTGTGGATTATTTGGAGCCCTGGTGGTGCAGTGGTTAAGAGCTCAGGCTGCTAACCAAAACGTTGGCAGTTCAAATCCACCAGCTGCTCCTTAGAAACCTCATGGGGCAGTTCTACTCTCCTGTGGGGTCACTATGAGTAGGAATCAACTCAACGGCAGTGGGCTTTTTTGGTGGATTTTTGGCAGCTTCTTTTCCAGACAGCTGTCCATCACGTAATCATCTTGTTAGGATGCTAGGATATGGTTTCCAGCTTTTCATTCTAATAGGGGAAATGCGTGGAGATGGTTGAGAGGAAAGAACCTGAAATGAGAGATTGAAACAGCTGTGGATTTAGAAAACATTTCCAGGTGCTGGCATGGGCTTGAACATTCAGGAAAGAAAGCCGAAAGCCTAGGAAAGGCTGTTTTGAGTCAGGAGCAAGCAGCTCTTCTCCATCTGCACAGAAGTGCCAAGGAATCGAATTAATGTGCACAACAATAGAGCCTCTGATTAGACCTTGAGAATGACTTCCCGCCTGAGGGACTTGTTGGCCTCCAATGTTGGCTGCTGAGCAAGGTGAAGAAACCTTTGCTGGAAACTGAAGAGCACGCCTCCTATCTGGCGGTTCACATGGAGCCCTGGGAAAGGTGGGGGCGTGTTAGGAAAGGCCTTTGTGTCCTGGGTGATGGCCTATGATCCTACATTGCCTGGAATGAGGAGAGAAGGGCATCTCCCCTGCTCCATCAGGATCCCTGATAGCAACTGAAGCATCAGGAGAGAGTGAGACTCCTGACCCAAGGTGTGGCGCTGATTCCAAGCACCTTTTCTGCAATGTGAGGGGTCGGGCTACACAGAGTTCTTGGAGCCTCTTGGGAAGTCCTTGAAATGCTTATATCCTATGTCTCCATGAAATGGCTGACTGGGCCCAAATAGCTGTGAAAAACAGCAGCAGGTCTGGATTTCCTGATTTCTCTGCCATTCCCCCATCCATCCTGATACCCGTGCCACCCTACGGGCTAGGTAGATCGGTGCCAACATTGACTTAGCTCTAGGGCATGACAGATGGTAGATAGAGGAGGGGGATCAAATACACCGGTTACCTCTGGCCCATAGAAAAGGGTAGAAAGAGTTTTCTGCCAGTCACCTTGCTGCCCTCCAGTAACAACTGTATTTGATTCAGTGCCATTTGTAAATCATTAGCACAAATGCTATCATAGAACAAGTGCCTAGATTTTTAAGCAGCTTCCATGGATATGTGAGAAATATCATGTTTAATATTCATGATGCTTGTCTTAGTCATCTAGTGCTGCTGTAACAGAAATACCACAAGTGGATGGCTTCAAAAGAGAGAAATTCATCCTCTCACAGTCTAGGAGGCTAGAAGTCTATATTCAGGCTGCCAGCTTCAGGGAAAGGCTTTCTCTCTCTGTTGGCTCTGGGGGAAGGTCCTTGTCATCAATTTTCCCTGGTCTAGGACCTTCTCCACGCAGGAACCCTGGATCCAAAGGAAGTGCTCTGCTTTAGGCACTGCTTTTTTGGTGATGTGAGGTCTCCATGTCTCTCTTCTGGGTTCTCTCTTTTATATCTCAAAAGAGATTGGCTTTAGACAAAAATCTAATCTTGTAGATTGAGTCCTTCCTTATTAACATAGCTGCCACTAATTTCACCTCATTAATATGGAGGCAGAATTTACAACACATAGGAAAATCACATCAGATGACAAAATGGTGGATAGTCACACAGTACTGGGAATCATGGCCTAGCCAAGTTAACAGATACTTTTGGGGGACACAATTCAATCCATGATCATGCTATTCTCCACTCAGTCAGTACTTTTATTGACAACCTACTATGAGCTCATCAGACACATGAGCTGGAGACTTCTGGCTCGTTACCTGTTTGTAAAGCAGAGGCTAGTATCTTAGTCTGGATTTTCTAGAGAAACAGAACTAGTGAGACATATATGTAAAAATCTGTCTTGGAAGAAATACAGCCAGAATGCCTCTTAGAAGCAAGGATGATGAGACTTTGTCTCCCTTACTTTGGACATGTTATCATGAGGGATCAGTCCCTGGAGAAGGACGTCATGCTTGGTAAAGTACAGGGTCAGCAGAAAAGAGGAGACCCTCAATGAGATGGATTGACAAAGGGGCTGCAACAGGGGCCTCAGCGTAACAATTGTGACGATGGCACAGGACCAGGCAGTGTTTCATTCTGTTGTACACTGGGTGGCTATGAGTCAGAAATGACTCAACAGCACCTAACAACAACAACATATGTATTTAGAGAGAGAGACTGATTTACTTCAAGGGATTGCTTGATGTGACTGTGGGAGCTGACAAGCCCAAAAGCCATAGGTCAGACAGCAGACTGCAGCCCCTGCTGGCTCATGGGACTGTGGGGAGCTGGTAAGTCCACCAGTGATGAGAAGGGTGTGGAGTGGAGAGAGAGAGAGTTCTGCCAAAATATCTATTTATAACCTGGAGGCAGACCATACCCTAAGGAAATCCCCCTTTCAATTCAATTCAATTACCTTACTGACAGTGATTACGTTAGATTGTGTTATGAAAGTTATTAGTCGAGGGTTTGGCCAAACTACTGGGAATCATAGCCTAGCCAAACTGACACATTAAATTAACCATCACAGCTTGTTAACATGGAATGGGAGAAAGATATACATGTTAAGTCCCCAAAAGGGAGGTTGTGGCCACAGGTACAGCAGCCACTCCAAAGAATAGTCTGTGTGGGTAGGGAGAGGTCTTAAAGAACGTGGGACTTGACCTGTGCCTTCAGCAGTGGGCAGGATGTTTGAATAGGTGGAAGAGAAGAGGGAGGGCATTCCAGAGAGAAGAAATGGCATTAGCAAAAACTTGAAGTTCAACATAACTTTGGGAGGTTAAAGCGACAGGAGAGAGAACATCTTGGGTCAATGGTTAGTGCTGGGTATTCCAAGAGTAGTGGGGTATGAGGATGATGAATGCCGAGGTGCCTATGTGCTGGGCTAAGATGGTAGAACTCCTGTCCAGCTTACCATTGTGTATCTTCTGTTGTTTTCTGGTTGTTCCATGCAAATAAACCTGTCTCCTTGTATCAGTCAGGATAGCCCAGATAATGCTACTGTAACAAACAACCCTACAACCTCAGAACTTAAAACAACACATTCAGCACCCAACTTGATGGAACAGTTGCCATCTCAACCAGTTAACCTTGTGACAGAAGGAAAGGGATCTAGACAGTCTCACAATGACAATTCGACAATCTAGCCAGAAGTAACACACTCCACTTCTTAGCGTACTAGCCAGAACTAGTCACATAACCCCCACTCAGCCATAAACACACTACCATTTAGTAAAAACCTAGGAAATGTAATTCTACTGTGTTCCTGGAATGGAGGAAAATAGAACTATTTGGTGACTGGTTAGAATGACTATCACATGCCCAGCCTCTAGTAGACACTCACCTGAGGCTGGAACTGACCTTTTCCTCCTCTCATCTCCTCCACCACCTCAAATTTAGAGCTAAGCAGTCTCAAATGAACCCTTAAGACGTGTGGATCTTACACCCTGGGCTCTCAGGATGGCAAGAAGCTAAGAGGTTATCTGGTCCCCCCGCCCATCCTACAGTGCAGTGGCTATTGAATGGCTGGAAATTTCCAGGCATAGGGAGCTCACTGCCTCAAAAGGCATCTCAGGCCGTTGTTAGGCATCTCTAGTTGACAAAATGTTTTTTCTTTGATTCAGGGCAAAGCCTCCTTCTCATATCTCCAGCTGATGGTTTTAGTTTTACTCCTTTGCCCGTGTCTCTCCTCCAGCAGCCCACCATTGAAAGTCGTCTGTTTAAGCTAAATATTCTCACTCCTGCAGCTACTTCCCTTCTTCCATGGTGAATTCATTCCTTTGTTTATTTGTTTTACCCATTGATCCAATGAGCAAATTATCACTGAGGGCCGCCCATGTGCCAGGCACTATGCTAGGATCTGGGAATTTAGAGTAGTGAACAAGTTAGGCATGGTCCCTGTTACACGGAGATTACGGGAAGCAGGACAGATTCTTAAGCCACCCTTAGGTCTGGGATATGACAAGGTGATTTGTAGGTCCCAGCCTGTCATAGGCTACTCCTCCAGGAAGCACTGTGATTCCTCTTAACATGCCTTCTAGAACCGAACACATTCCTCCTGATGAGATCTAAAGAAGGCAGCCTCCGCCACCTGCCAGCATGTGAGCCTCTCTTTTTCTGAAAATTCTATCTGCTTCTGCCTTCATGGTGCCTTCTGGCTCTAACTTACTTAGGGGAACAGGATACAACTGCAAAGAATATTAATGATTGACTTTTATAGGGAGAACTATTGCCAGCTGTTCACTGAGTACCTGTTGTGTGAGCCATGGCCTGGTCTCTGCCTTCAGAGAACCTACAACCTGCTTAGAGAAATAAGGCCTTCTTGTATGAAAAAGCAGCCATCTGAGGAGCATTTGAGTACAGGGAGGAATGGGCCTGGTGTCTGCTGGACAGGCCTCTGGTGTGGCTGAATGCAGGCTATTTAAATAACATGGCTATTTAAACCCTAAATCACAAGCCTAATTAACTGGAAGAGAGTTTGTTTTTTTTTTTAATAATTTTTATTGAGCTTAAAGATTTTTTTTTTTTTATTGAGCTTTAAGTGAACATTTACAAATCAAGTCAGTCTGTCACATATAAGCTTATATACAGCTTACTCCATACTCCCACTTAGTCTCCCCCTAATGAGTCAGCCCAGAAGAGAGTTTTGTGGACAGAAAGGGTTGGCTTAGGACAAATACCCTTGGCCACAGGCTTCAGTCATTGTGTACCACCTCTCCCTGACCTTCAGTTTTAGTTAGAAGACAGAGATAGCTCAGGGGAGGGGACAGGATGGACAAACAGACACAGCAGTCCCAGAGTGGAAGGAATGGCCTTTCTGCACCCACCCAAAAGTTGTACTGGTCTCCACCTGGGCATTCTCCTGCCTCAAAAGCCCTTCCATTGTGGGGTATTAAAATGTTGGGGGCCACCCCCTTTCTACAGTACAGAGAGCTGTCCTTGGTGCTGATCCATATATTGGCCTGGACAGGACTGTTCCTCCCTGGGCCCTGCCCTGCCCCGCCACCTCCCTCTGCCCTCATCTCCTCACTTTCTCTCTGATTGACAGATCCTCCCATTGGACATATTTCTTTAGGGTCTTTTGTTCCCTGTACATTCCATTTAATGTAAAAACTCACAGCATTTCTCATGTGTTCTACCTGCCTTCCCCCACCCCACTCGGGAACTACCCAGCTAGTCCTCATGCTCACAGTACAGATGGGGAAACACAGGTCCAAGGAGCCAGGGTGACCTGTGTGAAGCAGGTGGCAAGTCCAGGTCCAGAAGGCTGTTTTACCCACTCTGAGTCAAAACCATGTTGCTTCTTCCAGGAGGTTTCCCCTAGTCTCCGAATCATACTGCTGTCTCCCCCAAAGCTGGCAGCATGGATGGCATGCACCTCATCACATGGCACTTGACTCCCTGCCATCTTTATTTGTTCCTTCTGCTCCTTGTGAATCCCCAGTTGGTCAGTAAGACTATAGCCTCAGGCCTTTTGTGGTCCACACAGTGCACAGCATGGTGTTAATTCACTTATATGGGTGGTAGATTGGAATTTGAGGCAGGAGAGTTGGGGAGGGCATCCTTGGGGAGAAAGGACAGAAGTTTTGTGCGTTATTGAAAAGAACCCTCCCAGTAAGCTCCCTGGGAGCCCTGTGTCCGTGAAGTGAGAGTCTCCACATTAGGTCAGGCTTGCCTCCCGGTCCTCAGGATGGAACTGATTGAGTGACTTTCTGCATCAAGAAGGGAGCAGAGTGGGATTGCGAGCCCTTAGAAGGACAGGTACTGGCCACCTTTCTCTCTCTGTTGCCCATCCCTGGGCCTCTTTACAGCCCAGCTACTCAAACTGACGGGATGCTGGCTTGTGGTGATGCTGTCCTGGGTTTTAGCTCCTGGGACAGGGGCTTGGTAGAGACCAGGGCAGAGGGCCGGCCACCCCTGTCTCTGAGTTGCAGATGTGCTGGGGAAATTTGCACTGGGAGCCTGGCATTCTCCAGGTGGTAATTCACCTGCAACTCACCCATTAACGGGGGGCCTCCTGCTGCCCCCTGCCCTATTCAGCCAGGCTTGCCTAGATTCTAAACACAGCCCAGGATTGTCAAAGCACGTGCACACGTGTGTGTACAGGCAAAACTCACAAGGCAGTTATGTGTTAATAAAGGGAAAACAGCAGCATAGAACAGGGCTGTTTATTGTTTAACTGTACTGGCCTGAGCGTTTTTCCCCTGCGCCATGACTCTCTCTCTCTCTCCCCTTGTTTCTCTGACTCATGCATGGAGCCTCCTGTCCTTATAAATACCTATTCAGCCCCCTCTCCCTTCCAGGGCCTCTTTCCTTCACTCCAGGCAATTTACTCCCCGCACCAGCCCTGCCTTCCCAGTCATAAGCAAAGCTGGGCTTGGAGAATCCGAATGTTTGTAGGAGATGGTTTTATTCCTGCTTTATGGAAATTTCCACAGTGGGGTCAGGATTTATCTGAATAGTATGCCTACATAGCACAGTGGTTAAGAGCACAACCCCTGGGCCATGCTGTCTGGGCCCCTACCCTGGGAACTAGTTGTATGAGTGTGGGCAAGTTCTCTATGCCTCAGTTTCCTCATCAGTAAAATGGGAATGATAATAATAATATCTGCCTCCTGGGTTGTAATGGGGGCATTGATAGTTCAGTGGTAGAATTCTCACCTTCCAGGCAGGAGACCTGGGTTCGATTCCCAGCTAATGCACCTCGAGTGCAGCCACCACCCATCTGTCATTGGAGGCTTGTGTGTTGCTATGATGCTGAACTGGTTTCATGGATGCTTCTAGACTAAGATGGAGTAGGAAGGAAGGCCTGGAGATCTGCTTCTGAAAATCAGCCAGTGAAAACCCTATGGATCACAGTGGTCTGATCTACAACTAATTATGGGATGGTGCAGGACTGGGCAGCATTTTGTTCTATTGTGCATGGTGTCGCCATGAGCCCTGCTGACTCAACAGCAGCTAAGAAGAACAACAGGATTATAATAAATGTCCAGTGCTCAGATGGTGCCTAAAGTGTTGTGAGTTCTATGTCAGTACCTGCTGTTACCATCATTGCTATTCTTGGGCCTTCCTGGGGTCTGCCCTCCCCTGAGCTGGAGTTAGCTCTGCCCCCAGTAGGAGCCTCAGTTTCCCTGCTTAGGGGCAGGGTGCTTCCACTGCCTTTTCCATGCAGTTAAAAGTGCTGGTTACCCATTTGTGATCTGTTCTGAGAGCATTATGGCTCACCCTGGCATGGGGCCCTCTAATTGCCGGTAGAAGGGGCTGTTGTGAAGGATCCCACAGTGTGTAAGTGCTAAAAACTACCCACTGAAAAGGACAATTGTTTCTGATAGGACCTCTCAGAACTTTGGCATCTCAGCAACCTGGGGGGCAGGGGCTGGGTGGTCTCAGGGCTGGGAGGAGGCTGTGCTCAGAGAAATGCTATGGCCACCAGGACCCACCATGGAATAATAAGCTGGAGAATATCATTTAAGTAGCCAGTGATGGAGAGCTGTCAGTGCTTGGCCACAGAGTCCATGCTACAAAATATTTAATGGATGATACTGGGTTACAAGCCTGGGGTGGGGGTGAATAGGCAGGGGGATACAACAGAAAAGAGAAGCCAGGGTCCCTGCCATCCAGGGAATGTTAGCCTAATTGAGGGAGAGAGTTAGTATGAGGCTTAGCATTGTCCAGACACTAGGGTGATGTTGGCTGTGGTCAGCAGCGGGAGAGGGCTGGCTGGGTAGGTACTAAGGAGGACAGTAGGTGAGACTCTTCAAGGCTCCTGAGGAAGTGGGAGTTGGAGAGGCCAGAGAACAGCCTGAGCTGGCCTGGGTCTGTGTAGTCACTTGGTGTATGGCTGTGAGGACATGAGAAGGCCATCTGCTGATTTCAGGAAGGAGGGCCATGATGTACCATCCTTGTAAAAGGGGCTTGTAGATAAGAGGATGGTTGATCACCAAGGGGCACTTGTGGGGTCCCCAGTAGGTCCTGACAAGGACCGAGGGTGGGTAATCTTGGAGAACACCAACTCACTAACCTTGGAGTCCCTTGACACACACTCTCCAGCTACTCCCAGCCCCACCATGCTCCCTGCGCAAACCCGGAAGGCCTTAAAGTTACCCAGAATGCCTTCTATTCTGCCATGATTCCTTTCCACACACCACTACCTTGCTTGGATCACTCCTTTCCTCCTTTTCCCTCTGCTTGTCTGACCTCCTCGGGAGAGTTGCCTGTACTTTGGTCCTACTGCCACACCTTGAAATCAGAGCACATACCACACTGTATTGTAATTACTTAATATGTGTGTGTCATCTCATCCCATTCTTTGAGGGCAAGTCTGTGACTTCTTCATATTTTTATCCTCAGTATTTGTCCAGGCTCAGGCACATGGCAGGTGCTCCCGAGAAGATAAGCCAATGTATGATCAAGTGGATCTGAGAAATGATGGGTCCCAGGACAGGTTAATCAGAGTGATGTCAATAAAATTAGGCCCTGCAGAAAGGTCTCAAAAATGAGGACTAGGAGTGGGAATGTAAAATGTACAACCACTTTAGAAATCGATTTGGCACTTCCTTAAAAAGCTAGAAATAGAACTACCATAGGATCCAGCAATCCCACTCCTCAGAATATATCCTAGAGAAATACGAGCCTTTACACGAACAGATATATGCACACCCATGTTTATTGCAGCACTGTTTACAAAAGCAAAAAGATGGAAGCAACCAAGGTGCCCATCAATGGATGAATGGATAAATAAATTATGGTATAGTCACACAATGGAATACTACGCATCGATAAAGAACAGTGAGGAATCTGTGAAACATTTCATAACAGGAGGAACCTGGAAGGCATTATGCTGAGTGAAATTAGTCAGTTGCAACAGGACAAATATTGTATAAGACCACTATTATAAGAACTTGAGAAATAGTTTAAACGGAGAAGAAAATATTTTTTTTGTGGTTATGAGAGGGAGGGGGGAAGGAGAGAGGGTGGGAGAGGGGTATTCACTAATTAGATAGTAGATAAGAACTACTTTAGGTGAAGGGAAAGACAACACACAATACAGGGGAGGTAAGCACAACTGCACTAAACCAAAAGCATAGAAGCTTCCTGAATAAACTGAATGCTTCAAAGGTCAGTGTAGCAGGTGCAGGGGTTTGGGGAGCATGGTTTCAGGGGATATCTAAGTCAATTGGCATAATAAAATCTATTAAGAAAACATTTTGCATCCCACTTTGAAGAGTGGCATCTGGGGTCTTAAACACTAGCAAGCAGCCATCTAAGATGCATCAATTGGTCTCAACCCACGTGGATCAAAGGAGAATGAAGAACACCAAGGACACAAAGTGATTACGAGCCCAAGAGACAGAAAGGGCCACATGAACCAAGGACTACATCATCCTGAGACCAGAAGAACTAGATGGTGCCTGGCTACAACCAATGACTGCCCTGACAGGGAACACAACAGAGAACCCCTGAGGGAGCAGGAGAGCAGGGGATGCAGACCCCTAATTCTCATAAGACCAGACTTAATGATCTGACTGAGACTAGAGGGACCCTGGTGGTCATGGCCCCCAGACCTTCTGTTGGCCCAGGATAGGAACCATTCCCGAAGCCAACTCTTCAGACATGGATTGGACTGGACAATGGGTTGGAGAGAGATGCTGGTGAGGAGTGAGCTTCTTGGATCAGGTGGACACTTGAGACTATGTTGGCATCTCCTGCCTGGAGGGGAGATGAAAGGGTAGAGGGAGTTAGAACCTGGTGAAATGGACACGAAAAGAGAGAGTGGAGGGAGGGAGCGGCCTGTCTCATTAGGGGGAGAGCAATTGGGAGTATGTATCAAGGTGTATATAAGTTTTTGTGTGAGAGACTGACTTGATTTGTAAACTTTCACTTAAAGCACAATAAAAATTATTAAAAAAAATGAGGACTAGGGAGGTGTCATGGATTGATTTGTGTCCCCCCAAAATATGTGTATCAATTTGGCTAGGCCGTGATTCCCGATATTGTGTGATTGTCCACCATTTTGTCATCTGATGTGATTTTCCTAGGTGTTGTAAATCCTATCCTTATGATGTTAAGGAGATGGGATTAGTGGCAGTTGTGTTAATAAGGCAAGACTCAGTCTACAAGATTAGATTGTGTCTTAAGCCAGTCTCTTTTAAGACATAAAAGAGAACAGAGAGACATGGGAGACCTCACACCACCAAGAAACAAGAGCCAGTAGAATAGCCCATCCTTTGGACCTGGGGTTCCTATGCTGAGAAGGTCCTCAACCAGGGAAGATTGATGAGGAGGACCTTTCTCCAGAGTCAACGGAGAGAGAGAGCCTTCGCCTGGAGCTGATGCCCTGAATTTGGACTTCTAGACTACTAGACTGTGAAGGAATAAACTTCTGTTTGTTGAGGCCATCCACTTGTAGTATTCCTGTTATAGCTGTACTAGATGACTAAGACAGGAGGCTATGAGGAATCCAGCCAGAAGGCCATAAAACAGAGAGAAAAGTGTACATAAGGGTACAGTTCAGTGGATTTTCACAAACTGAACACACCCATGTAAGCAGTACCCAGATCAAGAAACAGGACATTACCAGCTCCTCTCCCCCCAGGAGCCCCTGGTGCCTCCTTCCAGTTACTAAGTTCTGTCACCATAGATTAGTTAGTTTGCCTGTTCTTAAATTTTGTATCAGTTGAACCATACAGTAGGGATTCTTTTGTGTCTGGATGATTTTGCTCCACACCGTGTTTGTGGAATTTATGTTGTTGCATGTTTTTTTAATTCCTATATTCTCACTGCTGTGTAATATTAGCATATGTGAACCTACCACAATTTATGTATCCAGTCAACTGTTGATAGGCATTGGAGTGGTTTCCAGTTTGGGGCAATTGCGTATAGTGCTGCCATATAGCTTTGTGTGTGTGTCTCTTGGTGGACAGACATGCACATTTCTGTTGTGTTTATACCTAGGAGTGAATTCCTGGGTCATAAGGCACGCCCATGTTCAGCTTTAGTTTACGTGGAAATTTTTTTTGAGGAGTGTGATGATGGAACCAGACAGTAGGGATAAGGGAGGATGGATGGTGTCTGGAGAACTTGTTGAGGAGATCATCAGCCGAAGGGCAGAGAAACCAAATCACAGGGACTGGATCAAGTGAAGGGTTTTCTGTCTGTGGGGTGGATCCCATAGGAAACATTGGGGGATGAAGACTGGAGAGGGTTGCTTTAGTGAGAAATTCAATTGTTGATGTCGCCGTGGTCACTGGGGGCTTCTGAACTCTGCCTAATTTTGGGGAGTGGAGCTTAACTCTAAACAAAGTCACCTCTCTGTGGACCCCCCAGTTTGCCTGGCTCTGCAGAGCCCCTAACTGGGGAGAAACTACCGCCATCAGGCTGGTACTGGTGGCAGTGGGCCAGGGGCAGCAGAGGCCTGGGTCGTCTCTGTACCTAATTGCATGCATCTGTAAAAAACACCAGTGAAACAAGGGCCTGTGCCTGCTGGGGGGAGGCTAGGAGTCCTCCATAGGGTCCTCTTGACTCTTTATGGGTGCACCAGCTAGCACATTTACTCCATTGGCTCACTCCAGCCTCTGTGCTTTCCAGGATGGCCAGCCAAGGGAGACAGGGAGGGGCTCTGTAGCCCTCTTGGGTTTAAGCCTTAGGAATTACCGTCCACCCACTTGTTTCTCAACATCCTTGCCAAGAAAATAATTCCGCCTTTTTAATCCCCTGTCTCTTCCAGAATGGCAGCAAAGACAACTCTCTGGACATGCTGGGCACAGACATCTGGGCAGCCAACACCTTTGATTCCTTCAGGTGAGTTCCCAGCCTCCTTTCTCTGTGGGGTATGGTCCCAGTTGAGACACTAGCTTACTTTGTCCTGTGCGCCAGTGCCAAGTGCCATGGGTAATCTTTGGGGCTGAGAAAATGTGGATTGCTGGCCAATCATGAGATAGAAAGAAACAAAGAGCGAGGACTGAAGTAGGGAGGATGAAGCTGAAGAAGGAGAAGGTCAGAGAGAGGAGATAGGAGATAGGGAGATCAAAGGAAGGAAAATGAGAGAGAGAACATCAAAGGGAAAAGAGAGATCTAAGAGAACGGAAGAGGAGGCAGAGAGAAGAGAGGCCTGGGGGAAAAGACAAGACAGAAACAGATAGTCCAGCCAAAGAGGAGAGGGAGAGAAAGCAGAGGGGGGACCCTGGGGAGATGGAAGAGCAAAGGGAATGGCCCACTGTGGATGCTGGGCCTGATCTGGTGCCCATTGTGTCAAGGTTCAGGACAGCAGCTGTGGCCACAGACCCCCACTGCTCCCCACCTGAGGTTTGGAATGGGGTTGTCTGCAGAGGGGCCTGGCACAGATAGATTGTGAGTGGTTCAGACTCTAGAAGGTTTCTGGTGGACCAAGTTGGAGGGGCAGGTGTTGGCCAAGGTTCCTCAGGGCACGGGAACCACTGTAAAGTAAGTATCATGCCCATGCTTGTTTTCTAAGCATGCACTTCACACAGCAAGGTAGAGAGAAGGTGAGGATGTCCCATGGAGCCCCCTTCCTATGTCTGTGGGCACACAACTGACACCTCAGGCTCCATTCTGAGGGGCCCCTGCCCTTGCATGTGAGTGGCCTCCCCCTCCTGCCTGCGTCTTTCTGAGAACACTTCCTTGCCCCGGTTCAGCCTGGGGTACCTGGTCCTATCAGTAACTGGGCCTGTCTCCCCCTTGTCTCGCATTTCTCGCCCTCTAGTGGTGCCACCTGGGACCTGCAGCCCGAAAAGCTAGACTTCACCCAGTTCCACCGGAAACTGCGACACACGCCCAGGCAGCCTCTGCCACACATCGACCGAGACGGGTAAGGGGGAAGGGACCAGGGGTTCTGACACAGGGGTGGGGTCTGGTGGGCGCAGGCATGGCTGTACCGCAGCACCAGGTGAGCAGGCCGAGTAGGGGCTTTTCTAATGCCCGGATGCTTCTTTCTCCGCCGCAGAACTGCGGGCTTACCGGCTTCCCCCGGGAATCCCTCCAGCCTTCACAGCCGGCCCCTCCAGCCCACACTGCCCACGCCCCTCCCTGACCATCCGCGATGGCCCTGGGTTGTCAATCATCTGGCGCAGCCATCCTCAAATTTGAACCTGTATCAGAATCACCTGCAGGCTAGTGAGCACCCAGATCATGGGCCCCACTCAGAGTCCCTGATAGGGTAGATCTGCAGTGAGGCCTGGGAATTGCATTTCTCCCGAGCTCTCAGGTGATGCTGCCGGTCCGTAGACCGCTCTTGGAGAATCACTGCTCTAGTGCTTGATTTTACACGGGCTTATCTTGCCCTTTAGTTACTTCAGGTATTGGCAGTGCCTTCCCTTTTTAAAGACGTTGTCAGGGCCTGGGCTGACCCCACAGCGGGGATGAGACTCCAGCTGGACATGGGTGGGGAACAGTTGGCGTCTATTTTTTAAAAAATACTTTTTATTGAAGTAAAACTCACATAACATAAAATTAACAACTTTAAACAATTTAGAGGCATTGAATACATTCATAATGTATAACCACCACCTCTATTTCCAAAACATCTCCATCACCCCAAAATACCTGCCCCCTCCCCCCCACCCATTAAGCAATGATTCCTCATTCCCTTCTCTTCCAGCCCCTGGCAACCACCAGTCTGCTTTCTGTCTCTCTGGATTGACCTATTCTGGATATTTCATATAAATGGAATCATACAATATGTGACCTTTTGTGTCTGGTTTCTTTCACTTAGCATGTTTTTGGACATACTATATGCTACAGTTTATGTTGTAACATATGTTAGAACTCCATTCCTTTTCATGACTAAGTAATATTCCACTGTACGTGTATACCACATTTTGTTTATCTGTTCATCCACTGATGAACATCTGGGTTGTTTCCACCTTTTGACTATTGCAAATACTGCTGTTATGAACATTGGTGTACAAGTATTTGTTTGAGTACCTGTTTTCAGTTCTCTAGGGTGTATGTCTAGGAGTGGAATTGCTGGGTCATGTGGTAGTTCAACGTTTAACTTACTGAGGGGCCTCCCAGCTGGTCTCCACAGCAGCCGCACCATTTTACATTCCCACCAGCAATGCACGAGGGCTCCAGTTTTTCCACATCCTTGCCAACACTTGTTATTTTCCTTTTTGTTTTGTTTTTTATCATACAAATGGCTTCTATTTTTCCTTCCCTGTCCGTTCTTATCTCCCAGTCACTTCAGATGTGAACGTAACTGATCCCATTGGACCCCTCCACTCCGCATGTGCTGTGCGGCACTCTTCTGCCTCTCACACATCCTCTTTTACTCCCCCTCCCCCCCACACACACCCCTAGAGGCCACCCCACCCGTCTCTCAATAGCACTGGTCTCATAGTAATGCAATGAGGAGCAAGCCAGGAGACAGATGTTCCTGTCCCCATTGTAGAGGTAAGAGAAATGCTGCTCAGAGAGGTTAAACAACCTGCCCAAGTAGCAGAGCCATGATTTAAGACCAGGCCTTCTGACACCGTGCAATGTCTGGATAACTGTAGCAGGGTATTCTTAAATCGACTTAGCCCTCTTAAATTTTATGCAGAATTGCCTGCACAGTACCTGATGGGTGAGGCCATCATGGTATCGCTATCCCAGGCGCCCCAGGCTCTCACCTCCCTTCTGATTGCCCTGCCAGCTATAAGCTCCGTCAGAACTCTTGAGGGGCTGTTTTCCTTTGGGTGGAGAGGAGAGATGGCTCCTGGAGGGCACTAAGCATGGAAGCACCCAGGTAGAAGGAGATAAAGCAAAGGAGAGACACAGCTTGAGGCTCCCCTGACCCTAACTCCGGCCTCCTCACCCTGCCTGCTGCTTGCCCAGCCACACCTCTAACAGCAGGGGAGCCATTTACCTGCTCACCTCCTGCACAGGGCTGTGTCCCCTACACGTTTGTGTTCAGGAAGGGCCACCTCCTGTCAGCAGGTGGTGATCAGGAATGGGTGCTCAGCAGGGGCGAGGCTTCCCATGTGCCTCAGGAGCAGGCTGGAGCTTGGGTTTGCCATGGGAACAGGACGAGCATTTCACATTTCTAAAGCCCACTGTAGCTGGCCTGCTGGGTCCCCCACGTGGAGCTGGGTACCTTGAGGAAAACACACGCACACGCACGCACGCATGCACATACACACACGCACACAGCTGTGTAAAATATGTTCCCACCCAGCAGGACCGTTCGGTCTACTGGAAAAAGGAGGCATAAACCCATTTGTGATTGAAACTGTATAGGGAAAAAGTGGTGTAGACATTTAGAGAGTAAACAGTGTAAAATAAGATGTCAGGTGGGCGGTTAGATAAAGTAAATGCAAACAGGATTAGAGCAGAGAGCACCTTTGCGGGGTGAACTGTCTGGGAAAGGCTTCTGGTAGGAAGTGGCACTGCCCTGGGTAGCTCCGTCTCTTGTGTTCCCTGGGAACACATAGATGGTAAACACAGTGGGGAAACTGAGGCCCAGAGGCTAGAAGTGATAGCACTGCCTTACTGACCGCAGGTGGCTCCGTGGGGGATGTGTGTTGAAGTCAGGCTTTCTGAAGGTGTCTCCACCATCCACACAAATTAGCTTCATAGCAAAGATACTACTTGGCAGTAGCGATAAGTGACTCTTCCACGAGGAAAGATCCCCCTGTGCTGGGAGGCAGGGTGCACTCTGAGGCCGGAGTAACCAGTGCCCTACTCACCAGCGGTGTCTGAGTCCTCGCCCAGGCTCACCAGACTTGCTGAGTCTCTTGGCATCTCCTTTGGACACCTGGCTCTCTGGCCAAACCCTCTCACTGTTGGGCTCCAGGGGAGTCTGGGTGAAGCATCCTGCGGCCACCCAGTGGCTGGGCTGGGAACTGCATTGCCCTAGAATCCTGCTGCACTGGACAAGGACTCGGAGGCCCAGCCACTGCAGCATCCCAGAGGACGCAGAGCACCACTCAGTTGCCAAGGCCTCCTGCAGCCTGTGTTTCCATGGAGGGACAGGAATTGGAGAAAGCGGTTGCCTTGGAAACCCTGTTGGCAGTGGTGACTCAGCTGGTCTGTAGCAATCTTCTGCCCTCCCAACCTGCAGCTCTCAGGGAGGCAGGATGGGCCTCCCCTGTATGCCACCCGCGGCCCCACCTAGGGGCTGCTGAAGAGAGATGGAAAGCCACATCTGTAGGGTGCCAGTGGTGCCCGGCTTGTGGTTGGAGCTCAGTGCACGCTCTTGCCGCCCCGAGGGGAATAGGGTATGTGAGCTGGTTATGCCCACACGTCACATGGGGTGGGGGGGGGGGATGAGCCATTGAGTTACTCCAGGAGTCCTCAGTTCCCTCCTCCCCAGTCCTCCCCCCACTGCTGTGTCTTGCACAAAACACAGATTTATCAGTTAAAGGATGGATGGATGTCTCCAGATCTTTCTCCACAATGTAGCCCAGCACATTGCGGGGGCGGGGGGGGGGGAGGCCAGGAGTTTTCCTCTTTTCCCTCATGCCTGTTACATCCACCTCACCTGCTCCCACTGCAGCGCTACCTGCCAACACCTGAGCTGCCCTGCAAGCCTCGCCCCTCCAGCTCCATCTTGGTCCTCTCCCTACCTCCTTGCGCCCCACCCCATTAGACACGGGGAATGCATCGTGCCCTGCTCACAGCACGGTCTGTGCTGACCCCTTTTTCTTCTTGGAACACTCCCATCTTCTCTGTGCTTGGCCAGCTCGCGGCTCCCCTGACATCTCATCCTCAGGGAAGCCTTGCCCCTCCCTCTGCTCAAGACGCTGCTCCTCCGGGTTCTGTGGTGCACTCTGCTGGTCCCTGACACGGCGCTGCCCACCCTGCAATGGGAGGATTAGATGCCTTGTCAGTTACACCAGATGCCAAGAGGTCCAGTTCTGTGCACTCTTTACACCTGGATCCCAGCTCAGAAGTGTTTGCTGAAAAACTGAATGAGGCTTAAATCATAACCCCATGCCTGTCTTCCACCGAAGCTTTCGCAGGCTTTTGCAGCCAGCCATTCTCTTCCTCTGGCTGCCAGGGCTTTTAATACACCAACTCATGCTGCCCCCTAGTGGTGATCAGGCTTACCGACCTATTGGGTGAGCTTAGGACTTTGTGCTGAGAGCTATGAGCTGTCGGAGGGCAGGAACCGCGTTGCATTTATTTTTGATGACCCCAAGAGAGCTAGACAGGGCTGAGAACATAAGCGATGCTTGGTAGGTATTTGAACAAATGAACGAATTACTAAATTTGAGAGCTGCGTTAACTGCAGCTGGGAAATCCTGCCACCAACCCACTGGGTGGCCCTCACTGTACCTCAGCCAATAATAGTAACAGTAAAAAAATAATAGTAACAGTAGTGTTAACTAATTGCACTTAGTAGTAGCTGACTGCGCACTGGCCTTGTGTGATTCCCTGTTCTAAGTGTTTCCTTCATTTTAACTTGCGTAAAACCCGTCACAACCCAGGGAGGCGGGGACTGCTGTTACCTTCACTTTGACAGGTGAAGAAACTAGGACAGCCAGAAACTAAGTAACTTGCCTGAAGTTGGGTTGGCTCTAGAGCCTGTGCTCTTAATCAATCCCCAGGCTGCCTCTCTGCCCTAATAATAAATGATAATAGCAGCAGCAGTAGTAATAATGATAGCACTAACTTTATATCATGCTTGCTGTGTGCTAGGCACAGTTCTAAGCACTTAGATACATTAACTAATTTAATTCTCCAACTTTCTTACCATGTTGTTGTTGCTGTTGTTGGGTGCCATTGTCATGTTGATTCTGACTCATAGTGACCCCATATGACTGGGTAGAACTGCCCCATAAGGTTTTCCAGGCTATAATCTTTATGAGAGCAGATCACCAGGTCTTGTCTCCTGCAGAGCTACTGGGTGGGTTCGAACCACCAACCTTTTAGTTAGCAGATGAGTGCTTAACCATTGCACCACCAGGGCTCCTTTTTATGGTGTTAAGCACTGTTATAATCCCTGTTTTACAAATGAGGAAACTGAGGTACAGAGAGGTTAAGCGACTTGCCCAAGTCATCCAGTTAATAAGGGGTGAAGCCGGGATTCAACCCTGGCAGTCCAGTGTCATTGTCTGTACCCTTACATATGCAGAAGAAACAGACCTTTGCCAAGTGAACCTCTGGGCTAGCTAGTGGCTTTTGCTGGGGGTACACCCACTTAGGGCACAAAGATGAAACCTGCAGTGTCTGAGAGGGGCTTGCTGGACTAGCCTGTGTGGCCTTGAGGACATTACTTTGCCTCTCTGTTCACTGGTTTCCCCCTGGATGTAATGGGGCAAGCAGGACAGGTTCTAGTAGGGCTGTGAAGAGCTTCGGAGTGTTCATTAGCAAGGATCTGTGCTACTTTGCCAGGAAGGGTCAAGGGGAACTACAGTAACTCTCACCTCCCTACCTGTTGGATATCGCGTTAATGACCGCCTTTTTTATCCCAGGCGCCCTGGTGATTCCTGCCTGTGTGGCTGGCGTCCTGTGCCCTCATGGTAGGGCCTGTGTTGCTAGGCCTGGCGAGAAGTGGCACATCTCCAGGGCCGCTTCCTCTGGGGTGGGACAGACTGGTTTTCAGGCCTTGGGGAGGGCAGAACCAACTGTCTCCCGAGCACCCTCCCCTCCCTGCTGTTCAGGCTGGAACAGAATGTGTGAATGAGCCATTCGTTCAGTGCCGTCCTGTCTTTTCTGGTCCAGGTGTGGCAAAGGGAAGCTGGAAGATGGGGAAGGGATCAACCTGAATGACATCGAGAAGGTCCTCCCGGCCTGGCAGGTAGGTGCAGGGGGAGAGTCCCCCTCGTCCCCCACCCCAATCCCAATGTCCCCTGTCCTGATCCTTTACTGGGCAGGGCCTAAGCACTCCAACTGGCCCCTTGCTCCAGCAGGGGGCGCCACCCTTGGTACGGCAGTGGGCAGTGGGCACCTGCCATGGTTTAGGGTGTCCCGCTATGACAGTGTGTATGGCACCCCATTCTCAGCTATGCCAGGGTCACTGGTGGCAGACCTGGTATGCCCCAGCAATGAAGTGGGCCATCAACTTACACCTCACCTAACTTGGAAGTTTCTCCTGCAGTGAGTTCCGAGGCCGCTGGGTTCCTACTGTGGGTAGGACTGTTTTTAAAAGTGGAGTTTTCCTGCAAACCTCCAGGTATCTGCTGTGCCTGCCTAGTCTGCCGTCAATCAGGTTCCTTTCCCTGCATCAGGCCAGGCTCCAGGACAGGGAGGATTCACTCAGCAAAGGACAGTGACTCTAGGCCTCTAGATGCTTAGAGTGCTGGATTGTTGGCAGAAACAGTAGGAATCTAGCGGCTTCCAGGGGTTGGGTTGGGGCTGCTGCAGGTAAGAGCGACAGACCCTCACCTGGCCAAGCCTTCGCCGCTGGTGACCTGCCACCACACCCCCCCCGTCACCCTTATGCCTTCCTGAGTCTCTCCTGTCATTTTCCTACGTCCCTTCTTCTCCTCCTACTCCCTTTGTGTCCTTCCTGTATTGTGTGTTCTGTGTTCATGCCATAGGCCTGTTCGTGAGAGACAATGGCATGTACATAGCGTTAAGGCCTCAGCAAGCTGATTATGATACATGTTGGTGTGGTGTTTCTGTTTCTCCTGCTTGGGGTTTATTGAACTTCTGGGTCTGGAAGTTTATAGTTTTCATCAAGTTGGGATAATTTCCAGCCATTTTAAACCTAAAGTTGTAGCTGATAATGCTCATGGCTTGACCTCGCCTGGGGTGGTCACATCCCACATGGGTGCCATTAGGACAAGGCTGGTAGCCTTCTTGATCCCAAAGAACGGATCTCTGGTGGTGGAAACGGAGGTCCTGAGAGCGCAGGGGAAGGATGTTGCTGAGATTTCCTGGAGTTCTCTGACGCCCCTCACTGACAGGGCATCTGGCTCAGCAGTCCAGCTCAGACCCTGAGGGTCAGCTCACCTCACTTTAGCTTTTGGGGTGGGAAAATTCTTAATGTATGGGACTGTTCAGTGCAATATAGGATATTTACTGTACCTTGTCCTCCATCACTGACTATCAATAGTCATTTCCAAACACCCTGGGGTATGCTAAGCACCCCATTGAAGACTACCCAGAGGGGGGACACCCAGTGCTAGCCTGGGGCCCCCAGCACTGCCACGGGAGTCAGAGAAGCATTAGAGTGCTGCCAGCTCTGCTACCCAGCCCCCTCCCTACCTCATAGAGGCCCAGATCCCATCTCTGCCCTTACCCCTTCCCATCCACCCTCCCCTCTGCCTTCTGTCCATGCTCCAACCCTCACCAGACAGGAGCTTTTGTGACCTGACCCAGCCCACCTGTGTGGTCTCTTTCCCAGCTCGCTTCACCCAGCCTGTGCCTCTTGCCCCCAGGCAGCCCTGTCTGTCATCTCTCTTTGCTTTGTCATAGGCAGTCCCCTCTGCCTGAGGACTACTCATCCTGGCTCAGGACACCTCCTCTGTGATGCCCTCCCAGATGCACAGGTCTCAGTCCCATAGTCTGTCTGCCCAGCTCCCTAATCACCATATTCCTACCCCTGTGTATGGCTCCTGGCACATGGCACCTGCTTAATGGTCTGACTCCCCTCTTACATTATGGGCTGCTTGGGGGCTGGAGCCACGTCTCATTCACCTTCATAACTCCAGCACCCGGTATTCTTGAGTGAATGATTGTTGAAGAATTGGAGGGTCAAAGAGAGGTCTGGCTTCTTGTTCAGGCCGTCCCTCTGGGATGAGTTTCTCCAGTTACTTCCCTGCAGAACTTTCACAGGAACCTGGCTGTGCTCTTGCTGTGTGATTCTTGAGACATGTCTGTAAACATGCACACATGCGCACACACACACATGATTTCTCCCCCCATCTCTTGTATCAGGACATGATAGGGCATGGCATGGTATTAAGCCCCAAACCTCAGCAGCTTCCCACAGAGAATCTTCTTTCTTGCTTATTGAAATTCTGCCAAGGGTCCAGCTGGTCTCCAAGGCAGCTTCTTTCCAAAGTGGGGGCTCAAGGATCCAGTTGGCTTCCATCTCTGGCCCTGCCATGTCAACCCATGGCATCCAGGTGATCCTGGGAGGGGCAAAGAGAGACCTGGTAGTCATGGCCTAGAAGCATCACTTCCACTTATAGTCCCTTGGGCAGAACTAGTGACATCACCCGACCCAACTACAAAGGGGCTGGCAGGGGCCAGGGGACACACGGCTCTTTGGTGGGCAGTAAATGTTTCTGCCTTATCTTTTTCCTTCCTTCACTTGCTCACTTAACTCATCTTTGTGGGACAAGTGCTTTGCTCAAGCCTTTGAGAGAGAGAGAGATGCATAGGCTACAGTTCCCCGAAGAGGTGCGCAGTCTAGTAGAGGAAATGAGCAACGCTGGGTGCCTTGCCCAGGACAGAGCCCTGTGGGGTGCGTAGCCTCCCTCTCTCCCCAGTACAGCTGCAGTCTCTGGAGTCTGGGGCTTAAATGAATGGCTAAGCACAGAGCAGAAAGCCCCAGTGCACCCCAGATTTAATGCCTATTGTAGATTTCCAGGAAGTTCTAGCTTATCTCTGTACATGCCACAGAAGTGGTCTTGGGTAGGACTGCCTCAATCAGAGGGCAGGTGCTGACACCTGGGTGCCTGGCCAAGCCCCCTCCAGCCAAAGCCAAGGACCCTGTCCCTGAGCATCCCACCTGGCTGTATTTCAATTACTGGAGCTGCTGGGGATCAGCCCTTGGAGCTGCCCAAGGACTTGGGGCAGAGAGTAGGTGCCCAAGTCCAAGAATCATGCCCTGTGCCTCTGTGAGCCCCAGTTGCCAGGCACAGTTCTCCACCCATGAAAGGCATTTAGTAGGCAAGGGCTGATGTTGGAATTGTGAATTGTCTTCACAATCTGCCTGCCCCGTAGTGGTGGCTGGAGGGAGAAGAACAGGTGAACCGGGATAGGTGGTGGCCAGTAGCCAGATTTTACAGCATTGCTCACTTAAGTGATCTTCAGGGGCCAAGGGCTTTGCTCACACCTTTGGGAGAGAGAGTTGCATAGGATACAGTTCCCCTCAGAGGTACAACGGGAGGGCAGCAGGGGGCTCTGAGCACAGTGACATGGATTCAGGGGCATCAGGCTTGGCCCAAGGGCGATGAAACTATGGGGCAGGGCAGGGCAGAAGCTGAGATACAGTTGGGCTTAGAGTGGGGCCCTGGGGTAGGTGCCATACATGAGGCTATTGTCCCACCTGCATTTTTTCGACTCCTCTACTGTGAATTGTGTGTGATGGCACAATGGTTAAGTGCTTGGCTACTAATCAAAAGGTTGGCAGTTCGAACCCAGCCAGCAGCTCCATGGGAGAAAGATCTAGTGATCTTATCCAGTAAAGATCACAGCCTATGAAAACCTATGGGGCAATTCTCTGTCACATGGAGTTGCTAGGAGTTGGAATTGACTCCACGGCACCCAACAACACAACTGTGAATTGTATATGAGAGGAGGGGGATTGGCCGGCCTGCCATCGTGGCAGTGGTTTGTATATTCTAGCTCCCATCATGTGTAATCCTGCCCCCTAATGGGGCCCTAGAGCCTGGTATGGTCCCAGGGTCCAGTATCGGTGGTGCCGAGACCATGCCAGGACAGAAAGCTGCATTGTGATCTGCTCCCACTAGAGGGCACTAGTGCACCACCCTGGAGGCTCCAAAAGGCTCCTCAGACCACACCTCTTCATTGATGCTTAGTGTGCAAGTTGTCCCCAAAATGGTCCAAGCCAGCTCTCAGGCCCTTCCTCCCCACAAGGGAGAGGATGAGGAGGTGAAGGAGGCAGCCACACAGAGGTGTACGGACGCACCTAATTGTCCAAAAATGTCCCCTGCTGTGCAAAGACCTGACATCCTCCAGAGTCCTTTCTTCCCCTGAGACTCCTGGGAATCAGGTTGGCAAACTCCAGAAGCTTCTATCAGCTGCAGAGATGAGGAGAAGTGCTTTCCCACTGCATGAGGGGGTGCAGGTGGCATCCCCACACCTGCCGGCTTCACCTGGGCCTGCAGGGAGACCCAGAGTGGTGCGGAGTTTGGGGAGTCACAAGTGTTGACCTCTGTTCTTGGAGGGATGGGCGGCTGGTGGCCATGCTAAGGACGAAAGATGGGGCTCCGTAATCAAAGCCAAGTTAAACTTAGCCAAGTTCAGTGTGAGGGCAAGGAACTCGAGTCTGAAAAGGTCCAGCCGATTTTGTGTGGAGTGTTCCTAGACTTCGGCCCAAGACCACCCCGCCTGATTACCACCTGAGGGCTCCCTCACCTGAGGTGTGGTGACTGAGGGAGTGATTTCTCCTCAGTGTCTGGGAATTTGCATTTCTGTGCTCCGCAGGGTGCGGCCTCACCCCACACGTGCCCAACAGCTTCCTCAGATCACTCCCTAGACGGTCCCCTCATTCTCCTTCAGTGTCCTCAGGTCAGTGGAGCACAGAGGGCTGGACCACATGGCCTCTGTGCCCTGTGGAAATAACGGCTCTTTAGTCCACAGGCTGCCTTGTCCACTTATTGTGTCTTATTTTGTTTAGGAAAGTTTGCAACTAAATTCTGGGTCTGTCTGCAGTTACTAGCTCACTCTGACCTGAGAAGTTCTGTTCCTCTAGTTATTGACTTAGTTTTTTTGTCAGTTCTGACTGATAGACACCCTATAGGACAGAGTAGAACTGCCCCATACGGTTTCCAGTTGTAATCTTTACGGGGATCTGATTGCTGGATCTTTTCTTCCGGGGAGCAGCTGGTGGGTTCAGATTGCCGATCTTTGACCTTTTGGCGGCAGCTAAGTGCTTAGCCATTGGCAACCAGCACCCCTTAGTAGTATATAACTTGTAAACTCAGAGTTTTGCAGTAGGTGTGGCACACACACTAAGTAACAAAAGTAACCAAGGCAAATGGAATTTCTTGAGACATTGTGTCCAAGGACTGAGAAGCAGCAGGACCCAGGGAAAAAACAGGAGGGAACAGTCAGGCTTGGGTTTAAGCCCCTCTTTGTGCTCAGATACTGACAGGGTGAGAATTCCCCAGAGGAACCTGAAGGATAAATGCGCTCTCAGAATGAAAATCACTGCAAGCTGGAATGATGACCAGGTTACCCCCACTACCCTCCGCCATTGGAGGCATAGAGGTGATGGAACATGGAGGAGCACCTTGCTCCTCCAGCAGGTGGCGCTGGTGCTGTTTGGTAACAGGGTTGGTAAGAAGGTAGCCACCCCTGGCAGAAACACCGACTGGCTTGAAGCTGCAAGTGGGCCTGCTGTAGTCCTGTTCCCAGCCCTCCAGATGGGAAGGAGTGACTTTATCTTTCCCTAGAGCTGTGTCAGCCCTGTTGCCAAGTCTTCTGGAAACTTCCAGGGTGTGCTAACTCACAGGCATAAGGATTATTAAAATCACCCAAGACCCAAGAAACAAAGTCATGTGAACCAAGCCCTGTCGTTCCCCCAGGCACTGTCCTCTTCCTCAGGAGGTGTAGCCTGACTTCATTCAGTCCACCAGTACTGACTGAGCACCTTTATGTAGACCAGACATTGTTTTTGCCGCGATGGACCCATTTAAAATGCAGGAGCCAGGTACCTTCCCAGGGGACAGGAACATTATATTCTCTTTAAAAAAAAAAAAAAGCTGCTGTCAAGTTGATTCTCACTCATGGCAAGCCCATCTGTGTCAGAGTAGAACTGTCCTCCAGGGGGTTTCAGTGGCTGATTTTTCAGAAGTAGATCTCTAGGCTTTTCTTCTGAGGCACCTCTGGGTGGACTTGAACCTCCAACCTTTCAGTTAACAGTGCATTAACCTTTGCATCACCCAGGGTCTCCCATATTCTCCTAAACCCATTGCCATGGAGTCAACTCTGACTCATAGCGACCCTGTAGGACAGAGTAGAACTGCCCCATAGGGTTTCCAAGGAGTAGCTGGTGGATGGAATTGCCGACCTTTTGGTTAGCAGCCGAGTTCTTAACTACTGCACCAACAGGTCTGGCATATTCTCCTAGTGCCCCCTTCCGGAGAATTCCACAGTGATCATCGCACCAACAGTAACACTAGCAAACATTTGCTGAGTGCTTCCCATGCTTCAGGAATCGTGATGTGTGCTTTCTTTCCATTTCTTATCTTACTCCTCTTCATGTCCTCCCTGTAGAGCGCATACTGTTATTGACCTCATATGGCACATAAGGTGGTCTTTGGTCAGATGTCACCTTCTCGGTAAGGCCCTTTCACACACCATCCCCACAGTCCACATCCCCCTGCTCATACCATTCTTCTCCAGAATGCTCCTTACAAAATGCTTTTTTACTCATTTTGTAACCTCCCACTGGAATGTAAGTTCCACGAACCCACCACCCTTGGGTCGGTTCTGACTCATAGCAACTCCATAGGCTTTCCTAGGCTTTAAATCTCCACAGAAGCGGACTGCCAGACCCTTCTCCTCGCTGGTGGTTTCAAACCACCGACCCTTCAGTTAGCAGTAGATCACTTTAACCACTGCACCACAAGTGCTCCTGTTAAGTTCCACAAAGGCACATACCAAACCACAAACACTGAAACTGTTGCTGTCGAGCTAATTCCAACTTGTGGCGACCCCATATGTGGCAGAGTAGAACTACTGCGTAAGGTTTTCTTGGCTGTAATCTTTGTGGGAACAGATTACCAGGCCTTTCTTCTGCGCCCCCCACTGGGTGGGTTTGAGTTGCCAAACACGCTCGTTGCTGGGTGCTGTCAAGTGAATTCCAACTCAGAGCGACCCCATGTGACAGAGTAGAACTGCACCATAAGGTTTTCTTGGCTGTAATCTTTTTTTTTTTTTTAAGTTGTGCCTTAGGTGAAAGTCCACAGCTCAGGTTAATTTCTTATTCAAAAATTTACACATGTATTGTTTTGTGACATTAGTTGCAATCTCCACAAAGTGACAGCATACTCCCCCTTTCCACCCCAGCTTCCCTGTGTTCATTCAACCAGTTCTTGTCCCTTCCTGCCTTCTCTTCCTGCTTTTGGACAGGAGCTGCCCATTCGGTCTCTTATATCTGATTGAACTAAGAAGCACATTCCTCGCATGTATTATTTTTTGTTTTATAGTCTTATCTAATCTTTGTCTTAAGAGTGGGCTTCGGGAATGGTTTCAGTTTTGCGTTAACAGTGAGACCAGGGGCCGTACTTTCAGGGGTTCCTTCAGCCTCTGTCAGACCATTAAGTCTTGTCTTTTTACATGAATTTGAGTTCTACGTTTTTCTCCTGCCCTGTCCAGGACTCTCTGTTGTGTTCCCTGTCAGAGCGGTCATTGGTGATAGCCGGGCACCATCTAATTCTTCTAATCTCAGGCTGGTGGAGTCTCTGGTTCATGTGGTCCTTTAGTCCTTTTGGGTGATATTTTCCTTGTGTCTTTGGTTTTCTTCATTCTCTTCTGCTTCAAGTGGAATAGGACAAATTGATGTATCTTAGATAGCTGCTCACAAGCTTTTAAGACCCCAGACACCACTCACTAAAGTGGGATATAGAACATTTTCTTAACAAACTTTGTTATGCCAGTTGACCTAGATGTCCCCTGAAATTGGCTGCAACCTCTACAGAAGCAGATCGCCAGGTCTTTGTCCTGCAGAACAGCTGGGTGGGTTTGAACTGCCAACCTTTCGGTTAGCAGCCACGTGCTTAACCATTATGCCATAAGGGCTCCTTCCAAACATGCTAGGTGCTTATTAAATATTGGCTAAATGACTAAATGAGCCCTAGCTGGCACCTGTCCCATAGGAGCTCACACTCAGCACCCCAGTCCAAAATTTGTGCCCCCTCTGCAGTGGCCACCACGGACCAAACACTTGCTGAGCTCTGTGCTTACATATATTGTTTCGTTTAATTCTCATGACCACCCTATAAACTACAAGCACTATTATTATGGTCATTTTACAGATGAGAGAACTGAGATGAAATACTTTGCCCAAAAGCACATGATTTATACATGGGGGAGCTGGGATTAGAATCCAGACAGTCTGGTTCCTCTGACAGCCCTTTGTAAGGAGTGACGATGAGGAGGAACATCTGCTGGGAAACCACGTTCTAATCCTAGGCAACTCAAGGAGCCCTGTTAGCACAATGTTTAAGCGCTCAGCTGCTAATGAAAAGGTTGGTGGTTCGAATCCACCTAGCAGCTTTGTGGGAAAAAGACCTAGAGATCTGTTCCCGTAAAGATTACTGCCCAGAAAACCTATGGGGCAGTCCTACTTTGTCACATGGGGTTGATATGAGTCAGAATCAACTCGACAGCACCTGACAATAACTGCGTAGCCAAGTACAGGCAGGTAGGGGTGAATGCCATTGCCTGAATAAGCAAACACAAGAAGATAGGTGTCCTTTTCTTCCCCTCTACAACTGAAGGCATAAGAAATGGTATGAGAAGGAAAAAAAGAGAGAGAGAGAAAGAAAAAAAGCCCCTCCTGACACCTTTGAAAGAGAAAGATAGGATTTTTACTTTTTTTTTTTTTTTTAACCAGAGAGGTTTCCAGGGACCTCCACATCCCTGCTGACCTGGAGACCCTGGGTCAGCGGTCAAGCAGGAGGGCTTACCCAGGAGAGGCCTCTGCCACTCCAGCCACCTCCCCTGCCAAGTGCTTCCTCCCTCAGGACAAAAATAGGCGCTGCTACAATAACGGAGACCAGAAGTTCTTCAATCCATGGTTTCCTGTCTGAGGCCGCCAGGTAGCAGGGTCCATTGGGAATGAACAACGTGCTCTGTGAGGCGAGCCTGTATTTATTTTTGTTGTTTGTGAGGGCTTTTTAGTTTTTACTATTATTGCTTTGGAGGTGAAGACATTTGTTGGACAACCAAGAAAGTTTTTTGAGAAGAGGCAACTGGCCAGGTCTGGACTAGGTTTCCACATGGGCTTTCTGCTCACCTCCATTCAGGGTGAGGTGCAGGGAGCAGGTGGGGTGGAAAGTGCTTCCTGGGCTGGGCAGGAGTGGCTCCGAAGGGTCTGGAACACATAACTCCTTTGTATGACACCTCAACTGTCTAGATTGTGGCAAGGATCTAAGACAGGGCTTGGCAAACTTTGATCCACAGACCAAGCCCAGCCATAAGGCTGTTTTTGCAAATATAGTTGTATTGGAACACGGTCGCACCCAATCGTTTGCTCATTGCCTATGGCTACGTTTGTGTTGCAGCCACAGAGTTGAGTAGTTGCTACATGTACTGTATTGGCTGCAAATCCTAAAAGGTTTATTCTCTGGTCCTTTACAGAAAAAAAAATTTCCAAACACCGATATAAACAGAAAAAAAAAAAAAAAAAGCCCTGAAGAGTTAAAAGCAGGTAGCAAAAACCCTGAAGCTCATTCACTTTCATCATCCGAGAGCCGTCTAGTTCCACACACAGAACGTTGTATAGTTCTTCCAACATAGTTCCTCTGGAGCTTCCGTTTCTTCAGCTGCTGAACCTACATTGCAAGGCTGTTGTGAGGGTCAAACTATAAATCAGGTCATAGAATGAAAGCTATGTGTAAATTGAAAATGTTCTACGGTGGTGAAGTGGCCTTCCTAAGTGGCAGAGTTTCATCTGAGAGCCAGTACACTCTCCTCAGAATGGGTGAACTTGACCGTGTCATAGTTACTTAGTCCTGCTATAACAGAAATACCATAAGTGGATGGCTTCAACCAACAGAAGTTTATTCTCTTACAGTATAGTAGGCTAGAAGTCCAAATTCAGGGTGCCAGCTCCAGGGGAAGGCTTTTTCTCTTTCTTGGCTCTGGGGGAAAGTCCTTGTCATCAACCTTCCCCAGATGAGGAGCTTCTCAGTGCAGGGACCCCGGGTCCAAAGGATGCACTATGCTCCTGGCTCTTGTTTCTTGATGGTATGAGGTCCTCATGTCTTTCCACTCGCTTCTCTCTTTTATATCTCAAAAGAGATTGGCTTAAGATGCAACCTAATCTTGTAGATTGAGTCCTGCCTCATTAGCAGAACTGCCTCTAATCCTGCCTCATTAACATCATAGAGGTAGGATTTACAACATAGGAAAATCACATCAGATGACAGAATGGTGGACAGTCACACAATACTGGGAATCATGGATTAGCCAAGTTGGCACACATATTTTTTGGGGACACAATTCAATCCATAACAGGTCCCTTCTCTGTGGTTTTGGGAGGGTGGGATGGGTGGAGATTCTGTTGGATTTTCTCTCAGTTCCTTCTGAGACTGAGATTTGAAAAAGTAGCCGTCTGTCTGCCATAGATTTTATTCTGGGCCTAGAGCTGCCTCTGTTCCCACACCTCACCACTGTGCTTGAAGCCCACTCCCACCCACTCCAGCCCTCTCACCTGGAGTGTCCTTCCTCCTCCCTTGCCCACATCTGCCCTGCTCATGGCCCAGTTCAAATTTCACCTCTGAAACCATGCAAGAGAGATCAGACCATATCAGCCCTTGGAGATTTCTCCATCCTTGGAAGCTTGAAGAACTTGATTCTAGGCCAGTTTTGAGTCTCTCCAGGTGGTTCATGCCTTTCTCTGTTTGCGCTTCCTAAGGAGGGAGATCTCAAACTGGGTTTGGGGATGGCTAGGGAGGTGGACCTGCAGGAAGACAGGCCCTTGCGAAGAGACGGCATGGTGTTAAGGGCTGGTGTGATGTAGTGAATTACTTAATATGACCCTTCTAGCCATAGTCTTTGTGACTCCAACACAATGATTGGGTGGGACTATGCAAATGTGATGCTTGTGGCCCACCAAGGGATTGGACAGCTTGCTGCTAATGCAAATAATGTGCATAGGACCCCCGTGGGAGTGGGGTCATGCAAATAAGTTGTATGGAACCTTGTAGGGGATTGATCAGTTTTGCCATTCTGCTGGGCTTAAAATCAGAGCCAACCCCAGAGCAGAGAGGGCACCTCACTACCACTAAGAAGAAGAGCCAGGAGTAGAGTGCATCCTTTGGACCTGGGACGCCTGAGCTGAGAACCTCCTAGACCCATGAAAAGAGAGAGAGAACTGTAACACCAGAGATGGTGAGGAGCAGCAGCAAGTGTAACAGAGAAGCAACAGCAAGCACGGCAGAGCAACAGCAGCAGCAGAACCAGGAGACCGGCACGAAGGCAGTTCTAGCCCACTGAGTGAGGTGGCTACAGTGGTCTTGGTGACCCACAGGGTGAGAAAGCTGAGAGCCTTTGGGCAGGAGGCTTGCTGGCAGAGTGGAGTGCCTCCAGGTACTTGGCAGAGCTAGTCTCGAAGACTCACTTGTTCGAGACAGCTGAGTGCCTTTGGGCCAAGGCTTACTGGTGGAGTATGGTGCCTCCAGGCACTTACTGGCAGAGCTAAAGGGCTTTGTAACGCTTGACCGAGCAGGGCAGAGGCCAGGCCTGAGCAAGGGCCAAGGGCTGAGAGAGGAGTCTGTCCTCAGGGGGCTGAGAAGAGACTGTCCTCAGGGGACCGAGAGGAGCCCCACATGGCCAAGAGGAGCTGAGATAGCTGTCCTACACTGAAGGTGGGAGACGTTGCCTACATGCTTCCTGGTCCTGATCCCAAGTTGTAACCCGTTGATCTTGATTCCGAGTTGTAACCCATTACTTCCTAATAAACCCTGTAACTGTGAGTATGGTCTGTGAGTTCTGTGTGGCCATTGCAGCGAATCATCAAACCCAGCAGAGAAGTAGAGAGTTCCATGGGAGGGATGGCTGGTGTCAGAATTTGTGAAGCCGTTGAAGAGAGGAGGTATGTCTGACCTCCCCCTCACAGGAATCAGCTTTGGGCTGATGTTGATCTTGATTCTCCTCCCCTTCGTGAAGTTAGATGAGGAGATCTGGCGCTGCTGCCATGCCGTTTTTACAGGTGGGCGAAGGAGGCTGATGGGGGTGAGGAGCCTAGGATCATCAAGGGATATTTCCATATTTCCGTAAGTAGAGAGGGCAATTGGCAGAGGCCCTCAAGGCCTTTGAACCTGCCCAAATAGGGACTGGCCCGATGGTGTTATGCAGGAAAATGCATCATAGAAGGAGGACTTGGGAAGCGGAGGGCTAGGGCTGACCAGTCCATGTGCCCTCCTCCTGCAGACTGGTGGAGAATTCCTAGGCTGTACACATCTCCCCTTAGTGGCCAGGGAGGAAACTTTGTTAGTTTTTCAGGGACAGGCTAGGGTACCTTACAAAGAGGACTTGTCCCCAGTGGAGAGCTCATCTTTTCCGTGCCTTCATCAGGCCAGACCTTACCCAGAATCCCTTGGTGTGTGCCAGAGACCTTGACCAGTCAGGTGGGCAGGGTGTTGAGGTCAGCATGAGATGGGGAGCCCTTGGGGGGCAGTAGGCCCAAGTCAGACCAGACTGAAGACCACCTTCTTCAAGGTCTTGGCTAAGCCAAGGACATCTTAAAGGGAACTGGAGCTGCCTCACTCAGCCGTGCTGGTGGAAGGAGCTGAGTGGGGGAGGGGAAGGTATTGTCGGGGTGTGAAGCATCCATTAGCCCTTTATTAGCCGGTGTGCCGTTTCTGGCCACCTTCTCCTTCCTGGCGGCTGCGAGTTTGGAGGCGGAGAAGCCCGGTTATTTTCGTTTACCCAGCTTCTCTCACCAGGAACTACAGCCGGCAGAGGGGCTGGGGGAGGACAGGGCTACGTGCTGTCCAGCAGGCATTTGTGAATGGGCCCCAGCTCCCAGGCCGCCCTGTCGGCAGGCCACCCCCCCTCCCCGGACACGCCGACTGTCGCTGGCTGGACATGGGTTTTTCTAGCAATGCAGTGTACTCTGGCCAGGCAGGAGGAAGCTTTCTTCTGGCCCAAGAACAATAGCAGGGTCAGCCCGGGGACCTCCCTCCTACACCCTCTTCCTTCCATTGTGAGCTGCTGCACAATCCCAGGCCGCTCGGGTCTGCACGGCCGGGGGCCGAGCCCAGGAGAGAGTAGCAGTGTGTGACACCTCCATTCGTGGCCTCTGCTTCCCAGGCTGGACCTGGGTTCAGAAGGCAGCAGATGGACAAACAGATCAAGTGTGTGTGAGTGGCCACAGGGTCCTGGTGCTCAGCAAGGGGCTGCCAGCTGGGTGAGGTCACTGGCTGGATGACACTCCTGCCCCTACTCCCATTATACAGATAGGGAAACTGAGATCCAGAAAGGTAATGGGTTTACCAAACTTCTTATTGTTCTGCTTCACAACTCTTCACTGATTGCCAGTGGGGAAACCCAAGACTTTCCAGCCTGATCCAAAAGGTCACCCAGCCCCTGCTGGCCTTCCAGGTGTCTCCTGTGATTTCCAGCTTATCTGTGCTCCAGCCATGGTGGCTGATGGATGCCCTTGATGCAGCGCTGGGCTCCTGCCTTAAAGGTCCTTCTTCCCACATCTGCCTGCCTGTCTGCCTGCCGCACACCTGCTCTTTAAAGGCTCTGCTCAAAGGTCACCTCCTTCATGATGCCTTCCCTGATAACCCACCTCTCCCATGTGCTGTAGTTTGTTGATTCACCTTGGGGTCCTCCAACACTTAATATATGCTGACATTTTTGAAGGGTTGTTGTTAGCTGCCATCAAGCTGGACCCCAACTCATGACAACCCCATGCATAGCAGAACAAAATGCTGCCTGGTCCTGTGCCATCCTCATGATGAGTTGTGGATGTGGCCGTGATGAGTAAGGTTTTCACTGACTGATTTTTGGAAGTGGATTGCCAGGCTTTTCTTCCTGGTTCATCTTAGTCTAGAAGCTTTTCAGAAACCTGTCCAGCATCCTAGCAATATGCAAGCCTCCACTGACAAATGGGTGGTGGCTGCACAAGAGGTGCATTGGCCAGGAATCAAACCCATTTCTCCCTCATGGAAGGCAAGAATACTACCACGGAACCACTAAATTCCTGTTTTTGAAGAGTTGTTGTTGTGTACCATCGAGTTGATTATGACACACAATGATCCTACAGGACGGAGTGGAACTGCCTCATCGGGTTTCGAAGGCTGTAATCTTTACAGAAGCAGACTGCCATGTCCCAAGGAGCAGCTGGTAGGTTCGAACTGCTGATCTTTAGGTTTGCAGCTGAGCACTTAACCACTGCACCACTAGGTCTCCTTTTTGAAGAGTACAGGCAAGTTATTTTTAGAATATCTATCGATTTGGGTTTGTTTGATTAAATTCATGTGCATTTAGAAGGAATGCCAGGGCAGAAGTGTGGTGTCCTTCCCAGTGCATCCTGTTAGGAGGCACAAGATGTCGGTTTGGTGGTGTAACATTGGCCGCTTGGTTCAGGCAGTGGCTGTCAGGCTTCTCTCCTGTGAAGTCACTGTCTTCCCCTTTGTAGTGAATAAGTATCTTGCAGGGAGGTATTTGAGACTCTGTAAATATAATATTCCTGATAATACGCTTACCTACTAGTTTTAGCATTCATTGATGATTCTTGCCTGAAACAATTATCATTCTGGTTGGCAAATGGTGATTTTTCTAATTCTGCCTACATTTATTAGTTAGCTTTCTACTGTAAGGAAGAGCTTTTACTTCTTCCCCATCTACCCATCTATCTACCTGTCTAAGAAGCCCTGGTGGCACACTGGTTAAGCATTCATCTGCTAACCAAAAGGTCAATGGTTTGAACCCACCAGCTGCATCACAGAAGAAAGATTTGACAATCTGCTTCCATAAAGATTACAGCCTTGGAAACCCTATGAGGCAACTGTACTCTGTCCTATAGAGTTACTATGAGTCAGAATGGACTTCAAGGCAACGGGTTTGGGTTTTGGATCTCCCTATCTGCATGCGGAAGCCGGACAATGAATAAGGAAGACTGAGGAAGAATTGACGCCTTAGAATTGTGATGCTGGCAAAGAATATTGAATATACCGTGGACTGCCAAAAGAACGAACAAATCTGTCTTGGAAGAAGCGCAACCAGAATGCTCCTTAGAAGCAAGGATCGCGAGTCTATGTCTCATATACTTTGGACATGTTATCAGGAGGAATCAGTCCCTGGAGAAGGACACCATGCTTGGTAAAATAAAGGGTCAATGAAAAAGAGGAAGACCCTCAATGAGGTGGATTGACACAGTGGCTGCAACAATGGGCTCAAGTGTAACAATGATTGTGAGGATGGCACAGCACCGGGCAGTGTTTCGTTCTGTTGTACGTGGAATCTCTATATGTCGGAAGCGACTTGACGGCACCTAACAACAACGTCTATCTACCTATCTACCTGACTACCTTTCTATCTATCCGTCTGTCTGTCTACCTACCTATGTCTTAACTTGTGAATTTTATTATAAGGGTTATAACTCATTACTATAATGATTTATTTTGATACCCAAGTTATCCCAGATTTGACCAGAAGGAGCCCCTTCGAACTGGTTTCTGTGTAATTTGGGAAGGTCCTCGTTATTCTTTGAACTCTTCCTTACTTTCTGGCACAAGTTGTTCCAGGCTTATCTTGTGTTGTCCTCACCGCAGCCTTGGGATCCACCATTTATCCAAGAAGCCCTGGTATTTTTCAGTGAATGGTTTTTAGAAACCAAGACCTGGGTGCTAAGTGTGCTCACTGCTGTTCACTCCCCATGTGTTGTTGACATCTCCTCTCTCCCAACCTCTGTGTGCCCGTGTGTTCTTGTTCAGCTTCTTCAGAAAATAAACGTCTAAGTTTTTCTCTGGGAGCAGGGACTAAAGGGTAGTGATATGGCTGTGTGGGGACAGGGAGGGGGCTTGGGGAGTCCCCATATACAGACTTTCATCCAGTTCTGCTGTTTGGTCCCAGCTCCCCAGCCCTGCCTTTTGTGGCACTTGCTGCCTCAGCTCTGAACTCCCTGGAGGTTGGCAGTATTCCTCTTGTAAACACTTAGGTTGTCCTTTTCCCACCCTGCCAAGTTACCTGTTCCTCCTCCGTTCACTTTGTCTTCCCAAAGTCTCTTTTCTTACCCTCTCTGCTTTTGTATGTTTTTACCCTCCTTAATCACAGGGGTGGGGGCATTGAAATAAATGGATGTGGCCAATCCACTGTGTTAAGTCAAAAGTCAGATTTGGTTGATTTAAATAATTGTGGAAGCAGCAAGAATGTTGTAGGTGAGACTGAGCTTGGTGTGCTTGTCAGGAGCAGCAACTGGAGCAAATGTTTACATTTGGGAGTCCAGGGAGAAAGTAGCCTGGAGAAAGAGTCTGGGCAGGAGAAATGGCACGTGGCCAAGGCCCTGGGCATGTTGGCACTGGGGTCAGAGTATAAAAGGGGCAACAGATGTTCCTGAATGCCAATAGGTTTTTTTCTTTCCTGTCATTCAAA
The DNA here is from genome assembly GCF_030014295.1 of Loxodonta africana. NCBI lineage: Eukaryota > Metazoa > Chordata > Mammalia > Proboscidea > Elephantidae > Loxodonta > Loxodonta africana. The sequence continues at coordinate 58,659,075 of NC_087352.1, read as the reverse complement.
GAACTCTAGAAGGATACACACACACACACACAAACACACACACACACACACACACACACATACACAGCCCTCAGCTTTACCAACCAGGAGAAGGGCAGACTAAACAGAGAAGGAACCCCCCACCAGCTTTGAGGGGTCTTAGAAAAATCTCTGTTTGATTCAGACCATACAGAGAAACTTGCTTCCCATGTGAGAGCCACCAGGGCGAGTGTGCTCTGGGACCCAAGAAGAAGCCTTCATTGTCCTTTGCCCTTCTAGTATTTCAGCCACACCTTGCATAGCTTTGTAGGTCACCCCTTCAGTGGGAAAGACTCTTCCCCAGCAAACCTCCAGGGTCCTGAGAGCAGGGCTCTCCTCTTGCACCATACCTGGGACACAGCTAGGCATATGGCTGGAGCTCCATAAATCACAGAACCATAGAAGAGTTGCTAAAATGCCAGAGCAAATGTGTGAGCCGGCTGTGTGCAAAGAGAGAAGCAAAGTGGCATCTTATTGCTGCTGAGATTCTGTGGAGGGTCTCTCTCCCTCCATAGCGCCCATGCCAGCGTTCCTGAGCCTCTCCCCTCAGCTCTGCTAAGAAATGTGACCCCCCACCCCATGGTAGACTTGTTCCAGGAGGCCTGTTATAAAGGACAAGCTGTCCCTGCATTCTGCCAATTCATATTTCAACAATCCTTGCATTCTGCAATTCCTGAAAATCGTTTGAATAGAACTTCTGGTAGCTGCGGTCTTCTTACCTGGGAGTCCCTGCTTGTTTCTGGAAATGTTTAAATAAGCGAGTATACCTTTAAGGGAATACAGGGCAGTTTTTCTAGCATAATGCCTAGTGATAATGGGTTGTCACCCCAAAGACTTAGCCGTGGCTGGTGGAGGGGTTGTTCTGTGCTGGACTCTGTCAGCCACCACTTGTCTCCGGGAAGGCAAAGCCCTGAAGGGCAAGGACTCTGTACATATCCTTATTACCTGGAAGCCCTCCATTTCCTGTCTATCACTGGCAAGGATAGACAAGTTGTCCCCTCAGGCTCTCATGTACAGGATAAAGCTGAGGTATACTTGGGTAAGGGGTGGTGAAGGGGAAAGTGTCAGATAAGGGCAGACTCAAAAGTAGGAGACACTAAAGAACAGGTCCATCAACCAACCAGAGAGAACGTGGGCAGCTGGTCTGCCTCGCACTGGTGCCCAGGGCAAGGAGCAGCCAGCATTGGGTGGTGGAGTGAGAGCTGGCCTTTCTTCCTGGGTCCTGAAGACCACCTAGTCAACATTCCAAACTACAAGGAAGCACATTCTAAACAAACCATTCTGAACAGGGAAACTGAGACCTGCCCCCCGCCCATGAAGAAGTGCTGTACCCAAGGGCACAAAGCTAATTCAGTGGTACATTTGGGGTCCAGGATCCCTAGGTTGCTGCTTTTCCCACACATCCTACAGTTTCTTTAGGATGAATTCTAATGACTGGTCTTTTTATAAGACTCCCAGGACATCTGTTTAATAATTTATTCTAAAATTTCACTAAGGATCAGCATCAAGTAGGTGTCTTTGAAAAGGCTTCATCACTAAAGTGTCTGCATTGTAAAACATTCTGTGGGAAGGAAATTAGGAAAGAAAAGGAAAAGAGGGAAGGAAATTGCAATCCAAGCTGCCTCTCCGTTAGCCCTCCCTCCCCGAAGTAAACCAGAACAGCAAGGCCACATAAGCTGCTAACCGCAGCCCTGACCCCACAACCAGGCACGCCTGAGGCCTTCTCCTCAGCCAGGCAGTGTCAGGGGAGGGTTCATAAATACCATGGAGGGGAGATTTTCTGTCAGTCGTGTTTGTTCTCTCACTAGTCTCCAGGTCTAAATACTGCGCCACCTGGCAGGGTTGAGAGTTCTTTTTCAGCCTTGATGGCAGTGAGTTTGGTTTTGGTTAGAGAGGGCTTTTAGGAAAGTGTTTAGTATAGGTACCAGCCCACCAGGAGCCCTGGGGAGCGGTGGTTAAGTGCTCAACTGCTAACCGAAAGGTTGGTGGCTTGAACCCACCAGTTGCTCCCCGGGAGAAAGATGTGGCAGCCTGCTTCTGTAAAGGCTTATAGCCTTGGCAACCCTGTGGGGCAGTTCTACTCTGTCATACAGGGTTGCTATGAATCGGAATAGACTTGACAGCAGTGGGTTTGGTTTTTTGGTTACCAGCTTGCCAGTATCCAGTATGACAACTTTGTGCAAATTAGAAAGAAGTGCCCCTTCTTCAACACACCAGACTGCCTCTTATTAAGAGGGACAGATTACCCAATAAGCAAGGTATGCACGGGCTTACTTGTGTTTTCTTACTAATCTTAGCGCACAATTCCACCGGTTTTTCACCACAAAGATTTGGCAAAACCTATGTGAAATTGTGCACTACAGATTAGTAAGTAAGCACAAATAAGCCTGTGTATACGTTGCTTACTGGTTAATCCACCCTTGTGCCTCTGTCTTAAATTGTATTCCAAACTATTCAAATCTGAAACAACTGGGTGTGAGGGCTATCTCTGGAGCTATTCGAAGCGGGTGTAAGCAACAGTTGATTCCTCACTTCAGTAAATGCCATGTACAGAAGCTTGAGTTGAATACCTCGGTCACTCAGGCTTCTTACAGAAGCCCAGACGTTGAGTTTAGAACATTTCCCACTGAAGAGAACCCGCTGTTGGAGGGTGATATCTAACAGCCAAGAGTAACCCGCTGTGCTTGTTTTAGAAAGAAGGAGTCACATGGCCATAGACTGTTATACCTGGAAGGAACTTTGAAGGTCGTCTAGGCTAGTTCCTTTCATTTTGCAGTTGGGGAAACTAAAGCCCACCTAGACCTTGCCACTGACTCTCAGCACACAGCTTCTACTCACCAGTACAGAGGAGATGAGCTGAAGGTCAGAGGCTCTGGTGAAATCAGAGGGTCTCCAGACACAGAAGACACTCCTGGAGTCCAGGAGGGCTTAGTGCGAAGGGATTTGCAGAGAAGAAAAGGAGCTGCCAGATTCCCCAAATGCTCCGTGTGTTTGAGAAAGACACTGGTGGGCGGCCCTGTTCACCTCTTTCTGGCAAGGGCCATCTGCTCAACACATATATTCTTTTATGGAAGCATGAGTTGTATTTGATAATGTAAATCAGTAGTATAGGATTCACTTCAAGGATTTCATTGTAAAGACCCTCAGCAAAGTTGGCTATAAGAAGCAAACGGCCTAACAGCAGAATCTTTATAGGCTTGCCCCACACATCCTACCTCAGTGATGGCCCAACTGAGGCACAGTGGCTGGTCAGGAGCTGCTCATGCAAGGGGCACACATACACACAGTAAACCCCAAATGCCTGCCCAATTATTCTCTCAACATGTCAGAAATTTTTGGAACAGTTGTTAACCTATAACCTTGTAGGTCTTCTCATTGCCCTCTAGGGAACCATCTCCAGCTTCAAAGTGTACCTCCAGGTCAAAGCAGAAACATTTGCTTGGCAAGAGAAAGAGAAGATGTTCCTTTATGGGCCTTTCCTGGCAGCAAGAAAAAGGACCTTGTTCCAACAGGCTGGTGCGTGATGTGGTCAAGGAAACACATTACTCCACCTTAGCGGGGTCTTCTCAGGACACCCAAAGGGCGGCATCAGGCGGCTGACTGTGTGGGTCAGGCAGGCCTTCAGGTTGGGCAGGATGTCCATCCACTGGAGGAGGAAACCTGATTGGTTAAAGATACAGGGTCAGACAATCCAAGCCTGTGAGTGGGGAGCCAGGGAAGAAGCCTTGCTGAGGCACTGGGGAAACTGGACCAGGGGAAACCTCTCTGGGCTGCAAGAAGAGATGACCCAAACGCCTTGGAGCAATTCAAAGAATCAAAAGCTAGTGACCAGGATGGTACCCGGCTACCATTACCGAATGTTTTGATTAAAGATTGTATACAAGAATCCTGATCAAAATGGGGAAAATGCAGAAGAGAATTTCAAATTTTTATGGAATCCAGACTTTCTAGAGCCACTGAGGCTGGATGAACCTCTGAAACTATTGCCCTGTGATAATCTTTAAAACTTAAACCAAAAAAACCTTCTGAAGTCTTCTTTAAACCAAATAATAGTTTAGCTTAATTAGTAAAGAATGTCTGCCTTAAGCATCGTGTTCTTTTAAAGAACTATATGGGATCAAATTGACAACAGCAAATTGAAAGATTAGGTAGGAAAGTTTTGGGGCAGTGAGTTTATGTTAATGGGGGAGGAACAGTTCAGAAAAGGAGGGTGAGAATGGTTATACAACTTGAAGAACGTAATTAATGTCACTGTTGAATTGGTGTATTTTCTGCTGAGCATATTCTCAATAATGGCACAAATAAAATAAACTATTAAAAAAACAAAAAGTTAGTGACCAGGAAGAACGTTTTATTCCTTATAGTCCCATTAAGCCTGGTGTGAAACTGCATCATCTCCGGCACAGCAGAGCAGAAAATCTTATTTCGGGGCCTCTGAAACCCTCTGGTGCAGTGTCCCAACTCTCACTCCTTGCTGCACATTAGAATCATTTGAGGAGCTTTAAAAAAAAAAAAAAAAAAAACCCATGCCTGGCCCCCATCCTAGACAGTTTAACAAAATCTCTAGGCAGTGGGCTCTGGGCATCAAGAATTTTAAAGGTGGCTCTCTAATGTGCAGCCAGGGCCAAGAGCCTCCGCCCTGGGTGTTAATGACTTGTCCCGTCTCCGTGTTCTGTAATGTGTTTGCATCATAGAAGGGCACAGGGTTAGCCAGGGCTTATCCAAAATGATAAAACATTAGTTCAGCGACCTCTCTCCAGGTCTGCTTGATATTAATCACACCCTGCCTTGCACAATATTTGGTTATTTTCTCTACAAGAGTGTGTAGGGTTCCTTGAGAGCAGGAAGTGTGTATCATTTGCCATTGTGTTTCTCACTGATGATGTTCGGTGTCCTGTCGCCGACCTTCTGTCCTTCACCAAAACCAGTTGATTTTATTCTTAAACATTTCTGTATGCTGCTCCTCCCATCCCCTCTGCTCTCCTAATCCTGGTTTAGCCCTAGTCATCTCTTGTCTATTGTGATAACCTGCTAACTTACTTCCTCTGTGTTTTGTTTGGTTTAAATAGATAAGTAGATAGCTGTCGTCAAGTTGACTCTGATTCATGATGAGCTTATATACAACAGAACAAGACATTGCCCGGTCCTGCATCGTCCTCAGGATCGCCAACTAGTTCAAGTCCATTGTTGTAGCTACTGTGCCAATCAGCCTCACCAAGGGTCTCCCATGCCCTCGCTGATCCTCTACTTCACCAAACACAATGTCCTCCTCTGGCATTCAAAGCAAGCAAGCCAGACAATGTTCTGTTATGATCATAGGGTTTTCATTGGCTGATTGTTGGAAGTAGATTGCCAGGCCTTTCTTCCTCATCTGTCTTAATCTGGAAGGCTCACTGAAACCTGTCCACCATAGGTGGCCCTGTTGGGATTTGAAATACTGGTGGTATAGCTTCTAGCATCATAACAACATGCAAGCCACCAGAGTACGACAGACTGACAGATGGGTGGTGGGTGTTTTATTTACCTGTTGCTGTCAAGTTGATTCTGATTCATGGTGGCCCCATGTGTTACAGAGTAGACCTGCACCATAGGGTTTTCTTGGCTGTACTCTTTATAGAAGCAGATTGCCAAGCCTTTCTTCCATGGTGTTGCTGGATGGGTTGAACTGCCCTTAAATCCGTCTACCACATAACCTTATCATGATCTTTAAAGTACACAGATCTAGCTATTTTACTAATTTGCTTAAGCCTTTCCCTACCTCCCCATCACACATAGCACCAAGCTCCTGGACATAAGACAGCTCATGAAAACCGTGATGGTGTAGTGGTTAAAAGCTATGGCTGCTAAACAAAAGAGTCGGCAGTTCAGATCCACAAGGCACTCCTTGGAAACCCTATGGGGCAGTTCTTCTCTGTCCTATAGGGTTGCAATGAGTCAGAATCAACTCAACAGCCATGGGTTTTTTTTTTGTATGGGGGCTCATTGGTGCCGTCTGGAGTCATTCGACCAAGTATGACTGCACACGTGCTTGGGAGCAGGGCAGGCATAATGGTGGCGACACTGGCTTCTTTCATCAGTATTTTTATAAAGGGAGTTGAGTGAAGGAAATGTCTTGGAATAGACAATCTTCCTAAACTCCCCCAAAATAACTTCAGTGGAAACAATTGTGGTAACGTCCACTCTGCAGTTATTGTTTCAGTTCGACTGCAACCTGGGAAAACCTCCTGGCATTTCTAAGTCAACTGGGAATCAACTAGACTTCCAGAGGCCCAGAAACAAAGGGATCGCGCTCAAGAGCCGCTCTGGGTGTTCGTGGCCCACTGGTCCCAAAGACAATCCCAGGGCTTGTGTATAGTTTAGCTTTTCCTCTCTCCTGCCCTTTGAGGGACATGTTTACTAGAGGCCTTTGTAGTTTCCCGTAGATGGCTTTTTCTAAAAAAAAAATAAATAATAATTTGTTTTATTTTTGTTATTGTTGTTGAGAATATACACAGCAAAACAAACACCAGTTCAACAGTTTCTACACGTACAATTCCGTGACACTGATTACATTCTTTGAATTACGCAACCATTCTCACCCTCCTTTTCTGAGTTGTTCCTCCCCCATTGACATAAACTCTCTGCCCCCTAAGTTTCCTATCTAGTCTTTTGAGTTGCTGTTGTCAATTTATTCCCATATAGGTGGATTTTAAACAAGCATAATGCTCAAGGCAGACATTCTTTACTAGTTAAGCTAAACTATTGTTGGTTTTAAGAAGACTTCAGGGTCCCATAGATAACTTTTGGAGGATTATTACTAAAAGAATATGTTATAAGTATACTTGTTGTTACAGTTAGAGGCCACTGAGTTAGTTTTCAACTCATAGTGACTGTGCAACAGAGTAGAACTGCCACCATCAGGTTTCCTAGGCTGTAATCTTGACGGGAACAGATCAGCAGATCTTTCTCCTGTGGAGCTGCTGGGTGGATTTGAACCACTGGCCTTTAGGCTTGCAGCTGAACACTTAACCACTGTACCACCAGGGCTCCCTGTAAGTACACTTAAGGTTCAAGACTTCCCTCCAATCAGTTGTACAGCCCAGTATCCCGGATCTGACACCTCAGAATCCTCTGTGACTCTCTTACCACCCCACCAAGTCTAACCAGTCCCCTCCTTTGAAATGTCTTTCTCCAGCCCTCACTCAGCTACTAGATCCAGGTGTTCCTCACCCAGGCCAGGCAATAGCCCCCCATCTGCTCGGCCTGCCTCACTTCTGCTTCTCTTGCCAGTCTGCCCCCAAAGGAACTGTCCTGTGTACTTTTGCTCAGTCCTATCTCCCATCACCTCCCTCCCTGACTCAAGAGGCAACTCCAGCTCTTCAAGGTCTTCTGGACACAAAGTCTAAAGTCCTCTGTGGGGCATCCATGGTCTCCTGGGATCTTCCTTCACTTCCCCATCCATCCTCATCATCCACTGCCCCTTAATCATTGTCCCAAATGTTCCAAGAAAGCCCTATTTTCCTGTCATTTTATCCTTTTCAAGACCTCAGCTTGTTAACTACGTGACTAAATATGATTAAAGGTCCTGGGTGGTGCAAACAGTTTGTGCTTGACTACTGACCTAAAGCTTGGCAGTTCAGACCCACCCAGCAGTGTTATGGAAGAAAGGCCTGGTGACCTGCTTCAGTAAAGATTACAGCCAAGAAAACCCTATGGGGCATTTCTACGCTGTAATACATGAGGTTGCCAGGAGTCAGAATCAACTCAATGGCAACAGGTAAATATGATTTAATTTTTGTCATTTTGTGAAAAACCCTCTTCCAGACTACTGGTTCTTATTTTTGACTCACTGTACACAAAGACCAGGTTTCTTCTTTTCCTCTCTAGTCAGCCTTAGGAGCCCTCTGTGCTACCTCAGTGTCTCTAATCCTCCGCTTCCTCAGAATCTCTCTTGTTTTCCCCTTCTTCTAAGAAGCGTTTTCTAATTACTGTGCTGGAACATTCTAGAACCTTTTCTTTCTCAGAACATGGTACACTACAGCAGTGCTTCTCAAACTTTAATGGGTAGTCTAGGTCCGGTCTGGGGTGTCCAAGCTGGCAGCTGAGAGAGGAGTGGCTGCAACTTCTTGAATATCCACATTTCCTCTTCTATGCCTCTCAAGAGTTTTGATTCATCATGGATAATCTGTCATCAGGAGAAATTCAGCTGAGGGCTCACCAGGTTACTGATGAGTCTCTGGAAAGTACAAGGAGAATCCTGGGTTTGGCCATTGAGTCTCAGGATGCAGGAATCAAGACCATCACCATGCTGGATGAACAAGGGGAACAACTAAACCGTATAGGAGAAGACATGGACCAAATCAAAAAAGACATGAGAGAGGCAGAGAAGACTTTAACAGAACTCGACAAGTGCTGTGGTCTTTGTGTCTGCCCATGTAACAAGGTGAAGAACTTTGAGTCTGGTGAGGCCTCTAAGGCAACATGGGGAGATGGCGGAGACAACTCACCTAATGTAATATCTAAGCAGCCAGGCCGGGCGGCAAATGGCCAGCCTCTGCAAGCAGGCACAGGAGCAGCCAGCAGTGGATACATTAAACGTGTAACTAATGATGCCAGAGAAGATGAAATGGAGGAGAACTTGACTCAGGTGGGCAGCATCCTGGGAAATCTAAAAAACATGGCCCTGGACATGGGCAATGAGATTGAGGCTCAAAATCGACAGATAGACCGGATCACAGAAAAGGCTGACAGCAACAAAGATCGTATTGACATTGCCAATGCCAGAGCAAAGAAACTCATTGACAGCTAAAGCTACCGCTGTACTTTATCATTTATTTACTTCCCTGGCTCCTCCTTCAGAGTCATTACTTTTTCAGAGTTTTGGTCACACACTCTTCTAATTGGGAGATAATGTAAGAAGGGCCAAAGGAGTAAAAGCCCCCTTATTTTTTAATTTTCTTTTTCCTTTGAGGCCAGACTGTGCTGCTCAGCCTTCCTTCTGGTATTTTTTTCCTCAGTTCATACTCTTAGATTGGTTTTCATACATCACATATTGTGTTGTTTTTCATCCTCCTTGCTTACTTTAAGCAGGTTCTTTTGCTTTCAGGATTTGCAAAGATAGCCATGAAGAAGGAAGCTGTAGTTTGAGGGGGGAAAGGTGGCAGAGATAAGGGATTTTTACCTCAGTAACATCCTGCGGATTCCAAAGCGGAAAGTTACATAGCCACAGTAAAGGTCTCGTTGGAATTAGTTTTTAATTCAAGTCGCAGTTACTGCCAATTTAGGCTACACTTGATTTTGGAGCTTTTATGCACAACATTTTTGTTACACATCACAAATATGCAACCTCTGCTCCTAAAAGGGAAACGCTGGTGGTGCAGTGGTTAAGAATTTGGCTGCTAACCAAAGGTCGACAGTTCGAATCTACCAGGCACTCCTTGGAAACCTTATGGAGCAGTGTTCTACTCCTTCCTATGGGTCGCTATGAATCAGAATCGACTCCACAGCAGAGGGTTTGGGTTTATTTATTTATTTTAATTCCTAAAAGAGGAATAGAATGAGTTTTCTTAAACCGAGCTAATTTTCTGAACTCTTAGTGATTAACATATGTATGTGGACTTTGTGATCCCTTTTCATATTAGACCATTCAGAAACACTTTGTATAAACAAATTGCTTTTTATTTTCATATTGTTAGTAGTATCATGATCCCATATCAGGCCTGTAATTTGTTATTAGTCTTCGAAGGAAAAAAAAAAATGTAAATACATATGTGTAACATGAGAATTTCTCTCTAAAGCAGGGCTTAAAATTTTTTGGAAAAGTTTGGCAAAGTATATCAAGTGAGTTCAGATTTACCTCAATGCCGATAATTATGTTCAGATAGGAAAAAAAAAAAGAATTTATTTTGATCTCAGGTAGAAAAATAGATTGCTTTGAGTTTTACATAGCTTTAGACTTAAAAAAAAAAAAAATAGCTGAAACTTACCCCGTTTAACTAAAAGTGATGAGGTGTATTACGCCTTTGGTTTAGTTGAGCCTTATCCAGGGTAGAGTTTATTTAGATCTTGAACAGTGTTAGGAGAATCAGATTTTTATTTGTTACTTTTATTTAAAAACTAGCCTCTGCATACCACAGAGCTATTAATATGGCTTGGTTTGGCTTGGTCTTTACAATTAAATCTTGTAACTAACAATGGAATTGTTCTTTCAAATAGGTAACGTGTTTTCGTGACTTATTATTTTGAGGGCAGCAATGTAATCTGCTCTCATTTAGCCAATCAAATAAAGCAAATGTCCATAAATCAAGAAGCATTCCAACTTGGAAAGTTGCCTTTAGCACCTTTCTAATTTTCAGTGGAAATATTGACAGGATTTTTCTTTCTATGATTTGCCATGAGGTTCATTTTCATCATTACTAATCTTTTATTCATTTGGGCTTAAATACACTAGTGACTGAAAGGAAATGTTTGTGAGGGAGAACTACAGCCCACTTCCTGGAGAAGATTCAGTTAACATAGGAACTTTCAAAGGCTGGACAGGAAAATATTTCAATTCAGTGAGACTCAATTAGGCTCTCTGTAATAGCAATGCTTTAGGCTAGAAGGAGTAGTTTGGCAGATGATGGTAAATGTGTAAAGAAAGAAGGTGTAAAACAATGGGGATTGTGCTATACTTAAATCCCCTTCCTAAGGCAAAAAAAAAAAAAAAAAACATTGTTTTAATACTGTCCTGTGAAATAGTCCTGAGGATATCAATATGCTACCCCGTAATATTGTGTATCGGTTGGAAGCATGAGCTAAGGCACCAAATGGTCCGAATTTACACTTGCGCTCTGCCACCTGTGGCTGAGTGACTGTAAGCCTATTTCTGTCCCTCAGTTTCTTTGTAAAATGGGGATAAATAATTCTACCTCATAGAGTTGTTGCGAAGTCTCAACACGGTAATGCAGGTAAAGCAATTAGAAAAGTGCCTGGCAAATGTAAGAGCTTCGTAAATGATAGCTGCTATTAAAAATAACACCAACAACAAAACTTTAATGGGCATACAAACAGCATGTGGATTGGTTAGATTGTGGATTCTGATTCGGCAGGTGTGAGTGAGACCTGAACTTTCAGATTTCTAACTAGCTCCCAGGTGAAGTTGAGGTTGCTGGTCCATGGGCCACACTTCAAGTCACAGTGGCTTCCAAATTTTGCTGCACATTGGAATCCCCTGATAATTTTTAAAGATAGGGGTGGCAGTCTTCCACCCCCTAGGGTATGACCTGGGCATGGCTATTTAAAAAAATCTCCCCAGGTAGTTCCAATGTACAGCAAAGGGTGGGAGCCACTGCTTTATGGTATATAGATAATACAGATAACACTATTATTTATTTCATCTGTACTTCTCTTGTCTCCCTGCACTGACTACAAGGCCTTCAAAGGTAGGACCTCATCAAGTTTTTTCTTTTTTTGGCACAGTGATGGACAGATTGAATGTTAGGCCCTCAAGTAAAATTTTGATGATTAGTCAGTATTAATAAAGCATGCACTGCCAGTAGGGAACCATACTAGAGGTCAAGAGGGAAACAAAAATGAGAAATGAATCTTGCCAAAGGATCGTGAAATCTACGTAGTTCCATCCTTAGCCAAAGGTGACAGTCAGTGTGGCTTAATTTCAAGAGCTCTGGACATACTTCCTCCCCATCTCCACCCCTAAGGGAAAAGACAAACTCTATCTCGCAGGCTCACTCATTCAAAAACAAACCAAAACTACCACTACTGGTTTTTTCTTTTTGGTCTAAGGCAGTGATTGTCAACTTGGCTACTCTGTAGAATTACCTGGGGAGCTTTTAACATCCCTGAGCCCAGACCACACCCAGATCAATCACATCCAAGTGTCTACAATGCGACCTGGGCATCAGGATGTTTGAAAGCTCCCCAGGGGTTTTCAGTGAGCAGCCAGGGTTGCAAGCCATGATCTAAGGTTTTCATTGATATAAATGTAATTATAATCCATTTATTCTCATCTCAGGGGAACTGAGTTTGTCAGGTCCTTTCCTGAAGGCAGGTTCATATAGCAGTGAGGCGGAGAGTGTAGGGGAAGGGCCCAGAATGGGAAGATGGGCTGCTGCAAGAGGCATTTGGCATTCCAAACAGTTCCCTAGAGCAGGGGTTGACGAACTATGGCCTGTGGGCCAAATCCAGCCCATGACTTGTTTTTTTAAATAAAGTTTTATTGGAACACAGCCACATTTATTTGTCTACATGTTGTCTATAGCTGCTTTTGCTTTGTAATGGCAGAAATACATAGTTGTGACAGAGACCATATGGTCTTCAAAGCCTAAAATATTTACTATCTGGGGTCTTTATAGAAAATGTTTGCTGACCCCTGGTCTAGAGGGTTGACTCAGCATCAACACAAATACTCAGAATTTTTACAACTACTTTTTAGACTCTTTGCAGTATTTTAGTTGCATGGAAACCCTAGTGGCGTAGTGGTTAAGTGCTATGGCTGCTAACCAAAGGGTCGGCAATTCGAATCCGCCAGGCGCTCCTCGAAACTCTATGGGCCAGTTCTACTCTGTCCTATAGGGTCTCTATGAGTCGGAATTGACTCGTCGGCACTGGGTTTGGTTTTTTGGTTGTTTTCTGAAAGCAGAGCATCTGTATTGATGTGCTGAGTCCTGGTTGAGCCAAGGTGTGGCATCAGGTGGCCAGTGCTGTGGGCTGCTGCTCTCTGGCCTCAAGCAGCCTCTTTGAATTACCCCGATGTGCCATATAGTTGTTAGTGCCTTCTCCCTGGAATCACTGGGTAGAGCAGACCATTAAGCTACTAACCAAAATGGTGGTGGATCAGATCTACTCAGAGATGCCTTGGAAGGCAGGCCCAGAGACCTACTTCTGAAAGATCACAGCCATTCAAGACCGCATGGGGAAGTTCTACTTGTAAAAATATGGGGTTGCCATGAACCAGAATCATCCTGATGGCCACTGATCTTCTCTGCGGGCGGTAAGGTGGGGGAGTTAGGAGGCTGGACAGCAAAGTGGATAGCCTGGAGGAGGTGGACAGACTGGGCTTGGAATGCTTTGTGCCTAAAGCGCTGGAGTGAGGTGAGGAGATGCTGCAGGAGGCAGAGGCTCCGGAGATGGAGAGGAGGAGGGGATGGAAGTCCAAGCCTGAACAGAACAGAAGGAGGCAGGGGGTGGGGAGGATGGCCAGGAAGTGCCTGGGGGCTGCATGTCAATGCCCTGAGTCCAGGCTCTCAGATTCCCTTCCACTCTTTCTTGAGCCATCACTATGCTCCTGAAATTAGGTCAAATCACTGTGTACTCCAGGCACATGAAGGGAAATAGATACCAAGGAGGTCATCGGAGCTGCGATTGCTGCAATGGCTTAGGGAGCCTGTGGGCCAAAACCAGTGGCTGCCCAATTTAAGGCAACCCGTGAAGACCCTTTTTGGTGTCAGGGAGTTCTTAGTAGCCCACCTCTACACAGCGGGAGGTCAGTCCAGCTTTCCGGGAAAGGAACAAGTAATTGAATTTCTGAAATGGTAGATTTGAGAGAGAGATACAACCAGTAGCCCTAAAGTATCTGGATTCACTTTAAAAAAATAGTAAAATGGAGACAGTTATTCATTTTACCAAAGATATTTAGAGCAGGACTTGTAATTGCCTAGTACAGTTAAAAGACAATTTCACACAGAAATTTTTCTGCATACAAGCAGCTTTTTAGGAATTCATCTGTATGTACTGGTTTCTTACCTTTCTTCTTTATTGGAAATCTTAGTAAGACCATGTTGCTCATACTTTTTAATTTTTGGCAACACAGTTACCAGGGAGGTCAGCTCTTTTTGGTGTGACCATATTAATACTGAATTTGGCAGTATAGAGATGAATGCCTTAATCTGGTCAAAGGGAGCGGGAAGAAGCCAGGTGCCCTAAGAGCCCAGTTCCTGCAGCCCTGTGAACTTAGGCTTTGGATGTTAGCATTGTCCTTGGAGTGAGTCCAAGGAAACTATGACTTAAGCCAACCCGAGTAAAGAGACTTTCCTACTGGATTGTGGCAAAGTGAGAAAAACAGTGAATTTACATTTTACTTGGGGATTAGGTTCAGAAGAAAATTATCACCTTGAGTCAAAATTACTCTTGAAAACCCTTAAACTGCCCATAAAGTTCAGAATTCTTGGATTGGAGTATGTGCCTGGTACAATGTTACGTACATATAAATATATAGCATATATTCTGTTATTAAGAGCACATGAGCCCAACATACTGTTTAATGTTTGTTTCTCCCTAAGTATCTGCAGGAATTTGAGTAAATCAGACAAGCAGTTGATTGAAACTATGGTATAAAGAGCATTGCTGAAGGACCGCAATACTTGCTCCACAAAGCCTGGGACATGGCCTTGCTGCTTTTGGGTACTCCTTTGCCATGGCCTCCTTGCCCACCTGCTGCCCCCTGCCCCTGCTCCTGTTCTCTGACAGGCCAGCTCTGGCCCACCAGTGCAGGGGCAGAAAAGTGACTAACCATCCATTCACAGAGGCCCTTGAGGCATTTTCCTCCTCTGTCTGGGGCCCTGGTGGCACAGCGGTTAAGTGTTTGGATGTTGACCAAAAGCTCGGCAGTTCGAATCCACCAGACACTCCTTGGGAACCCTATGAGACAGTTCTACTCTGTCCTATAGGGTCACTAGAAGTCGGAATTGACTCAACAACAACAGAGTTTTTTTTTTTTTTTTTGTAGTGGAGTACACTATGGAATTTTAGCCTCCCTGGTAGAGGTTTTACATTTTAGATCATATAAGATAGAATCAATCTTCTAACATTTTCCTGTTGGTTCTTAGTCCCTGACCTTCAATATTCTTATCTGTTTTTCCTGTTCATTAACGTATTAACAAATAAATGTCTCTTGTATTTGACATTGCCCGGTAGATTCTTCCCAACAGGGCTGCCTTTGGGGTCATGTTTGCTCTCCATGACTCCATGGATATGAAACGATCAACCACAAAACAACAACACCTGCCGACCTCCATGGGGTTCCTGCTTCATGGGTTTGCCCAGTAGGCATGGCAGCTGGTGGCAGTGTCTGGTCCTTCTTCTGGGCCAGACTATTCATGAGGCCCTCACTCCAGGTCAGCCAGAGTTTTCTGGAAATATAAAAGTCATTTACTTACTTAGCATTTTGGGGAATGGTAGGAGCCTGATACAGGCTCATGAAGAACAAGAGAAAGGACCATGTTTTCCAAGAGGCCAAATGGAGAGTTGATGCCCAGGCATGAGGGAGGAGACAGGTGTGTCAGCTAGGAGAGAGCAAGGCTGTGGCCACAGGGTTTACCTGGCCAGTGACCAATGTGGCTGCCTCCCTGCTTGAGACCTTTCTCCACTTCTCAGCCTGAACTAGGATCCTCAGACTCTTCCAGCTCCAGTATTCCATGATTGCGCTGCCTCCTAATAAAGGCTGAACTGCTCAGTGCTGTTTGTCTACATCGTCTGCAGTCTGGGAGGCTCCTTAACACAACAGGAGGAAGACATTCTTGTATTTGTGTAACGCTTTCACTCATTTCAAAGAGCTAATATATGTGTGAGAGACAGACAACAGACCTATGAGATAGTTTAAGAAATGAAAAACCAGTTCTCTTGGAGTCTATTCCAGAGTCATGGCAATTCCATGTGTAACAGAGTAGAACTGCACGCCATAGGATTTTCAGTGGCTGTTTTTGGAAGCAGATTGCCAGAACTGTCTTCCCAAGTACCTCTGGGTGGACTCGAACATTCAACCTTTTGGTTAGCAGTTAACCATTTGCACCACCCAGGGACACCATGAGATAATGGTTATTGTTTCCTGTTGCCGTCAAGTCAGTTCTGACTTACGGTGACCCCATGTGTGTCAGAGTAGAACTGCTCTGTAGGTTTTTCAAGGTTGTGACCTTTCAGAAGCAGATCATCAGGCCTGTCTTCTGAGGTGCCTTTGGGTGGGTTCATATCATCAACCTTTCTGCTAGTAGTCAAGTGCTTAACCATTCGTGCCACCCAGGGCCTTCTATGAGATAGTTACGCCTATATAATTTCTATCAGACAGTGGTCCAAGTGAGTGGTTAGAGGTCACAGGGATACCTTAAGGGTAAAGTGGATTTGGCTTCTGTGAAGCTGCAGACTGTGACATTGAACTCTGTGGTGGCCTCCTAAACCTGATCAAGGCTGACTGAACAAGAATTAGGCACAGCAGCAGCCAGGAGGCCCCCACCCCACCAACCTGTGGAGTGAAGAGCAGTGCGAGTTTGGCGGCATGGACACCACCCTCCAGCGAAGAGAAGCAAGAGGAGGAGAGGCCAGTGGGAAGCCTGCTGGTGGGCCATCATCTAGAACATCTGAGGGCCACAGCAGGCAAGTGCCCTGCAGGGCAGACGTTGGGAGGACATCTGAACCAGGCCTTCTGACATCTGTTCTCCAGGCCTAAAGTGGTCATCAGGGAAGCCTGTCCCATGGTACAGAAGTGGCTGCCCACATAGAGCTCTAGCATGGGAGGGGCTTGTTTTCGGCCACTCCTCCTTGCTTCTTGATCCCCAGGTGCACGGCTGGCCCATGGGTGTGAGGTAGGGCAGGAGGGAGCTCTCCAATGCCCCAGGGTCTATCCTGCAGCCTTCACTTCTCTATCCTGACACCGTATGCCATGTGACAACCCAGTTGGGAGCATGAGCCTTGGAGGCAGCAGACATGGACTGCTGCTAAATAGTTGGGTGGCCTGGAGCAGTTTGACCTTATACTAAGCTTCCTGTTCTGTAAAAACGGGTTGGTAATACAGTGGAATTACCTGGTGAGCCACTGAACTTACACAAATTCAGCTCTCTATCTTGGCAAAGGAAATATGGTTTTATGTTAAGGGCTATGAAAAAAATTAGAACTGGATAGTGGTAATGGTTGTACAATATGGGGAATGTAATTAATGCCACTGAACTATACACGTTGGTTGGAATGGCAAATATTTTGTTATATACCTATTTCACCACACATACACATTCATACATAAATACACGCACACAGAATAACCCATTGTAAAGCCTGGGGATTTTGCCCATCATCCCACCCAGTGGGCACCAAACTGGGAGGGAGAAAAGCAGGGAGGGGAGGGGTGGTGCCTTCCTGCTTCATGGTCTCCACCTCACTCAGAGTGAACGCATTTCAGCATCATGCCAGGGGTGGTCAGAGACATGTGACTTTCCCTAATGAGGTCCTGAGTGCAAGTTGGCACCTCGGCCTGGTGGGAGTCATCAAGACAAGGACCTTTTTCATTTATTTACTTATTTTTATTGTACTTCAGATGAAAGTTTACAGAACCAACTAGTTTCTCATTAAACAGTTCGTACACACATTGTTCTGTGACTTTGGTTAACAACCCCACCACATGTCAATACTCTCCCTTCTCGACCTTGGGTTCCCTTTTACCAGCTTTCCTCTTCCTTCCTGCCTTCTAGTCCTTGCCCCCGGGCTGGTGTGCCCCTTTAGTCTTGTTTTGCTTTATGGGCCTGTCTAATCTTTGGCTGAAGGGTGAACCTCAGGCATGACTTCATTACTGAGCTGAAAGAGTGCCTGGGGGCCATACTTTTGGGGTTTCTCCAGTCTCTGTCAGACCAGTAAGTCTGGTTGTTTTTTGTGAATTAGAATTTTGTTCTGCATTTCCCTCCAGCTCTGTCTGGGACCCTTTATGTGATCTCGAGACAAGGACCTTTTTCAGACCCCGAAGGAAAGCTGGCTGTGCTGGATACTGACAGTTGAACTGTGGGTCTCCATGGAGCACATCCGTGGGGAAGGCCGGGGTGATGTGGACTGTGCACAGACATAGCCCTCTTGCTCACTCGCTTTTGACTCCTAGTCCCAGAGTAAGACACAGCCCCAGGCCCTGCTGGGGGTCCCTGCAGTGAGTGTGTGGGCATGTGGTAGGAACCCCAAGCCTCTGACCCCGCCCACTGCCACCACTGCTCCTGCTGCTCTTCCACTTCCGTAGAGCAGGTACAGCCAAAGTTAGGGCCCCGTTTTCTCCTTCCTCCTTTTCTTCTTTCCTTCCTCGGGTGTGTCGTCAGCACCCTCTATGAGCCAGGCACTCTTCTCGGGCTGGGTGTGCTATGGTCAATGAGACAGGCGGCCCTGCCCTCTCGGGCCCCACATCCGGGGGTGAGGTTTGGGATCCAGGGGTTCTTCTCCACCAGCCAGGTCTGGGGAGCCAGGAGAGGAGCCAGCATGGCCAGGGTGCAACAAGGCAGCAAGCAGCATCTACTGCCTTACAGCCTCAGGTCTATGAACGTAGGGTGTCTCCCCGGCCCCCTCCTTCTCCAGGCCCCTCCAGGTGTGCTGAGGGTGGGGCCATCCTCCTACCAGGCACCAGCCCCGCTGGTAGCCAGCCCTCACGTACCTTGCCTGCTCCCTAGGAATAATGCCGTCTTGCTTTTCCCCTGGATTTCTTTTCTCAAATAGATATGAAGCACCTTAAAGCCTGAGACCTAGGCAGCAGAGAGGTCTTCCCTGACCACTCCACCCACGCCTGCTGCTCTCAGCCCCTTGCCCTGCCTTGTTTTGCTCCATGGCACTTCTAACCATTTATCATATTATATACGTGCTTGCTGTCTCTCGTTTCACTAGAATGTATGCCTTATAAGAACAGCAATTTTGTCTGTTTTTTCCCATTACTGTGACCCCAATGGCTAAGGTAATAATATTTATAGGATGGATGGAGGAAGGGGATGGTGGATGATGGGGTGGGGTGGGTAGATGTCCGGGTCGGTGGGTGAATGGTCCAGTGGAAGTACATTGCTCTTGTCACAGGGCCAGCTGGCCGCAAGGCCACCAGGCACACATGCTGTCCTTGCTCAGAATATTTGCTTTTCTCTTCCTCCCCCTGCCCACACCCCTAGACCCAAGATTTATTGGCTTATAGCTGTCATCTCAGAACAAGGCCCCTGCACTCCCAGCCTGGGATTATTAACTGCTAGGGGTTAACTCTTCTGGGCCACAGCTCTGCAGGGCCTGCCCTCAATCCCTCAGAAATACCCACCACATCAAGTCGTGAGAAACCAGCCTCCTGCCTCAGTGGAACAGGCTGGTTTCACATAACGTGTTTTTGTGACCAGAGCATTCACGGGCTGCCCCACAGAGCTGCAACTTACACCATGACTGGTCTCTGGGATGGGCATGCGTGTTTATGTGTGCGTGTGTGCATGTGTGCCTGCATGTATGTTTGTGTAAATGTGTGTACGTGTGTGCATATGTACATGTATATGTTTGCTTTGTGTGTGCACATGTGCATGTGTGTGTACATGTGTTTCACATGTGCTTTGCAGCATTGCATGTGGAGGAGGTATTATCTTTCCGCCCTCTCAGAAGAGTCTTGATTTTGTACTCTGCTTGTCTCCCAGGCCCATTTAGTTATCAAAAGTGGTCAGAGGTTAGACAGAAGAGGACCTGTTGCCAGGGAGTTGTCTTTCTGGGCACAGAGCTGACAGGAGACCTGTGTTCACGTGCAGATGCTGAGGCGGAGCCCTGACCCAGGGTGATGCTCCTCCAGGCAGACCCAACTCACGCTGACTAAACACCAGGAACCTCTGTGAACCAGAAGCCAGTTCTGTCATGTCTGATGGGGGTTACCCCTGGCCTGACACCACACAGGGCTCTTTCAAAGCAGAGCAGAAGGATTTGTCAAGCAAAGAAAGGCCTTTAGAGCAAAGGCCACTGTGCGCTACGTTTTGTTTTTTCAATTTTATTAATTTTGTTGTTGTTGAGAATATACATAGCAGAACATACACCAATTCAACACTTTTTACATGTGCAGTATAATGACATTGATTACATTCTTCAAGTTGTGCAACAATTCTTATCCTTTTCTGAGTTGTTCCTCCCCCATTAACATAAACTCACTCTCCCCTCATCTTTCGAGTTGCTCTTGTCACTTTGATCCCATATAAATAGTTCTTAAAAGAGCATAATGCTCAAGGCAGACCTTTTTTACTAGTTAAGCTAAACTATTGTTTGGTTTAAAGAAGACTTCAGGGGATATTTTTGGTTTAATGTTTAAAGATTATCTCAGGGTAGTAGTTTCAGGGGTTCATTTACCCTCTATGGCTCCAGAAAGTCTGGAGTCATGAGAATTTGAAATGTTGTTCTTCATTTTCCCCCTTTTGATCATGATTCTTCTACAGAATCTTTGATTAGAATGTTCAGTAATGGTAGTCAGACACCATCCAGTTCTTCTGGTCTCCTGGCAAAGGAGACAGTTGTTCATGGAGGCGATTAGCCACACATTCTATACCCTCCTCCTATTCCTGACTCTTCTTCTTCCTCTATTGTTCCAGGTGAATACAGGCTGAGTATTGTGCCTTGGAGGGCCACTTGCAAGCTTTTAAGACCCCAGGCACTACACAGTGAACTAGGAGGTAAAACAGAAGCACTAAACCTGTCATTAGGCCACTTAACTGGGATGTCCCATGAAACCATAACCCTAAACCTCCAAAACAAGAAACCAAATCCTATGAGTTTTTGGTTATACATAAGCAGCCTCAGCAGCTACTCTGTTTTTTTTTTTTAATCATTGTTGTATCTATCACACACCTTTTGCCAATTCAACTTTTTGCAGGTGTTCAACATATTGACGGCAGTTAGAACAATTATGCAACCCTGCCCTTAATCAATGTGATATATGCGATATATCACCATTATCCCTCCTTTCCACTGGGCATTCTTAAAGGACAAGCCTGATAATTTCATACTCACTGCTCAAGAGATATATCCTCTCTAAAGAGCAGGGAGGGATCTCTGGTGTCCATCTCTTGTCCTGCCCCTTCCTTCCCAGCATTCCGCTGGATCCTGCCTGGCGTGTGTTTGCTTTCTACCCATTTACAAGACAGCAGCTCATAATAAATACAGAGCATGGTGTATGAGGAGAGTGGGGGATTCCCTAGGTGGGGGAGCAGCAGGCTCTTTAGAGGATAGGAGAAAAATTGTACTGATATACTAACCCCTTCTTTTCCAGAAAGAGCAGAGTAAAATGGGCTATAGTTACACCTTCTCTATGTTGAAGCCTGGAGCCCTCCCCAAGCCAGAGGATAGCTTATCTCCTTCACTTGCTGCCATAGCTTTTACCCGATTCTTGTTGTTGTTAGCTGCCGTTGAGTTGATTCTAATTCATGGCGACCCCATGTATGAAGAGTAGAGCTGCTCCATAGGGTTTTCAAGGCTGTGACCTTTTGGAAACAGATCACCAGGCCTTTCTTCCAAGGCACCTCTGGGTGGGTTTGAACTGCTAACCTTTCACTTAGCAGTCCAGAGTGTAGCCATTTCACACTACCCAGGGACTCCTTCTTACCTCTTGACAATGACTTTAAAGGACCTCCACTAGCCTGGGTCAGCAGCTAATGCAGTAGCCAGTGTGGCACAGCACAGAATTCCTCCTCCTTCTCCCTCTGCTGGCCTCACACTCGCCCCCGTCAACATTGTGATTTGGGGGAAATGTGGACAACACCTTGAGCTGTGTGTGTCACTTGGTCCTAACAACCAGCTTGAGTGTAAGGAACAAGGTGGTGAATTGCAGGGGACCCCCACTGAAACTTGTGTAATACAGATTCTGCATGCCTCGATGTCTCAGTCATCTAGTGCTGCTGCAACAGAGTCCACAAGTGGATGGCTTTAACAAACAGAAGTCGATTCTCTCACAGTCTGACAGGCTAGAAGTCCAAATTCAGGCCATCAGCTCCTAGGGAAGGCTTTTTCTGTCTGCTCTTGAGGAAGGTCCTTGTTGTCAATCTTCCCTTGGACTGGAAGCTTCTCTGCTCAGGAACCTCTGGTCCAAAGGATGCACTGTGCTCACAGTGCTGTTTTCTTGGTGGTATGAGGTCCCCCTGTCTCTCTGCTCGCTTCTCTCTTTTATATCTCAAAAGAGATTGGCTCAAGACACAACCTAATATTGTAGATTGAATCCTGCCTCATTAACATAGCTGCTACTAATCCCATCTCATCAACATGATAGAGATAGGATTTGCAACACATAGGAAAATCACATCAGATGACAAAATGGTGGACAGTCACACAATACTGGGAATCATGGCCTAGCCAAATCGATACACATATTTTTGGTGGACTCGACTCAATCCATGACACTCAAAGTGTAAAGTATCCCGGGGAAGCTTGCAAGGCTCATTCATGTATTTACCTAGATGCCAGATTGAGGCTGGGGCCCCAGGTGATGTTATGGGTGGGGTCAGTCCTCCATAGCCCTGGCCTGGATTATTCCTGGGGTAGAGATGGGGACTCAGAGCATGCAGGGCTGTGTTTTGTCGCCCTTCCAGCTGGTTTCTATCAATTCCCACTGGAGTCTGCCAGCCTCGGGCCAGAGAAGCACAGGGCAGAACTTTCCCTTCCTTCCTCAGCACACCAGCCAGGGCCACAGGCTCTCTGCTAATTCCCTTTCTTCCCTGACCTGGGCGTCTCACACTCTTCTCCCTGCAAATCACCTTTTGCTGATTTCCTCTGTTTGGCAAGACTAGGGGTTCCATGAGGGCAGGGAGCAGAGAAGCCTTGTTTGTTCTGGCACCTTCAACCCTGGGCAGAGGGCCAGGATCATGGGGAGGATGATAAAGTTGATGGTGGTAGTGATGATGATGATGACATCAGTAACAGAGATGCTTATCAAGGCTTACTAAATGCTAGGCACTATTCTAGATTAATGTTTATTAACTCATTTAATCCTTACAGGGACTCTATGGGACTGATATTATTATCTCCATTTTACAGATGTGGAAACTGAGGCACATAGAGGTTAGGTCATTTACTCAAAGTCACATAGCCATCAAAAAGAAGAACCAGGATTTGAACACTTACAGTCTAACTCCAGAGCCCATGCTTTTAACGACTGTAATATATGTGTGTGGGAGTGTGGGGTGTGTGTGTATATACACAAACCCAAAAACTCATTTCCGTTGAGTCAATTCTGACTCACAGCAACCTTACAGGGTAGAGTGGGAACCCTGGTGGTGTAGTGGTTAAGTGCTACAGCTGCTCCATAGGGTTTCCAAGGAGCAGCTGGTGGATTTGAACTGCTGACCTTTTTGGTTAGCTGCTGAGTTCTTAACCACTGTACCGCCAGGGTGCTGTCTCTATATATACATACATACATTAATTTTTGTGGGATGGATGGATGAATGTGTGTGGATGGGTAAATGGATGGATGAATGGGTAGATGGATGGGTGGGTGGGTAGATGGATGGATGGGTGGGTAGATGGATGGATGGACAGACGGGCTGGTGGGTGGATGGATGGGTGGGTGGGAATGTGGATGGAT
Organism: Loxodonta africana; assembly: GCF_030014295.1. Classification (NCBI taxonomy): domain Eukaryota; kingdom Metazoa; phylum Chordata; class Mammalia; order Proboscidea; family Elephantidae; genus Loxodonta; species Loxodonta africana. The sequence continues at coordinate 58,635,776 of NC_087352.1, read as the reverse complement.
AGATGGGTGTGTGGATGGATGGATGGATGGAAAGGTAGATAGATGAGTGGGTAAATGGAAAGAAAAGCACAGGGAGCAGAGCAACAGCTTCGTGAGAAGCCATTGGGTCCCACTGAGCCCCAGTGGAGAGCTAGGACTCCATGCTCCTGTCTCGAGGCCAGCTCCCCATTGCTGCTGCCAGTGCATGGGGGAAAGAGGCCAGGATGCAGGCCAGAGTCCAGGACTCTGAGGCCTGGATGTAGGAAGCTGGCACCTTAGCCTCCTAGGATTGTAGAACGCCAGGTTTTAGCAAACAGCTCTTTCTGCCCAACCTCAGAGCTGAGATCCTGATCACAGGCCGCCCACTCGGGGGGGAGCCTTGGCTTCCTGTCCATTGTCTGCTTGGGAAACACCCAGTGCGTTCCTGAAGTGACCCGGAGAGGCCGGGAGGGAGGGAGGGAAGGGGCCAGGCCGGAGCCTGGTCAGGGTGGGGAGAGGGGAAATGAGAGGGGAAGACTTGGTGTTTTTCCTTGTTTGTGTTTTGTATTAAAGACAGAAAATAATATCCTTTGAGAAAACCATTAAACAAAGCACATCCTAAGGCCTCAGGGGCCCATTGTGGCTGCCCGGAGCCTGGAATTCATTCATACCTTTTTGGCCATCTTGTTAGAGACGAGGGGAGAGGGATGGGGAGTGGGAGTGGGCTGTTAATAATAGACCTGGTGAGAACTGGAACTTGATGGGATTGCCTTGTTTTTCTAGGCCTTGGAAGTTTTCCCCCTTTGACAGGGTGTGATTACCACTTTTCTATTGCTCTCTATTTCGTGGAAAATATTTGAGTTTTCCTTCTCTGACAGGTTTCTGCCTTACCCAGGTTCCACCTTTCACAGGTTTTATTGTCTATTTTGGAATGTCATTCCTTTCCCGGACTCAATAGTGGTCTAGGTCCAGTGCCTATAACCCCAGGGTCCCTGTGTCCTCCTGAGCCTGCCATCCTCCCACAGTCCCCCAGGAAACCAAAGCTGGTCAGTCCAGGCATAACCAGGACTGCCCATGTCCACCTGTCCTCACCTTGGTCAGGGTCAGGGCCCTCCATGTAGAGCTGATTCCAGAGGGCTGCATGTGCCTCCATCAAGAAGGTCAGGGCAGCCAGCCCCACAACCATTGGGCCCTAAATCATGTGTGACCACTCTGCGCCTCAGTCTCTCTGTCTATAAATGTCAGGGCTTCAAACTGGTTTGTTCCAATTCCGAGGAAGTTATACCTAAGAATCACCTGGGGATCTTGTTAAAATGTAGATTCTGATTCAGTATATCTGGAGTGGAAATGCAAATTCTCAGCAGGGAACTTGTTAGAAATGCAAATTCTCAGCAGGGGTTCGAATCAGAGACAACCAGTTCTCGAAACCCTGGTAAATGTAGGTTTGGACCAAATGGACCAACCACTCCCCAGCAGACAGGGCTCTGTTGCCCCTCTCACCCTGTGCATACCTAGGGCTCCAGTGACCCCTGGCTCCCTCAGCAGGGCAGCCGCCCCGTGGGTGGAATGGGCCACACTCAGTCCGAGGACTCTGCGATAGTGTCCCAGGCCCCAACCAGGCCACCCCTCCTCCAAGACCCCCAGACCTAGTACCCCTACTCTACCCAGGCTGCTCATTATAGAATGGCATTGCCCTACCCGCCGCCCCTCCCGCCATTCCACCAGAACACACTTTTGGTGGTGGTAGGGAGGGCTGTAATGGTGGATGTGGGACACAGGGGAACGGTGTGGTAAGAACTCCCTGGGTGGCTGCTAACTGAAAGGTTGGAGGTTCGAATCCACCCAGAGGCATCTTGGAATAAAGGCCTGGTGATCTACTCCCAAAAAATCGGCTGCTATGGAACACAGCTCTACTCTGACACACATGGGGTCTCCATGAGTTGGGGTTGACTCAGCTGCAACTGGTTTTCCATCCTCTACAAATATTTCTGCCAGAGCTTGGCATTTGCAGGGCGGGCCCCACGTTATAGGTGGAGGATCTCTCTCCCACCTTGCTGTAAATGTATAAATGGTTGTTGTCATTAGGGTGACAACAGGCAAAAAGATCATCCCTAGAATATGCCCCAGTCCTTCTTGCCTTTAAAGTTTAATTAAACAGGCATTTAGCTGTTTGTAGCTTTTCCCTAAAATACTCCCTGGGCAGCATTGCCCAGGGGGAGACTGGATTAGGATAAGAAGACCTGGTTCCTAGCGTGTTTCCTCTGCATGGGGCTCAGTGGGTGCAGACTTCATTTCCTTGGTCCTTTCAACCATCCCGAGAAGAGAAGAAAGTATGAGCATCCTCTCATTTTATCAGGAAACTTGAGACTTAGTGAAGGAACTTGCCCTCGGGCCTACAACAAGTGAACTTCGCTGTCTGGTCCCAGGTCTGATGCTAGTTCTCTGCAAAGCCTTGAACCTGCTCATTCACCTCTCTGAAGCTGAGTCTTCTGGTCTGCAGTTTGAGGAAATGGATATGATGAATTCTAAATTCCGTTTTGTACCTAATGTTGTTTGAACCTGCAAGTCCAGCATAATCTCCTCGTGGGAAGTTCGTTAAAAAAAAAAAAAAAGCCCACTGCCGTCGCGTCGATTCCTACTCATAGCAAGCCTATAGGAGAGAGTAGAACTGCCCCATAGAGTTTCCAAGGAGTGCCTGGTGGATCTGAACTGCCAACTTTTTGGTCAGCAGCCATAGCTCTTAACCACTACGCCATCAGGGCTTCCGGGACTAAATGTGGTATTTTCCATTTTTCAGTCTGTCTCTCGAAACCCTATGACTTTTTTGTCATAGAAGTTGTTGTAGTTCGTTCAGCCCCACCAGTTCTTTGCTGTCCTCACAAGTTACTAACGAGCTCCCCTCCCCCTACGATGCAGGGTTACCACCCGATGCCACACGAGGCGGAGATTGCGCACACGAAGAAGTTATTCCGAAGGAGGAGAAACGACCGAAGGTAGGAGACACTCCGTCATGAGCAGTGGGTTTTCTTTTCCTCTGCTGGCCAGCTATAGCTACTCTGCCCATTCCAGGCTGCGGGTTGCTTTTCCCATCACCAGCTGATAATGATGAGATGAGGTGGGATGGCAGGGTTGGTTATAGGTTGGGGATTCTGCTGTGGGCAGAGTGGCGGCCACACTTCTGTGGGGTGGCCCAGGGGTGGATCCCTTCAGGAACCTGTCTGTGGGCGCACCCTCTCCATGTTCTTTTCCTGGGGAGAGACACCAGGTTTGGCTGTCTGAGAGGAGAAATGCTGTTTCCCCTGACCTTGCAGCAACCATCACGGTCTTGGGAAACAGGGTGCAACTGACTGCTTGGTGTGAGAGCTGGCCTCCAGGAGGCTCCCGGAGTTCACAGCTGCAAAGGTCTCTGTCTTCCCCCCTCCCCAGTCACGGGGAGTCGGCCCTGGTGTATACCAGCACGGCTGTAACAGACGACACACAAGCAGCAATGGCACATACCACTGCCCTCAGATGCAGGAGAACCTCCTTAGACTAAGGCAGGAACAAGCTCGTCCCTGGAGTTGAGTCCTGGGTGATAAGAAGGGGCCAGATACACAGAGCCCAAAACGCACAATGAGGTAGCCCTGAATAGGATAAGCAGCTGAGGCTGGGCACACTGGGAATGCACACATGTATTTATTTTTTAAAAGGCTATCATATATGGAAATGTTTTTAAGATCTGTTTTATGTGAAGCATACTAGGTGCAGACCGGTGTGCGTAGTATTTAGCCATTTATGCAAAAGGCAGGAGGGGTCAGGAGATATTTTTTGCTTGAATATACATAAATTCTTTCTGGATGGAAATATAAAAAAATGAGAAAAGCAAAGGCTTCTGCCTGAGGAATTGAAATGGGGCATTCCTCTCTAGGGAATTGTTCCTTAGATAAATATGACCGCTGGTGGTTTTACCTTTAATGAGCAGAGAATGTCCTCAGAGAGCCGTGAAACAGCCCAGCCAACTGCTCTTGCTCAGAACATCAGAAGTGACTCCTCTCATCCTGGATGACAAGCTCCTTGAGGCTGAGGGCTGGGGCTGAGCAGTGTCCCTGGGCCATCCCTCCACACGTAGGCCTTAAATGAGGAGTATTAGGTGGTGGTCACAGCTCTCAGGGTGGGGGAAGGGCTGGACACCCAGAACGCCTTGTGATGGGTGAGTGGATTGGGTGGGTCTGAAGCCATTCACAAGGACAGTGAATGTCCCACCTGCTGGGAGGAAGGCAGTCCCAGTGTAGAAATCAGACCTGCCAGGCACTTCGTGCAGTAGCATAAAAGGGAAATTCAGGGCAGAGAGTTGGGCCAAGCCCTGGACTGAGCAGTGTGTGTTCATTGCATTGTGTGTGCCGCATCAGAGGTTAATTCCTGGTTTCTGGGTTCCTGGCAGAGGGAAGATGTAGGGCACACCACCTAAAGGAGGAAAAGGGAGTGATGGGGCTGGAGAGGTGTTACGGAGAACACAAGCTTGGTGTCTCCCTCCTCCCCTGCCCTCTGTGTCCCTGATGGCAGAGGACACTGAGGATGTGTGTCTCGGAGGTGTTGGCTGTCCCCAAGCTTCTGGATGAGAAGTGGCCCTCTGACCCGCATCTCAGGGCCCAGGCAATGGCAAGCCGGCTGCTCAGCGGCCAGGCAGCCCACATGTCCATTTCTGGGCCAGGCTGCCTCACTCAGCAGGAGTCCCCTAAGTGCATGGACAGTGCCAAGCCTCCGGAAAGCAGTGGCATGGCCCAGGAGTGTAGGAAGAAGCGCGTGACACGCAGACTGGGAAGCCGAACTTCCGCCGAGCCCTGCTGGTGCTAACTCCCGGTTTAGGTCAGCACAGCTCAGAAAGGATGTGGGCCTGGGATGGGGTCCAACACCAGGCAATAAAGATGATTAAAGGGATGGAAACTATGTCCTGTGAGGAAAGGCTAAAGGCCGGGGCCAGGGAAGAAGAGGCTGAGGATAAAGAACATGAATGCTGTTAATTTCATGAAAGATTTATACAGAAGGATGAGCAGCCGTTGCCTTGTGCTCAAGGGGCCCAAACCAGAGGAAATAAGCTTAGGAAGCAAGAGTTTTCAGCTGGACCAAAGACGAACTTGAGAAATGAGCTTCTTGGTCTTCAAGGGGTCAGACCTTCCAACTCTGTGCATCCCATGTGTTGTGAGCAATGGCTGAGCTGGTCGGTGTACCACTCCTTCATTACCATCTGGAACACGGTGGACCCATCTCTCATCTCGACCTGGGAAGGCCACAGAGTCCCTGGCTATGGGACTTCTGGGAGAAGAGCAGGCAACCATAGAGTTTTTTTTTTTTAATAATGTATTTTGTCGTTGAGGATGTACACAGCAAACCACACACCAATTCAACAATTTCCACATGTACAATTCAGTGATATTGACTACATTCTTCAAGTTGTACAACCATTCTCACCCTCCTTTTCTAAGTTGTTCCTCCTCCATTAACATGAACTCATTGCCCCCTGAGCTTCCTATCTAACCTTTTGAGTTGCTGTTGTCAATTTGAACCCATATAGATAGTTCTTTTGGAAACCCTGTTGGTGTAGTGGTTAAGAGCTACCGCTGCTAACCAAAAGGTCAGCAGTTCAAATCCATCAGCCGCTCCTTGGGAACCGTATAGGGCAGTTCTACTCTGTCCTTTAGGATCGCTATGAGTCAGAATTGACTCCACATAATGGGTTTGGTTTTGTTTTGGTAGATAGGTCTTTAAGGCAGCCATAGAGTTTAAGGACCTCAGTTACCTGGAAGCAGGAAGCCAGGACCAGGGCTCTTCATCCAGGGCAGGGCCGTGAGGCTGAAAGTGTTGTGGGGGTGGTGAGGGCCAGCAGTGCTCCCAGCCACTGTTAGGGGAGCACTTCATCCTTGACGGGGGCCTAGGAGCATGTCTCAGTGAGCACCACACGGAGCACTATTTACCACTTCCAACTGAGGTTACCGAGCAGTCCTCTGTGCTTGGAGGACACAAGAGAACTACCAGGCATGGTCTCTGCTCTCAGAGTCCCTATACAGTTAAGGTCCCTGATAGTGTAGCTTAAAAATTAGACTCTGACTCCAGAATCAACGAGAAAGCTGTGTATGACTATATAGCATCCAAGTGTTAGTACTGAAATGGTCCCTGGGTGGCACAAATGGTTCGTTTTCAACTACTAAAGGTTAGTGGTTCAAACCCACCCAGTGGTGCCATGGAAGAAAGGCCTGGCGATCTGCTCCTATAGTGATTACAGCTGTGAAAACTCTATGAAGCAGTTCTTCTCTGTAACACGTGGGGGCACCATGAGTCAGAATCAACTCAATGGCAATGGATTTGTTGATACTGAGGAGGTTCTGAGAAGGAGCAATTATGGGGGGGGCTCCGGAGTGCTTCCTGGAGGAGGTGGGAGCTGAATGAGCAGTAAGACACGGGTAGGGTTTGGGATGGAGACGGGAGGACATGTGGATGAAAGGAGCGTGCAAGCTGCAGCTAAGCAGTTGCTGAGCCCAGGGATTCCCTGCCGTCCCCAGAAGTCGCCCCCACATAGTTCCCTAGAAACAGAGCCAGATGGGTAGAGCCCACGGCTGCCGCTTTCCCCAACTGAGCTAAATAGAAGGGAAAGCCGGAGTCTGCTGGCTCCTACGAGCCCAGCCCCAGACTGCTGGGAGTCTCGGTAGACCCTGCCGGCTCCAGGGCCTGCCTCTTAACAATTGGAGTGGGGGAGCTAATGGAGGCATTAGCGGTCCATCACATGGACGCCGGGCAGCCAGGGAGACAGGAGAGCCGTTCTCCAAATTAATTTGTTTCATTAAGTGAGGTCTCAGAACAGTTAATTTACTCGATGTGCAAAGCAGATTTGAAAGGAAGAAGAAAAGAATGCCATGGCTGTTCCCAGCTAGTGTCAGATGGCCCTGTGGAGTGAGCCAGGCAGAGGAGCGAGCTGTCCTTGCACCTCACGTGCCAGCCCCTGCCTGGGTCCCCAGGTGGTGCAGAGTCGGGCCACATGCTGGGCTCTGCAGGGCGGTGTCAGAGCCTCCAGCAGCTCTCGATGCCTGTGTCCTACGAGTACCCGTGACTGTGGCTTGGTGTCCTCTAACTGCAGAACCAATTATGAATCCCATCCCTCCCCTGCCTCTGCCGCCGTTGACCCACACCCACTGGGTACCAGACTCCTTCACTGTGGACAAGGTCAGTGCCAGTCATCAGATTTGATTCTGCAAGCTCTCTGTGATGTCACCTACGTCACTGATAACAATGAACAGGACCCCTGGCATAAAATGGTGGTGATGGTTGCACAGCCTTGTGACTACTCTAAAAACCACTGAATTGTACTTTTTAAAAGGGTGGGTTTTGTGCCATGTGAAGTGTCTTTTTTTGAGACTTCTTCATGAACAGGTCAGGTCCCAAGACGGAGTGATGTGGCCAGCTCCTACAAAGACACCTTCAGTCCTGATGTTTGCAGGGGTCCCCCAAATGTATTAGGCTAGGAACCCTTTCAAAAAAAGTTGCTGGCTTGGTCTCGATTTGGTCTGTGTGAGCCTGTGCTAGCTATTAGTGATCATCTCTTTTCTTGCAAACCGTTCATGCAGGAATGTCTTTCAGAAAGATGATATCTATTTTTCCGATATTTGGAAGTTGGGACTGCATGCATCTAGCATGTGTATGTATGTAGGCTGGTAAATAGAGGGCCAATGGAAACAAGGAAACCCTCAATGAGATGGATTGACACAATAGCCCCAACAATAGACTCAAGCATACCAATGATCATGAAGATGGCACAGGACTGGGCAATGTTTCCTTATGTTATTCATAAGGTCACCATGTGTCAAGGTGACTCGGCAGCAACTAACAACACAACATCTAGCTACAGTCTCTACCACTTTGTCTGTTCTCCAGAATTCCTCAGACTTGATCAGGGTCATTTGTGACCTCATATGAAGGGGTTCTCTTGTCCTGAGCAGAACTACCCCATTCTCAGGCAAGAAGAGGAGAACTCAGAGCCCTGGGCACTTTCCTGTGGTCTCATTGCCCTCAGCATCATGCGAATACTCTAGCTGAGTCTACCTTTTCTGGCCCAACATGTGTTCTTCTGGTGGAAGGCAAACCTGGCATTAGGCAGGTCTGCATTCTCTCAGCAGCCGTTAATTTTGCATCTTCTGCCCCATTGGCAACCCTGTGCTTCCCTCCTCCTTCTCACTCTAAATATGAAAGTATAACTTGAGGATTGTCACCAACACGTTTAAGCCCCACTCCTTGCTCCTGCTCTGACAACCCTGCTGGGCTTGGATGGTCATCACTGGTCATGGGAGACCTTCATTCCATTCTGAGCCTCTCTTTTTCCTGTCTGGGCTCATGGGCAAGGACCCTGGCTGGAGGAGCTTTGGTGCCTCCTTAGTCCCCATTCTTTATGTCACAGTACTTTCAGGAGCTTGCTGTTCTCTTAGCACCTCAGAACCCGCCATCAATCACGGAGTCCTTCATCCTACAAAGATGACAAAGCTCTAGGAACTGATTAGGAGTTGACCCATGCAGAGTCCTGGATCCCTCCATCAGCTGCACACTTTCTCATGAGTTGTTAACTTAGTCCTCTTGAAAGTACTTGCTTTTTGTGTGTGCATGTGTGGTAAATATATTTGTCTAAGGAGCCCTGGCAGCACAGACATTACAGTGCTCAGCTGCTAACCAAAATGTTGGCTGTTCGAACCCACCCAGTGCCTCTGCAGGAGAAAGAGTTGACAATCTGTTCTCATGAAGATTACAAGCTAAAAACTGTATGAGGTAGTTCTACTCTGTCACACGGGGTCTCTGTGAGTCAAAAATGACTCAACGGCACCGAACAACCCCAACAAAACACTTGCTAAGTTAACATTTTTATGTGTACAATTCTGTGGCATTAATTACATTCGTCATGTTGTGCAACCACCAGCATTACCCATGTCTAAATTTTTCCATCACCCTTAACAGAAGCTCAGTGCCCCTAAAGCAGTGAGTCCCTCTTTCCTCCTCCCACCTGCCCCTGGTAATCACTAATAAACTTTGGTCTCTGTGTATCTAGGTATTTCCTGTATTGCAATATTTGTCCTTTTGTGACTGACTTACTTCACTCAGCATAATGCTTTCAAGGCTCACTCATGTTGTGGCATGCACCAGGACTGGAAGTACTTGCTTCTTCAAACAGGATAGAGAGATGCTGAAGGTAAAGCACTATGTTAAGAGTGATGAGATTCCAGGGCCCAGTGGTTGGTTTTGTTTGGGGGACAGTGGTGGAAGAGCTGGGGAGAGGATCAGGGCATGGGAGACACGCCCTCTAGTGGTTACCACCTGCCTGGGTGTCACTAAGCAGCCGTTACTGCACTTGCCCCATCCTGGGTGACACCCTCCCTGAAGCCCTCACATTCAGCCCTGCAGTGACTGTCATTGTCAGCTGTCATCAGGAGCCCCAGGGAGAGCGAGACAGATCCACGCTCACGTTGCCCTCGGTTTGTCTTCATATCCTAGCAAGGAAATTGCCCTCATTAAGTCCCTGCTAAAGATAGATAAGAAAATAGGACAGGCAAACCCCCACCTGGCAGGCAGCCCTGTCAGATTCTAAGCAGAGTGAGTCAGATTGGGAGTATTTTTAGGATCCTTCTCCTCCTCCCCTACGCCCACCCCCAGCAACTCTCTTGGGAAGAAGAGAGCTCACTTCTTCAAGCCAGATGTCCAGGTCTACATTGAGGGGAGGCCCGGGTGAGCTCAGAGAAGCCCCCCGGCCTTGGCATAAATCTTGACAACCCCAAGGACCCCTCATAGCATGTAGCTGCCTTGCCCAGCACCCTGAGCAGACGAGCTGCTGTGATGGCCTCCTGTGGCTGGGCCATGACTCACCTCTGAGCAGTACCCCTGCCCTGCAGACCCTCTCCTGCCCCCTGCCCTGGACGCTTTCTGCTGCCCCCTGCCCAGTGCATGTTCTGTGCTCAGGACCTGCCATTGGCACTCACTTCCTGGGGATACCAGGCCCTAGGCCCCTCTCCCAGGGAAGGACCAGCACATTCCTTGGCCCGGGACCTGCATCTACTGGGGGCTGACCAGGCGCAAGAGGTGACCTGCAGTTCACTGCCTAGCCTAGCAGTGGCACCTCCAGCTCTGCGCCTGCTTTTGTGAAGCTGAACATTACTCTTCCCTGGGTGGTGCCATCCCCCTTTTCCCAGAGAAAGGAATTGTTGAGACCCCTTAATCCCTAGATAGCAAAGAAGGGAGGCCTGCGGTGAGAGAGTTGACTGAAGAAGAGGAAGGGCACACACCTGGTGGCCCTGAGGCTGGGAGAGTGTTAGCCAGGAAAGCTGGCCCTAGAGAGAGGGAAATACCATCCCCACTGGGTATGTGCCTGGGGCAGGAAGTAGAGTGAACACCCCCAGGGACTAACACCTCAAGCTGCTTTAATTAATCTTCCTCAGGGGATTTAGTCTCCCTGTTGCTGAAATGCAGGCATTTGGGGATTAGCTTACAAATGTTAAACTTCCACCACCACCACCCACCACCGTCACCACCACCCACCACCGTCACCACCACCCACCACCGTCACCACCACCCACCACCGTCACCACCAACCACCACCACCAACCACCACCATCACCACCAACCATCAGCACCAACCACCACCCACCACCACCACCACCCATCACCACCACCACCAACCACCACCACCACCACTACCACCAAACACCACCGCCATCACCACCACCGCCATCACCACCACCACATCACCACCAACCACCACCGCCGCCACCAACCACCACCGCCGCCACCAACCACCACCGTCGCCACCAACCACCACCAACAACAACCACCACCACCACCATCACCACCAACCACCACCGCCACCACCAACCACCACCGCCACCACCAACCACCACCGTCACCACCGTCACCACCAACCACCACCACCATCACCACCAACCACCACCACCACCACCACCACCATCTGACCCTTTTACTCCTCACTGGAGTGGAAGAAAATAGGCAACTCTGAGGTCCCCAAGGAATCCGGCCTCTGGCACCCAGTCACCCAGCCATCCCTGGCGGCCAGTGTTGTGACAGGCAGCCCAGGTCCTAGGTCAGGCCCACTTGGCCTCAGGGCCAGCTCAGTCCTCACCAGCCAGGGGATCTTGGGAAAACCTTTTTTTCCCATGCCCATTCTTCTTCCTTGTTCCCGAGGACATTGATGTTCAGCCCACAAGGTGCTGGTGGTGGGGCGTGGCGGCGTCTCCGTGGGGAGTCCAACCTGGTACCTGGCTCTGAGTACACCCTCAGAAAACCTGAGACCTCACTTTTCCCTGACCTTCACTCTCAGGACCCCTCTTCCCCCAGGCAGTGTGCAGGGAAGGAAAGAACACTGAGCTGGGGTTTACAGAATCTGGGTTTTCATCTTTGTGGTGTGGCCCAGAGCAATCCCTTACACCATGGTTTTCTCAGCTATGGAATGGTGTTCCTCACTGCAGCTGTGAAATGTAATGGGGTAGCATTTGAAAAAGTGTGACCACCAGCAGATTCATGGGTAAAGAAAATGTGATATATCCATACAATAGAATATGACTCAGCCATAAAGAGAAATGAAGGCCTGATAGATGCTACCACATGGATGAACCCGGAAAACATTATGTTGAGTGAAAGAAGCAAGTCACGAAAGGGCAAATATTATATGATTCCTCTTATATGAAATATCTAGAATAGGCAAATGCATAGAGACTGAGGTTTATTAATGTTACCAGAGGTGGGAGGAAGGAGAAATGGGGAATTATTGCTCAGAGGGTATTGAGTTTCTGTTTGGGATGATGAAAAAAACTTTTGGAAATGGGTAGTGGTGATGATTACACAACATAGTAAATATAATTAATGTCACTGACTTGTATACTTAAAAATGGCAAATGTTTTAGTATGTATGTACATACTTTTCAACATAATAATTTTTTTTTTAATGGAAGGAACGAAATAGGACTAAAGGTGGGAAAAGAATATCTCTCATGAATATTCCATTCTTTAACCATGGGGTGAGAATGGCAGAATTGAGAGGCACTGCAGAGACTGGAGGGGGCTTCAGTGCACATAGCCAGTGCCCCTGTATCCTCAGCCCAGCCCACATGCCCTTGCCATGGCAAGCTCCAGGAAGGCAAGGCCACATCTGCTGCTCCTGAGTATGCCTTCCATCGCCCAAACCTGGTTCAGGTCTGCGCCCTGGGCGCCCAGCCATAACCATGCCTAGCAGAGTGTTCCTGGCACTCTGGCCACCTGAGTTCAGATGCTGTGTGGCGCCACCTAACCAAGTGGGTAGGCTCTGCATCCCAGTGGTTTAAAGGGCCTTTTTCCTGGACCCACACACAAGCCTGGCCCAGCCCAGAAGCTACTCAGCAATTTAACAACCACCTGCAGAACGTGCACTATGTTCAACACAATGTTCTGAGCTCTTTACAAATATCCGCTCATCCAATCTTTTCAACAACTCTAGGGAGGAGATAAGATTACCATTTCCATTTAACTGATGAGGAAAAGAACTTGCACAGAGAAATGAAGTAACTTGCCCAGAGCCACAGAGCTGGAAGTAGCTGAGCCAGAATTTCAACCCCAGCTGTCCGGCCTCAGAGACGGTACTCTTCAAGATTCTCTGATGCAAAACTTGTCTTGTCTCCTCCACAGGCTCGGCTTCTGTCTGCTGGGTCCCTAGCCTCCTTCTCCGTACACTCCCTATTAACTCATACGCACAGGGTATTGCGACAGTGTGCTTCTCTCTGGGGGCAGGGGGCTGCCATTTTCACATGGGCTGAGAGGAAGGCTAGTGCACAATTCAAAGGAATGAGTGAGTGGTGAGATTTCAGACAGGGTCGTCCACCCTCGGCCTTCTTGACCCTTCCCCTAGGTCAGCCATGCCCATAGATTCCTTCCCTGGTCTGGATGATTCATGGATGGACATGTTTAGGACATCCCTGCAATAGACCAGAGATTTCCCAGGTTGTGGGGCCCCACGCAAAAAGAGACTGGAGGAAGGGTACTGTGAGTTCTAAGGTGGTCAGCAGCTCTCAGAGGAGGGGGACCAGGCCTAGGAGGAGCTTCCTCCAGCTGCCAACACCCCCGAATCCCAGGAGGACCAGTCCAGGGCATGAGGGTCCTTCCACTCCTTCACAAGGCTCCACAGCAGTGACGGGGGCACAGGTTTCAAAAATACCACGGAGCCTTCCTGCCCGGGTCAGCGTTTACCCTGAGCTCTGAGGGTTATTTCTGAGTCTTCCCAGTAATTTAATTTTAGCCATTTATTCCAATGCGTGTGTTTTGGGGAAGCCGGGGTGGCCTCTGTTATGGTTTGGAGTATTCTGGAAAGCCCTGGTTTCCAGAAGTGATGCAGGGGCTCAGTTAGGCAAGACACCAGGAAACAGAAATAAAATAACTCAAGGAGACAGGCCCTTGGGTCCCCTGGAGGTGATGTTCTTAGCTCCCATGGGGGAAATTAAACTATCCCCTGAGTCCCTGGTGTGATCACCTCTGAAGTGACAATTGATTCTATTGTCTCTAGCTCTCTGAGCACTTGCAGGGGTCTGAATGCCCTACAGGATGTGGGTTGAATGGAGCTGCCCCTTTTTTCCAAAGAGGCCCAGTCAAAGAGACAGACAGACAGACACCCTAATAGGCCCACAGCAACTCACAAGCCACTCATGATGAGTTTAAAATTACAGTCCCAGCACATGAACATTGTGGAGATTTTTGGAAGAATTGTTGAACAGTTTGTTGTTGTGTTGCTGGGTGCTGTTGAGCTGATTTTTGATTCATAATGACTTCACGTGGCAGACTAGAACTCTGCCATAGGGTTTCCTAGGCAGATCACCAGGTATTTTTCCCACAGAGCTGCTGGGTGGGTTTGAACCACCAACCTTTCGGTTAGCAGCTGAGCACTTAACCGTTGAACCACTGAGGCTCCTTTTGAACAGTTTATAGTCTTTCAGATAGGCCTTCAGGACCTCTTACCAGAGCCAGGCTTACCTGAGCCTCCCCCACTCCCATGTAAGATATGGCCCTCTCCCCACCTCCCCGCACCTTACGTCCTCACCCACTGTGCTCTTCACGCCCCAGTCTTCTCAGGGCTCCTTGAACAGGCCAAGCTTGCTCCTGCTCTACGCCGCCTGTCCCCTCTGTCTGGTCCTTTCTCAGCCCAGTCCTGCTCTTGCTGCTCCTTGTCATTCTGCAGGTTCACCTGCCCCCTTCCCACCTACTCCACCCTTCACTATTCAAGCCCTTTTCAGTCCTCCCTCCATCCTCTTCCCTGACTTTCCCACAATACCAGGGGTGGGTCAGGGCGGCATGGACTGAGAGAGTTCCCTGCATGCTCGGGTTCCCTAGCTCACCTAGAGCAGGTGCAGCAGCTGAGGGACTCAGGGGTGGGCAGGAGGCCCCAAGAAAGTTCATTCATGGTGGGGCAGGGGAGGTGAGCTCCTGTCTTCTGACTCCTAAGTCACCTCTACAGCTGAACAGATGTGCTGAGAACAAAAGCAGCCGCCCTGAGCCAGCTCCGACGTTCACCAGCCCCTTAATCTACCCAATTCGAGCTCCAGGGAATTTTCCTCAAGACAGAGTGTGTGAGGACCCCCCAGCTGGATGAATGTGCTGCATGAATGTCCAAACGCATACAAACCTGTATGCTTGTCAGGTCACCACGACCTTGTGAGGTAGAGTTGTGTGCATTCACACCCCTCGCTCCAAATACGACTGCCTTTGAGTTGTCTGAACACTCCCTTCTTGTCATCACCAAGGGGAGGCCCTCTAGTTCCGATATCACAAGATTTGGTGGATAAAGGATCCAATTTCAGGCTTTTTGCCTGTCAGGGCTGACTCTAAACTCAGAAAAAGACATGTATGTGGACTTGAAAAAAGAAAGGAGAAATGTTTTTAAGGGATAAAAAACAAAAGCCAACCATATGGGGCCGTGTGCGTGTTTGGTCCGACTGTCTGGGCGGCTGCAGCAAACCCTTGTTCCAGGTTGCTTGGTGTGCCAGGGAGCAGATGGCATGGCCTGGTCACCCTGAGCGAGAAACCTGGCGCCTGTGGACCGTGGGCTGCTGGGGCTCTGAGGGATTGGACAGGGACTAGGGTAGGATAGGCAGAGGACAGGGTTCTGGCATTACCCTCATATTCCAGAAGGTTGGAGAAGTGCAGTCAGGTGAGCATGAAAGGTGATCACAGAACCTCTCTAGGCAGAGCTAGCCAGGGCCAGCTCACTTCCAAGGCCCTGCAATCCCAGTTCCCTTCTGATTGCTCCTCTGGGGATAGCAGAGGGGTCTTAGAAGCCCTTTCCTGGCCAAGGCTCTAATGTTTTTGTTTTTGCTTTTTTTTTTTTTTACTGTGATACCTTATTCTGCAAGTAGACTGGCCTCAAGCAATTGGGGAAAATATTTTTGCTCCCTGTCCACCCCTCTTACGGCCAGAATGAACCCCCACCTCCCATTACTCTCAAGCAGCCCCTGGTCTCCTAGATGTGGTCCCTACATATGCTTCTCATCTTGAGAACTGAGGTGTTGGTGGTTAATCCTTAATGGGTACCCAGGAGCCTTCAGTGACAACCCAAAGGCGTTACGAGAATGGTCCTAGTGCTAAGACCTTAGGCCTACTAAGAAGCCAGTATGTGTGTGTGAGGGGGGTGAGGGCTAGGGAGGTACAAGGGTATATTTTTTAAAGGCAAGATTTTTTAGCTCCCAAAAGCCTGAAACCATCCCGCTTTAGGCAAGCACTGTTTTGCCGCTGCTTTCACCACCTGGAAGTGACATAACATGAACTACTGTCCACCCAGGTTCCAGCCAGAAGCATAGGCAGCCCCTTGAGTATGCTGAGTTGTCTGGGCTTGGTTTGAATATCGTTTCTTCCCATTACTAGATGTGGTTAAGGAGACGTGATGCTCAAAGGCACCATGCACCCCTCTGAGGTAGGTTTCTCATTATAAACTAGGACATCCACCTTGTAAGGCTGTTTGTGATTCAAATGAGATGATGCTTTGAAAGCAGGTAAAACGTCCAGGGCCACATCAACGTGAGGACTCATTCCCTGTTTTTTATGTTTGTATTTCATACATGCCTATGTTTATGACTGTGTGTGAGTGCGTGTGTATGTGTGTGTGTGTGTGTGTGTGTAAGTGAGTGAGTGTTTTGGGGACTTCCAGTTCCTACGAAGTTATTTTTCCAATGATTAAAAAAAAAAAAAAATGCTGTCGAGTCGATTCCAGCTCACAGTGACCCTAGTTTGCTGGAAATGGAACTGGGCCTGGATTTTTATATTAATAATCTATTGCTACATAACAAATTACCCCAAAACTTAGCACTTAAAACAAAACACATTATCTCACACAGTTTCTAAGAGTCAGGAGTCCAGGAGCAGCTTAACTGAAGGGTTCTGGTTCTGGGTCTCTCATGAGATGGTAGTCAAGGTGTCAGCTTGAGCTGCTGTCATCTGAGGGCTCACCTGGGACTGGAGGACCTGCTTCCAAGCTCACTCACTAAGTTTTTGGGAGGTCTCAGTTCCTCAGTAGCTGTTGGTCACAAGGTGGGCCTCTTCCTAGGGCTGCTCCTGACATGACAAGTGGCTTCTACCAGACTGTGATCTAAGACAGAGAGAGACAGACAGACACCAAGGTGAAAGCCATAGTGCTTTTTATAACTTACTCTTGAAAGTGATATACCATCGCTTCTGCCATATGCTATTGGTCACACAGACCAACCCTGGTATAATGTGAGAAGGAGGAAACTATACAAGGATTAAATTCCAGGAAATGGGGACCATGGGGGGTCATCTTGAGGCTGGATATCACAGTTCGCCCTGTGGCCCTCAAAGATTCCACATCCTTCCTATGTGCAAAATACACTCCCTCCCTCCCAATTCCTCATTCCGTTATAGCATCAGCTCAAAGTCCAGAATCATCTAAATCAGGTTCAAGTGCAGATGAGGCTCCATGGATGTAATTCCTCAAGTATAGCTCCTCTGGATCTATAGGTCTGTGATTTAAAGAGATACATAGTCTTCCCCCAACATGCCCAATAAACAGTGGTGGGACAGGCATAGGATAATTGCCTTAGGTGCTCCTTTTCAAAACCAGCACCTGTTGCCATTAAGCCAATTCTGACTCATAGTGAATGACCCTATGGGACAGAGTAGAACTGCCCCATAGAGTTTCCAAGGAGCGCCTGGTGGATTCAAACTGCCGACCTTTTTTTGGTTAGCAGCCATAGCACTTAACCACTACACCACCAGCGTTTCCACTCCTTTTCAAGAAGGAGGGAAATAAGAAGCTCACAGGAGTCACCAGTCTGTAGCAGTTGTGAAAACCAGCCAGGGAAATGTTGGAAGTTCCTTGATGAGAGCTCAGTCCTACTCCTGCCCAAGAGTTATTCTACATGACTCTTGTCTCCACCCTCCACCCTCTGGGTATCTCATAAGATTGCAGTCCAGTTGTCGACCCAATAAATACTCTGGGCTCCTGGTTCCACCCTAAGTCATCCTTCCTTTTCTATGATAGGTGGCATGTGTTTGCAGTTGAGTTGTTTTCCCAGCCAGCTTCCCTCCTGTAGAATTTTGGAGGTCCAACAGCCTTTTTTCATTTTGTACTGTCTCTGTCTCTTTCAGCAAGCTGACGTTTCTGCTGATATTGTTCTTTGAAAAACTCTATGGGCCTTCTGTGAATCTTATTGGGATCTGCTCCACTAAATAGAAGCCCACCACCAAATCTCTTCAAAACAATCCCTTTTCTACTTTGAGCTTCTGCTGAGAGACAATGCCCTTAGGCTTCTTAGATGCCTTATTGTTTGATTGAGAAGGTCTGGGAGCTATACCCTTAAAATGATTAGAGCACATGTTGTCTGACTGAATAATACTCTGAGGTACCAGTTTTGATATTTCTGAGATCTTAACAAAGGATTTCTTAGTCACACCCTTACCCTTATCTTTGGACCATGCTTTCCTCGGAGTGCCATGGATTTGATCTTTGCTCAGAAGTAATTTCTTAATTTTAGCATCATTTGCCATCTGGAAAGGCTGGGAATCTTCAGAACTAGCAAGTCCTAGCTTCTTTTTTGTAACAGTCTTTCTTTTAGCTTCTCTCTCTCCTCTGTATTTTATCATATCCAGCAAGAAGAAACCAGGCAGCACCTTCAACACTGGCTGGAAATCCCCTTAGCCAGATCACCCAAGTCAAGAGGTACATTTCCCACTTTTCACATAACTATAGGAGGAGGTGTTGCTAAACTTCCTGTAGCTACATAACAAGACCCCCCTTTCCTCCACTTGCCAGTGATGTACGTGTTTCTCACTTCCCTTAAAGCCCTCACCAGCAGTATCCTTAAACTCCATATTTCTACTAACAGTCTCTTCATGGCACTTTACATTTTTATTAACAAGCACCTCAAAATCCTTCAAGTTCCTCCCCACTGACAAAGTGACACCCATGTTTTAGATTTTTGTTATGACAGTACTCCACTTCCAAGTACCCAAGTCGGTATTAGTTATCTCTTGCTGTGTAACAAACTACCCCCCAAATTTAGCAGCTGAAAACAATAAGCATTTATGAACTCACACAGTTTCTGAGGGCCCGGGATCCAGAAGTAGTTTAGCTGATTGGCTCCGGCTCAGGGTCTCTCTTGACGTTGCAATCAAGCTGTTTCCAGGATTGCAGTCATCTGAAGGCTTGACTGGAACTGCAGGATCTACTTCCAAGCTCACTGATGTGGGGTTGGCAGTTGTTGCATCTTTGCTGGCTGTTGGCCGGAGGCTTCATTTTCTTGCAATGTGGGCTCCTCTGTAGGGTCTCACAACAGAGCAAATGATCTGAGAGGAGAGGGGGTAGAGGAGACACACAGAGAGTAGCAGCAGTCTCTTTTATAAGCTTATCTTGGAAGTGACATCAGATCCTTTCTGCCATAGCCTGTTGGGCACACAGACTAACCCTGGTTCAGTGTGAGAAGGGACCACACAAGGCTGTGAATGCCAGGAGGTGGGAACCATTGGGGGGCCATCTTTATCTGTTTCTAGTTCCTTCCAGTATCATTGGGTTTTGTCCACTTTAAGTGATCTAGTGAAACCCATCAATAGCTTTGAAGGGGTTGAAGTTTTTTGAGTTTACCCTCTTTTCTGAATCAACTTCAAATCTTTCTAAGAATACCCTCCTTATCCTGTCCTCCCCTCTACACGTCCCTCCTCATTCTCCACAGCTCTTCTTTACAGTGGGAACTGAGCTAGAATATTTCCTCCCTGGAGAAGGGTTTAAGCCAGAGGATGCTATTGCCTGAGCTTTAGAACATACCTGTCCCCCTGGGAGATCCAGCAGGTAGTTCCAGGAAAAGGACACTTTCTAAGACACACACACTCGCTAACACACACACACACACACATACTTATTTTCCCTTAAACTCTATAATCTCGAAGATTATAGAAGGTTGGGCTTTGATTATAGGCATTCTTGAATCTGTCAGACACTGACAGGGAAGGCCCTCGAGTAGGAGAGAAAATAATACAAATATTAATAACACAAAGATGTCTGACACACCCTTTCCGCTAGTATCCCCACAGCAGGCCTGGGAGGCAGAGAAGCCAGATTCTAGGGTCCCCATTGTCAAGATGAAGAAAATGAGTCTCAGAGAGGCTGCCTGGTCTACCACAGCCTTGCAGAGCCGAGGTTGATTGCAGACATCTGGATTCCTGGACTCTTTTCCGTGGGATTCTGAAACATTGGCCCTGAGCAGGGGACCACGAACTTCTTTTTCACCCACTCCAGCATATGATGATCGGGGGACGTCTGACTGTCTGGGTGAGGGTTGTCTTGCTTGGGAGAGAAGAGGGGTGGAGAGAAGCCCCACAGAACTGTCTTTGTGGGTCTGATGAAAGCTTGGGAGGCCTAAGGATCTGGTGGTGGCCCAGTGGAGATGGGATAAAGAGGGCTTCCTTTCATCTGTCTTTTCTAATTTACCCAAATTCTCACCCCCTCTCCGTTTTGAGGGCATCACTAGGAAAAGTACTTCAGGAGACCCTGTCTCTAAATGGAGCCATTGGGGATAAAGTGAAAAAAAAGCCTTCCTTGTCTATACTACAGTGGCGTAGTGGTTAAGTGCTATGCCTGCTAACCAAGAGGTTGGCAGTTGGCAGTTCAGATCTGCCAGGTGCTCCTTGGAAACTCTACAGGGCAATTCTACTCTGTCCTATAGGGTCGCTATGAGTTGGAATCGACTCGATGGCAGTAGGTTTGGTTTTTCGTTTTTGTCTACAGCTGCGCTGTCTAGTACGGTAGCCACTAGCCACTTGTGGCTATTTCAGTTAATTAAAATAAAATGAAAACTTCAGTTCCTCAGTCCCACTAGCCAAATTTCAAGTGCTTGAGAGCCACATGTAGCTAATGGTTACTGCATCGGACAGCACAGGTATAGAATATTTCCATCATCACAGGAAGTTCTGTTAGGTGACACTGCTCTACAGAAACTGTCCCAGGGCCCAGAGAGCTTGGCTGGGGTGGGTGGGGGAAGAGACAAGAGCAGAGTAGAACAGCCAGTCTGAGAGGGTTTGGGGAGAGGGAAGAAGGCCCAGGAAGAGAAGGAAGAAGCTGAGAAAGAGAAGGGGGTGCTTGCCGAGGACAGCGTGTGGCCCCTGTAGGGGTCAGGAAATGTTCACGCCTCCTTCAACTTGTGCTGTGAGTGGAGGATAGCACCTACCCTGTCCACCTGTGTGTCTAAAACTCAGGGGACCACCTCCTGCCAGGCCTTTACTCAGAGCATAGCCTGGAGGAAGACAGGGCACTGCCCCTGGGAGCAGCCCTCAGGCCCACTCTGCAGGCCACCAGGACCCGTGAGCGCTGTACAGCCTTCCCAGACCTGCAGGGGGTGAATCCGAGAGAGCTGAGTGTAGAGCCCTAATCGTGGACAATCCAGGGCAAACCCTTCATAATAGAGAGAGATGCCGGGAGCTCCTGGAGGAAGGTGAGGACCCATCTGTTTGAAGGTATCTTAGTTATCTAGTGCTGCTATAACAGAAATACCACATGTGGATGGCTTTAACAAAGAGAAATTTTTTGTCTCACAGTCTAGGAGGCTAGAAGTCCAAATTCAGGGTGCCAGCTCCAGGGGAAGGCTTTGTCTGTCTGTCAGCCCTGGGGGAAGGTCCTTGTCATCAATCTTTCCCCATCAAGGAGCTTCTCAGTGCAGAGACCCCGGGTCAAAGGAACTGCTATTCTTCTGGCTCTTGTTTCTTAATGGTATGCAGTCCCCATGTCTCTCTTCTCACTTCTCTCTTTTGTATCTCAAAAGAGATTTTGACTTAAAACACAATCTAATCTTGTAGATTGAGTCTTGACTCATTAACATAACTGCCTCTAATCCTGCCTCATTAACATCACAGAGGTGGAGTTTACAACACAGGAAAATCACATCAGATGACAAAATGGAGGACAGTCACACAGTATTGGGAATCATGGCCTAGCCAAGTTGACACACATTTTGGGGGGACATAATTTAATCCATAAAAGAAGGTTCTTCAAGCAAAGTCTTATACGGAAACTACATATTTAAAATCAATATAAGAAGACCCCCTTAGTTTTAATCAGGTTGAGGCCCCAAACCTATGTGCCCCTAACACCACCAGCATTTTGTTTCCACTTAGTATAATAGTAATTATTGAGGTTACTCTTTATGGAGTGTCTCCTAGGCTGGGGAGTCTATCTAGATCAGGAGCTGGCAAACTTTTTGTGAAGAACCAGATGATAAACATTTTTGGCTTCGTGGGGCATACAATCTCTGTCACAATTATGAAGCTCTGCCATTATAGCACAAAACACATAAGTGAATGAATGTCACATGCTGGGACATATGACAGGAAAGTCAGAAGAGAATCCCCTGCAGGACACCATGGCATCTTACCCATCTCCCCCAGTGTGCTTCTAGTCCTTGAATATTGTAGTTCCTGAAGAACCACGTCTTCACCCTCTTCTCGCAGAAAAGGACAGGAGAGCAGCTAATGACCTCGGACACGCTTGTGGATGCAGGTCCCTGGTTGTTCATTTTCACTGGAGGCTCCCTTGTTGGGTACTGGCATGGGAGATGTCAGGAGTCGGGGTGCCTGGGGGTAGCAGACAGAACTTCACGTGGAAGGACTTAGGAGAAAAATAGAAGTCGTGTGTCCGTGGTTGGTGTTGTTGCTAGGTACCGTCAGGTCAGTTCTGATTCATAGTGAACCTGTATACAACAGAATGAAACAGTGCCAGGTCCTGTGCTATCCTCACAATCATTGTTATGTTTGAGCCCATTGTCACAACCACTATGTCAGTCCATCTCATTGAGGGTCTTCCTCTTTTTCTCTGGCACCCTATTTTACCAAGCATGAAGTCCTTCTCGGGGGACTGGTCCCTCCTGATAACATGTCCAAAGTACATGAGATGAAGTCTCGCCATCCTCGCTTCCAAGACAGACTTGTTCGTTCTTCTGGCAGTCCATGGTATGTTCAGTCTTCTTCAGCAACACCGTAATTCAAAGGCATCAGCTCTTCAGTCTTCCTTATTGATTGTCCAGGTTTCACATGTATATAAAAAAAAAATAAGGTGATTGAAAATATCATGGCTTGGGTTAGGCACACCTTAGTCCTCAAAGTGACATCTTTGCTTTTTAACACTTCAAAGAAGCCTTTTGCAACAGATTTGCACAGTGCAATACATGGTTTGATTTCTTAACTGCTGCTTCTATGGGCATTAATTGTGGATCCAAGTAAAATGAAATCCTTGACAACTTCAATATTTTTGCCGTTTATCATGATGTTGCTTATTGGTCTAGTTGTAAGGATTTTTGTTTTCTTTATGTTGAGGTACAATCTGTATTGACGGCTATGGCCTTTGATCTTAGTCAGTAAGGGCTTCAAGTCCTTTGCACTTCCAGTAAGCAAGGTGTGTCATCTGCATATCACAAGTTGTTAATGGGTCTTCCTCCAATCCTGAACATGTGTTCTTCTTCACATAGTCCGGCTTCTCGGATTACCTGCCCGGCATATAGATTGAGTAAGTATGGTGAAAGCATGCAACTCTGATGTACATCTTTCCCTGCTTCTCCTGAATTGCTAAAGCAGGACCAGAGAAGGTGAAGGGGAAGGAGAGTCCCAGGGCAAGGCAAGAGACTCTCCCATGCCACCATGGGCAGCCTCTGACTCCGGTTTCCTCGCAAGAAACCTGCTGCAAAGCCATCCCTCTCAGCGAGAACGGTTCTCTAAGTCTGTAGCCCATAGCCCGGAACCCAAAACAACAGCCCAAAGCATCACCAGGCAGAAGGGGTTGGGGGAGCGCTCTCTGCTCTAGGCAACCTGTCCTTCCCAAGATCCTTCCAGATTTAAGGCTACTTCGTCACCTTCATCTTGAGCCCTTTGTTGACAACATTGCCTCTCCTGCAACAACACAACCCAGCCAGCCGGCCCTGCTTCCTGTGTGTCTCCTCAACGCCAGCCAGCCAGCGGCCAGGGCCAGGGCTGGCCAGCTCCCAGCCAGGATCCCATCTGTGTGCAGGAAGGACAGGTGCTTCTGATGTGGGCACTGTTGCGTGTTTTATTCATCTCTGTGCCCTCAGCAGAGGCACATGGTATACTTACCATACATATCTGATCCACAGATTAACAGTCATGATAATAGGGATGAACGTGGCTGCCTAGAAATGCCCCTTTGCCTGAATTTCCATCATTAGCTAGTGTCTCCTTTGGGTTACAAATTCACTTTCCCAGGTGCTGCAGATTGCTCTTGGCTACTAACTGAAAGGTTGGCAATTTGAATCTACTTAGCAGTGCCCTGGAAGAAAGACCTGGCAATTTGCTTCCATAAGATCATCGTTGTTAGTTACCATCAGTCGATTCTGACTCATAGCAACCCTATATGACAGAGTAGAACCGCCTCATAGGGTTTTCTTGGCCATCATCTCTATAGAAGCAGATCGCCAGGCCTTTCTCCTGCAGAGCGGCTGCTGAGTTTGAATCACCAGCCTTTCAGTTAGCAGTCAAGCCCTTAACCACTGTGCCACCAGGGCTCCTTCCGTAAGATTACAGCCAAGAAGACCCTGTGGAGCACAGCGTACATGGGATTGCCATGGGCTGGTATCAACTCCATGGCAACGGGTTGAGCTCTTTTTTTCCTCCCCCCCCCCCCATTTCAAACCCTGGTGGCGTAGTGGTTAAGTGCTACGGCTGCTAACCAAAGGGTTGGCAGTTCAAATCCGCCAGGTGCTCCTTGGAAACTCTACGGGGCAGTTCTACTCTGTCCTATAGGGTCGCTATGAGTCAGAATTGACTCGAAGGCACTGGGTTTTTGGGTTTTTTTATTTCAAAGTGTAGCTGCCCTGGAAAAGGCAGTGTCCTGAGGCACCTTGTGAGTTTGCTGTTGTAGATAAGGGAGAGGAGGCAAAGAGAGGCCAAAAAAGGGTGTGGGAAGGTGGAAGTGGAACTGAGAAGCTTGCCTGAGCTCTGCCTGCCTGTCTTGAGAGTTGCTGCCTCAGAGCCCAACCACAGCCTGAGCGACTGACGCAGGACCAGCCAGCTCATTGCCAACCCCCTGCTGTCTTGGGGGAGCCTGTTTAGCGTGGGGTCAGGAGAGGGGCTTTCACAGGCATGGAGCCATGTCCAGGCCCCAGGGCACAGCCTGTGGTTAGGAGGGTAACAGGGCACAGACTGTGCAGCAGGGCCCTGGTTCCTGTCAGCCTGGCTGCCCAGGAGGAGACATGCCAGCTCCTGTGAATTGATTCTGGGCGAGTTATGTAGAAGGCATCCTGGGGGCCTGAGCTGTACATTCCACACAGAGCAGCTGAGAGTGTTGAGAAGGAAGGAAATTCTCTCAGAGTCTGCCTGTGGCTGTTAGTTTTCTAAGGGCAGAGCAGAGCAGTGTTGTGAAAAAAGTCGACTTGCTCCCCTCTCCCCAGGCCCATGCCTCTGGGGACCTGTCTTAGTTACCTCGTGCTGCCGTAAGATAAATACCACAAGTGGGTGGCTTTAAAAAACAGATATTTGTTTTCTCACATCAGAAATCCAAACGTACTGCCATTGAGTCGATTCTGATTCATAGCGACCCTATAGGACAGAGTAGAACTGCCCCATAGAATTTCCAAAGAGCACGTGGCGGATCTGAACTGCTAACCACTTGGTTAGCAGCCATAGCACTTAACCACTACGCCAGGGTTTTCTGACAGCAGTGGAGGCTGAATGTCCAAATCAGGGCCGTGCGACTCCTTCTGTGAGCTTTAGGTTCTGGTGTCTGCCAGCAATCCTTAGTGTTCCTTTGCTTGTAGATGGGTTCTCACATGGCATGTCTTTCCCTATCAGTGTGTCTCTGTGTCTAATCTTCTGTTTTTTATAACTCAAATGATTAGATTTGGAGCCCTGGTGGTACAGTGGTTAAGAACTCAGCTGCTAACCAAAAGGTTGGCAGTTTGAATCCACCAGCCGCTTCTTGGAAACTCTAAGGGGCAGTTCTACTCTGTCCTATAGGGTCGCTGTGAGTCAGAATTGACTTGAGGACAACGGGTTTGGTTTTGGGTTTTACTTGGGTATGATCTAATTAACATAACAAAGAAAATCCTCTTTCCAGACAAGGCCACACCCACAGGTATAGGGATTAGGATTCCAATTTGGGGGATGCCATTCAATACATAACAGGACCCCTTCCAGCTCTGCTTGGTCCAGCAGGCCCACGGGCCACATCAGAGTTCTCGGTCCCAAACCCCAACCCCTCACAGACCTTCTCCACCCAGAAATGAGAATTTATTCATCCGTCCTCCGAGTCTCTCAGGGCTGGGACTCAGAGCTAAGCTCTCCCATGGAGAATGCCTAGATTTCCGTCCTAAGAATCTTGTGTGCATTTTACCAGGGGTCTTAATTCTGATGGAAAAAAAAAAAAAAACCTGTTGCCGTTGAGTCAATTTTGACTCATAGCAACCCTATAGAACAGAGTAGAACTGCCCCATAGAGTTTCCAAGGAGTGCCTGGTGGATTCGAACTGCCGACATTTTGGTTAGCAGCTATAGCACTTAACCACTGCACCACCAGGGTTTCCATTATGATGGAGGTGGGTAGCAATTTGGGGTCTAGTATAGGGTCACTGTGAGTCAGAATTGACTCAACAGCAGTGGGTTTGGTTTTTTTTTTTTTTTTTTTTTTTTTTAAGGGGCATTTGGAGCTTGAGCTGGATGTCTCCCCTGAGACAAGGGTTAGCTTTCAGCAAAGCCATTGTGGGTGTTGCGGCTGATCCTCATGGGTCCTGCTCACCCTGCTAAGCCTGCCCTTGGAGCCCTGGCCCAAATCCAGGGTAGGAACACCAAGCAGGGAGATGGGGCTGGGCTGGCCAGGAGTGAGGCCTCAAGGCCCCACTGGTTTTCCTCCAGGGCAGGGAGCAGGGGGACTGTCAGGGCTGCCCCTTCTTCTGGTAAGGACTGCCCACCAGAAATAGGTCATGACCTGCCCTCCAGGATTGCTGTGCTAAACAAAATGAGGTCAGAGTAAACCAAAACCAAACCCACTGCATTGAGTTGATTCCGACTCATAGTGACCCTATAGGACAGAGTAGAACTGCCCCATAGGGTTTCCAAGGCTATAAATCTTTACAGAAGCAGACTGCCACATATTTCACCCACGGAGCGTCTGGTGGGTTCAAGCCACCATCCTCTCAGATCGCAGCCAAGTGCTTTAACCACCCTACCACCAGGGCAGATTAGGGACTTGAGAATTATTTTAATCCTAGAACTCATTGGGATTAGCCTGCATTCTGTTTATCCCCAGGGGATTCACCATCAGGGCAGCTTTCTGGAGAGAAAAGGAAGATTTTTTTCAGAAGCTGATCTCAGGGTGGTGGGGAGCAATGCATTTTGCCAGCCCCTTGTACAGATAGGTAAGTGGGGCCTGGGAGAAGGCAGCTTTGGGTACTTCTCACAGACCTTGGCCTGCGCCAGACATTCAAGGAATTTACAGTCCAGTCAGAGAGAGGTGAAGATATACCAGTCCATTCCCACCTAATAACATATTGCTGTGTGTGTGCCTATATGTGTCTGTGTGTCTGTGGTATCTATGCACGTATGTGTATGTGTGTTTGTATGTGTGTGCACGTGTGTATATGCAATGCATATGTGTATGTGTGTATGTGAGTATATGCAGTGCATATGTGCATATGTCTATGTGTGTATGTTTAATGGTACAATGCAGGCCATAAGGCCCTAGGACCTCAGAGAAAGGAAAGATTTCTGGGGTTCAGAGTAGCCCAAAGCCTTCCTGGAGGAGGTGGAACTTGATCTGTCTCTCATGGAGCCAGACAGAGGGCAGGAGGAAAGGCATTTGTGGTAACTGACTGAGCAGAGGCAAAGGTCTGGAGATAGGAGCGGCCTGGTGTGGTGCTCAGGGACAGTCTGACCTGACTGCAGAGGAGGACATCTGCTGAGGGGCCAAGGAGAGGGGGCCAGTTAGGGGGGTGAACCTCTTTGGAGGGCCTGGAAAGCCAGGGAAGAGTTTGGATTTGGCATGCCAAGCTTCTATAGATGCATTGTGTGTAGTTGTCCAGGCAGAAAGTATAAGGGGACCTCATTGATAGATAGCAGGTGCAAAGGCCCAGTGGTTGGAATGGATGTGGCATTTGTGGCAAGTGGTGCAGAGGAGGAAAGTTCCTGTTGGAGGGAAGAAGGAGATACAATTAGAGGCAGAAACTGGAAGGTGGGGAGGCAGAGAGAACTTCAACAGATTCTGTATCTCCTACTGTCCAAGGCTCTGGGAATACTCTCTAGGGGAGCTTCAGATTTTTCTCTTGAGTTCCCAGGGCCCGATTTCCATCCTTCTAGTCTGGAATCTACAGAATTTTTGCTGGTAATTGAGTTTCCCCAATCAAAATTGGCTGTGATCAAAATGTAAGACATCCTCTCTTAGGGGCACTTAGATCTGATGAAAAGGGGATGTCCTTGTTGGGTGCCATCAAGTTGATTGTGAGTCCTAACAATTCCATGTGACAGAGTAGAGTCACCCCATAGGGTTTTCTAAGCTGTAATGTTTATGCGAGCAGATTTCCAGGTCTTTCTCCTGAGATGCCGCTGGGTTGGTTCAAACCACTGACCTTTCAGTTAGCAGCCAAGCACTTAACCATTGCGCCATCAGAGCTCCTTGAGAAGGGGTTAGGTGCTCTCATTCCATCTCTTGTCCTGCCTGGTAGCTCCCTCCGGCCCGTCACCCTGGGGCAGAGATAGTGAGGGCCCAGGAAAGGTTTGTGGGGGGAAGAGTGGCCAGCCAGTGAGGGAGGGCTAGCCTGCTGTTGTCCCTTGTGTCATGGGAAGTGGAGAAGTTGGAAACGGAACGCCAGGGTGGTCTGGTGGTCAGGATGGCCTCGTTCCTGGGAATGGTTGCCACGAAGCATTTTCCCCCGCTTCTCCATAACAGTGGCTGTTCCTTCCCAGAATGTTAGGAAAACCTGCAATTACTGAGCCATCTTGGTGTGGGAGCATTCAGACCTCTTCTTTCTTCCAAGATACACTGAGGTGGGGCCGGTCAGTGCAGAAAGCTGATCCTCTCCCACGAACGCCAGTGTCTGCCTTCTGGCTCAGCCACCCAGGTGGGGGCTGAGGGTCATGAGCCAGGTGATGCTGTGTTTCACGTCTGGGATGGGGAAGGTGAAGGAGGCTAGATGGAGGCCTGTTTCTCTCCTGCCTCAGCAAGCCATCCTCCTCCTGCTCTCACCATGCTCCAGGCCACTCGGCAACCACCGCAAGCCCGGGGCAGGGCCCTTATCTTCCACCAGCTTCACCGAGCAGTCAGAGCTGTGGGTAGCTATATAGGAGGGGGCTTCCAGCAGGCGCGTGTAACGGTGCCCAGCTTCACAGGAAGCCCCACCCAGGCCACCGGTTTGGGATGGCTTAGAGTCTTGTTTGTTTGGTTCTTCCCATGGTTTTTCTTTACATATTTCTTTCCTGGCCTCTTGCCTTTACAGGTTTGAGTTGTGGTGGGGGATTTTGGGAGAGAAGGAAAACATATAGATGAATGGATGGCTCCAGATCTGGAATGTTCTCAGTGGAAGAAAGAATCAAAACAAGCCTGTGGGTCAGGAGCTTCCTGAAGCTGCCCTCACCCCCACAGCCAGTAGGCCTCCAGGGCTCCAGGGCCCAGGCGATTCTCCTGGGGAAGTTGGTATGGCCCCAGCCTCGAGCAGGAAGCATGCAGGGAGCCTCTTGTCAGAGGTGGGCCAGGCCACAGAGGGTGTACCTCCTTGTCCCTGGGCAAGCACTCACTCCTGGCCATCCCAACCAGCTGGCCAGGTCTCTTGCTGCTCCACTTCCATCTGGTATCTGCAAACTCCCTGGAATCCATCCCCCTGCCCAACTTTCTGCTCCCTGCTGACCCTTGATTTACCTGCTCATCCCCACCTTCTGCTCGAAGCCCTGTCTCCATGATCCACCATGGGGCGCCATCTCACCAAGCAGCCCCTTGTCCCTGTCCAGAGAAGTCAGCAATGGAAGTGACATTGCTTCAAGAGAAGTGACGTTCTCATACATGCTATGACATGGGTGACCTTGAAAACATTATACTGAGTGAAATAAGCCAAACACAAAAGGGAAAATAGTGTCTGCTCCTACTTGTATGAAATATTTGTTGTTGTTGTTGTTGTTAGGTGCCGTCAAGTCAGTTCCGACTCATAGTGACCCTATAGGACAGGGTAGAGCTGCCCCATATGGTTTCCAAGGAGCGGCTGGTGGATTTTAACTGCTGATCTTTTGGTTAGCAGCCAAGCTCTTATTAGAATAAGCAAACACATAGAGAAGGAAAGTAGATTAGTGGTTACTAAGGGCTGGGAGGGGGATGGGGGATTATTGCTTAATGGGTACTGAGTTACTGTTTGGGGCGATGAGAAAGGTTTTGGAAATAAAGAGTGGTGACGGTTTGCACAACATTGTGAATATAATTAATGCCACTAAATTGTACCTAAAAATGATAAACCTTACATTGAAGCACTTACTGATGAAGATCAAAGACTACAGCCTTCAGTATGGATTGCACCTCAACATAAAGAAAACAAAAATCTTCCCAACTGGACCAATAAGCAAATCATGATAAATGGAGAAAAGATTGAAGTTGTCAAGGATTTCGTTTTACTTGGATCCGCAATCAACGCCCATGGAAGTAGCAGTCAAGAAATCAAACAATGTATGGCACTGGGCAAATGTGCTGATAAAGATATCTTTAAAGTGTTGAAAAGCAAAGATGTCACTTTGAGGACTAAGGTGCCCCTGACCCAAGCTGTGGTATTTTCAGTTGCTTCATATGCATGTGAAAGCCGGATAATGAATAAGGAAGGCTGAAGAAAAATTGATGCCTTTGAATTATGGTGTTGGTAAAGAATATCAGATATACCTTGGACTGCCAGAATGAACAAATCTGTTTTGAAAGAAGTACAGCCAGAATGCTCCTTAGAAGCGAGGATAGCAAGACTTTGTCTCGTGTACTTTGGAGGGACCAGTCCCCGGAGAAGGACATTGCACTTCGTAAAGTGGAAGGTCAGTGAAAAAGAGGAAGACCCTCAAAGAGCTGGATTGACACAGTGGCTGCTGCAGCAACGGGCTCAAACATAGCAATGATTATAAGGGGCAGACAGTGTTTCTCTTTCTGTCGCACATAGAGTCACTGTGAGTTGGAAGCAAATCAATGGCACGTTAACAACAATATGTTATATATCGTTTACCACAATAAAAAAATTACTAACAGGTTATAGAAATATTACAATGTTAGAGCTTAAAGGGTCTCTAGAAATCACTCTCTAGCCCCCACCCTTCTGCAAGACTGGAAGTATTGTACCATGGTTAAGAGTCCAGGCTCTCCCCAGCTAACTGCTTTCTAGCTGTGTGACCTTGAACAAGTTACTTAACCTGTCTGTGCCTGTTTCCTCAGCTGTAAAATAAGGATAATAATGTTGGTATGTATCCCATGATTGAATAAGTTAATTTGCATTAAGCCATTAGAGCAGTGCCTTGCATGTAGAAAATACCGTACAAGCATCATTTATTATCACAGCTATCATCATCATCATCATCATTATTATTATTAGGCACTGGGGCCCAGAGAGGTGTTTGCATTAACCCAGTGGCACACAGCTGGTAGCCACAGAGCTGACGTGGAGCACAGTGGCCCACCTATCTGGCCAGTGTCCCTGTTACTCTGCCCCTCAATCCCTTTTGGTACATGCTGCAGGCAATGAGTCCGCAGTGGGCCTAGAGCAGAGCTTTGAACCTATTTGCTCCCTTCAAACCTCTGCTAAGAATTTGTATTTCTAACAAGTTCCCAGGAAGTTGTACATAAGAATCACCTAGGGATCTTATTATTGAGTACATCTGGTGTGGAAATGCAAATTCTCAGCAGGGAGCTTGTTAGAAATGCAAATTCTCAGTGGTAGAGGGGAGGTTCGAACTGGAATGAACTGGTTTGAAGCCCTGGTCTAAAGTGCCACCAGGCTGTCAGGCTGAAATGAGAGTGACTCCCTCCAGGCTCAGCCCTATCCCATAGCTCTACAGCTGACACTGGCCCTGCCTGCCGCCACCTGCGCGCCACCTGCGCCTCGGCCACCATCACTTGGCCAGGACCTGTATTTAGAGGCCTGCCTTATTTTCCCACCTGAAGGAATTGGGCTCGCTGGATCGTACTGAGCAACTCTTTCTCTGCTATCCTGGCCTAACACTCACCTCCCCTCAGGGCCCCACTCAGCCCAGGATGGGGTGCTGTACAGCTCCTGCAGAGCAGCAGGCAGCCAGCAAGTGCTGCTGGGACCACAGGGCCCTGTGGCCCAACTCCTGGGCCTCTGCAAAGCCCTCCTCACCCCTCAACCTAGAAACCAGTTCTCAGGGCTCACACCCCACAAAAAGAACCTAACCAGTCATTTCCAGTCAAGCCTAATACTCACT
The DNA here is from genome assembly GCF_030014295.1 of Loxodonta africana. Lineage (NCBI taxonomy): Eukaryota > Metazoa > Chordata > Mammalia > Proboscidea > Elephantidae > Loxodonta > Loxodonta africana. The sequence goes on along the minus strand of NC_087352.1, from coordinate 58,603,896 downwards.
GAACTGAGTCAGATGGGGGCAGAAGAATACAGCGTGGCCCTGCCTGCTCTCCAGGAATGAGATGAGGACACAGGCCATAAACCCAGCACATTCACTGTCCACACCTGGGGAAAGATCACAGGGAAAGAGCATTCACTGAGAGGTGGGACGACCAGACAGTTCTCTGGGGGAGGTGAGGCTTGAGCTCCCCCTCCCCCTGCAAGGACCAAGAGAAGATGTGCTGAGGCAGAGAAACATGGAGAGTTCTGATGGGGAAATGACAGGAACACTCGCTGGGAGAACACAGGAGCGAGGCAGGTTAGAACACAGTACCTCGGACCTACAGCGGATTATGCTCACATCTTTGAGACTTCCTTGGGAGTGAGCTGGAGAGTCCAAATGCTCCTGAGTGCCACACTCAGAAGCTGTAACCCTGAGGTCATGAGGAAGATGCTGAGCTTGCCATTGGAATCCTAGGATTGTCTTCTGGGCTCCCAAGGTCACACACAAGGAGCGAGAGTGCTATGCCAAGAGTCCTGACTGGATGGGTGCTGTTTCCCACAATGATAGTGACAGCGACAACAGCTCTGTGTCAGTGTGACATCTCATGTAACCCTCACAGCCTATACAATGGGCCTTATCATCATTAAACCAGTTACCGTGAAGTCAGTTCTGACTCATGGTGACCCCATGTGTGTCAGAGTAGAACTGTGCTCCGTAGGATTCCAATGGCTGATTTTTGGAAATAGATCACCAGGCCTTTCTTCTGAGAAGCCTGTAGGTGGACTCGAACCTCCAACCTTTTGGTTAGCAGCTGAGCATATTAACCATTTGTACCACCCAGGGACTCCTTAGCATCATTATACCTCCATTTTACAAATGGGGAAACAGAGGCACAGAGTGGTAAGAATCTTGTCCAAGGGCACATAGCTGGGAAGTGACAGGGCCCTGATTTGGACCCTTGCCAGGGTATTTTTTCACCTTGAGAGCTGCATGACATAGGTCCCTATGTGGATTTGGTGTGAGCACCAGCACTTAACAGAGATGAGAGAAGCCCACCCAAGACTCGGCTCCTTGGTCCATTTATCCCTGAGCAGCCCCGCAGGCCACTTTGGTGGTTTGACCATTATGCAGTTTTAAATTACTTTTATTCTTAGTAAAATATTTAATTTTTACCCATAATGGACAGTTGGCTAAGGGCAGGAAGGGTTAAAGAACACTGATATTAAAAGGCTGGTTCATGAGGAACATCAAAGTGGTAATAACTCTGCAAATATGCCTGGAGGTGCTCTGCCCAGATCCATGAGTCCATCCGTCTGGTCAGAGTTCCGAGTGGCAGCTCCAAAGGGCTGCAGAGTGTCACACCCCCAGGCCACTCAGCCTGGATGGCAGCCATCTGAGTCTGGGGAGTCAAGACCATCCCCATTCACGACGCGTTGTTTGGGCAGAAGCCGCTGCAAGCGCTTCCTGAAAACACTCGGGCCTCGTCGTTTAGAAACAAAGCCAGAAAATTATAAAAACAAACCAGCTGATTTTCATACAAAAACATAAAATTCAAGAATTCCAAACAGTGGGCCATGAAATCAGTTTTTGGTTTTTGTTTCTTTTCATGCCTTATATAGTCAAGCTTTAGCCTACATCCTAGTGGGTTTCTGGTGCCAAAGCCACAATGTAATGATAATATGTCATTTTAAAATTTCTTTGTAGACAATCATGCTTGTGCTTTCATAACTCATTTAAAATAAATGAAGGAGAGAGCGCATCACTTGACAAAAGGGGGAAGGTTAAAATGTGCTGTAATTCATGAATGTTATTAAATATCACGGTAAACATGAACCTTGTAACTCAGTCTAAATAACAATCTAAAAATCGTGTTTTATGTAAAATAACTTCTTGATCATGTTGTTGTTGGGTGCCGTCTAGTCAATTTTCTACTCATAGTGACCCCACACGACGGACTAAACTGCCCCACAGGGTTCCCTAGGCTATAATCTTTACGGAAGCAGATCGCCAAGTCTCTTTCCCTTTATGAGAAGGGACCCTGGTGGCACAATGGTTAAGGACTCTGCTGCTAACCAAAAGATTGACGGTTCAAACCCACCAGCTGTTCTGCAGGAGGAAGATGTGCCAGTCTGTTTCCATAAAGATTATAGCCTTGGAAACCCTATGGGCAGTTGTACTCTACTAGAGGGTCACTAAGAGTCAGAATCTTGACAGCCACGGGTTTATCTTTATGGGAGCAGTTCGCCAGATCTTTCCCCCCATAGCAACTGGGTGGGTTCAAACTGCCACCCTTTTGGTTAACAGCTGAGTGCTTTACTGCTGTGCCACCAGAGCTCCTAAATACTCCACCCATTTCTTCAAAACAAAGATGTTCTCTTTCAAAACCACAGTTCAGTGTCCAAAATCAGGAAACTACCGTTGGTACAATACTGATCTTGAATCTACAAACCATATTTTTCTCTCTCCAGTGATCCTAGATCATAGTGCCTTCATTGTCATACTTCTTTAGTCTCCTTTAACCTGGAACATTTTCCAAGTCTTCCATGTGTTTCCTGACATTGACATTAAAAATGTTTTTTTTAGAATAAGGCTAGTTATTTTGTAGGAGGTCCTTCAATTTGGGCTTCTCTGATATTTCCTCATGATTAGGTTGAGGTTATCGGGACTTTTGGAAGGAATCCCACAGAAGTGATGTTGTGTCCTTCTTAGTGCGTGGTATCAGGAGGTATGCTGTCCTTTAATCTCATTATTGGCAATGTTAACTTTGATTACTTGGTTAAGGTGGTGTCTGCCAAGTTTCTCCACTGTTATGGTATGATATTTCCCTTTGTAATTAAGAAATATTTTGTGGGGAGATACTCTGAGACTATGCAAGTATCTTGTTTTTCCTCAGACTTCCATCCACTGGCATCCATTGATGATGCTTGCCTGAAACAATTATTATTATGATGGTTGCCAAATGGTGAGTTTCTAATTCCATCCATCATTCCATCTAAATTTACTAGTTGGCTTTCTAGTGTAAGGGAGCATATTTGGTTGATTTTAAACTCATTGCTCTAAGCCTCAAAGGAGTCCTGGTGGTGCAATGGTTAAGCACTTGGCTGCTAACTAAAGGTTAGCGTTCAAACCCACCAGTGGCTCCAGGGGAGAAAAGACTTGGCAGTCTGCTTCTGTAAAGATTACAGCCTAGGAAACTGTATGGGGCGGTTCTGCTCTGTTCTATAGGGTCTCTATGAGTCGGAATCAATTTGATGGCATCCAACAGCAACAACAGCTATAAGCCTCAGGACACAAGCATTTGGGAGTTAGGGAGAATAAGGCCTCCTCATCCATCTGAATGGCCCATATATCCATCGAACCCTGGCTAAGTGGGAGTTTAATATGAAAGTTACCAGCTCCCTGCTGCAACTCTCTTCAAAATATGGAAATTCTGGCCCCAGGAACCATCTGCCGGAAAGCCGTGTCCGACATGGAAGAGCTGGGGCCGGGGTTCCTGATGTGCGTGAAGCTGTTGAGTGGCTCCACCTCTGTGGTAGCGTCTGACCAGGGACTTATCAATTCCACCAACCCTGGCTGAAAAATATGGCCCGAGGGAGGCCTGACTCCAGCTAACTCCATTTCACATTTCCTTTCCTTCCCAGGATGGAAAAACAGCCCTTCAGGGACAGTGCAAACCTGTCAGTAATGAAGTTGTGAGGGGAGGAGGCTGCCCCAGGAGGGTGGCTGGGATGTGATGGCTAATGGAGCGAGGCAGGCGGGCAGCCAGCAGCGTTTCCCCGGAGAGCCCGGAAGCCCAGTGGTGCTCAGCTGCCCACAAACAAAACCAGCCCAAGCACTGAGCTGAACTCCTCTGCTTCACCTTTAACGGATCCACCTTTGCTTCACCTGGAACCCTTTCCCAGAGCCCCTCCCCCTCCAGTCCCCTACCCCTACCCCATGGCCTGCCAAGAAGGCCTGGGTACACCTCCCAGGCTGGCCCAAGGCAGAGTGGTATGTTGGCAGTGTTTATTGCAGCTCTGTCCCCTTGCCTGTTTTCCAGGACCCGGGTACTCCCCTGAAACCTACCTCTTCCCTTCTTTAAGCGCGCCTCTCATGTGTCCCAACCTTTAGGGCGCTATGTCTGGGATTCTGAGGTCACAGCTTTCCTATCTCATAAGATATTCTGGGTTAACCAGAGAGTTCTAAGCACTTCTCCCTTCCTTTCCTCTCCTAAAACCTGTATATTGATTGAAATGAGGGTGCCGTGATGATCTCGAAGTATGGTGGGTGATTAATGGTGGGACTCACAGGTGCCTGCAGAACAGCGCTCTGTCTCACACCTTGCCTCATGGACAGCTAGCTACCTGTTGCCCCAACAGGAGAGCCCAACTTGCAAGGAGGAGTCAGGAATTGGGTGAGAGGGAGCATTTTCAGCAAGGATTTTAGGCCAGTGTGTGGTGAAATGATGGTCGAGGTCACACAGCATGGTGGGTGAAGAGAGTCCTCAGTGTGGCCATGGTCTTTTCATCCTGACACAGAACTCAAAGTCCTGGGTCAGAAGCTGGGCCCAGCCCTCTCCCTGCACTGACCCCAGGGCCCAGCCGCAGCTCCTCTGCAGGGCTAGGGGATGCTTCTCCCCACCCTTGCTTCTCTGTCCCCTCACCATACTAGTGCACGTGTTTCTGCTGATCTCTGTCTCTAGAGTTTTACTTCCTATTCTTCAGGTCCTTCCATCTACCCCACCTCCTCCAGGAAGCATTCCTGGCCCCTACCCTCAGAACTCATCAGATACCATGTCTTGCCTCTTGCTATTTATCTTAGTTACCTAGTGCTGCTGTAACACAAATATCACAAGTGGGTGGCTTTAAAGAACAGAAATTTATTTTCTTACACTTCTGGAGGCTAAAAGTCCAAATCAGGGTCTCCGCCATGTCAGTTCCTTCCTTATTGGTAGCCCAGGAGTTCCTTCATCCCTTAGCTTATAGACGATCCTCAAATGGCATCTGTCCCCCCTACCCTGCCCCATGTGTTCTCCTGTCTGTGTGTCTAATCTACTCTTTCTGTAACTCAGAAATGATTAAATTTAGAGCCCATCCTACTCAGGTATGTGCTAATTAACATAACGAGGAGAAGTCTGTCCAAACAGGATTACATCCACAGGTATAGAGTGTTAGGATTCCAATATGTATTTGGGGAGGACACAATTGAATACATAGCATTGTTGTTCATATTTTTTCAGTGAATATAGCACTCCTGTCACCAGATTTTAAGATCCTTGAGTGCAGGAACCATATGTTATATGCTTTGTATCCACCTCAGCCCTCTATGTGGAATAGGGACGCAAGTGTTTGATAACCAACTGACTGGTTTTAGGATGGCAAAGTAAGACTCTGCTGGTGGCACATGGTTCTACCCTGATTTCAGGAGACAAGCCAGCCCGAGAGGCAATATTCTAACACTGTCATTTCTTTTACATTTTTTCATTGGAGCAAATGTAGTTTTTAATGAATAAAGAATAAACTGCAGTTAAGGAGGGAGCTATGGGTGGCCAGCTTGCCAGCCAGTGCTGAGCCTCTAACACCTGTTCTCCTTGCCCCAGTAAGCTCCCCAGTGGGTTGTTGTTGTTAGCTGCTCTCAAGTTGGCCCCCAATTCACGGTGAGTCCGTGCACAAAGGGGTTGGACCATTTTGATCGATAGCATTTCCATTGGTTGATTTTCAGAAGTAGTCCGCCAGGCCTTTCTTTCTAGTTCATCTTAGTCGGGAAACTTCACTGAAACTTGTTCAGCATCATAGCAACAGGCAAGCCTCCACTGATAGACAGATGGTAGCTATGCATGAGGTACATTGGCCAGGAATCCAACTCAGATCACCCTTAGGACCAGAGTTAGAAAGGAAGCCAGAAACTGAGCTTCTGGATGTTTCTTCCTGGACTCCTATTGCTTGAAGCAACCATTGTTCTCCCCACAGTCTAAGTTTTCCCACCTGTGCTAGGGATGTGCTACTGCTCACCACATCCTCTGCATATCTGGAAGATTCCTGCCGTATTACTTAGAAAACCCACAGCATAATATTATTACAGGCAAACACTAATATAGTACTTACATGCATCAACTCCTTTAAAACTCACAACAACCCTATGAGCTAGGTACATTTTACAGATGAAGACACTAAGGCCCAGAGAGGTTAGGGGACTTGCCCAAGGTTGCACAACTAGAAGTACAGAGCCAAGATTTAAACTCTGGGAATCTGGTTCTGAAGTCTATACTTTGAACTACAACAGTAGTACCCTGGGAGTTTTTATTGGGCCCCTTCTGTGTTCCAGGCAGTGAGGGGCTGTGCAAGAAGGCCAAGTTCACACCCACAGATGGGCCTCCTCTGTTCTTTAGGAAGAGTAGGTAGGAGCTGGCCAAATCTTGAGGCTCCAGAAGGTGGCATAGCCAGATTTTGCTTCCTGGTTGATTTTCGTGACTCAGCCAGTTTAGCCACAGATACTAAGAGCCAGAAAAGGGAGCATCCCATCTGAGACTTACCTGCAACCATGACAGGTCTCTGCCAGCCTCTGCAGTGAGCCTCCAGGGTGGGCACATCACTCAAGGGATGCTCCGACCCACCAGCAGGCTGCAGTGAGGGTCTACAAGCCAGACCCTCAGAGCTGCAGGGCTTGGCTGGGCCGAGCAGAAGGGCGGTTCTCCTTACAACCTGACAGCTCCCCAGAGCAGCTACACGCTCTTCCCATGACATCACGCTGCCTCTGGATGTTTGAGGCTGAGAATTCTTGGAATGCCTGATTCACCCTGGAACAAAAATACTACCTCGTATTTACAATTTACCTTTGTTCCCCAAAGGCTTTCCCAGCTTTTTTTCATTGTAACCTCAGGCCAACCTTGTGATGCAGGCAGGAATTAGAGAAATGGTGGGAACCCGTCTCATGAAGTGCCTTGAGTGGGATTGGTATGCCCATTTTGCAGGTAGGAATGCTGAGGCATGGGTAGTTGGGGATTTGCCAAAGTCACTCAGTGAATTGGTGCTGGGAAGCTGGGCTGAGAGCCTTGATTTCCAGTGGGGCTGAGGGGAGGGCCTCAAAATGCCTCAGTGGTTGAGCAAGGCTCACATCCCCTACTAATGTCCCAAAGAAAGCCATTTCCTATGGCCTCTGTGCTACCCCAGGATGGAGGAAGGTGATAGGCTCCTGCAGCTCCTCCTTCCCTGCCCCAGGGGAGCCACCCTGAAGATTCCACTCTCCCTACCCCAAAGCCCTGCCCAACAAGCTTGAGCCACAGGAAACGGCAGACTGTGGTAAGGAGAGGATTGTTCCCGGCACAGATGGAAACCCAAGGGCCACACGTGGCTTCTGTGGTTTTCCCCAGACATAGTGGAGCCAAGCCTGGAAGGCCAGATTTCCAAACCTCGACCCAAAGCTTCCGTCCAGAGCCCTCCCAGGCACTCCCCTCCCACAGACCTCAACTGCCCCCTGCTCCCAGGGGACTCCAGCTAAGCCTTCGGTCCTTGTGTTTCCCACCACACATTCAGCCAAGCTGCACTGCCACAAGGGCAGCACATGACCCCTCCCCCACTGACCTTTGGCCGAATCCTGGGCTCCCTTGATTTGGGTTTCAGTGGCTCAGCAGCAATGTGTGGGCTGCCCCAGGCCTTCAGGACCTTGGAACAGACCTCAAATCCTTGATGTAGGAGAGCATGGTGGTCGAGGACACACACCCTCAGGCTAAATTGCCTAAGTTCAAACCTCAGGGAAGTTACTTACCCTTCCTGCGCCTTGCTGACCTCTCTGTAAACTGAGGTTTACAATAGTACCTCCTCTTAGGGTGAAATGAAAGCCATGCCTGGCACATTGTAAGTGCCTTCTTACTATTAAATATTAGTTGTTTTCAAAACTACTACTCCACGTCCTTGTGAGCTCAGTTCCCCTGCATCACCTCGGGGCAGCCTCCAGGCAGGGCCAGCTTCATGGGTATGCAGCTGTGCAGGCGCCCAGGGCCCATGCTCAGAAGGACCCATGCTTGGTTTAATACTCTGCTGTTTCTGTCTTCCAATTCTTACCATTTTTGCACAAGGGGCCCCGCATTTTCATTTTGCACTGGGCCTGATACCATGCAGCCAGTCTTGCCTCTAGGCCTCTCAGACCAGAGCAGAAGCCCCGGGCTACCCTCCCCTTCCTTTCCTTCGTAAGTCCTGTCCCTGGTTGTACTAGACAGCTGTTTCTGTAATTACGGTATTTGTGTCTGTCTCTCCAAATGGATCCTAAGCTCTGTGAGGGCAGCAGCTCTGTCTGTTGGAGCCTTCACGTGTCTACAGGGCCTGGCACAGTCCCTGGCTCATTGAGGGGCTCAGGCAGCACTTGTAGCATGCGTGATTGCCCAGCCCCACACCAGACCCCGAGGGAGATTTAGAGAAGGGTATGCCCCATCTGAAGGAAGTGAATGCTTTTGAGGGCAGACAAGTGGAACTCTCAAGACAGTCTGGGTAGCAGAGACATGGGCATGATATAGGGTGGTTCAGACTGTGATCCAAACCTGGAGAGGGGGCCCTGTGAGCTGGGTAGGACTCTGGGGGCCGCCCTGGGCAGAGCTGGGCCTTAAAGCCCAATGGGATTAGGGAAGGTGCCAAGACACTCCTTAGAGGCAGCTGAACAACTTCCTGTGAGTGTGCCAGGAGCTGTGTGGCCTTAGGCAAATCCAGTGACTTCTCTGGTTAACCTCCAGGGAGAGCAGATTCACAGAACATGCTTAACGAATGAAAGACAAACGAACCAGCCTTTTCTCTGTTTATTCAGTGGCTCATTCATTTATTCATCCATTCATTCACTCTGTAGTTGGTGAGAAAATTCTTTTCCCTGCATGGAGGGTGCAGAGGTACCTGTTGACTCTCTGATTTCCATCCCAAAGCATGCCTTTGACTAGGCAGACATCTGGTTTGTAAAGCTTTCAGTCCGAGTAGTGAAATACCGTACTTCTTACCTGCATTATTGCCTTGTCGGGCAGAGGCCTTAGTCTTGAATGATTTCCTGCCCAACTCTCCTCGGAAACAGAGCAGTATATTAAAACTAGTAAAACATGTCAGCCTTGAGCATTATGCTCATTTAAGAATTATCAGTATGGGATCATACTGACAACAGCAACTTGAAAGGTTAGATAGAAACCTGAGGGGGCAGTGAGTTTATGTTATTGAGGGCGGAATAACTCAGAAAAGGAGGGTGAAAATGATCACTCAACTTGAAGAATGTAATCAATGTCACTGAATCGTGTTAAATTGGTGTGTGTTTTACTGCATGTATCCTCAACAACAGCAACAAAATAAAAAAATTTTTTTTCAAAGAATGGAAAATATAACAAAATAAAATACTCTAAATAAAAAAAAAAAAAGAAGGAGAGCAGCATAATTGATTGGAGCAGGGGAGTCTGAAACTTGGCTAACCACCTGAGGCAGCAGGAGGGTCCTGGATGCCTGCTAGCCCTCTCCTGGGGGGGTGGTTATGAGGACCTGAAAAAGGGAATGGGCCTGGCACACAGGAAGTGCTCCGGAAGCTTGCTGGTACTGGTGGTGATGTTACAGTTGTGATGATGGTGGTAATGAGCTTGGCACTTGCAGGGTAATTCAGCTGCCCATGTGTTTGTTGTGATGCCCCCGAGGTCTCCAAAGAGTACCAAGATCTCAGATGAGCAATTGTTCAATCCAGCCATACAACATTTTAGACAGTGTGTTAAAGCAGAAACATACCCAAGTTCAGATGCAGATTGTAACTAGCTGGGTTACCCTAGGGAAGTAATACTACCTCTCTGAATCTTGGCTTTCTCATCTGTAGAACCACCGAGCTTTCATTCATGCAATCCTCAGAGCTGCCCCTGCAGTGGGGACTGACACTGCTGGAAACAGAGACAGAGAGGTGAAGCCACCCAGAGCCACACAGCCAGTGAGGGGCCGAGCCAGGCTCGAAGTGGGCTGCTGTCTCACAGACAGACGTGGTGAGAGCCATCCTGAGGGACAGACTCGGTACACTACAATGACTGAGTCCAGCCCAGAGCACATAGGAACCAGTTGCCATTAAGTCGACTCCAACTCATGGCGAGCCCACGTGTTTAAGAGTAGAACTGTGCTCAGTAGGGTTTTCAGTGGCTGAGTTCTCAGAAGTCGATTGCCAGGTCTTTCTTCTGAGGCATTTCTGGGTGGACTCAAACCACTGACTTTTCAGTTAGCAGCTGAGCACGTTAACTATTCGTACCACTCAGGGACTCCCAAGTGCACAGTAGGTGCTCGGTTATCACAGGCCCTTACAATCCTTTTCCGTGTGTTAAGCCAGTGTCACTTTTTTTCTTGGTTGGTTCCCTGAAGAGGGGGAAATTCTCCCATGCCTTTCTCCTTGTTATGTCTCCCAGTCACTCTGCAAACTGCCGCAGGCCTGTGGTAACCTTTGTTTCTGGACCCCCATGCAGACGCTAAGCTAGGCAGCCCCTGAGCTGCAGAGAAGCCCCTTGGACCTGTGCTTCGGTCTCACTTCAGCTCCTGCTGTTTGGTGGTGGCTGGGCAAGGTGGTGAAGCCCCAGGCAGGGGGTGTGGGTGAGCAGGAATGGGGCATCTCAGCTAGGAATAAGCAGTCATCACTTTTCCTGAAGACAAGAAATATGAGCCCAGGCATAGTTTTAAAACCACTTGCCCTAGGAATTTTGCTTTCAGAAATTTTTAAGCAGACCTACAAATTATGTGGTAAAGTGTCCGACATCGAGAGAACCATAATAAGTCAGTGGCCCTCAGAATATCTAGTTTGGAATGATTATGAAATAAAAAACGAACAGGGAGACATTTGTCTGCAGTTGGACCGCTGTTAAAACCATTTTCTAGAACAAAATCTGAAGTTATTCTCCCCACACCCACCTCCCAAAATGCAGCTGTGGCAGTCTGAGAACTTTTTTTTTTTTTAATAAAAGAGAACAGTCTTAGAGTGAAACAAGACATCTGATTTCAGAACCCAAAGAAAGAAAGAGTAAATGAGTGATGGGAAAAGCATAAAACTGACAATTTTCATTCTCAAAAAAAAAAAAAAGCATTAGTTCCCTAACAGCAGGTGTTGCCAATAGCACAAATGGAATCTTAATCTTATCTCCTAAGCCATTCCCCTGAGAGAAAACTTCCCCAGAGAGGAGATTAGAGCGCTAACAAACAGGCCGGGAGGTGGGTTGTTGCTCTTTTTGGTTGTATGGTTGCAGAACTTTGTGTCTAGTTGGTCTCTGAAACCTGGCTGTCCGTATCTGTGTATCTGAGACAAAATGCAGCTTCCTGGCCTGGCCACTGAGAGCAAAGGCGGTTCATCTCCAGCCCAGCCAAACCTAAACCCACAGGTTTTGTGGTGAGCAGCCAGCTGGCCCCTGAAGGAAGGTATCGATGAAACCTAGCGCCAGCAAACACAGAGGAGAGAGGAGCTGGTTTTGGCAGCCCCACCAGAGACCGCTGGCAAGTATTTGTGAATGGCCAGAAGAGGGAAACCTGGCTCTCCATTGTTGGGGAGCAAGGCCCAGCTCCCAGCCTGTTCCAGCGGTTAGGGCCCTCTCAGCTAGTTCACAGGCCAGGGGTGTGGGTTCTCATGTGGCCATCACCATTGCAGGTCCCAGCCGTCCTTCAGCCCTTCTCTCCTAAGTCTGAGGGCAAATGGGAGACCAACAGGAGGTGGTTAGTGGATGCTGTGATTAGCTGGCAGGCTTGGCATACTCCCGGGAGCCCTTAAAAGGCCTTCTGCTGTGGGGCTTCATCTCACTGAGTCTCGGTTGGCTTATCTGTAAAATGGGAAGAAAGATTCTTGGCCTGCCTGCACACAGAGGCCAGTCCCAGCGATCACTTGTACTGAAAACTAAGCAGGGCCTTGAGCAGGCAGGAGGAAGAGGGGGAGTAAAGAGAGAGGGTCAGTACCCCTTGCCCCCAGTGGTGTCTGTACTCTTTCCTGCCCTCGCAGGCCTACCCAACCAATCCCATCCACAGTTCAGCCCCATATCAAGCCTTCCTTCTATTGAGTGCATCAGCCTCGCCTGCCTACTTAGGAAGGAACGCTTGAGGGTGGGCTCCCTGGTCATCTTCTGCCCATAGACGTTCCTCTATTTGTGCTTGTTGAGTGACTGGGCAAAGGAGCTTCCCCCAGCAAGAGTGAGCCCAAGAAAAATCCCCTAGTGCTGAGAAGGCTGGGGCATTCTCAGTCACTGCTGCGTAGACAGGGCTAGCTGGAGGGTTCAAACCAGAGAGGATGTGGGATTCCAGGCCCCCCAAAATTTCTAGTTCAGCTTCATAGGACCGAACAGCAGAAGCTCTACAAGACCTGGCTGATTTCGCTTTGAAGCCACGAACCCCTCCACCAGCCATGTAGAAATGAACTCCTTTCTCTTCCAGGTAGAGAGAAGTTTTTTTTTTTGGGTGGGGGGGTGTGGTGGTGGAGGGTAGGCGGGCAAAAAGAGGGAAATCCCTGATGTAACAAGAGGGAAGCCAGACCATTTAGAGACAGATGCTGGGAAGGGCTTGCTCAACCATCCTTTGGGGGCATTCCTTGAACCAGAGCTCCAGGCCCCACAAAAATTCTAAATAAGGATGACAAAAGTTGTGAGAATCGCGCATTATCTGCCAGGGAATTTCCAAGGTTCTTCTGCGGGCTTAAAAATAACTCACACTCAGAGAACAAAGAGAGTTGAAGGAGAAAGGCTAATTAGTAGAAAGCAACTGAAAAATAAAAGTAGGGAGAACTCACAAAAAGTCACAGGCATGTACTGAGTTTCTGGTCAGGGAGATGGAAAAAATTTGGAAATGGATAGCGGTGATGGTTTAATAACACGGTGAATGTAATTAATGTCACGGAATTGTATGTGTAAAAATGGTTGAACAGGCGAATGTTTTGTTATATATATTTTACTACAATAAAAATGTTTAAAAGACTGATTTAGAAGCATATATATAGGGTCGCTATGAGTCGAAATCAACTCGACAGCAGTGGGTTTGGTTTTTTGGTTATACATAAATGTGTGTATATATATAGCGACATCATGATAAACGGAGAAAAGATTGACATTGTTAAGGATTTCATTTTACTTAGATCCACAATCAACACCTATGGAAACAGCAGTAAGGAAATCAAAAGACATTGCATTGGCAAATCTGCTGTAAAAAATCTCTTTAAAATGTTAAAAAGCAAAGATGTCACTTTGAGGACTAAGGTACTCCAGACCCAAGTCATAGTATTTTCAATCACCTCGCATGCCAAAGCTAGACAATGAATAAGGAAGACTGAAGAAGAATTGATGCCTTTGAATTACGGTGTTGGTGAAATATATCGAACATCCCATGGATCGTCAGAAGAGCAAACAAGTCTGTCTTAAAAGTACAGCCTGAGTGTTCCTTGGAAGCGAGGATGGCAAGAGTTTGTCTCGTGTACTTTGGACATGTTATCAGGAGGGACTAGTCCCTGAGAAGGACATCATGCTTGGTAAAGTAGAAGGTCGGTGAAAAAGAGGAAGACTCTTGATAAGAATGGTTGACACGGTGCCTGCAATAATAGGCTCAAACAGAACGATTGTGAGGATGGCGCAGGACAAGGTAGTGTTTCATTCTATTGTACATAGGTTTGCTGTGAGTCAGAACCAACTCAATGGCACCTAACAACAACAACAATATGTATATACACACACCACATGTGTGTATGTGTATATATATATATGTATATATGGAGCTCTAGTGGTGCAATGGTTAAGCACTTGGCTGCTAACCAAAATGTTGGTGGTTTGCACCCACCCAGCGGCTCTGTGGGAGAAAGACCTGGTGATAGGCTTCCATGAGGATTATGGCCTAGGAAACCCTATGCGTCAGTTCTACTCTGTCCTATAGGGTCATTATGTGTCAGAATTGACTCGATGACATAACAACATTAATATCTATATTTATATATAGATATATATTTTGAATGATCTTTATATATAGATAGAGTCTGTAGGTGGTACAAACAGTTAAGCACTCAACAAGCAACCAAGAGATTGACAGTTTGAATCTAGCCAGAGGCACCTCGGAAGAAAGGTCTGGCGATCTACTTCTGAAAGACCATAGCCATTGAAGACCCTATGGAGCACAGTTCTACTCTGAAACACATGGGGTCACCATGAATCAGAATTACAGCAACTAGTTTGTTTGTGTGGGTGTGTGTGTTTGTGTGTTTGCTGAAATAGCGACTACAAAAAAAAAGTCACAGGCCCGTGGCTGGGAGCTGTTGGTGGGCGATGGCATTTCTTCCATGCTCCCCCAGTGTGGGTCAATTTATGCTCCTCAGAATGTGGGCTGCAAGCTTCTGAGCTGACCTGAGTCTTAGGCATCTGGGATTAGGTCTGAGCAATCTGAAGGCCAGTTGATGGTAGAGCCTTTGGGAGGGCCCTGACTCAGTGGCCCCACATTGCCAGTGGGGCCCCACTCTCTATGGGTGCCCACAGACGCTGAGGATCCCTGCTCAGGTGTCAGTGCAAACTGCCCATCTTTCCCGGAACTTAAAGCATCAGGCCCATCGGCAATCCTTGTTTTTAGAACAAGATCTTTAAGGAGTGAAACTGCGTTGTTCAGGCATGCCAGAGATGTTTTGGGTTGGTGGGGCTGCACCCAGGTATCAGGACAGTGCTCCTGCACCAGGAATGTACATCTGAACCCAATGAGACTGAGCCAGGACAACAAGGGTGAAAAATCCCATGCAGACCTTAAAGATGGCCCACAGAGGACCTAATCAACAGGAACCAGCTCATTGTTCGAGGCTTTTGTAGATATTTTTATAATGACTCTTCAATCATTAAAAAATGCAGACCACTCAAAACCCTGAACATTATATGTAAAACAAACATAAGAAGATTCTGATAGGTGGGGAGAATAAGGCTGATGGGCTCAGGACCACAGGACTTGAAGAAAAACATGGTGGTGGGTTAACCTCACATGTCTCAGACTTGCAGGTGAAGAAGCCGGCAACCCTGAAAGGCCAACAAGCACAGACAAAAAAGCCCCAACAAAAGCCTGCTCTCTCTAGTCAAAGGACCAGGAAAGGGGTGGCCTAGCCAACAGAAAATTTTTAGACAATAACTGCTATACTCCAGCCAAATACCACAGAAAAAACTGTGGCCCCACCCCCACCCATGCCAGCAAAGGCCAAGTGAGGAGCCTGGATTTCTACTCTTGCCAGCTGTAATGAGACACCCCAACATCCCTGCCAGGGTGGTGTTAGAGCTGCTGAGTTGGGGAGTTGGAACTCCCATCCCTGCCCAGAATTAATGAGGAACCCCCCTCAGGTATCAGACAAGTCCCAGTGTAGAACTTCTATCTTCTACCTGGGAGTAGTGAGGCAGCACCCCCTTTTCCACTGCCGAAACAGGTTGGAGGAAGCCAGCTGAAACAGAATTGTTTGTTAAGTCCGAAGTCTCATAACATAATACCCCAAATTTCTGTAATACCCAAATCTGTTGTCATACCAAAAATCAGGGGCATCTCACTCAATCCTAGGTATATACCCAGAAAAAGTGTAAGCAGGAACACAAACCAAAACCTGTGTACCAGTGTTCATTGCAGCACTTTTCACAATAGCTCAAATGTGGAAACAACGGAAATGTCCATCAACAGATGAATGGATAAACACAATGTGGAATAGACATACAATGGAGTATTATTCAGCCATAAAGAGAAATGGAGTCCTGATGCAGGTCACAACATAGATGAACCTTGAAAATATGCTGAGCGAGATCAGTTGCAAAAGGACAAATACTATATGTTCTCACTATATGAAATAAGCAAATATATAGAAACCAAAGATTATTAGTAGTTAGCAGTGGTGGGGGAAAGGGGAAGTTTCTGCTTAGGGGGCATTGAGTTTTTGTCAGTAGTGGTGGAATAATTTGGAAAAGGATAGTGATAAGGGTTGTACAACATGAAGAATGTAAGCAGTGTCACTGAATTATCTGTGTAGAACTTACTGAATTGGCAAATGTTTTTTGTGTATATTTTCAACCACAGTTAGAGAGAGAGATAGCATCTATTTAAAAAATCAGGGGTATCTCAAACTGAAAGAAAAAAGACAATCAATAGATGTCAACACGGAGATGGCAGAGTGGTTAGTATTATCTGACAGTGATTTTAAAGCAGCCATGATAAAAATTCTTCTAAGAGCAATTAGGATCATGCTTGAAACAAGTGAAAAAATAGATCTCAGCAAAGAAATAGAAGATATAAAGAAGAATCAATTGGAAACTTTAGAACTGAAAAGTATAATCACTGAAATGAAAAAATTAATGGATGGGCTTAACAACAGTGTGGAGGGGGGAGGGGGGAGAGAAGTGGATGTGGGTACGAAAGGGCCACGTAAGAGATATCGTGATAGAAATGTTCTGTATTTTGACTGTATCATTGTTAGTATCTGGGCTATTACATTGTACTATAGTTTTGTAAGATGTAAACCCATTGCCATCAAGTTGATTCCAGCTCATAGAGTTGTGAGGCATTATTACGAAGGAGAATTGGGTAAAGAATACAAAGAATTTCTCTATATTATTTCTTACAACTGTGTGCAAATCTATAATGATCTCAAAATAAAAAGTTTATTTTTAAAAGTACTCTTCCACTTAGAAATCACAAATACAAATAAGAGAATGACAGCCCTCATCCCATCATCCAGAGATAGCCACTGTTAACATTTGGGTCTACATCCTTCCAGATATTTCTATGCATTTAAATACTTGTCTTAGAAAATGACACCATTCTCCACATATTATAACTTGTGTTTTCTCCCATCACCATGTCCCTAATTACTCTGCACTCAGTTTTCCAGTGTTATAAACACTGCTGTGATGAACATCTTTGTGCACATCCTTGATTATTTCCTTTGGATAAATTGCCACCAGTAAAATTGCTACATCAAATGGTTCTCATGTTTTAGAGGCTTTTAAAACACATTGTCGTATTTCTACTCCTACTATACAATGTGATAAGTGTTATATGTTACCATTTCTGTGGAAACAAAAAGACTTACTTAGCAACTTTAATTCATTTCTGAAAACTGTGCTACTAAGCGGAAAGATTTTCAATGAAAAAAAAGATATTATTTGGGTCCCTGGGTGGGCAAACAGTTAAGCACTTGACTATTAGCTGAAAGATTGGTCATTCGAACTCACCCAGAGGCGCCTCGGAAGACAGGTGTTTTAGTTACCTGGTGCTGCCGTAATAGAAATACCACAAGTGGATGATTTTAACAAACAGAAGTTTATTCTCTTATAGTTTACCCATACCGGTTCCCATTGCTGTCAAGTCGATTCCGACTCATAGCAACCCTATATTAGGAGGCTAGAAATCCGAGCTCAGGGCACCAGCTCCAAGGGAAGCCTTTCTGTCTGTCAGCCCTGGGGGAAAGGTACTTGTCGTCAATCTTCCCCTGAGTCTAGGAGCTTCTCAGCACAGGGACCTCAAGTCCAAAGGACGCACTCTGCTCCTGGCTCTGCTTGCTTGGTAGTAATGAGGTCCCTCACCTCTCTACTCTCTTTTCTCTTTTCTATCGCAAAAGAGATTGACTCATATACAACCTAATCCTGTAGATTGTGTCCTGCCTCATTAACATACGTGCCTCTAATCCTGTCTCATTAACATTATAGAGGCTAGGATTTACAACCCATAGGAAAGTTACATCACATAACAAAATGGAGGACAGGTACACTATACTAGGAATCATGGCCTAGCCAGGTTGACATGCATTTTGGGGGGACACAATTCAATCCATAACAAGAGGCCTGGTGTCTGCTTCTAAAAGCTCTTAAAAACCCTATGGAGCAGCTCTGCTAGGCACACGCGGGGCCATCATGAGTCAGAATTTACTTGATGGCAACTAAAAAATAATAACTGCCACTAAGTGGGAAAGCTTTTCCATGAAAAAAATTAATAAAATTATTAATTTTAATGGGGAAAATTATGAGTTTAACTGCAACCTAAGGTA
This sequence comes from Loxodonta africana, assembly GCF_030014295.1. Lineage (NCBI taxonomy): Eukaryota > Metazoa > Chordata > Mammalia > Proboscidea > Elephantidae > Loxodonta > Loxodonta africana. The sequence continues at coordinate 58,585,950 of NC_087352.1, read as the reverse complement.
CCATGACATTTCCAAAGATGAAAAATATTAATTGAACAATGAAACCAAATTTATGTAAGTAATAAACAACAATTTGAAAGCCAGTAAATACAGCTTGTTCACAAAATGCAATATGCGGTGAAAGTCTGTTGTACCTGCCAAAGGGATGCATTGTAGAGGAGGGCGTGGGGGCTCATTCTTTAGAAGGTAAAGTCATCTCTCTGAAGAAACTCTGGAGGCGCTCCTGGTTATCCTGCACTCCAACTGCACTTGCACATTAAGTCGTGGCGCAGACAACACTATGAGGGTGAAGTAAAGGTTAAAGCACGAGGGCGCTTTGAGTGATGCGGAAGTAGCCCTTGTACACAACAGACCGAAGGATCACGAAGTATAGCGCTTCCCGCTCCCTCGCTTGGTCCACAAATCAAAGCATCTGGGGTTCGCCCCTTGACGCACAACTCAAATTTGTTCCGTATGATGTTTCCTGCTTAAAAAGTGTTATGTCAAGTAAATTGATGAGCCTGTCTTTGCCTAACACCGTAATGTTGAAATATCATTTCTTATAGCATATTTATTTAGTGGGTTTCTGGGAAAAATGTCAATGTACAAAAAAAAAAGAGTGTTTTTGAAAAGTAATATAACTTTTCAAGAGCCATTATGACGAAAAGTCATTACCAGGGTAATTGTTAGGAGAGGCGAGTCTGTGTATATATCTTTGCTTGAACCTGCTAGAATGTCTGGAAGATTCACAGAATGGTAATAATTGCTTCGAGAGGGCATAACCGGAGCAGCTAGGAACGGAGGCAGGAGAGTTCGCTGCATTATCTCTTGTATCTCTTTCATTTTGTTTCCCATGCATGTATTTATGCATATTTTAATAAGTGAATAAAATGCTTAAATTCTAAGTGAAGGATTGACCTAACTCCTCACAATAATGGGATCTTTCCTGCCTGCCTGCCTTGCTCTCTGCTGTATCCCCAAGGCTCCTATCGCAGAATCTGGCACAGAGTTGTTTGTTGTTGTGGTTGTGATTGTGGTTGTGTGCCATTGAGTAGATTCCCACTCACACTCTCATGTGACAGAATAGAACTGCCCTATGGGGCTTCCTAAATTATAGTCTACAGAAGCAGATTGCCAGGTCTTTCTCCAGCAGAGCCATTGGGTGGACTCGAGCCACCAACTTCTGGTTAGCAGGCAAGCGCTTAATCATTGTGCCACCAGGGCTCTTTTGGCACACAGTAGGTGCTCAATAAGTGTTTGTTGAAAGAAAGAATAAACAAACATATCAGTGAATTCCTGTTCTGTGCTTGGGTGTAGGGACTCTGGCCCCCCCAGCATCTGTCCGTGACCCCTGACCTCTCTCTGTTTCTGCCCTTTGCTTTGCAGACGGCAGCAGAGACCTCCAGGAGGGAACAAGCCCCAACAGCACGGTGACCACCAGCCAGGCAGTGCCAAACACAACAGGGACCACCAGAAATCCTACCAGGGGGGCTCGGCACCCCACCCCTCGGGGAGGCCCACCCACCATGGCTACAGCCAGAACCGGCGCTGGCACCACAGTAACATGAAGCACCCGCCTGGTGACAAAGGGGAGGCAGGCGCCCACCGCAATGCCAAAGAGACTGTGACCTTCGAGGGCTCAAAACTTGAGGACGCCCCAGGGGACACAGGGCATGGTGCCCTCGAGACCCCCCGCAGCCCTGAGGCCCTGGCCCTGGTGGCTCCCGAGCGGCTGCCCCCACAGCAGCCAGGGGGGCCAGAGGCCGAGACAAAGCGTAAAGACAGTGTTATTCCCGAGCGCATCGGGGAGCGGCCCAAAATCACCCTGCTCCAGTCTTCCAAAGATAGGCTGCGGCGAAGGCTAAAGGAAAAGGTACCGGTAATTAAATTTCAGTTTTTCTCTTGCACCGGGGAGGACAGCCGAGAGGTAGGCACTTTGATAGGTGGGCTCGGGTGGGGCCTTGAGGGTTTGAGGGCCTGGTAAGCTGTGTGCAAGGAAGCAGAGGGCTGGGGGGCTGTGTGGACCCCTCAATCTTATGTACCCCTGGGGCGCCAGAAGGCTGGCCAAGGGCCAGAATGTGCATGACCCCTCCAGCACATTCTGGCCCCTTGATAATGGCTCCTCACCTCCTGGTTCCCCAAGAAGCCCAGGGCAGGCACTTGGCACCTGAGAAGGGAGAAAAGAAAGGGGTACCATGTTTAAGGGTTGATGGAAGGGGTGCAGAGAAGGCTCGTTCTCCCCTGTGAACCTTTGCTTGGGTCAGACTCTGCCCTGGAAGTGCTCAGGGGCATTTAGGTAAAACACTGAGTTTATGAAATAAGGGCTGACGCCTCTCCCTGAGGTAAGAACCTTCCTGGCTCTAGGCCCCGCCAGATGGGAGCACAGGTAAGTTGGGCAGAGGGGAAACAGCCTGCCTTAGCCTTGCCCTTCCCTCCCTCATCCCTGGGCCACATTTCCCAGTGCGTCCAGCTACAAGTGAGGGGTCTAGGGCACAAACTTTAAGGAGGCACTTGCTCCCTCTCAGCATCCTGCAAGTGTAACCCTGCCCGTGCATAAGTTGACAGTGAGCGCCTCCCCAGGAGCCTTATTTCCTCACACTCATCCTGGCCCTGGTCTCTGGATCCTGGCTCACAACTTTAGAGGCAATGTCCCTTCCTCAGGAGGAGTTGCCCCTCGCCTCCCAAAAAGGTGAGAAATTGTCATTTCCAGCATAGTCCGTGGTGCTCAGCCTAGCATCCCCCTAGCCCACCTCTTGCCACCAAGGGTACAGGTACAGTTACCTTGGAGAAAGGCAGGCTTGCCCGCAGCCCTTTCCACACAGTGGGCAGAGCCAGCTGTTTTGGTTCTGGGACTTAACATAGAGCTCGGTGTTCTGGGTCTTCCCCTACCTGCCCCCTGCCCCCTCATCCTTCCCTCGTCCTTCTCAAACTTTCACCCTGGAGGCCAGGCCAAGGTTCACGCTGAGGCAGAATGAGATAGGTCAGAGCTCTTCCCAGGTCAGTTCTTGAAGCTGAAATGATGCTCCTAGTGTCCTCCACATTCCCGGTCCCCAGGACATGTTTGTACCTGAAGGGTGCCCCCTGTGCCCCGTGGGCCAAGCAGCTATGTGGGCCTCAAGGAAATCTCACTCAACCATGGAGTGGAAACTGGCTGGGTAACCTTGGGCAAGTCACCTAACCTTTCTGAGCCCCAGTTTACTCATCTGTAAAGTGGGTGTAGTACTACCTATCTTGAAGAGATACTGTGAAGACTGAATGAGAATAATGTATGTAAAGATCCTCATGGGTAGTCATTATTTTATATACAGGCCATTGTTCCTGCCCTGGAACCCACTATTAAACAAAAGGTCAGAGCAGGGTTGGAGGTGGAACAGAGAAGGTAGATGGTAGCACCCACACATCAGTTTCAAGCACTCCCCTCAGGTGAGGCCTCCTGGACTCATGGACCAGGAGAACATGGGCTTAGGCTGAGGCTGGATCCCTCTCCACTCTGCTGGCTCCCCACCCCACAAAGGGTGAGCCCTGGGGACAGACAAACCACCAGCCCCATCTAAAACAGGGTTTTCTTCAAGGTCAGTAGCACTTCCATTCCCCTTTTCAAGAAAGAAACAGGTAAAGAAACAAGTAAAGTGTTATATGTCCATGGGGTGAAGAGTTGTATCTAGTCAACCCAACTCAGGGACTTAGACTAGCCTTTCTCAGAAAGGGTGATGGGTTTGAGGGGGTTGGGGAGAAGGAGTAGGACATCCGAGGTTTAATCTTAATCTTTACTTAAGATTCAGTTTTCAACTGAATCACCAGTTGTTCTTGGAACTCCACTGAAAACTAGTTGGACTCAGAGAATCCTATCAGTCTTCTAGTCTATCCTCTTTGAGTTACTAGGGACGTGAAACCACTTGCCCAAAGCCAGAGGGCAAGAGGCAGAGAGCGAGGTCTAGAGCCTTGCAGCAAGGCAGCGAGGTCTGCTGCCTCCCCGCCCAGTGCCCCCATTGTTGAGAACTCAAGGCAAACTCAGGATCTTATTTCATCGCCCTGATCCTGCCTTTCCCACCCTGATCTCACACCCTAGCAGTTAAGCTTGATTATATTCTTGGCCACCAATTTACTGTGTTTGAGTAAATACTTTTGAGACCGTCAAATGCCAGTTTTGTTCTTTCTCTGGGCCCTGGTCTGGTCCCAGTTGCTGTGAAACTTCATAACGGTATAGGATTTTTTTGTCTGAAATTTCCCTCCTAGGAGTGCCAATTGTTTTAGTGGCACATTGGGGGATTCCTTGGTATCCAGGTACGGTATTCGGATATAGCAGGCAGGCACAGTCTCCGTTAGACTCAAAGCCAGTGCTGTGTGCATGTGGAACCTAGACTCAGAGAACACAACACCCATGGGCTACAGGAGCTGAGGGGTCTGGAGGACAGGGGGCCCCCCATGGGCCACCTCTCACCAACAGAGCAGGCCTTTTGGGTACCACCCTCCTTCCTGACCTAGTCTTCCTGCCCTCTCTTTCCTTTGGCCGAATTCCTAATTTGTTATCCTATTTCATCTTTTATAGGCCCCATTAAATCATTTCTAGATTAAGACATCTGATAGACAAATGGAAACAAGAAAAGCCAATGTATATGAGAATCCTGGGTAAGAGCTAGAACTCACAAGAAGCATCACCCCAGGATGTCATTACCAGTACCATCTGCCATCAAGTCAGTTCAACTCTTGACAACCCCGTATAGTCAGTGTAGAGCTGTGCACCATAGGGTTTTCAACAGCTGGTTTTTCAGAAGTAAATCATCAGGCCTTTCTTCTGAGGAGCCTCTGAGAAGACTCGAGCCTCCAGCCTTTCTGTTAGCAGCCCAGTGTGTTAACTGTTTATACCACCCAGGAACTCCTAGGATGTCATGGGGCCAAGAAAAGGTCAGCAGAGAGCCTTAGGGACATGAGGGTCGTGGTGAAGATAAGCGTACCCAAAGGGATCAGACTTCAGGTTTGAGACAGGCAGGACTAGGTCAGTTCTGGGTGTGGCATCCCTCCCTGTCCCGAGCCACGCCTCTGCAGAAACCTTGGCTTCACTCAGGCGTGGCTGGGTTTGTCTCCCACACCTCAGGATGAAGTGACCGTGGAGACAACCAGCCCTCAGCAGAACAAGATGGACAAGTTGATTGAGATCCTGAACAGCATGAGGAACAATAGTAGTGACGTGGACGCCAAACTCACCACCTTCATGGAAGAGGCCCAGAACTCCACCAACTCCGAGGAGATGCTGGGGGAGATCGTGCGGACCATCTACCAGAAGGCCGTGTCGGACCGCAGCTTCGCCTTCACTGCTGCCAAGCTCTGTGACAAGATGGCACTCTTCATGGTGGAGGGGACCAAGTTCCGGAGCCTGCTCCTCAACATGCTTCAGGTAATCAGACACCAACAGCTGCCGCCAGCCCCTCCCCATCAGTGGGTTATTACTAGAGAGAAGGCTGCAAATTCTGACCACAGTTGAGCTTTTACCAAGTTCCACCCTTGCCCAATTAATTATAGAAAATAAAAAGGCGCTCAAGGGACAAGGGATGAGGGCTGGATTTGTGTGTGTTTGTGTGAGTGCTCCATGGTTACAACAGACCAGTATAATTTTATAGGTGCTTTATGTTTTTAACCAGCCATTCCCACTATCTATTTTCGTGATAAGAAGGCTGCCTCTGGATGTTAGCTCTGTGCCTTGACCTCTCCATCCTCAGAACAGACAGGGATCGCTGTGAACTTTGCTGCAGTGTGACTTATCTTTTCCTCCTCACCTCAGACTGATCCCCAAACCTTGGAGGTTGTGTAGTTTGTTGTAGCTGGAGGTTGTACAGTTTGTTGTAGCTAGAGATCGTGTAGTTTGTTGTAGCTGGTGCTGAGATGACTTTGAGCATAACAGTTTTGAGGAAAGCTGTATGGGCGTGGGAAAGGCATGGTCTGTTGGCCTGTACTCCACTCTTCCTGAAACCACTTTCAGGGCAGAGGGAAAGCATGAAAATCTGAGACGGTCTTGTTCTTTGGTACCTCCTCACTCAAAATCCCTTCTACCCAGAGAGCTTCATTCCCCTCCTTCTCTTTCCTTCCTCTGCTGACACTGGTGTCCAGTGATGATTTTGTTAGTTCGAGTGTGTGGTGGATGTGGGCGTGTGCATTACACTGAACCCAATATGTTCCATTTCATAAGTGGGGCCCCAGGGCCACTGCCTGCTCCTCTGCCATGGGTGGAAGCATGTGACCTGGTGGCCTCAGAGCTGGTGGCATCAGAAAGGGATGGTGGGAGGCATGCTACCGCAGCCACACCAGGCCTCTGGGCTGTCCTTGGAGGCTCCTGGCTGTGGAATAGTCTTCTCTATGCCTGCTTTCTACCTCAGAGACTAGTTGAGATACAAGTTGAGTTCTTAGTCAAGGTAAAGTAAGAGGTGGCTTGGAAGTTGTGACATGAAAGTCGAATACAGATCTGGAAGAGACCATCTGCAGGCCTGTCTTCACTAGGGGACCATCTAATTCACTGTTCAAGCAGGACACCTCTGAGACTGAAAGGATAATAATAATTGCCTATTATTAAACAGGAGCTCTGGTGGTGCAGTAGTTAAGAGCTACGACAGCTAATCAAAAGGCTGGCATTTCGAATCCACCAGCCGGTCCTTGGAAACCCTATGGAAGAGTTCTACTCTGTCCTATAGGGTCACGGTGAGTCAGAATTGACTTAACGGCAGTGGGTTTTTGGTTTATTATTAGACAACAGGCACGAACCTGAACTGTCCCGAGTAAAGCAGAGCCTATGGTCACTCGAAGCCCCTGGGTGGCAGAAACAGTTTGCATTCAACTGCTAACCTAAAGGTTGGCAGTATGAACCTACCCAGCAGTGCCGGGGAAGAAAGGCTGGGCTATCTGCAATCTGCTTCCATAAAGATTGTTATTTTTGATAGGTGCTGTCAAGTCAATTGCAGCTCCTAGCAACTGCATGTGACAGAGTAGAACTGCCCATAGGGTCTTCTAGGCTATAATCCTCATGGGAACAGATGTCCAGATCTTTTCTCTCACAGAGCTGCTGGTTGAATTCAAACTGCCAGCCTTTCAGTTAACAGCCCGGAGCTCAACTGTTGCACCACCAGGATTCCGTTCTGTAAAGATTACAGCCGTGAAAACCCTATGGAGCTCAGTTCTCTACCAGACAGCGTCACCATAAGTTAGAATCAACTTGATGGCAATGGGTTTCGTTTGGTTATGGTTGCCCTGATATTAACACCCAGCCATATGCTTTGCCATCTTTTCCTGAAAGCTCTGAGGAGCAGTGCCTGTGGCCCCCTGCACGCTGCCTGGGGCTCTGTCCCCACCCTCCCTCCCCTCCACTGGGTGAGCCTCCGTCTTGCAATGTGAGCCCTCTCCTGGCCAGCCCAGTGCTTCTCCAGCTTTCAGGCCCTGATCAAGTTCCCATTCCTGGACTGCCCACGCCCCCCTGGTGATGAATTCCCACATTACCTGAGGGATTTGCACATTGGGCATGTGCCCGAGGGCCGGAATGTCCTGGGAGAGCTGGAGGGTGATGCCAGAGAGGCCCGTTGGCCATGTTCCACCCAGCCTGGGGGCGTCAGGGGCAGGACCGACCCTTGGCCTTGGCTTTTGCATTTTTCAGAGAAGGGCCAGAATGGAGCAAGACATCTAGACAATAGTTGCCAGACTCCAATTAACTAGGCAGAGCCAGAGGCAGAGACACACCAGGTCGTGAAGAAGATACACTCAGCGGGGGGCCACTGGCAGCAGGGCCCACTCATCAGGCATTTCATCCCTTGACCTGTAGTGAGGGTGGCCTTGCCCACAAGTGTCCAGTAGAGCACCCACTGCAAGTCCTGATGAATGCTCAGCCACAAAGGGAGTTCCATGGCCCTAAACCCACCGCTTAATCAGCCACCAAGTATACTGGCATGGGAGAGGCTCCCAGAGGCCCCAGCAAGAAGGGAGCTTGTCTGGTTGTGTTAACTCAGGAAGGCCTCTTGCCATTCACCAGCTAATAACATCTGTGGAGTTAGTGTGGTGAGAGGCACAGTTTGGCAAACACCAGGGTAGGGAAACCGGGGTTCTAGGACTGATTCAGCTGTCATGGACTGGAGCTTTGCCTCTGTAGCTCCCACTGAGAAAGCCCTTGGCTACTCAGCGCCAGCCCTGAGCAGTGGGCCTTACAGTGTTGTATTGCTAGAGATGAGTCAGGGATCTTGAGAAGGGGCATGAGTGACCCCACGTGAGCCTCCTCCTTTCTTGCTCTTACCAGGCCCTGCCCACAGCCTGCAACAGTCTGCCTCCCCTTGTCCTCAGAGACCTGCTTACCCGGTACTGTGGCTCAGTAATTGTGCCAGCCAGACTTTAAGGACATCATGAGTGACATAGGCTTTGGGGGCCAGCCCACGAGACCTAGCCTTCAATGCCACCTTGTCTCACCCACATCCCTCGCCCCTCTGTGCCCTTCCACCAGGCTGAACTTCCAGCTGTGCTGTGGGTGGACAGACTTACCTGCCTGGAATCCTGGAATCCCTTTTTAGGACAGCTCACACTCAGGTTTCAGTCACAGCTGCGGTGTCACATCCCAGAGCCATCTGTGTCACCCCTGCGCTCCCTCAGCACCCTGTCCTTCTCCTGTCCCAGCCCCTGTCACCCTGAGGTCCACAAATGTGCAGTTGCCCAACAGAGATTGACGACTATCTGCCGTGTGCCTGGCACCAGGCCTGGGCTGAGGACACACAATCAGAAAGCAGACACAGCTCTGCCCTCAGGGAGCTTTGGTTTGATGAGTGACCTGACATCTGCCAGTGACCACATCAGCACACAGTGACACACAGGTGAGGGCTGTGGTCCACTTGCCTGCCTCCCTTCCCCAGGAGCCTGTGGGTACTGTGAGGTAGGGTTGCCTCTGTTCATCTCTGTCCCTGTGTCTTCATGTGCCTGGCACCACAGGGCCCCCAGTGATGATGGGGAGTGGATGTTTGTATGTGGAGGCCCTAGAAGCCTCTCTCTCCGCTCCCCCAGGCCATGGACCTGGGGACAGATGCTGTCTGAGACCAGGAGGGACCCCAGAGGCATACAGGGCTCACACACTGAGGCTCTGGGGCAGCCCAGCACCTTCCCCCAGGGGCAGAAGTCACCATTTGCTTGAGTGGGGCATTTTTGTGTTGGATGTTTGTCAATCGAAATGTCCCCCATAGACCACTTACTCACACCCTCTTCACTACCAGCAACCCCAGCTTCCTTCGTAAACCCAGTAGGGAGCCTCTTACGGGCATATTGGAGATCAGAGGGCTCTACTGGGTGCTCAGGCCTCCTGGCTTGAATTCAAGGCTCTTTTGACTCCCATGAAAAGGCAGACTGATGTGCTGCTGGCATGAGGCCCCCCAGCCCCTTACGGGCCCCTGCTGAGTATGCCCAGAGGCAGCCAACCCCACTCATCCCATTTGACCCTGCTGCTCTTGTCTACAGTGAGGAGGCGGCAGGCGGGAGCAGAGCTTCCCACAGTATGATTCACGGCCAGTCATCACCCAGACCCGAGAGGTGCAAGGAAAGAAAGCAGAGGGCAGGCTCAGCAGACCCTGGCTTTCCCCCTGACACCCATGGGGCTATCTGTTCACCTGCGCTCCTTTTCTGGCAAACCTCATTGGTAGCCTTCCTGGCAGGCAGCCCTAAGCTGGCTGCAGAGCCCTTGCCTCCCTTCTTTCCTCTAAGGTTCGTGCTCAGCAACCCTCCACTCAAGGTGCAGTTGGCCCTGGATCCCAGGCAGCCCCTGGTTCAGTGTGGCAGCCTCTGAGTGGCCCTCACGTGGCCAGGTCTAGCTGCCGTCTCCACACACAAGTCCGGAGAACCAGCTTAGTGATGCTGGCTGCAGAGGGGCCAGGGTGTGAAGTGGCCATGAGCACAGCTCCCAGTGCTGTACTGCTCGCCTGGCTGGCTGCTCTCACTGCCGGGGCTCCAGCAATGGGAGCCAGCAGCATGAGGGGCGAGGAGCAGGCTCTGATGTGGCAAGGGCCTGTGGGCTGCCTACCAAGCTGTGGTGCAGCCCCCATGGAGTAGAAAGCCGGGGGTTAGGAGTCAGTCAAGCATCTTTTAACCCTTCCCAGCCAGACTCAGCACCGCCATCTCCAGGAACCCAGAAACACTACCCTTGTGAGCAACGATAGTGCTTGAGACCCTGGGGTCCTAGTGGACCTCTGTCACTAATCCCACAGCTCAAAAGTGATCTTCATTTGTTATATCCAAGCCAAGTCTTGTTGCCTTAGATTTGGCCCTTTTCATAGCAACGTCCTCATAAATAAAATTCTATTTATTAAGCAGGCATTTCTTAAATGTTTATCATGTGCCAAGTATGTAATCTTCTTTAGTCAGTGCTTCTCAAACTTTAATGTGCATATGAATCACATGGGATCTGGCTTAAACTGGGGCTTAGAATGTAGCTGTGTATGTAGATGTATACATAAGAATCACCTGGGGATCTTGTTAAAGTATGGGTTCTGATTCAGTATATCTTGGGCAAAAAGGCAAATTCTCAGCAGAGAGTTGAACTGGACCCAGCTGGTTCAAAGCCCTGGTTTAAATGCAGATTCTGACTCAGCTGATCTGGGGTGAGGCCTCAGCTCCCAGGTGATGCTGATGTTGTCATCCAGGGACCACACTTACAGTAATAAGGCATTGGATGACTGTTGGTTTGTAGCTAGTGGATCGTTTCGAAGATGGGTAAAGACACAGTTTCTTATCAGTGTGATTGTCAGAAGTGGGGATCCAGCCTGGGAACAGAGAGTTTGAGACACAGGTTTTCTTTGGGTCAGTGATCCTCAATCTCGCTGTACATCAGAATCACCTGGGCATCTTTGAGGCCATCCCAGTGCAGGGCCCTACCCTCACCAGGTGAATTAGATTCTCCATGGGTGGGGCCTTGTCATCCTTTTTAAAAAGCTCCCCAGGTGATTCTACGATACAGCCAGGGTTGACAGCCACTGCTGGGGAGACCTCCTGGAGATGCCATGTGGCAGACTTGGAGCATGAGCTGGGGGGGAAGGGCACCAAAGCAGAAGGTAGCATCTGCTGGGACCATCCCTTCCCCTCGCCAGCCTCCGTTTCCCCTCTGTGCAGGGGACACTGGTCTAGACCATCCCAGGGGCCCTTTCTCATACTCCCTCCCCATCATCCTGAGACTCCTCTTTTGAGGACCTCTACCACCCCAGTGAGCCAGGAGGAGGTCGGGTGTCCTCTCTTGCCCCCTGTCCTCCACTCCTGCTCACACTGCGGCTCTCTCCTTTCTCCCTTTTCCCTTTTCCTTTTTCTTGGCCTTGGATAGTTGTCAGAGCAGGTATCACATGCTTTAGGAAAAGTGCCTCCCACTGCTCAGGCTACCTCACCCCACCTCTGCCCACCAGTCTCCTACTTCTAAAGAATGTTTGCAGGATCCTATACTGACCAGGGAAACCCTGGTGGCGTAGCAGTGAAGTGCTACGGCTGCTAACCAAGAGGTCGGCAGTTCAAATCCACGAGGCACTCCTTGGAAACTCTATAGGACAGTTCTACTCTGTCCTATAGGGTCGCTCTGAGTTGGAATCGACTCGACGGCAGTGGGTGTGGTATACTGACCAGGGGCAGTGATGGTTCAACAGTAGAATTCTTATCGTCCACGGAGGAGGCCCAGGTTCGATTCCCAGCCAGTGCATCTAATGTACAACCACCCGCTTCCGTCAGTGGAGGTTTGTATATTGCTATGATGGTGAACAGGTTTCAGCAGAGCTTCTAGACTAAGACAAGGAAGAAAGGCCTGACAATCTACTTCCAAAAATCAGCCAGTGAAAACTCTATGGATCACAACAGTCCAATCCCACTGTGCATGAGGTCTTCATGAGTCAGGGGCCTACAGGGTGCTAGCTAACAGCAACAACATACTGACTAGATTATGTGTGTTGATTCATTTCTGACTTCCAGGAGAATGTGGGCTGCTCAGGGCCCCTGGGCTACAAAAGTAGCCAAAAATCTATCTCTGTTGATCCTCACCAAGGAATTGCAGCCGTGGGGAGGAGGAGGGGGCTCTGGTTTCATGGAGAGGTGAAGAATGGGCGAGCCTCTTTTTATGGGACCTTCGGAATGGCAGGAATTCCAGTCCTGAGCCCCTCCGCCCAGCATTGCCTGGTCACCACCCCAGGCCTTCACTTGGGCTGGCGAGTGTTGCTTTGCTGAGATCGCTTGAGAGTACAAGTTCAAGCTCTCCTCTGTTGAAATGTGCGTGCCCTGTTTAGCTGAGAGGTGTCTGTATCTGAGCTATGCAGAGGAAAGTATTATTAGAGCAGGCATCAGAGTGTCTGTAACTGGACCCAGCTCTCCCTAGCAACCGTCGCCAACAACACATCTAACAGAAGGATGTGATACCTTTTTTTTTAAAAAAAAGAAAAAAAAAAAAATACTCATCTCAACCAAGTCGTAAACACATCAGGGCTGTTGTGCAAAGACAATGCAAAGCCAGAATCTGGCATGTAACCAGATTTCAAAATAAATTGCTCTCTGCCAGCGCCTTCTAAAAAAGCAGCCTCTTCAAAAGCTGGCCTCAAGCTAAAGAACGGATAAACCCATCTGAGTTTCTAGCTGGGTCACCGTTACGCATTGTGTTTGGGGCTTTGGAAACATAGAAACTCAATGGGGTGGTGGCTGGGGGCTTGATGAGACCCCCAGGGGCTCTCTGGGAGTGATTTTAGCTTTAGTTCTAGCCCCCGAAGGGCCACTCAAGATATTCTAGTCTGGCTGCCCCTATTAAAAAAAAAAAAAAAACCTGGTGCTGTCAAGTCAATTCTGACTCATGGTGACCCCATGTGTTACAGAGTAGAACTGCTCCATAGGGTTTTCTTGGCCGTAATCTTTACGGAAGCAGATTGCCAAGGCTTTCTTCTGCAGCACCACTGGGTGGATTCTAATTGCCAACCTTTAGGTTAGTAGTTGAGGGCAAACTGTTTGCGCCACCCAGAGACCCTCTGGCTGCCCCTATAGTGAATGGAAATAGCATGTACGTGTTCAGAGCTTGTGTGAGACACCTCTACCGCACTCTCGCTCTGTTTCTTCCATTCCCCTGCCCCCTCTCCTGGTCCCATGTTTGTAGGTCTGGGAAGAGGAACCATCCCTCTAACTCTGCTTATAAAGGGAAAGCCTCCTTCTCTCCTGGTTATCTCAGGTTTCAGAAAAATCAAAATTTGTTCCTCTCTACCAGAAGCTTGGAGTTCCTAACCCCTGTCTTTGACAGAAGAAGGGAGGAGAGAGGCTAGCACTGATTCTTGGAGTTCTGAGTTGTAAACTCCTTGACAGCAGGTAATCCTGGCTGAGTCATCGCCTGTCCCAGCTCTTGGTATTGTGCCTTGTCCAGAGAAGATGCTCAGTGGGCACCTATGGAGGGAGGATGGGGGACCAGTGCTCCTGGTGTTTGATGGGCTTTTCAACTCTTCTGAACACTTTCATGGATGTGAGTGTGGAGGTTCCTGTACTCCTCTCCGAGGTAGATTCCAGGACAGGAATCCCACCTGGAGTTTACAGATGGGCAAAGTGGTTTAGGGAGTGACAAGGCTTACCCAAAGTTATGGGGCCAGTTGGCTCTCATGCCACCCCCAAATAGGATATAAAAATCAGAAACTTAGGAAAACCAAAGATCTACCTCATGACACCATCAGTGGGGATTTCAGAACTCGTCTAAAATAACCCCATTGCATTCCAGCAGTCTCCAGATCTGGGCTTTCTGGGCCTCTGGGGGGCTGAGGGCACCTCCACCTCTCCAGTCGCCATTATCTGGATGACCCCACACACTGTTACCCCCGAGGCTCAGCTCTCCTCCTCACACCTCTCCCTTCTCCCAGCCCTCGTGCTCCCCCTGCACAACCACGCTGAGCCCATGTACACTCCAGGCATGCGAACTAATTTTAATGTTGGCCCAGCCAGGCCGACCCAGGGATAGAAGCACATTGTCCTATGCATTCCAGCGCCCGAGCAAAAGTCCTGGTCCACGTCCACACCCACTGCACCACTGATGGCTAGAAACCAGAAGGGGTGGAGAAAAGGGCTAGAGGGCAAAGCAAGCAGCTTTCTCATCAGCAGATTGGGAGGGTGATTTCAGAGGCCTATAAAGGTCTCTTTTTCCAAAAGGTGTTGTCCCACCCATCAGCTGGTGTAAAGCACCCCCCATGAGTCAGCTTTATCCATTCTGAAGGCTGTGCCCTGCCGGGGGCGGGCAGACACATGCCCCCAGGACTGCACCAGCAGCCCTCAGCAGGCCTGCCCCAGACCTCAGGAAAGCCAGCTTCCGCACCGGCTCCCCAGATGGCTAGCTTGGACCCAGCTCCCTTAGCCCACCGCCAAAGCCAGAGAGAGCAGGAACCATGGTGCCTCATTGCCACACTTGCCCCCACTTGCTTCAGAATGAGTGAATGTTCCCTCCTTTCTTCCCATCTCTGTTTCCTCCTCTCAATGAACATCTACTAGTACCACGCACTGTGTGGTGGTAGTCCTTAACTGCCCTCAAGTCAGCCCTCTAATCATGGTGGCCCTATGCGTAATGGGATTGGGCTGTTTCGATCCATGGGTATTCATTGGCTGATTATTTGGACGTAGATCACCAGGACTTCCTTTCTAGTCTGTCTTCACTCCTATTTATATGTTTTCTCATTTAATTTGCCCAGTCCTCTGGTGTTGTTATCTCAGTTTGTGCAGGTAGGGGATATTGGCCAAAGTCTTAAGTTTTTTATTCAAGGGCCCAGATGAGATATCTCAAAGTCAATATTTAGACCAGGTCTTCTGACCGTCCAAGTTTGTCTTTGTTTTTTTTTTTCAGAGTGGAGGGGACAAGAAGGCAAGGTAGCTTGTGCAAGTGCTAAGTCTAAGGTCCTGTCTCTGGAACTTTGGAGTGTTCAGTGGGCCAGGAGCACCCAGTGACCTAGAAATAAGAAAGGATTTTAATCTTTGAATATGAAAATAGAAGAAAGAAAATCATCACTGACCCTCAGTCAGGCCTGAAAGGTGCCGAGGACAGCAGCCTGCCCGGCCGCCAGCCATGCCATCTGGTGAGCATTGCACGGCCAGCAGCTCCCACCCTCTACACTGCCCCCCAGAGCCCTGAGGGCTTTTCTGCCAGGCCGAGCCCCCTGCCTTCCACCTCTGGGCTACAGCGATTTTCTAAAACTCACAGATAGCCCCGCTCTTGAGAAAGCCCAATCGGCTTTCTATGCAGAGCCCCGAATTTTGCAGCCCTCATAGAGTTTACCCAGGTCTTTAGAGAATCTTGCTGCCCACAGCGGCTGTGGGACCCTTGGACAAAAGTCCCTGTTTGCCATGAAAAGTGGCTACTGACCCACATGGCACAGGAGTGTGGACAGGGGAAAAACAAGACAAACTCACAGCTTTGTGAGTCAAGTCAGCAGGCAGTCGGGAGCAAGCGGCCTGGCTCTCCTTCTTGAACTTCACATCTCTAGAGAGGATTTCTTGCTCTGAGGCAGAAAAGCCCAGACCCTGGGAACCCAGCATGGTAGCACTTGATCGACACTGATGTAAGCATTGAAAACACATCTCTCCACCTCAAATTCTGCCCTGTAAAGTATGACTAGTTTGTGGTAGACATTGAAGTCTTCCCAGCTCCCCTTCAGATGGCCACTGAGGGGTCACAACACACCAGGCACCCCAAGTGCAGAGTGAGATGCTAGGAGGCGAGCGAGTGCTCATCTGTATCTCAGTTACCCCATGGACACCATGTGAACAACCCAGACCTGTGTTACACCCACTTGCTGGTTTCTTCCTACCTCTAGACCTTTCCCTGTTGGCTGGTACTCTGTCCAGGAGAGGTGGTGACATTCAACAGGAAGCAGGGCACTGAACCACATGACCTTTGGAAGCCATCCCCAGAACAGAGCCACACCAAGGCTGCAACTCTGTTAGTGGAAGTGACCTGCCTGGATGGAAGGAACTGAGGGAAGAACAGGAGCCCTTGCTGACTTTGTCTCTTGGCCTCCTATCATAGATTCCTGAAGGCAACCCTTTGCTTCGGCCTTGGGGCAGCCTTTTTCCCCATAGCCGTGAAATTTGGAGCAGTGAAGGCAGGCAATGGGCACTTGTAGACTGATTGGCTTAGTTTTGCAGACCTGGAGATTGACAAGTGCTTCACAGTTTGCACTTGACTACTAACTGAAAGGTTGATAGTTCAAATGCACCCAGTGGTACCCTGGAAGAAAGGCCTGGCAATCTACCTCCATAAAATTATAGCCATTGAAAACCCTGTGGAGCACCGTTCTACTCTGAAACATGTGCGGTTGCCACTGAACCAACTCAACAAAAATGGGTTCCCTTCCTCCTGGGGAACTCTGCCTCCTCCAGGGAGCCTTCCCTGGCCACCCCTACCCTAGGGACCTCTCCTTCTTCAGACCTTTTCACATTCACTGTGTGTGCCCTTCACTGAGTCTTCTAGACTCTTATTTCAACTTTTTCTGTCTAAGGTGTCTGTCCCCAGGTATCTTGGGGGCAGGCTGCATCCCTGTCATCTTGGTGTCCCTCCGCCACACCAGCACACAGTGGGTATTCAGCAGGTGTTGGCTGGCTACTTTCCAGGAGCCTCTGGTCAGTGGGGCGGGCATGAACAGTGACTCTCACAGCGGAGGGGAGGAAGGGAATGGCGCAATCTTCTGCTCCCTCTGTTCCTGGACCAGGGAGCCCTTCCCAGGTCAGGGAGTTGTCTCACCATTCCCCGTGTCCCTGCCAGGCCGTGTCTTCTTCCCTGCACACCCTCACCCCCCAGGCCGGCTCCATTTTCCCTGTTAAATCCCCTGATAGGACTTGGCCAGGTGCTTCCCTGTCTGAGGCTGCCACGCCGATGCAGGCCCCCAGATAAGTGGGTTATCGGAGAAGGCCAGCTCGGGTATCCTGGGCCCGGAGAGCCACCCCTGGCTGGTTGGCTGCATACCCCCAGCACTCCTCCTCTTCCTTCCCAGAGCCAGGCAGGCAGTCCAGCCCCCCGGCCGCCACCGGGAATCTGAGCTATGCTAAGCCGCTCCAGATCGCAGCATCTTGGCCCTGCCCAGGCACGGCCGGCCCAGACAGGGCGCCTCTACCTGCTGCAGCCGGCCGCCGCTGGAAAGCTGGCACTACCCGGGCCAGTGGAAAAAATCTCCCTGTGGGTTATGTAACTGCTCACCCGCTTGTCCCTGGCTCCCCAGGGAGGCTCCCAGCTTCCACCAAGGGAGGGGGACAGCAGAGGGTAACTCTTTCAAATGGAAGGAAAAGTCATAAGTTGCTGCCCAAGGCCCTTCTGTGGACCCTGCCTGTGTGAGGTCCCATGTAAACTGTTGGGTGCTCCCCGTCAATGCCAGAGGAGTCTAGAGACTTGCCCCAGCAGTGTTGCCCAACCTAGTGAGGGGAGATGGGGAAGGTGCTGGGCCCAGCAAGGGGGGCGCTGAGGAGGATAGAGGCAAGGGCAGTTTGGCTTTTCCCTCACATTCCTTTATTGTGGCAAATATCTATGTCACAAAGCATTTGACATTTCAACAATCTTCACATGTACAGATCACTGACATTATGTTCATCATGTTGTCCAGCCATCACCAGGAAGGGTGTTTTTAATGGGGAAAATATAATGAGCTAAGACCCAGAGGGATGACACAGGTGAGGAGCAGTGAGGACACCCTCACCTGGACTCAAGGGCATAAGCTGGTAGTGAAAGGAAGTCCTGAAAATAGACCAAATAGGGACCTGAGAGGTATTTGGACTTTATAAAGCAAGATCTAGGGAGCCACTGTGGATTCTTGAGCTGTACAGTTCCATGATTAATTCAAAATCATAACCCAGGGAGGTTAATAGAAGCCACATGTTAGGAAAATGTGTATGACGGTTATCGGACATTACACTTGGACATATCTTGCATTAGAAAGTGGGGTTTTTAGGTGACTGCAGCTGTCTCGTGTGTAAAATGAGTATATATAGGATTCCAGCCTGCCCCCTCAAATACCCAAGCTGCAGTGGCAGCCCTCATTCCCACACCTTCTTCTCAGGAGCCTGCTCCCTAGCCCTCAGCACATGAAACAGTGGCATTCCAGCCACCACCCCCAAAAGCCAGGGGCCAGAAACTGGGGTTTCCCCACTTGAGAACCGTCTAGCTGGTGTGGGAGATTGTGCCCTTCAAACTCTGTTCTCAGTGGTACCATGGAAGAAAGGTCCAGTGATCTGCTTCCATGAAGACTACAGCCAAGAAAACCCTATAGAGCAGTCCTACTCCATAACACATGGGGTCGCCATGAGTCGGAATCGACTCAACGGCAATGGGTTTGGTTTATCTCTGTTTCCTTTCCTCCTACAAGTGCTGCAGTGGCTCCGAGAGCATCTAGAATAAGTCAGTAGGCATCTTTGAGCTAGAGCCCCCAGATGGGGAGGCTTCCCCAGCCAAGAGTGTGTGGCCTGTGGGGAGACTAGCTGCCCCAGCCCTGGTGCCCCTCCCCACACTGCAGTGAGCATGTCCCCCCTCAACCTTCCCCCATATGTGCATGCCGGCCTGGGATCCCTCTGCCTGGCATGAACAGGAAAAACTAATCTGGCGGTTGGTGAGGGGGTAGAGGGAGGGGATGGCAGGACAGTTATGAAACAGCCAGCAGGGCTGCCACCCTTGTCTTAAACTCCTGTGCCGACAGTGTTGATCCTCACAGCCCTCAGGGCAGCCAGCTTCTGTCTTCCCTAGACAAGTAAGAAAAGCCCAAACCCACTGCCATCGAATCGATTCCGACTCGTAGTTACCCTATAGGACAGAATAGAGTAGAACTGCTACATGGGGTTTCCAAGGGTGTAGTCTTTACAGGAGCAGACTGCCACATCTTTCTCCCACAGAGCACCTGGTGGCAGCCAAGTGCTTTAACCATTGTGCCACCAGGGATCCTAGATAAGTAAGAGGCTCCTTTAAATGGACAGACACCCATGGCCACCAAGGGATCACGGCCACCAAGGGATCATGACCCATCAGGTAGAGTGGGATATGAGGAGGTGGGTTGGGCCCGTCGGTATCACGTGAACAACGCATACCTGCATTGTGCCCACTTGCTGGTTTCTTCCTGCCACTAGACTTTTCCCCATTTGGTGGCCCCTCTGTCCGTAAGAAGTGACATTCAACAGGAAATGGGACTGGATGGTACAGCCTTTCAAGATTACTGTCCAGCCCAGGAGCTCTCGGAGCGGCTGCAGAACCATGGGCATAGGGATTCTGTACTGTGCCCTCCCAGCCAGAGTTTGCCGTTGGGACCCAAGGTTCACAGCCAGTGCTCCCAGCACCTGCAGCCTCCGTTCCTCACTGCCTCAGGTCCAGAGCTCAGGTTTAAAGTCTTCAGAGGGTCCCATGGCTTGGAGTTCTGAAACTTCAGGGGGAAGCAGTTCCAGCCCCTTTCTGGCCCCATCTCAACTCCAGCACCAGCCAGCAGTGCCAGGGAGGGAACAGGGAGCCACCTTCACCTAACCCTGTGGTACCCTGTCCAGATCCCAGGTCACAGAGTGAAAGAAGCATCAGGCCACTTTGAAATGTCAGGACCAGACATGCTCCTGCAAGAGCAGTACCCTCCTGGGCTGGCCACCCAGCCCCCTCCTAAAAAAGCCCCTTGTCCTCACCCTTGGCAGTGCCCAACGTAGTGCCAGGTGTGCTCCAGATAAGCGCAGTGCCTCCCATGGACCCGCCTGCATCATTCGCACCCAGGCCTATTGAACAGAAGTAGCCGAGTGCCACCATGCCACCAGGTAGTGTTCCTTTCTCCACCTCCCAGGTCATCTGCTGAGCAGGGGTGACACTGAAGGAGGGGTAGTAGGTGGTATTTGGGGATGGCTGGACTCTACTTGGAGTCAGTGATTAGTGAGCAGCTCCATATTGAGCTTACACTTACATTGACCGCATGAGACCGCAGTCATCGCCTCACCATTATCTGTAAAGTGCGCTTAGAAGCAGAGTCATCTGAAAGTCAGCCTGCCAGGCCACGGAGACTTCCTGTTAGTGACTTACCACTGTGTGGCACAAGACGTCTGTAGCAGCCCAGAGTCAGACACCTACCATTTGGCCTGGTTCTGACATGATTCCACTGGGTGACAGTGGGCAGATCACGTGGACAGGCTGCCCTCCACTCACTCTTCCATGAAATGGAGTGGTAACACCTATCTTCTGCACCCGCTACTCCACTGACATACTCAGTGTTAAAACCCGTTAAAACACACATCATTTTGTCCCTGTCCTCTTAAGGCTTCTCTCCCAAGGGGAACTACAGAATTTGATTAAAGCCTACTTCTCTGGGTCCCCTTGATGAATCTCCTGGAATTCCTAACAGAGGCCCCACAGCAGGGAAAATGCCTCAAGATGCCTGCAGAGACCTCCTGTGAGCCCAGTGGCCCCCAAGCATGCTAGGCCTTAGGATTCGGAGGCAGTGCTGTGGAGCAGCCCTGGGATCCACCACAAGAAAGCTTTAGGGAGGCTCCGCGGTAAGGCTGGCACACTGTTGAATCCCAGAGAAACAGGGGCCACTTACCTCTAGCAGATGTTTAGCAGCCTAATGCAGCTGCAAAGCCAACTTGACCTGAGAGCAGTTTAGGGAAGGGGGCAGTTTGGAGGAGGGGATGAGCCCTTTAAGAGCAGGTGGTTGTGGAAGGCTTCCTGGAGGAAGTGGGCATGGAAAGAGATGCAAGATTTGAGCAGACAGAAGAAAGTGGGAGGAACGAGCCAAAGCAAAGACTTGGAGGTGTCAGGAACCTGGAGGAGGAGGTTGTGCAGAAGATTGTGGTGAGGACCAGGTGGGTCACGCCACCTCCTTGGCCAAGGGTATCCAACAGCAGCAGGCCCAGCAAGTGTCAGCAAGCCCAGGCACCTGCCTGGCCAGATGGTGACCCTGGTCACAGTAACCACATTGGCCTATTCATTTTGCTGGCGCCTGTTTCTCACCATCTCAGGCCAGGACCATGTTTCCATCCAAAAGCTAAAACTTGTGCCTCAGGGGGAGTGAGCTCCCTGCCAGTCTTGAGTCTTGGTCAATCTTGGGCAGAAGGCAGAGAAAGCCACGCCATGGGACCCAGGCCAGTCTTCAGGGGGCCTCCAGACCCTGCGATTTCACTGAGGCAGGTGGGGTGGGGTCAGGAGACCTGTCACCAGAGCTGGGACACCTGCTACCCCCCTTCCTGACAAGTCCACTGCCCGCTAAGAGAGGATAGGGCTCCAGGTGCCCCCGTCGACGTGACAGTCTCAGCTCCTCCCTGTGGACCAGCTGCCTCCAAGTCCTGTCTGGTCAGGAATACCCACACACTGATCCACACACAGAGACTGTGTCGCTGCTCTTGTACCCCAGTGAGCCCTGAGGGAACCCCAAGCCACCCATGCCTCTGTCCCCCTCCTCTGCAGAGGCCCCTGCCCACCTCCCCCACGCACATGCTTTCTGTCCCCTTCTTAGGGGTAGACCAGGAGACAGGAAGTTGAAGCTTCAGCCCCTTTGAGCCCCAATGTCCTTAGGAGGAAATGAAGGTCCTAGGTGAGGTTTGGTCTGCGAGGTCAGGTCTTCCCGGTGGGCAGCAGGGCTCATGGCTCCGTTTGTCCATTGCTCACAGCCCCAAGAACATCTTGGGGTGGTGAATTTGCTTGGGATTCAGGACTGGGAGAGCCTGGAGCTCCTTTTGGGGTGGGCTGGGGGTAGAAAAGAAGATGGGGGCAGCTCAGCCTGTGACCTGGCAGACATTTATGAGAAGTAGAGGAACTAGAAAGATCCCTGGTGGCATAATGGGTAAACACTTGTCTGCTAACAGAAAGGTTGGTGGTTTGAACCCACCCAATGGCTACACGGGAAAAAGACGTGGCAATCTGCTTTTGTAGAGATTCAGCCAAGGACACCCTATGGGGAAGTTCTACTCTGTCACATGTGGTCGCTATGAGTCAGAAGACTCAATGGCACCCCACAACAGGAACTGGAAGCTGAGGGTATAAAGGTGTGATGGAGGAGGAAGGGTCCTGGGCTTCAGGAGACCCAGGTTCTAGCCCTGCCTTTCTCTAGCTGGGTGACTAAGCCATTCCACCCTTCTGGTGACTTCCTTGCCGATAAAATAATGGGATTGGAGGAAGGGATTTTGGAGGCCATTCCAGCTTTTGTCTGTATTCCAAAGTAGGTACGCTAGGCATACCTGTAAAAAAAAAAAAAAAAACCAAACCTGTTGCCATCAAGTCGATTCCAACTCATAGGGACCCTATACAGTTGCCAGGGAGTGGCCTGGTGGATTGGAACTGCCAACCTTTTGGTTAGCAGCTGTAGTTCTTAACCACTACACCACCAGGGATTCCAGCCCAGCTAAATGCCTGTGTTGACTGGTTGGTGAAGAGCAGACCTCACCTCTGCATCTCTCCACCTAGATGGGTCTCCTGGTCCTCTCCTTCCTGCCCTCCTGGCCCTGCTCCACAGAGCCTTGGGCGGTCTGGTTGGCTGCGTGGCCTCCCAGCATCAAGGCCCACCGTGGGCTGAGTGGCCTGCAGGGAGCGCCATCGCACAAGGCCGGCTTCCCTGCCTGTAGCCTCCTCCTTTCTTGCTCTTACCAGGCCCTGCCCCCAGCCTGCAACAGTCTGCCTCCCCTTGTCCTCAGAGACCTGCTTACCCGGTACTGTGGCTCAGTAATTGTACCAGCCAGACTTAAAGGACGTCATGAGTGACATAGGCTTTGGGGGCCAGCCCACAAGACCTAGCCTTCAATGCCACCTTGTCTTGCCCACGTCCCTCACCCCTCTGCGCCCTCCCACCAGACTGAACTTCCAGCTGTGCCCTGGGTGGACAGACTTTCCTGCCTGGAATCCTGGAATCCCTTTTTAGGACAGCTCACACTCAGGCTTCAGTCATAGCTGGGGCGTCACATCCCAGAGCCATCTGTGTCACCCCTGTGCTCCCTCAGCACCCTGTCCTCCTGTCCCAGCCCCTGTCACCCTGAGGTCCACAAATGTGCAGTTGCCCAACGGGGATTTACAAGCATCTGCTGTGTGCCTGGCACCAGGCCTGGGCTAAGGATACCTGGTCAGAAAACAGACACAGCCCTGCCCTCAGGGAGCTTCAGTTCAGTGAGGGGCCTGAATGTCTGCCAGTGACCACGAAGCACACAGTGACACACTGGTGAGGGTTGTGGTGGCCCACCTGCCTGCTACAGTGGGAGTGGACAAAAGCCATGAGGAAGGGTGACAGGAGCAGCTGCAGCCTCACCTGGCCTCAGCAGCCCTGTGGAAAGGCAGTGGGGCTTTTCAGTGTGGGGGCTGCCTCCCTCGTCCATGCCCCACTCTCCTCAAGCCACAGTGCCCTCCTGCCATCCCCAGGGTGGCCCCACCAAGCACTCCGTCCTCCACACTGGCGTGGGCCCAAGACCTGAGGTGCCTCAGGTCACCCATAATGGGCAGCTAGCTGCGGGTCATTGCATTTCCACACCATTCCTGGAGGCTCTGGAGGGATTCCTCCTGGGGTCTTCAGAAGTCACTCTTGTTAGGTTGTTCCCAATGGGGGAGACAAACAGAGTA
The DNA here is from genome assembly GCF_030014295.1 of Loxodonta africana. Taxonomy (NCBI): domain Eukaryota; kingdom Metazoa; phylum Chordata; class Mammalia; order Proboscidea; family Elephantidae; genus Loxodonta; species Loxodonta africana. The sequence continues at coordinate 58,562,450 of NC_087352.1, read as the reverse complement.
CAGGCCCTAGGATCCTAGAAAACATGTCTGGGAATACGACAGTCAGTTCTCCTCAGGAACTTGTGGCAGCCAAGTAGAAAGGGGGCCATTTCTCTTTTAATCATCAACTTATTTTAGCTTACTCATTCGGAAATGTTCGCTATTCAAAAGGGCACACTATGAATCAATTAGGGATCACAAGCCCTTCCTCAGCAGCAGGAGGAGGTAAGTGGGTCAGTCATGAGCTCACTTCGAACAAGTATTTAATCCCCTGAAAATTAACGAGGGAAAGACAGGGGCATTTTCTGTTGGTAGAAAACATTCCTGAGTGGGCTGTCTTTGCAGATGGGACTCTCCGCCAGGGTTTGTGAGTGTCTGCTGTGGGCTTACCCTTGTGCTAGGAGCTGGGGGTGGGAGGTGGTAGGCCAGCTGGGGAGTTCGGGCCCACCCCCCAGAGCCACCTGTTGGGCAGGTGATTGGTTCAGTTTCCTGGAAAATTGGGAGAAGGAACAGTAGAAGTGGACCTTGGACAGCCCATTTCTAATTTCTGCTCCCGATCCAAGGAGGTGCCCTCCAGAGTCATACACAGTGGGTGGTAAAAAAGTAGGATGGAGACAAGGAACGGCCCATGTGCAGGCGTGACATGGAGGCTCGTGCCAGCACTGGAAATTGCTAGCAGCCAGGGTGGGCATGTGGGGCGGGGAGGTGCACATCTGGGGTTGGTCATGTTCCCTGAACCTCAGAGCAATGCCCACATTGCCACCACACAGGGACACCACAGCCCAGCAGGTAGTGCTGGTTCCTGCCCAGCCCAGGGCCGTGGCTGGCTTTGCTCTGCTTGGTTGATGCTGGAGCCCAAGAAGCAGTTTAGGCACTAACTGAGAGCGTGGAATTTGTACAGCCAGTTTGAATCCTGGCTCTGCCATTTCCTAGCTGCCTGACAGTGACTTGACCTCTCTGTGCCTCAATTTCTCAGCTGTAAAATGGGGCTGATAAATCAGGCCTGCCTCATTTGGGTTGATGGGGGTGATAGTGGGTATGACCGTGTCAGCCTGAAAATGACACAGATGAGGTCGTCCGTCTCTGGGGGTCCCAGCCCTGTGTCTAGCTGGAGGCGCTACTTATACTTTCCTTCCGTTGGCCAGTCACTCTGCAGGCATTTATTGAACGCTGGCTGTGTACAGACACTGCTAGGCACCTTTAGACTTACAGGTAAATGTTAATGATCCCATTTTACACATAAAGTCCCAGAGAGTTTAGGAAACTCACCTACAGTCACACAGCTGGTTAGTGACAGAGCAGAACCATACCCAAGTCCCCCCACACCCCATGGCCCTGCCTCATCAGAACACACTGCCTCCTGAGTACCCTTGTTGGTCAGAGTGTATTTGTGGCTGAGTAGGTGGGATGGGACAGGCCAGGCATCAGGCAGATAATGGGCCTGCCCCGTTCCACCTAAAACCCAGTAAGTTTTTTTTTTTTTTAGTGGGTTTTAGGTGGGACGGGGCAGGCCACGTATCAGGCAGATAATGGGTGGTAGGGAAATGAGATAAGAAGATGCTGTTTAGATGACAGTGTGTTGTTCAGACCCTCCTCCCCACGGACTAAACAGTGGTAATGAGCTCTCTACAAGTATTTGAGCCTGCTTTTTTTCCAGAGCAGAGCTCCACAGAAGACCTGGGGCCTCTTTCCTCCTTCTTGTCTTACTGGGGAGGAAGGGGTATATTCCTCTCAACCAAGCTTCAGACAAGCAGCAAGATGGCTACTTCTCCCCCCGGGCCAGGCTCAGCTTCTCCCTATGCCCTTCTCACTGCTTTCCAGCCCATCACACTCATGAGTCATGAAAAAATGCAGAGAAGAAAACTCACTTTGACGTGTTTTGCCCCCACATGGGCTGGAGGCGGCTGCTCTGGGGTAAAGAGGGGCCTGGAGAGTGGGTGCCCCTCTGCGCATACACCTTCATGGCCAGGGGCCGGGACAAGTCTCCCGTGACAGGCTTCAGAAACAGCAGCCCCAGGGAAGCAGACCATGTCTGGGATGTGGCTGCACTCAGAAGGAATGGGTGGAGGCACTTTGAACCGGTCCCATCCTCACTGCCCACTGGGCTGGACAGGCCAGGACGTCAGACCTGTAAGTTAAAAATGAGAGCCAGCAAGCAGGAGAAGGGGAGCCTGCATGCAGTCCCATTTCTAAAGCTCTAAATTATTAAGGAGCAGTGAGGGCCCAGGGGTGTGAGCCGAGGAGCCCGGGTTGCTCAGTCCCAAAGGAGCCCTTCTAAGGTTTCCCGGCTCAGAGCCCAGGGTGTCACCCCAGAGAAAGAGCCGCGCTGTAAAAAGCCGCCTTCACTGCTCTGCCATGCCTTTTTTTTTTTTTTTTTGTCTCCCCCCATACAACTTGATTTATCATGACCACTATACCTTTCAGTGGCTGCAGCTTCATTTCAGAATCGGGTTAAGTAGCCCAGGGCTCAACGATGAAAAGGTCAGGAGGTTGGGCTGCAGGAGGGTGAGGGACATTTAATACACTGCTCTCCACAGGCACCTCCGGCGCCTGTGTCCTCTCCCTGCACACTTGGTGGCCACACAGACACCTTGGCTCCTTGGCATGAGGGAAGTTTAAATATATACATATATATATATATATACACACACTAGCTGCCATTGAGTCAATCCCAACTCATGGCGACCATATAGGACAGAGTAGAACTGCCCCATAGAGTTTCCCAGGCTGTAATCTTTATGGAAGCCAACTGCCACATCATTGTACTGAAGAATGGCTGGTGGGTTCTACCCGCTGACCTTTCAGTTTGCAGCTGAGTGCTTAACCACTTTGCTACCAGGGCTCATTATACACACACAAACACATATAGACCAGTTGCCATCGCAGTAATTCCAACTCCTGATGACCTCATGTGTGTCCGAGTAGAACTGTGCTCCACAGGGCTTTCAAAGCTGTAGGCTTTCGGAAGCAGACCGCCAGGCCTGTCTTCTAGGTACCTCGGGTTCGGTTCAAACTACCAACCTTTCAGCTAGTAGTCAAGTGCTTAACCGTTTGTGCCACCCAGGGACTCCATCGTATGTATAAATATATATGTGTACACGAACACATATAAAAAATATCTGTATACTTATAAATATTTATATATATAATATATAAATAAAATATTTTAAGCACATATATACGTTTGTGTATATACGCATACACATGGGGTCTCCATAAGTCAGGTTCAGCTGCTTACTGAAAGATGGGCAGCTGCTCCATAAGAGAAAGGCGTGGCAGCCTGCTTCTGTAAAGATTACAGCCTAAAAACCGAATGGGGCAGTTCTGGTCTGTCCTATAGGGTTGCTATGAGTTGGAATCGACTTGTCGGCATACAACAATGTGTATGCATACATATATGTATGTATATATATGTATATGCACACACACACACATAAAATGTATATAACATGTATATAGTGTTGACCCATTGTAGTCGGCTCCCGTATGTGCCCCTCTCCCCTCCCAGCCTAGACAGAAGAGACAGTTCCTAGGAGCTGCTTGGAATGAGAGCTCCACAGGGGCAAGATGGCCAGAGGCCAGTTCAGCTTAAAAAACATCTATTGAATACCCTCTGCATACCCACCTGGGAGCTCAATAGGTGCTTTTAGAGCTTGAAGAGGGAGGGGAGTACAGATAGGCCCCTCTCCTCTCCCCAGGCCCACCTGTCACCTCGTCTCTTCCCAGCTAGCATGGCTTTTCCTGGGCTCTGATCCCAGCAGACTAGCCAGCCATAGACATCCATGGGGGCAGACACAGAGGGCAAAGACCCCCATCCCTGCTTCGTAGCAATCCTGGCTGTGCGAGCCCCGCCCCCTCCTATGGTCAGGCCCAAAGAGCTTGCTTGCACAAGTTTGTTCCCTGGACTTTGTTTTTCTCCCATCTGCTCTGCCCTCCTAGCGCCTCCTGGCTCCTGCCCCAGCGCCAGCCCCCTGCCTGTCCCTGCAAACACAAGTCAGCTGTGTGTACAGACAAAGCCGCACAGCTCAGCAGGGGCCAGGCCTTGCAGAAGGGACATTTCCAGGGAACTCTGGGGGCGGCGGCTAGGAGGGCAGAGGCGACTGTCTGATTAGCAGGACTCGGCGTCACAGTCTAGGGCAGCGAGGGCGCGGGGGACTTGGCGGGGCCCCAGGGGCCAGTGGCTGTGGGCGGTGACCAGGAGAGGCAGCCAGGCTGGAAGAAATCTGCTGTTTGAGAAGTGTAGGAAACGGGCTGGAGAGGAGAGATAACAGGCCCGCTCTCTGTGCGTCTGTGTGTCTGTGTCTGCCGGCGAGGGTGGCTGGAGCCAGGCCGTCTGAGCCCTATCTAGTGAGATTTCTGTTCTGGGTTGTGAAAGTGACCTGTGGAGCCAGCGGCAGGGTTCAGGGCCTGGGAGAGAAGACACGTGGCCCCTCCGGTCCCCCCCATCACACACACGCCTTCTGCTGCTCTTCCCCCTCCTCCTTCGCCAGAGGGTAGGAAATGGTGAGAGGGAACATTCTCAGGGCAGTGGAAATGGTTAAAAGGCCTGGGCTTCAGCCTTGATTAGACCACTGATTTGACATAGGAACTTGGATACAGCCCCTAATATTTCTGGCTCTCAGTTTTGTTGGCTGTAAAATGGGGATTATTTATATCTGCCCTGCATATCAGCTAGGGTAGTTGCAAAGACCTTAGGAAATAATGATGTGAAAATAGGTTGTAAACTGTAAAGTGCAACATAAATGAAAGGAGTCGTCATGATGAAAACCGCTTGGTCTCTCCTAGGCTATTGAACAAAGACACAGAGGGACGTGGCGGGTGAGGGTGAGGGTGGAGGTGGCCAGGACGAAGACTTAGAACCATAGAAGGTTTGTTCGGTCTGTGATGGGTTATGAAGATAAGTCCTGTTGCCTGGACCCTGGACGCTCAGGTGGGGGTGTTTGGTCGCAGGTTTGTGGACCCGCGTAGCAGCAGGTGGCCCAAGTTGGGCACACACTTCTCCAGGGGCACAGGGAAGCTGGGTGAAGCCCCCTGGGGTCTCAGGGCCCCTCCTAGCAAGGAGGACATAGTCCATCTCTGTGCCCAGGGGTGGGGGTGGCACTTGGCTTTCCTAAGCCTGCAGTGCCCAAGGAAGCCGGGTCACCCTGTCCCCTCACCCCACCACATGCTGACCTGGAAACCAGCCGTGTCTGGTGTGGAAACTGCAGGAAGGCGCTGGCAGAGGTGACAGGACTGCGAGGCTGAGAGAAGCTGAGCTATTTAAAGCGTGCGGCGCCCAGGGGGCATGAATGCCACCCACCCCAGGGCCCTCTCTGCAATCAGCTTCCCCTTCCTTGGCTCAGATCCCATGCCCCGGGGCACCTAGAGGGGTACAGGTCAGGTGCCATGGCCCCTGGAAGCTGCAGGCCGATGGGTCCTGGGCTGGCAGGGGAGGGCAGCACAGCCTCACCTCCAGCTTGGGTTCCCTTGTCCGAGCCTCTGGGCTGAGTTGGCAGGGCCACACAGACTCCTTGGCTCCCTGTGCCTTATAAACGGGGCTGGGGACGCGTGTGGAGCTTAGAGAAGGAATGCCCGGCGCCCGTGGCCCAGGGCAGCTGCCACCATCCTCCCCCGCCCCCTTGGCCAACACGCAACCACACCAGGCTTGGAGAAGCAGAGCCAGCCTGGGACATGATGGGGCAGTGGAGAGGTTTGCCTGGTAGACCTCCCCGTCCAGGCCTGTCTTCCCCAGCACACCTCAGATTACAAATGTTTCCTCTTTTGTCCCCAATTCAGGTTTACCTGTCCTGTGTCCTAACCGGCTAGTGATGTAGCATGTTGTTCCTGTGTTCCTCTATACAAAAGGCCAGAACCTGAGCCCAGAAGAGCCACTGGGCTGAACGGTGGGCCTGTTAGACACAGGCACAGCAGGCCAGTGCAGGTCTGGGGCCTGAGAACACCTGAGCTGGGTGGCTCCCAGAGGCCATGCAGGGACCCAGCCAGTCCCTGCCTCAAGCCCCACGAGTGTGGCTTATGTATGGATGGACTTGAGTGCCTGCCAGCTACCCTTGCTGGGAAGGGCTGTCCGTTATTCTGAGATTACATCCTTCCTACCATCTTGGCATTACAACGTCCTTTCTTTTATGAAATGATGGATGGAAGCTTTCTTTAAAAAACATCCTTAGCAAAATAAAACATTGGCAAACCTCAAATTTTACTGGTCCAAGAAATCCCGGAGCCCAGTCTCAGGCCCTGGTTGACGTCCAGAACACTGCACCTGGGCACTCAGCTGTCCCAGCACAGCACGGCCCGATGGCACTGAGAGCCTAGGGATGAAAGAAAGGCTCACTGGGTGGAAGGGACTGCTACAGGTGAGGGGCAGGGTACAGCTGGGGAGCAGGGGATGGGCACTCCTGAACCAGGGGCCTTCTTGTCTCAGCCTGACAGTGACTTGCAGCTTCACAGCTTGCATTTCTGCCCCAGCAGCTCTGTTCTCTCGGCTAGAGATCCTTCTCCCACATGGAGGGGAATGTAGGGGCCCTGCCACTTGCCTCAGGTGCCTGTGCCTCCCAACAGGCCTGTGGAAACCCAGAGAAGCAGCACAGTCAGCCTTCTATCAAGCACGCTGACCCCTGCCCTCTGGCACCAGGTCAACCAGACAGTGCACTCCCTCCAGCCTTTTGCAAACATGTCCCTGAGGATGTTGTCACCCACCGACACTGCTGGTGCACTCTCACCACCTTCTGGCTGTCTCCCGCAGCCCCTAGTGGCACACTATGTGTGCCAGGAAGTGTGCTAGCAGAAACATGGTTCACGCCCTCTCCCACCCTTAACAGGTAACCGGCTGTGGCCGAATCAGCTCCAACTCGTGGTGACCCCATGTGTGTCAGAGTAGAATTGTGCTCCACAGGGTTTTCAGTGACTGATTTTTCAGAAGTGGATCACCAGGTCTTTCTTCCGAGGCACTTTCTGGGTGGACTTGAGCCTCCAAGTTTTTGGACAGCAGCCAAGCACACGAACCATTTGTACCACCCAGGGCTCCCGCCCTTGGGGTCCTCATAATCTGATGAGGGGCACAAACAGAAAAGCCAGTACTGCGATGGAGGTGTGGAGAATCTTAAGGAGATAGAACTCCTGTGGGGTGAGTCATAAGATGCCTCTCAGGTGAAGTGACCTTAGAGGTGGCTCTCATGGATGACTCAGGGTTACCAAATGAAGATGTGCGTTGAGAGCATTATCCAGGTGCGCAGGTGAACAGGAGCAAAGGCAAGAAGCAGGAGAGGATGCTGTGCAGGTGAAAAGGAGATGATGGTCACGGGAGTGAAATGTGCATGGGGGCGGTGGGGCAGGGCTGAGCCGACCAGAGTGGGAGGGGCACTATTTGCCCTGCCGAGGCAGGGACAGTGGCCCTTGATCTTGAGGCACCTTCAAAGGTTTGTAAAGAGGAAGGTAATGTTTCCTGGTTGGCATTTTAAACCCACCCTCTACTGCAGGGCAAGAGGAGGACTGGATGAGGATAGTGTCAGAGGCCAGTCGTCCTGCTGGGGAGTCTCCTGTGGGTACCCCAAAGAGGCGAGAGGGGTTCAGCTCAGGCAGTGGCAGTGGGACCTGCCCAAAGGCTGGGGGGTGATCTGACAGTGACCACAGTGGTTGGCTCCGAGTGAGAAAGAGGGACGTGGCACATGTCCTGTGTGGGTACCTGCAGGGGCCATACATTTAACAGGCGTCAGCGTGGGAGCAGCAGGAGATGTAGGCAGAGGGAACATACCCTCACATGTCCCTGTGAACGACCTCTCCCGTGGGTGCTCAGGGTAACCCATGACCCGTCCTCACGCTCAGAAACGCCCTCAGCTCTGTGCTACAGGTGTGAGCGTCAGGCAGTTCTGCCTTCATCGCCTTGCTTTCCTTCCCATCTCTTCTTTCCTTCCCTTCTTCCTCCCTCCTTTCCTTCCTTCCTTTCTCTCCTTTGCCTCCCTCCTCTCTTTTATGTACAAAGCTCATAGAAAGGCAGAAGAAACCACTGTTGATACTTCTTACTCTAACAGGCTTCAGACCCAGACTAAGCCATGTTACTACAAAATTAGAAAGAGAATTGGCAGAAAAGGCAGCTGTACTCTGGCTGCCCTTCCACAAATCCTGAAGTCCCGCTCTGCTGCCTGTGCTGTGCTGTGGGGGCCCCCCATGCCCCCAGGTGGGGGGCATTTCCCGCTGCACACGTCAGCCGTCCTGCAGGCACCTGTCTGCTGACAGATGGTGCACATTTTCCCCAGAAAAGGGCAGAAGAGCCTGGCCCAACCACAAGACCGGTAAGGAGAACAAAGGGCTTTCCAAAGTGAGGAACACCAGAGACCAAACCCAGTGAAGGGTCTTGGGGGATTCTTGAGAGACTGCTTAGGAGTCAGAACCAGGCAATGACCTTGGCTTTGCCATGAACTGGCTATGACCTTGGGCCATGAACTAGCTTGTGACCTCAGTGTCATCATCATTAACACCCGCCGGTTACCAAGTTTCTACCATGTACCTCGGCTGCACCTGGAAGCTTTTAAAATTCCAGGGCCTAGGCTGCACCCCAGACCAATGGAATCACTGTCTCAGGGCGTGGAACCTGGCCATCAGTATTTTTCAAAGCTCCTCAAGGGCCGGGGCCGAGAACCACTGCACCAGGCATTCTGCTTAGGACGTTTGCATCACAATAACGCTGCCAGGTTTATGAAGGAAAAGCTGAGGCTCAGGGAGTTTGAATAACTTGTCCAAGATCCTCAAGGTTTTCTCTTATTCCCAAGTCTATACTCTTTCTCCCTTTGCAAGGCTGGATATACTTGTGCAGACACCACCCAGCATTAGTGAGTGAGCGAGTGGGTGGAGGAAACAGGTGAGAGAGAAGGGGAGCTGCTGGCAGAACAGTCAGCTCATCCCTGGTCTTTGGAGGGGTCTGCAAGCCTAACGTCTCTCTTCCAGCTTCCTCCCAGGGCAAAACTGATGGCCAATACCAGTTTCCCAGTGGAGTGTCTGGCTTTTGGGTGAACCTGGGCGTGGTTCAGCAGACACTGTTAGGGCTCTGGGTCCAGCAGTGAGCAGTGTAAAGAACCAGGACTCAGGAGCCTCATTCCTGCTCAGTTCAGTGCCAAGCTGTGCAACATTAGACCAATGACCTAATCTTCCTGTGTCTCAGTTTCCTCGTTTTCGTGATAGAGATGATAGTAGAGTTGTTATGAGCAATGTCTGGCACATAGCAAACCAGTGACTGTCAAGTCAGTTCCCATTCATGGAGATCCTGTGTGTGTCACAGTAGAACTGTGCTCCCTGGGGTTTTCAATAGCTGATCTTTCAGAAGTAGATCACCAGGCCTTTCTTCCAAGGCACTTCTGGGTGGACTCAAACCACCAACCTTTCAGTTAGCAGCAGAGAGCATTAACCATTCGTACCACCCAGGGACTCCAGCGCATAGTAAATGCTCAGTTAATCCAAGCCCTCTGCCGTAGAGGTGATTCCAACTTATAGCGACCCTATAGCACAGAGTAGAACTGCCCCATAGGATTTCTGAGGCTGTCACCTTTACGGAAGCAGACTGCCACATCTTTCTGCTGTGGAGTGGCTGATGGGTTTGAACTATTGATCTTTCAATTAGCAGCTGAGCGCTTAACTACTGCTCCACCAGGGCTCCTCTCAGTAAATCCAGGTGCTCTAATTATTCCTGTCTTCATTGTGCAATTGTCCAGTGCTTAGCAGAAACCAGTTGGGGCAGGAGCCCATCTTAAGTGATCAAGTCAGTGGTTTCTCCTTGTCCTAACCTGCTCTTCAGCTAAAGGGTCAATACTCTTGGGGCCCAGAGTCCAGGCCTGCAACTCTGAGGGGAGAGGGCAGCAAGGCCCCCAACCAAGCTGTCTTCCCTCCTTGGCCCAGCGGGCTTTCGTTCACCTTCCGCCATGGTCATTGCCACCTCTACCTTCCCCTGTCAACCACTGACCCCATCAAAACCTGCTGCACGGGGGCGGGGAATGGACTGGATGACCTCTGGAGCCTCTGCCCTCCCACCCCCAGCACTGCAGTCAATCTGGTCTCTCACCCTGTCACTCAGTCTGTGTCCTGCTGAGAGCCACAGCCTGTCCATATGGTTCAGCCAGCAGCCTGGGAGGGGGCCCCAGGGCTGACTTTGTTCGGGGCCTTCAGCCCATTGAGGCAGGGGCGGGGCTGGGGTCAGGAAGATGCCTTTCACAGGCTCTGGGAGCAGCTGTGAGGGGCGCCTGCAGGAGACAGATGACCGAGATCCACCCCTGCTTACTGTGTGTGAGGAGGAGGAGGAGGGAGGAGGCGAGACCGACTGTGGCCACATGGGTTCATGACCTAAGTGGCAAAAGAAAGAAAAGGGAACAGAAAGATAGAGGGAGAAAAGAAAGAAGAGAGGGAAGGAGGGAACCCATGTTTCTCAGCAGAGAAAATTTGTGAAGCACCAAGGGCTTTCCCCGTAGCAATCTGTCTGCAGGTTGGTTGTACTCTCAGAGCTGCGCAACCCATCCCTAGGCCTTAGCCGGCCCGACTGGAGGGGTGTAAGTACAAACCAGGCATTGTAACAGGGAACCATGGTAGGCACTGCTCTCGGTCTGCTGGTCTCCTAGGCCTCCTGCTTGGGGCCTCCTCCCTCCTGGAAAGGGAGCAGGGGACGGGATGTGGGTGCACAAGTGCTTGTTGTATATGTGCAAGTGTGTGCATGCATGTCTGTGTATGTACGTGTGCATGTGTCTGTGCATGTGTGCACATGTGTGCATATGCTTCTATGCACGCGTGTATTTGCATGCATGTGTGTTTGTATGTGTGTGCATGTGTGTCTGCGTGTGCATGCATGTGCATATGTGCATGTGCATGCGTGTACATATGGCTGCACTGCTACATTATGCATTCCATCTCACAGACAGCATGCGTCTGGCTGCGCCCTGTCTGCTCCTCCTCAGAGGCTGGTTTGCAGTCTAGATGAACGGCTCCTGGCTATAAATGGTAGTTTCCCAGCTCCACCCCCCACTCCCCGCACAGCTCCCCTGTGCCCTGGGGGAGCCTGGCAGAGCTGAACGGCATGGAGAAGGCTGATGGCCGTCTACAAGCATGAAGCTGGGAGGCCTGGCAGTCCTGTCATTTGACTCTCTGTCTTTACCATGTCTCCTGAGGGTGGCCAGGGCCAGGATCTTGGTGGGGTGACGGTGGAGCCAGACACCCCCGCTGGTCACATACTGTGCAGGGAGAGTGCTCTTCTGCCCTTGAGCCAGGAGCTGCCCCTTTTCTGTACTCCAAGGGACAGCTCCCACAGAGGACAATCCATGGCTGATCCTCTGACCTTTGGGGGATGGAGGGGAGAGGAGAAACCTGAATTTTTTTTTTTGTCTTTGTCCAGGAAGGAAGGAAAGGATCCAGTCACAGCAGTGGCATAAGCTAGGGACCCTGCTTTGGGGCCAGAGCTTCCCTCTAAGACCCACACATAATTACACCAATTCTTCCGACCAGGACTCAGGGTGCTGGTGTTCTAGGTCCTGCTCTGACCCAAACTCTTTGGGGGACTTTGGGGGAGTCATCTCTCCTCTCTGGGCTCAGTTTCCCTACCTGTAAATAAATAGCCTGAAGCATCTGAGACCTTTCAGTGCCAACAGGGGACTCACCTTCTTCCCATCTCACTGGGCACCTGGGGCATCTTACCCCTGCCTGACTGCACACCTCCATTTGTGGTGGCTGGATTGCTGAAAAGGCCCATGGAGCTGAAGGAGGTCAGGGAGGAGAGTGGGCAGCCGGGAGGCACAGCAACAGGCTTTGTAGATAAGGTTCCTAAGTCTGGGAGAGACAGAGATATGACTGCAGTTGGTACTGAACACAGACCCACCACCGTCGCCATAAATCCCAGAACAATGAAACCCAGAGGTGGCCACTGTAGAAGAAGTAAAAGAAACCCTTAGATTTCTTAACAGAGTGGAGGTGCAGGCCAAAAGTGGGCACAGATGCTGAGAAGGCTCAGATAAACCCAGGCGTGGTGACCTCCCAGTGAGCCCAAGGCCGGCTGCTGATGGCCAAAAGAGACCCATGTCCACCCTCCCACCAAAGTACTCCAGGCCCTGGGGGACCACAAGCAGACTCAGTAGGGTGTGAGTTGTGCTGAGCAGAGGGGAGGGGTGGCAGAGAGTACACGTATGCTGGGGGATGGGAGGGAAGGGTGAGTGCTGGGAGACATGGATGCCCACAGTACCCACATGGGGAGTTCTGGGCTGCTAAACCTATCCTGTCTTGGCACGGTCACTTCCAGCCTTCCCACCATTGCTCCCGCAGCCCCTTCCTTAGCAGGGAGTACTGAAGCACTCAGAAGCTTCAAGTCATTATATTTGGGTTTGGGGATATATTAGCTATTTTTTCCCCCTATAACATGGTGTTCAGTAGCATGGTCAGACAGGCCTGGATTCAAATCCTAGCTCTACCACTTACTAGTCATGTGTCTTGAGTGGATTTCTTTATCTAAGCCTCACTTCCTCACTGGTAGAGTGGAGATGATAGGAAGTACTCCACAGAGTTGTTAAATGAGATAGTGTATGTAAAGGGCTTAGAACAATGCTGACCTAAAATAAGCGCTCATAATGCTGGCAGTTATTTAACTGGACCTTGCTTGGGATAAGCAAGGAGCCCTGGTGGTACAGTTCAAATCTACCAGCCACTCCTTGGAAACCCTATGGGGCAGTTCTGCTCTGTCCTGTGGGTTGCTATGTGTTGAAATCAACTCGACGGCAATGGGTTTGGGTCTGGGATAATTGTGAAAGGAGTTAGTGTTTCAATTTGATTCACCAGGTGTGTACCAAGACTGTGGATCTAGCCCTGTGCGTAGCTCTAGAGAGTGTAGGTCAGGCATATACCATGTTCATGGATTCAAGACTCACTGTTAAGATGTCAGCTCTTCCCGGATTTCTCTCTAGATTCAACGCAGTCCCAACCAAAATCCCAGCAGACCTTTTGGTAGAAACTGACAAGCCAGTTCTAAAATGTATATGGAGACACAAAGAACCTAAGAATATCCAAAGGAGTCATGAAACAGAAGAACAGAATTGGAAGTGTAAATCAAGGGGTAGATTTTGTTTTCAGGAAGCTAAAGGCTCTGTCAGGAAGGCTAGACAATACAGTGAGAGACACATTTAGTACCCAGGAGTGTAGGGTAGTAGTTAAGAGTGTAGACTGCCCAACATTAAATGCCAGCATGACCTTGGACACGGTAGTTTTAACCTCTCAGTGCCCCAGTTTTCTCCTCTGTAAAATGGGGATAATTACAGTACCACTACCACAGGATGGAACCCTGCTGGCATAGTGGTTAAGAGCTTAGCTGCTAACCAAAAGGTCGACAGTTCAAATCCACCAGGAGCTCCTTGGAGACCATATGGAGCAGTTCTACTCTGTCCTATAGGGTCACTATGAGTTGGAATCGACAGCAATGGGTTTGGTTTTGAGGAGGACCATAGGGCTGTTGGGGGAGCTGAATGTATTAATATCCTGATAAGATAGGTTTCACCAGCAGAACACAAAGATCAGCCTTGTTTGCTTGAGTTCAGTTAGTGCTCCTAATCTGGCAGGACAATAAAACATGTACAATTGGCTGTGCTGGTGAGGGCACTGTGGCTGGTACAGTCAGTAATGCCCAGAAGATCCAGAGGGGCGAGAGGGCCTTCAGCTGGGTTGGCAGGAGGCTGTGCCAGGTTTAGTTCACATGTACTAAACACTTTCAGTGCCCAAGGCTCTCTACTAGATGTTAGGGAGGAGCAGAAAAGGAATAAAGACAGAGGTCATGCCCCAGGGACCTTATGGTCCTGTGAAATGCTGGAGCTTGTGAGGATCTCAGGCTCTGATTCTAGCCCATTCCTTTCCCAAGACCCAGACTGGTGAAGTAGCTTGTCCAGGATCACTTGACCAAAGGTTAAATATAGAGGAAGTTTCAGGTAGAGGAGAGTGTGAAGAAAGACCTGTGGCAAGGGACTGCGGAGGGGTGGCTTGGGGCCTTATGAGAAGAAGGCTGTTTCTGAGCACCGAGTTCAAGGGGGGTGTTGTAGGTAGGGGACAACCATTGGGCATGAGTCACCAGGGGGCAGGCTGCCAAGTCTGACAGAACACCCCGCAGAGCCCTTTGGCCTAGGCCCAGCTCAGCAACCCCTTCTGCACCCCCCGGATACACGTACCCCACCAGGCCTGGAGACATTTCCTGAAAGAGTAGGAAAGCGCCAGGAGCTGGTGGGGCTGTCTCAACCAGCCAGGGGCTTGGGGCCAGGTCTCTCAAGGAGAAACAGACGTGCGAGAGGAGGACGTGACCAGCAGCTTTCATTCTCAGATGTTGGAGATTTCAGAGGAATTCAGCCAACTCTAGCTCTGAAGTTCCCACTTCAGACCCCACCCGGCTGGAGCCAAGGGCGCCTCCAGCCGCTACCCTGGAAATCAGAGAGGTGCGTCATAGGCCACATCAATGCAAGGGGACACGTCGTCCTGGTGGCTTATGTGAACAGCCCTCCTCCTGGTGCCTCCAAATATGCCTCCTTTTTCAGGAGGCTTCGGACACATCTCTGGCTACCTCCCCCAGCCCTCCTTTCCTCTGGCCCCCCTACCTGTCTACCCTCTCACGTCATCTGCCCAGGAGAGTCACGGCTGCTGTGATGGAGCTCCCAGGAATATCATGTCTCTGTCTTTGAGGTCATGAGCAGACTTGGGGGGAAGAAGGGGAGCCTCAAGCCAAGAGATGAGGTGCCTCCAAACCCCATGTGAACACCTGTCCACAGATAATTTCACAGGTCTCCTGTGTCACTGACCAGTCAGACTCTGGGAGCCACAGGAAGAGGGCTCCCTCTGGACAGATGAGGAAACCAAGGCCCGAGAGGAGATGGGATTAGTCCAAGGCCCTATGTGTGGTAAGATGGAGGCAGAACAGGATCTAGGATTGTGGTCTCCTTAGCCCAGTGCTGTTTCAAATCGTTTTTTGTTTTATTTAACTTTTTTTCTGTAAAAGAAAGGAGGAAACCCTGGTGGTGAAGTGATAAGGAGTTCGGCAAACCAAAAGGTCAACAGTTCAAATCCACCAGGCACTCCTTGGAAACCCTACGGAATTGACTTGATAGCAACGGGTTTTGGTTTTTTGCATAAAAGAAACCTGTGGCATAGTAGTTAGGAGCTCAGGCTACTAACCAAAAGGTCGGCAGTTTGCATCTACCAACTGCTCCCTGAAAACCCGATGGGGCAGTTCTACTCTGTCCTTTAGGGTCACTATGAGTCAGAATTGACTTGACGGCAATGAAATGGGTATAAGAGAAAGGCAAGTTCTGAGCAGGTATGCAGGGCTGCAGGCAGGGCTACAGAGACCCAGAGACAAGAGGAGAAAGGTCATGTCTCAGAGTCAGGCTTCTGACCCCACTGCTATGCTTGCTGGGAACTGCCCCCTGCCTGGCCCCAGCCCTGCCCTGAGGTGTCCTCCTTTCTGAGGAAAGCAGACAGCTCATAGACACAGGAATGGGCCTATGGCGGGCCCAGACAGCAGGGGATGAGCACTGTAATCACGGCATCTCTCAGAGTTCTCCCAGCAGCTGGTCACTGTCCTAAGCAAAGGGAAACAGCAGTGCAAAGGCCCTGAGGCAGGAGTGCGAGCCTACCGTGTGGAGGAACAGCAAGGCGCCAGTGGGCGGGGGGCGGGGTGGGGTGGGGATGGAGAGCTAATTGTAGCTTTCCTTGTCTACCTCCATGCTTGCTGGTATTTGAAATAACAGTGGCATAGCTTCCAGCATCACAGCGACACACAAGCCACCACAGTACAGCAAACTAACAGACGGGTAGTGGTAGGTGATAAAAACAGGCTACTTGCTTCAGAACAGAACGTATATTTTTCAGTCCAGAGCTATGAATGGGTTGCCGACGACCAGTGTTGTTGCTATACCTGTGTCACAGCAAGCCAACTCAGGACAGAGGCTGCAGCCTTGGCACCCACCCTGGGGTCCTCTCTCAGGCTAGCACAGGGCAGGGCACGTGGGAAGCAGTTAATTATGCTTGTAAATGAAGCAGTGTCAACCGTAGAAACAGGGAGGGGCGGGCAACAGCCCCATTGCCTCTGAACTTCTTGACATTTCATGGGAAAATAGTGTCATTTTATTCATTTTATTCCTTGGTGAGGCTTAAATTTCAGCTTCCGGAAAACTGACCGGGAGGATGGGAGAGGCGCCTAAGGCTATCTTTGCCCCCTGCGGCTTTATATAACTCAGACCTTTTCCCCACAGCCGTTTACAACTCGGGCTTCTGGATTGTGGTGCCAATAAGATTAAGTATTTAGCGCCCACTATATTTTGTGCTCAGTATTTCTGACAAAATGTTTCCTGCCTCCATGGCGATAGCTCAGTAAACAGAATGCCTTGGAGGGAATGGCATGTTGTGTGGCCGCAGGCTCCAGCGGGCTGCCTGAGTGCGCCTTCTTCCCCCCTTTCTTTGCAACAATTAGCCTGGCTGAAGTTCATCTTCACTTATCTGCTTTTCCCTTAAAAATTGCTCCCAAATACTTCTTTGAGGTCACCATGTCACTGCCCAAGCCGGGAAAAATGGAGTAGTTCAAAATGTCAACCCAGCTGGGTTTTATTAGTTTTGAGGGCCATTGGGTCCAGCCAGGCTCTGAGGAAAATGGGGAAGTCTTTCAGGAAGACCCTAATTCCCAGACAGACCCTGGGTGGTGTACATTGTTAATGTGCTCGGCTACTAACCAAAAGGTTGGAGGTTCCAGTTCTCCCAGAGGTACCTCGGAAAAAAGGCCTGGTAGTCTACTTCCAAAAAACCAGCCTCCAAAAAACCAGCCATTGAAAACCCTGTGGAGTACAGTTCTACTCTGACACACATGGGGTCACCATGAGTCAGGGTCAACTCCGAGGCACCTGGCACTGGTACTGACTCCCAGACGGAGGACCCAAACCATGGAGATTATGGTGAGCCCAGCCTTGAAGCTAAGAATCCTGAGAAGTCTCCCAGCCACCATTGCCCACACAGTACTCTCAGCGGGACAGCAAAATGTAAACAAAACTGAGTTGAGGGTGCCCTTGGCCCCTATGACCTTATCTCTGTGCTCTGTGGAAGATTCCATCCCCATCATTGTCTCCAGGGGAGAGGGTGGTACTGGTACCACCTCGGGATCCTTTGGGTCTGCTAACTAGTGCCCCAAAGGATAGCTTTCAGCTTCCCAAGAAGGTACTACAGACTCACTCTACCTTGTTTATCCCACTCGGGTTTCCAGCCCATGGGAGCAGTAGTGGTTCAGTGGTAGAATTCCCAACTTGTATGCGGGAAACCTGGGTTCATTTGCCAGCCAATGTACCTCATGGGCAACCACCACCCACCTGTCAGTGGAAGCTTGAGTGTTGCTATGCTGCTGAACGGGTTTCTGTGGAGCCTCCAGACTAATATGGCCTAGGAAGAAAGGTCTCTGGTTTAATTCTGAAAATCAGCCAGTGAACACCCTATGGATCACAACGGTCTGACCCACAACTGATTGTAGGCATGGCACAGGACTCATTATGCGTAGGGTTGCCTTGAGTCTGGAGCTGACTTGACTGCAGCTAACAACAACAATAGCATCCAGCCCGGTCCCTACTCCCCACCCCTTCTTGCCTAAAGATATGCAGACAGTACCACTCACATATTTTGCAGCTCCTTCAACAGATTTGTTCCTTCCAGCCAGACACAAAGCTGAAGACAAGGTTGAGCTTCTACATTCTTTAAGCACATTGGGCAAGGGGTCAACAAGCATTCCAGCACAGCAGCATACAAAGAGGGGTGACAGTGGCAGAGCCAGGGACTCAAAAGCGGGAACACTCAGCAAGACTCCTACTCAGCAGATCGAGGCTCCCCAGAAAGGCTCCCCAAGTTGGGGGACGGTCTTGGGGGCAGGGGTGGGGGCTTTGGCTAGAGTCCCCTTAGCTTCACAACAGTAAATACAGGCAGCTCTAGATGAGTGAAGGGCTTGACCTTTCGGTAGCCAACTGCTTGGGTTGGTGGGTAGAGGGAAAAGCTGGAAACAGGGAAGTTTGGGGACATTCTTCCCAGAATAGCTTTAAAAGTAGGACGGCTTTTCAAACCACCTAAGATGATTGAAAGCAGGTAGGATTGAACCTATGGAGATGCCTGTCAGACTGGAATTTATTGTAACTCTGTAGGTTTTCCTGATTGTTCAGCAGATCTCAGAATACAGTTTAGGATGGTAAAATTCCCTTAGGCTCCTTGTTTGTATTGCATTGGATTCAGCACTTGACAGATAGTAGGCCCCACAAACAACTGTGGATGGATGGACAGACGGACAGAGAGATGGACGGGTGGATGGATGGATGGTTGTAGACTCCACATTAATCAGCTAGAGTCCTGTATGGAGATCCATGACAGAAACAAAGAAATCACACATGGTTTGTCTTACCCTCACTCCTTATGTTATAGATGCTGGTTTTACTGTACGGATAAGCCATATGTTAGAGCAGGTTGTATTACTTCTTTCCAGGTGTTTGGATCTATAGCTGGCAAGGCTACCTTTTCCTTGAAGGACGGAGTGTCAAACCATGCCCCCTGCATGCCCGAACACGGGCACCCCCACAGCGACCCTAAGGCTGACCAGGGGAGAAGTTCCCTGAACAGGCTTGCCTCTTTTACATTATCGTGCCTTCTGGAATATGTGTAAGCACACACCTAGCCTAAATTCTCTAGAAATGATGATGTGGATGGCTTGTGCTATGGGAATTGTTTCCCTTGTTTGATAAGTCTGGGCTGGGGAACCTCCAGTCTCCTTAAGACCATCCTTTACGCTGCAGAAACCTTGTCTCTGGAAGCTGGAGTCAGAGGTGCCAGCCCAGAGCAAAAGGCCATGGCAACAGTCTGTACCAACAGCCTCCCGCTTCCCAGGTCCCCAGTACCCTTGCCAAAGTCCCCAATGGGCTCCAAGGCCTTCTGTTATCAGGTACCCCTAGATTATCGCCCATAACCCATAGTCCTAACTTATAAAGGCCATCTCAACAGTCTGTAATTCTCCTCCTTTCAAACCCCACTTGTCCTAAGCCCTGTTTTTCTCAGAGAAGGGTAGGCTTCTGCTCAGCTGAACTGCACGAGCATGATTCCTGGTTGATGTTTGACCCTGTGGTTTGACTGGAGAGTTTCTGGAGAAACAGCCTCATCCTAATGGTGTGGTGCTAATGGGATGACCTCAGCACTGAGGCACGCCAGGAGAAATGCTCTGAGGCAGAGGAGGGTGTTTTAGGTGCAATCCCCTGAGGTCTGCACTCCTAGACCTGCAGCCAGCCTCTCACCTGTGGCATGAGAATCACACACGCTCTGAAAGGTAACTGAGCACATCTTATTAACCCATTCTCCAGATGGGGCTCAGCAAGGCCGAGTGACTAGCCCAAGGTCACACAGCTGGATTATGTCAGAAATCAAGTCTGTTGACTCCCAGTGCAGTGCTCTCTGCACCTCCCTTGGATGTTTGCTGAGGAAGCAGAGCCTTCTGTGGTGAGCAGAGCCAGTGGACATGAAGGGAGACCACTCAAGCCTCTCCATGTGTCTGCACTAGTCAGAGAGTCACAGGTCACCCAGCTAATACTTCCTCTGCCTACAGCAGAGCCAGTGTCGCCAAAGGCAGGCAGGGGGGCGAAGGTGCCAGACACAATTGGTACCTCCAGCTCCCTGTCCTGTCTTTCAGCAAACCTGTGAGAAAGGTGGCATTGTTTACCTCTGGGGGTGCTAGCGTGGGAGGGATTTGTCAATATCAGCTGGTAAATACAGTTGAATTACAGTATCTGTTGCCCATGACATCCCCAAATAAAAAGTGTAAAGAGTGCT
This sequence comes from Loxodonta africana, assembly GCF_030014295.1. Classification (NCBI taxonomy): domain Eukaryota; kingdom Metazoa; phylum Chordata; class Mammalia; order Proboscidea; family Elephantidae; genus Loxodonta; species Loxodonta africana. The sequence continues at coordinate 58,542,650 of NC_087352.1, read as the reverse complement.
AAGCTGTTCACATTAAAAAAATACAGTCAAACTGATGAAAGATAATTTGCTCACAGCACTGACATCACAATCTAAGCACATAGCTGTCCGTTCCAGGGCCCACGCTTTATTTTTACCCTCTTGGGTTTTTGGTTCATCACTCATAGGACACACTCTTTTTTAAAAACCGTTAAGTCTGTGTCCATAATCCATGGAGGGGGTCAGTGGGAAATGGTCACACTCGGCAGATTAAATGCAGGGTGTGAGTTATATGCACTAGCTATTGTTGTTGTTTTTCTTTGCAGTCAAGTTGATTCTGACTTGTGGTGATCCCATGTATGCAGAGTAGAACTGCTGCATAGGGTTTTCAAGGCTGTGACCTTGCGGAAGCAGATTGCCAGGCCTGTCTTCCCAGGTGCCTCTGGGTGGCTTTGAACCGCCAGCCTTTCAGCTAGTAGTTAAGCCCTTAACCATCTGTGCCACCCAGGGACCTGATACACATGCTCGTTACTGGTTGTAGATTGATTTAGCATGACTTCCGTTCCAAGTCTGATGAGGTGGGCACGTGGCATGAAGATGCGTGTCATAGGTAGCCCCCGGAAGATTTCTGAAGGCAGTTTTGGGGTGTCCCCCATAGGCCTGACAGTATAGCTCCCTCACTGGATGTGTTTCCCAGCATTACTCAAGTCCCTCTGAGGCTCACTATGTCCTAAAAAGTTTCCCCATGGGTGGGACAGGAATGTGCAAGGTTGTGGCTCTAGGCAGTGGTTCTCAGCCAGCGTGATTTTGCCCCCAGCAGACATTTGGCAATGTCTCAAGGTATTTTTGGTTTTCACAACTGGGAGTAGGGGTGCTATTGGCATTGAAGGGTAGAAGCCAGGTATGCTGCTAACATTTTATAATGCACAGAGCAGCCCCCAACAAAAAAGAATTACCTAGCCCCAAATACCAATAGTGCTGAGACTAGGAAAGCCTGCTCTATCAGACGGAGCCTTCTGCCGCCATCCAGTATGTCACCCTACCAGAGATGCCTAGGTCAGAAAGGCTACGGGTAGGAAGAGTGAACTGCGCTGGCCAAAAGTCTTTGTTCAGGTGGGTCAATTCAGGATTGAGCCGTCTACCTTGTGCAAGGCCAGGACCAAGGTGGACTTTAAGGGACTATAAAGATGAGCAAGGTGTGGTCTGTGCCCAGAGGCATCAAACCACTCAGTTTTGTAGCTCACTCTCAGTTCATAAAGTGATTTTGATGTCCATTGCCTCATTCAGTCTTCGCAACAACCTGTGGGCCTGACCAAAAAAAAAAAAAACCCGTGTCCATTGAGTCGATTTCACTTGAGAGTAATCCTACAGGACAGAGTAGAACTACCCCATAAGGTTTCCAAGGCTGTAAATCTTTATGGAAGCAGACTACTATATCTTTCTCCTGCAGAGCAGCTGGTGGGTTCGAACCTCTGACCTTATGGTTAGCAGACGAGCACTTAACCACTGCACTACCAAGGCTACTTTTGGGCCTGACAGGACAGATACAATCGGCCCCATTTTATGGATGATCATACTGAGGCCCAGTTACATGAATAATTTACCCAAGGTCCCATAGCTCATAATCAGAAGGTCTTCTGGTCTTTCCACTAGAACATTTCTTAGTAAGGATAACGTGCCCCTTTCTGATCTCAGAGCACTCTCTTCTCTCTGGTCATGTTAGATCCCATATTGGTGAGAGATCAGACCTTTCTTCCATCTACCTTGACATGAGTGGAAAACTGAGTAAGGACAGAATGGGTTTCCCATCTTAGTATCCGCCTTTTACCTGAAGCAACCTCCCATTATATCCCAGAGCCATCCAGAATCCTCTTGTTCTCATGCCCTCTCTGACCTTTTGCTAAGGCCAAGCTCAGACATAGCAGGGAAGTTACCCACTTACACCGGGGGTCAGAATACCACCTCACCCTATGTTCCCGGGGACCACCATTACCTCAGAGTCTCCATTCATTTATTCCATTTGCTCAGCACTTACTGAGGACCTACCAGAGAAACAGACACAGTTCCTCCGCCTCATGGACCTTGCAGTCTGAGTGGGAAAGGCAGTCACCTAGCCCATAAGCCAACAAGTATGCAACAACAAATTGTGATGTGTGCTATGAAGAACACAAACAAGATGCAGTGCTAGAGTGGAGAGTCTACTTAGAGAAGGCAGGGAGGCCCCTGGGAGAAGAAAAGTAAGTCAAGACCTGAAGGATGAGAACATGAACCAGCTTTTTGAAGGCTCTGCTTAGAGAAGACTGGAAAGCGGGCAAGGGAGCAACTCGGTATAGGTGGAGATAGAGTGGATTCTTCTCCCACAGTATTTCACAGTTAGCACGCTCGTATCTTGAATCCCTCCTCTCACATATCTTGAAGACCTCCTCTAAAATCAATTCAACAAGAGTCCCCAAACTGCTGTTTTATACACAGCTTACTTTCTGCCCTGGTAGCAGTGTTAAGCCCTCGGCTGCTGACTGGGAGGTCAGCAGTTCGAATCCACCAGCCGCTCCTCGGGAGAAAGATGTAGCAGTCTGCTTCTGTAACAATTACAGCTGTGGGAACCGTATGAGTAGTTCTACTCTGTCCTATAGGGTCGCTATGAGTCGGAATTGACTCAATGGCAGTGGGTTAGGTTTTTTGGTATTGTCCTTTCTGCCAGATGCGTGGGAAAGGCAAGAGGAGTAAAACATCTAAGAGGAAGGCTTACAATCTAGCTAAGGAAATCAAATATGCTTACAAATGCTAGTGCTAGCCAGAACCTCAGCTTGAAGTGGAGGTCTTCCCCAGTGTCCTACACCCCTGGCCCACCCATCTCTTCCCTCTACCCTCAGTCATCAGATGTCAGGAGCCGCCCACTCTCTGTCCTCTCTGAGAGACACCGTCACCCTTGCCTTGCTCTAATGCCCACCACACACTGGCCAAGGAGTAGGCAGTCAGACAAGCCGTCCCATCACACCTGGGCTGGCTTCCACATACACCTGATTTGGGAAGGCCAGGGAAGCAGATGAGAACAAACACTCACTGAGTGTCTACCCTGGCCAGACGATTTTCATTCCTCATTGTGTTCAGCCCTGTTATCCTTTCCTAGATGGTGAAGGCAGGCTGTGGGAGGTTTTGGGGCTTGCCCAGGCCCCAGGGCTGGGTGGCATTGGATCAGGGACCCTCATCCAGTCCTTCTGGCTTACAACACACTGGTGGTTTTCATAAATTGTTAGCAGCAGTTCTTTTTTCCAAACTCGACTTTGGGCATATCCTCCACCATGTGAAGCAGATCCAGCAGAGAGGCTCTGGCTGGCATCTAGACACTCTGAGTCCTGCCCACCTGACCGGCCCTCACCCAGCCCCACAGGTAGCCTGAGGCTCCTTGGAACACCATGAGGAGCCCATCTGGTCTTTGGCCTAAAGCTCATGGCTCATCGAGAGGGACTGAGTGCTTCCTTCAGGGCTGCCCCCAGCCCTGGGCACTGGGCACAGAGCAGACATCCCGAAGTCCAGATGGGCAGGACTGAGTGAAACAGTGTGTTACAATAGAAGGTCCCATTCAGGATCTGATGCGAACAGCTTCCATCCACGTCTTTGCAGAAAATAACAGGATGGCAACAGCTTCCAAGTCCATATCACCATACATCTCCAGAGAGGGCCCATACCTGTATCCTCATCTCCCAGAATGCATAGGTTGACCTTCCCCAAGCCCCCTGAACTCTGTGTCCTTCTCCTTCACCCTGGCTCCCCCAGGCTGTCCCTCCAGGTGCACTACCAATAGCTGTGGTGTAACCATCATCCAGTCAGCATTTTGGGGTACAGTTTGATAAAAGATATGAGTGCCCAACAAGAGCTGTCCTAAGGGATGATGTCCCATAGATGCTAGCGTGACTTCTGAAGACTTCATCTGTGGCAACATTCAAAGTCGCGGGTGGATTTCAGCTTCAGGCTGAGTCATTCTGGAATCCCCGTTATAGGCCAAATCTTTTCGTGAGCATTTCAAGGGGTTTTCTCAAAATCTATAAATAGTTTAATAATGTCTGTGTAATCATCTATTTTTAACAGCAGCCTTCTGGACAGTTTCAGAAGTAATTGGGTTGCTCGTTGAAAGTCCAGTTTCTTCAGTTTCTGATTGCTCCTGGAGTGTGGCCGTGGGCCTGGCCCAGAGCATGGCCTGCAGTGGGAACCTGGACTGTGATTCTTCCTGGGAGAGGTGACCCGACCTTCCTAGTAGAACCTGGGCAGGCACAACCTCTGGGAGCAGACTCTAGGAATCTCCAAAAAGCTGGACAAGCTGGATTCTAGCTCCCACTCCTGTTTTCTTCACAGGGGAAACCCTCATCAGCACACTTGTGGGCTTTGTGCCTCAGTTTCTTCAATAGTTGTTGGGTGCCGTTGAGTTGATTCTGACTCATAGCAACCCCATGTAACAGAGTAGAACTCCCCCATAGGGTTTCCTAGGCTGCAACCTTTACGGGAGCAGATCGCCTGGTCTTTTTCTCTGCAGAGCTGCTGGTAGTTTTGAACCACCAACCTTTTAGTTAGCAGCTGAGTGCTTAACCATTGCACTACCGGGCTCCTTGGAGGCATAGTGACCTTTCCTGTTTATGGAGGCCTCTTAGCTTTCCCCCCAAGAGTTTTCACCTCTGTTCTGTCATTCCGTCGCCTCATTGACCCTGTGGTGCAGGTTAAATGATCTCTTTCCATTTTCCTGATGACACAGGGCAACAGAGATTGCCCCTATAGTCACATGGTAACTTGCCCAGACTAAATGTTTGGCCTTTTATTGTGCAGTCAGTCTGCTCCTCGGACTGAGGCCATGGTGAGTGTGTGCACATGTGCACACAGAAGAGGGAAGACACAGCCGGGCCCACAGGCCTCAAACAATGATGTCAGGCCTTACCCCCACATGCTTAGAGTACTCTGTACAATGGGTAAGGCTTCCCTATGCTGAGGCCAGGCCCTGGTAGAGACCTGCCTCCATGCCATTTGTCTACCTTCCTGGGCAGCAGGGCAGAGTCCCAATATTGCAGGGACAGCTGGGCCCTCTCCTCTGGGGAGACCTGGAGGAAAGTATAGGGGGAGGCAGGGGGCCACCCTCTCTGCTGAGGTCTTTGCAAGCAGGATGCCTTGGAAGGTAGAAGGAACACCAGGCACGGCATCAGAGCCCTCATTCCAGCCCTCCTGACCTTGGAACCCTGATCAGAGCACCAAACCTTGTCCTCTAGTTGAAATGCTACAGGAGGTAGAACAGGTAGTGCTGATGGAAAGTGCTTGGAAAATTAATGTGTTGTGTAAATGCAGGGCGGTATCAGACCAACAGCAGATGGCAAGACCAGAGCACCAGCACTGGCATAGTCTACTAAATGTCTGATTGTGGAGGGTGGCCCTGAGGTTTGTGGGCTGCAGCTCTCCGACTCACTCGTACCTGGTGTGGGTCATATGTGCCTTCCTGGAGGCTTTGAGAGCCCTGCGACACCTGGCTTTGAGAACTTCCTGCTCATCACTGATCTGCCAGACAATTTGGCCCTCTCTCTTCCTGCCCAGGCTGAAAGGGAAACTTCCACCTTCTTTGAGGGCTTTTCAAGGCCACAGCCACAGTGGGCGCTTACTCCCCCTTGCCTGAGAATGAGGCTTCACGCCTGCATAAGTGTGAGACAGAATTCCCACTGATTCAGCCCAGCTTCTCAGCTTCTCCTCACTGCACCCCACAGCCGCCACCTCCCCCCCCACCCCAACTCCCACGGATCAGCAGAGCTGAGCCTACCTGACCTGATTTTGCCAACAGAAATATTCTGAGTGCTCACACCCTGGGGAGCTTGGAGAATGTCTCCAGAATGATCTAGATTCAACTGGAAGTGGCTGATGGCAGTGCCCAGTCATAGTGTGTGCCCTTCACCTGGAGCCAAGTGCCAGGGAAAAAGTGTGCTCAGCCATTGTCATGAATCACCAGCCACAGAAGGTGTCTCAAGTAATTTTTATTGATAATAGTTTAAGGACCACCATTTGGGACATGAATTCCATGTTTACTATTGAGAGCAGATTCAAGATCATTCCTATTGTGTCACTTTCTCCTCATTCTTTCAGGTGGAACAGAAAGGGCGTTAGTCACAACCAACACGTAGGGAATTTGGCATGATGCTCGGGAGTTTCGGGCACATGGTACCAGGCCAGCATCTGTGTTTACAGTGGGCAGTTCTTGTCTCGGTCTGTGGTCTGGGGACCCGTCACAGGGCCCCATCTGCCCCAGCCACAGAACTGGCCACATGACCTAGGTCTGGCCCGTCAGGGAGCCTTATCTCCATGTTCATAGTGATTGGTCTGAGGGATGGCCATGTGATGAGCAGGGCCAATCAGATCCTTCCTTTAGATTTGAGGGTTGGACATTAGGAGAAAGAGACTCTGTCTTCCTTTTGGCTCCCAGCCATTGTGATAGAGACCTGGTGCTCCTGACAGCCATCTTTGCTATTGCAAGGGGAGGAGAGAAATGGCCAACATGCAAGTTAGAGCCAAGACAAGCAGAGGCAAGAGAGGGAGGGAGAACAAGCCTGACATGATTGTTTGAGCCCTGTGAACCCAGTTGTGTCTTCCCTCTTCCATAAACCAGCTCAGGCCCATGTGTGCATAGCTGGTTTGAGATGTTTTCTGTCACTTGTAGTTTGGAATCCTAGGTAACAGTGTCTAGGGGCAGAGCAGAGTGAAGCAGTGAGTGGCCAGGACTTCCAGCGGTAGTATTTGGCACCATGTGAGTGCACATCTGGGTCGTGGGCCAGGAAGGTCAGGGACTCATTAGGGCCACACAGCTGCTAAAGGAGGGGCAACCAGGTCAGGATGAGCTTTGATGGATAGAGGATACAACCATCATGTTTCTCTTCCGTTTGTGAAAAACCTACTGTGCGCCAGATACACCACACATGTTCCTCACTTAAGCCTAGAAGGTCTGGCTGACCCAGGCCAGAGTGATGCCAGACCTGGGCACCCTTGCACGATGCTGCCATGAGGGGGTGTGAGAACAGGGCCTGCAGGCTGCCGCCCCAGGATCACTGCATGGGACAGAGCTGCTGACCAGAGAACGCTTCTCCTCTGCCCCTGACTTCATGCTCCACTGAAAACACTGCCACCCCACACTCAGTCCACCTTCCTCTCTGATTCTGCCCAGTCAGCAGTTCTGACCCCCAGCTCCCGGTCCCATTGCCGTTCCTCCTGCCTGGGGCCCACTCACCCAGTACCGGTTGCCATTGAGTCAGCTCTGACTCATGACAACCTCGTGTGTGTCAGAATACAACTGTGCTCTGCTGGGTTTCCGGTGGCTGATTTTTTGGAAGTAGATTGCCAGGGCTTTCTTCCCAGGCAGCTCTGGGAGGACTCAAACCTCCAAAGTTTTGGTTAGCAGCTGAGTTCATTCACTATTTGCACCACCTAGGGATTCCCAAATAAACAGAAAACCTTTTATTTGAAAATTATTTTCATCTTTCTAACATAAACAGATACTTTTTTTCAGACCCCCGTCTTAGTCATCTAGTGCTGCTATAACAAAAATACAGTAAGTGGTGTTGGCCTAACCAAATTGACACATATTTTGGGGGGACACAATTCAATCCATTATATTCCACCCTTTGACCCCCAAAATTCATGTCTTGCTACATGTAAGACACATTCACCCCATCATCATATCATAGCAAAAGTCTTAAATCAACTCTAAGTCCAAGATCCAAAATTTCTTCTTTATCTGTAAAATCTAGAATACGAGTTATCTGCTTCCAAATGTATAATGGCAGACCAGGCACAAGCTAGACATTTCCATTACAAATGGGAAAAACTGGAGGAAAAGAAGGGATAACAGGCCCCAAGCAAGTCAGCAGAACACATTACATTAGCCCTCAAAGCTTGAAAATAGTCTTCTGTTCTTTAAGACAATTTACTCAATAGCCCTGCCCTCCAGACTCTAGGTATTGGCCACAGTCTCCAGATTCTAAGTGGAGTCCCTTCAGCCCTGGACTTCAGCTCCACCTTCCAGGCCCACTGGGATAACAACTCTCCTCCCTTGGCTTTAGGCACACAATTCTTCTAGTCCATCTGAGTGAAAACTCCACTCTTAGAAACACCAGAGGCCATAGGTCCACCCTTTGAAACCCCAGAGGTCCAAGCCATACCTTTTGAGACTGAGGTGGTTTGGTTTCCTGCGTTCCTTGCCTCTTCAGGCTCTGCTTCTTGGTTTCTTGGCCTCTTGGCTCCTCAGGGCTCATGCCCGCATCTGCCCTCCGGGGCAAGTGTTCCAAAGCTCTGTAGCTCCACTGATAAGTGCCTGGAGGCACCCCACTCCACCAAGAAGCCTCCTACACACAGGCAGTACACTCTCTTGCTCCGTAGGTCAGCTCCAGTGCTGTGTGGCACTGGTCTCCTGGTTCTGCTGCTGCTGGTGGTTCTCTGCTGCCTCCAGTTCTCTTCTGCTGCTGGTCCTCTGCTGCTGCCAGTCATTTGCTGCTCCCGGTCCTTTGTCCATTTACAGTTTCAAAATTGTTTCCACATTTTAGATATCTGTTAGAGCAGCACCCCACTCTCTTAGTACCAAATTCTGTCTTAGTCATCTGGTGCTGCTATAACAGAAATACCACAAGTAGATGGCTTTAACAAAGAGAAATTTATTTCCTCACAGTCCAGTAGGCTAGAAGTCCAAATTCAGGGCGCCGGCCCCAGGAAAAGGCTTTCTCTCTCTGTCGGCTCTGGAGTAAGGCATTTATGATGCATCAGTCTTCCCTTGGACTGGGAGCATCTCAGCACAGGAACCTCAGGTCCAAAGGACGTGCTCTGCTCCCAGTGTTGCTTTCTTGGTAGTATGAGGTCCCCAAATCTCTCCATACTTTCCTTTTACCTCTTGTAAGATAAAAGGTGGTGCAGGTCACACCCCAGGAAAACTCCCTTTACAATGGATCAGGGAGGTGACCTGAGCAAGAGTGTTACATCCCACCGTAATCCTTTTAACCACAGTCAGAGATTATGATTTATAACACATAGAAAAATCACAAGATGGAGGACAACCACACATGGCCTAACCAAATTCACACATATTTTGGGGGGATACAGTTCAATCCATTATACTCCCTAACCAGTTGTCTGTGGGGCCCTGGTGGCACAGTGGTTAAGCATTTGACTGCTAATGAAAAAGTCAGCAGTTCAAATCCACAAGCCGCTCCTTGGAAACTCTGTGGTCAGTTCTACTCTGTCTTATAGGATCGCTAGGAGTCAGAATTGACTCAATGGCAACGGGTTAACCAGTCATCTAAGGAGGTGGGTCACGCACGTAGTTTGGAATCTACTGCTAACCTAAAAGTTATCAGCTCAAACCCACCCAGCAGCTCCACGAAAGAAAAGGCCTGGAGATCTACTTCTGTAAAGATTACAACCAAGAAAACCCCATGAGCAGTCCTACTCTGTCACACTGTGGGTCACCATTTGTCTGGGCCGACTCCAGGGCAGCTAACAAGAATAACAACCAGTTACCTGGGGGGAAGAATGACTGGGATAAACTTGTTGGTGCCTGGGGAATCACTATCTCCCCATTGCTGTCCCTCCCACATCTCATCCCATCTTCTCAAGGAAAAAGCAACTTCCTGCCAGCAGAAAATAAAATGCACTTTCTTCTCCTCACTGTGGAGATGGCATTGGCAGCCACCTCTCTGGACAGAAACAAACCCGAGTCACTGCGGAGGTAGAGTTTGGATGGACCCATTTCTCTTGGCCATTTGTTTCAAAAGGGGAAAACAAAATGGTGGTGAGTTTGTAGGTAATGATGGCGGCTGCCAACTTCAGGAAGTTGAGAAATACACTGTGGCCCTTGTGCATTAACCCTTCACTTTTCTCAGCAGCCACATCTCCCTGCTGTGGCTGCCTGCGCCAGGCTGGGGGTGTTTTTCCCCCTTTGCCTGTACGTAGCTGTTTTTGGCTTAGCCACAGAACTCCACCATGCCAGAGTTCATGTGGTTATCCAGAGCAGGGAAGAATTTCCCAGCATGCCTTGGGAAACCTGAGACACTGAACGCCTTTCAGGTTTTATTGATGTGGCTGGTGCAGGAAATAGCAGTACGTCAATAAATAGTTTTAAGCAGGAAACAGGGCTTAAATGGTAGCCTTAGAGTTTGGGGAAAGGCACTAGGGGTTGCTGGGAGGGAGCCTGCCAGTCAGATGAGAGCCTGGAGCCAAATACCAGGCTTTGAAATGGCTGCCACCAAACAGAGGCCCCTCGTTGGCTCTGGATGGAAGAGGCTGAGGGTGGGGGCAGAGCTGGAGACCCAGGGAATGGCTGGTTTCCGTTGGCAGAAAGAGGCTCCTTGTTCCAGAGGAAAAGCTAGCAACCTACCACATGTGTGCCAAGAAGAGACACAGGCAGATTTTTTGTGGGCTGGGCATGTTCACAACCCACTTCCCTACCGTTCTTGTGAGAATCACCTCTAGTTGGAAGGTCACACCAAGAGTTCCATTGTCTTACTCAAGAAAAATATGTATTTTTTTTAATCAAGGAAAAGGGTCGCAACCTGCCAATTTCTTTTTAAATAACCATTTCTCTGATTATAAAAAACGTTCACAGAAAATTAGAAGAATACAGAAAATCGTGAAAGTTAAAACATACGGGTCATCCATAAATCCGCTATTGAGAAACAACTATTGTTAACCCTTTGAATATTTCTCATCTTTTTCCTTTAAAAAAAAAAAAACTGATTTATTCATGGATGAGATTATATAATACACATAATTTTGGTTTTGCTTTTTTCTTATTTAGCATTACATAAGCATTTTCCCATGTTATAAACTTTTCATAAACATAGTTTTTAATGAGTGCGTGGATCACCATTTACTTAATCATTTCCCTATTCTTGGATGTTTAAGTAGTTGCATTTTTCTGTGCTTATTTTTCCTATTTCCTTATGATAACTACTCAGAAGTGCAGTTACTGGATCAAACAATTAGAACAATTTAAGGCTTATTTTAAAGTTTTTCAGAAAAGTGCTACCAACTTAACCGCCTGCTAGTATTGGTTTAGTATTATGTAAAAGTGCCTGTCTCACTGCACCCCTACCCCCAGCATTGACAATTACCGTTTTTTAAACTTTGCTGATTTAATAGTTGGGGAATGTCTTAGTTATCTAGGGCTGCTATAACAGAAATACCACAAGTGGATGGCTTTAACCAACAGAAATTTATTCTCTCACAGTTTAGGAGGCCAGAAGTCAGAATTCAGGGTGCCAGCTACAGGGGAAGACTTTCTCTGTCGGCTCTGGGGGAAGGTCCTTATCATCAATCTTGCCCTGCTCTAGGAGCTTCTCAGCACAGGGACCCCAGGTCCAAAGGACACGCACTTATGGCTCTTGTTTCTTGGTGGTATGAGGTCCTCCTGTCTCTCTGATAGCTTCTCTTTTATATCTCAAAAGATATTGACTTAAGAAACAACCTAATCTTGTAGATTAAGCCCTGCCTCATTAACATATTAATCCCACCTCATTAACATCATAGAGGTAGGATTTACAACACAGGAAAATCACATCTGATGATAAAATGGTGGACTGTCACACAATGCTGGGATTCACGGACTAGCCAAGTTGACACATGTTTTTGGGGGGACACAATTTAATCCTAACATTCCACTATTTAGCCCCCAAAATTCTTGTCTTTGCCACATGTAGAAGTCCTGGTGGCACAGTGGTTAAGGGCTCGGCTGCTAACCAAAAGGTCAGCAGTTTGAATCTACCAGCTGCTCCTTAGAAATCTTATGGACCAGTTCTACTCTGTCCTGTAGGGTCGCTATGAGTCAGAATCAACTCGACAGCAATGGGTTTGGTTTTTTGGTTTTTGCCACACATAAAACACATTCATCCCATCATCTCACAGCAAAAGTCTTAAATCAACTCCAAGTCCAAAATCCAAAAATTCCTCTTCATCTGTGAAATCTAGACTACAAGTTATCTGCTTCCAAAGTACAATGGTGGAACAGGCACAAGGTAGACATTTCCTTTACAAATGAGAGAAATTGAAGGGAAAGAACGGGTAACAGGCACCAAGCAAGTCAGCAGAACACATTACATTAGCCCTCAAGGCTTGAAAATAATCCGTGTTCTCTGAGACCATTTGGACAATGGCCCTGCACCCCAGACTCTGGGTGTTGGCCACACTCTGGATTCTGAGTAGAGGCACCTCAGCCCTGGGCTTCAGCTCTGCCTTCCAAGCCCACTGGAACTTGCGGCAACTCTGTTCCAGTCGAATTTGGGCAGCCTCATTCTTCTTGTCCATCTGAGTGGCAACTCCACCCTTTGAGACTCCAGGGGTCATGGCCCTACCCTTTGAGACTGAGGCAGCCTTGCTTCCTGAGTTCTTTGTCTCTTCAGTTTCTGCTTCCTGGTTCCTTGGCTTCTCGGCCCCTTGGGCCTCTCCACCCCGTCTACCCTGCTGGGCCAAGTGTTCCAAAGCTCTGTAGCTCTACCAATAAGTGTCAGGAGGCACCCCACTCCGCCAGGAAACCTCCTGTGCAAAGGCGCTCCGCTCTCTCACTCCACGGATCGGCTCTAGTGCTGTCTTGCACCGATCTCCTGGTTCTGCTGTGGCCGTTTCTCTGCTGCTGCTTCTTGCCATCTCCAATGTAACAGCTCCACCTACTTTCTTCTGAGTCCTTGCCAGAATTGTCTTTGATATCCATAATTCCACCAATAATCTCTTCAGAGCAAACTAGGCTTTTACTATTAGGCACTTTAATAAACTTCCAGCCTCAACCCATTCATAGTTTCAAAACCACTTCCACATTTTAGGTATCTGTTAGAGCAGCACTCTACTCTCTCAGTACCAAATTTTGTCTTAGTTATCTAGTGCTGCTATATCAGAAATACCCCAAATGGATGGCTTTAACAGACAGAAATTTATTCTCTAACAGTTTAGAAGTCTAAGAGTCGGAATTCAGGGTGCCAGCTCCAGGGAAAGCTTTCTGTCTCTATTAGCTCTAGGGGAAAGTCCTTGTCATCAGTCTTCCCCTGCTCTAGGAGCTTCTCTGCACAGGGGCCCTAGATCCAAAGGACGTGTGCTCCTGGCTTTTCTTTCTTAGTGGTATGAGGTCTCCCTGTCTCTCTGCTAGCTTCTCTCTTTTATATCTCAAAAGTCACAATTTAATCTTGTAGATTGAGTCCTGCCACATTAACAAAACTGCCAATAATCCCACCTCATTAATATCATTTAAAAAAAACCGGTTGCCGTGGAGTCCTACTCAGCAATCCAGTAGGACAGAATAGAAGTGTCCCATACAGTTTTGAAGGAGCCACTGGTGAATTCAAACTGCAGACCCTTTGGCTAGCAGCCAAGCTCTTAACCATTATGCAACATTAACATCCTAGAGGTAGGATTTACAACACACAGGAAAATCACATCTGATGACAAAATGGTGGACAATCACACAACACTGGGAATCATGGACTAGCCAAGTTTGACACACGTTTTTTTGGGGGGACACAATTCAATCCATAACAGGGAAGAAAAAACTGTTTTCATTAATTTGATTACTACTGAGATTTCATTAATTTTTTCTTGTATTTATTGACGATTAATGTTTTCATATATGAATTATCTTTTAATGTCTGTTCCCCATTCGCCCACAAGGAATTTTGTACTTTTATTACAAATTTGAATGAGTTATTTATATATTAAGACCATTTACCCTTTGTCACATTGATTGCAGATATTTTTCCCAGTATTATTGATTGCCTTTTAAGTGTGTTTATAATATTTTGATACAGTCCTCTGTTGTTTTAATGCAGAAAGCCGTTCTCCATCCAGAAATTTGATACTTTATTTTATTTTCTTCAAGTTTTTATGGTTTATCTTTTTTTGTTGCTGTTGTTAACCTCTTTATTCCATATGGAATTCATTTTAGGGCCCAGTGTGAAGTAAGACTCTAAATTATTTTCCCCCAATAGTTAGACAGCTGTCCCTGCACCATTGCTTGAATGAATAATGCTTCCTTTCCCACTGATTTGTGGTCCCCCTGGGATCATGTGATGAAATCCTATGGATGCCAAGTTTGTTTCTAGACTATCTGATCTAGCTGTCCATTCTTATGTCAGTTCCACACTCTGTAATTATTAAATAGGTTAAGAGTAATCTAATTCTTTCCAGGTTTGTGTTGTTTTGTTTTTAGTTATTACTCTGTTATGCTCTCAAATTACATTTAGGATCCTTTTTTCAAGGCTCTAGCCCTCCTCCCCCCTCCCCCCCCAAAAAAATTAAGATTGGGATGTCGAGTACAAATTGCTATTAAACCTATGAAATATTTCAGGGAGAATTAGCATCTTTACAATGTTGTCTTCACATTTAGCAATAGCTTGTGTTTCTTCCCTTGTTCAAGACCCTCTCTCTCTGTTTAGTTTCATAATTTTCTTCTTAGAAATCTTGCACATTTCTTAATAATGTCATTTAAGTATTTTTGTTGCTGTAATAAATGAGCCTTTGTGCATTAAAATATCTCCGTGGTTATTCCTGTCATAAAAGAATGTTTTTGATTTTTGTATATTAATTTTGTATCTATATACTCTTATTAACTAAATAGTCAACTTTTATTTCATTCCGATCTTTATTACAGGGTCCTCTTGGGTTTTTCATAGATATAATCATATCAAATAATTTTATCTCCTCTGTTTCAAAAGTCATGGATGTTACTGCTATTTTTTTTGTTTTTTCCTCAGTCCGGCCTAAAGATGTAATATATTTATAGATTTCCTGATACTAAATCATTCTTGCCTCCCTGGGTTAAAATCTACTTGGTTATCATGGATCTATTTATTAGTATTTCATTTAGGACTTTCACATTGATTCAAATTAGAGAGATTAACCTATAGTAGTCCTTATTTGTAGTACACTATCATTATGAGATTTTGGTAATAGGGAACTGGAAAAGCTTATCATTTTCTATATTCTGGGTCAGTCTACATAGCAGAGCAATTCCTTTTTTTTGAAAGTTTGAATGGACCTATCCATAACAGTCATACACCTAGAGACTTTCATAATTTTTCATTTATGATTTTTATCTATTCTGGTTTTCTGTGGTTTGTAGTAAACTTTTAGTAAGGTTTTGTGATATTTATTTTCTCAATTACCTATTTTGTCATTTTTTTCCAAAATTATCAACAGAGCTGTATAGTTTTTTGTTAAGCTTTTATGTCTACTCTGTACCTGTTTTCATAGATCATTCTTATTTCTAATTTTATTTCTACTTCTTCTTTCTTTATTTTATTTGTAATTTCCTTTCTCTATTTTCTAATTAATTAATTTTGGGTTTTATCTGTATTATGTTCTTCCTACACTTCCTTAGTTCTTGGCAATTTTCTAACTTTTTGAGTTGAATGTTTAGATCAACATTGTCCAATAGAAGTATAATGTGATATAAATTTATAAATATGATAAATTACATATGTAATTTTTAATTTAATATTTTTATTTAACCCAATATGTCTAAAATTTCAACGTATAATCAACTGGTTTAAAATAAGAGACATTTTGCATTCTCTTCATGCTGCGTCCTCAAAACCAATGTGTAGTTTCCACTTACAGCACATCTCAATTCCAGACGAGCCACATTTTAAGAGGTCAATGGTCACATGTGGTTCATGGCTATCCTACTGGACAGCATACGTTTAGATAGCATAGGTGCATATGTGTCGTTTTCTTCCTTTGGTCAGTTGCAATGAATTTTTTTAAACTCCAGTCCTTAGTACCCACTGGCCCCAAGCCTTTTCCTCCCCCTAGAGGGCTTTGCCCAAGGGAATCACCCCTCTGAGAACACAGTATTCCACCCCAACTCCTCTTGTCCCCTGGCATGGCTCTTTATCTCCAGTGACTCCTAACTCTGGTGAAATGTTATCTTCCTTTTTAATGTTGTTGTGGGGCATTGTTCTTCTGTGTGCCCCTTCACAGATATTTTTATGGGAGATGGTGAAAGGGGGAGTCAGATATCATTGGGTGGGTACCATTTTAGCTCCCAAGTTGGCACTTAATAAAGATCTAAAGCCGTGGTTACACAATGAAATCACCTGGGAAATTTCAAAAATTACCAGTATCCAGCCCCACCCCTAGCCAATTACACAAGGTTCTCTAAGTGGAGTCCCAAAAAAACCTGTTGCTGTCGAGTCGATTCTGACTCATAGTGACCCTATAGGATGCAGTAGAACTGCCCCCATAGGGTTTCCAAGAAGCGGCTGGTAGATTTGAACTGCCGGCCAGGGCTGAGAACCTCCAGGCCAGCCAGGGCAGAGAACCTCCAGTGCAGAGAACAATGGAAGGAGCATATGTTCTTATTCCAGTTCTAGTAGTGTGACCTTAGTCAAGTCTTTTAACTTCTTTGTGCCTCATTTTCTTCTGGTTTTAAATGAGAATGGTAATGCCTGCTCCTGCCCTGACCACATAAGGTTTTTGAGGGGTAAACAAAGGTTAAAGAGGGTAGAACTGCCCAAAAAACTATGACTTCAAAGCCAGCGGTCCAAGGCCCTTTCACAGGCTCTGAAGTGGCAGGCAAAATCATTCATTCATTCACAGATGCCCAGAACACCCCTTGGCAACCACTGGGGAGGCTGCCTGCTCCAGATTCTGTACTAGGGAGGGGATACAAAGCCATCAAGGTGCTAGGCACCCACTGAGGCGGGGGTCCCTGGCTGTGTCCAGGGGATTCTTTAAGGGACCCCACCTGGCTCAGACTATAGGGTAGAAGACAAACAACAGAAACCCATGCATTGGCAAATCCCAGTTATACCCAGCGAGACACTCAGTGGGAAGTGATGGGGGAGGCAGAAGACCTGAAAAATCAGGTGTGGGGCCCATGAGATCTACAAGTATAAGTTGACTTCCTAGGGACAGCCTGGGCAAATGGCTTAGTAGAAAGTGGAGACTCAGACAGAGCTTGGGCTCTGAGGTATTACTTTTCCAATTTAAAAACCCCATAAGAAAAGGAAGGAAGGAGAGGCTTGGTCTCCAGAGCAGGCAGTCCTGGGTTCAAATTCCAGCTCCGCCAGTACCACATAGCCATGAACAAGTTATGTAACCTCTCTAACCACAAATCCATCATCTGTAAAATGGGGGCAGTGAAAGAACCTGCCTCTTAGGATGTTGTTTTAGTCATCTAGTACTGCTATAATAGAAATACCACAGGTGGGTGGCTTTAACAAAGAGAAATTTATTCACTCATACTCTAGTAGGTTATAAGTTCGAATTCAGGGTGTCAGCTCCAGGGGATGGCTTTCTTTCTGTGTCGGCTCTGGAGGAATGTCCCTGTCATCAGTCTTCCCATGGTTGAGGAGCTTCTCATGCACAGGGACCTGGGTCCAAAGGACATGCTCTGCTCCTGTCACTGCTTTCTTGGTGGTATTAGGTCCCCAACTCTCTGCTTGCTTCTCTTTCCTTTTATCTCTTGAGAGATAAAAGGTGGTGCAGGCCACACCCCAGGGAAACTCCCTTTACCTTAGATCAGGGAGGTGACCTGAGTAAGGGCGGTGTTACAATCCCACCCTAATCCTCTCAACATAAAATTACAATCACAAAATGGGGTACAGCCATACAATACTGGGAATCATAGCCTAACCAAGTTGAAACATATTTTTGGGGGGCACAACTCAATCCATGACAGATGTCTATGACAGTTAAATGATACATTACAGTTAAGGTACTATGCTTAGTGTCTGGCTCACAAATTGTAGCTGCTGCTGCTGCTATTGTTTTACACACATACACACACACACACGTATATATGATATATATATGTACTTTTTTTTTAATAGACACAGTTCTGGCACTTATAAACTGTGACCTAGTCTTCTAGGCTTATCAAAAGCTGGAATTAGAGGACCTTCTCTTGGGAATTTTCTCACCCAGTCCCTAATTTGCCAGCTGAAGAGATTGTAGCCCCATCTGCCCCTCTAGATAGCACTTTTTTCACGCACACAGAGCAGACATTAACCGAGCCATCTCTGAGAGCCTCCCACCTCTGAAGATTCTGAGATTCTGGCATCAGGGAGAATGCTGAACTGCAATGAGCAGTGGGGAGGGGCCCTGGACTGTGAGAAGAGCCTGGGTCGCATTCTGCAACCTGTTCTCTCATATGTTCTATTTCTTTTGGTGACATAGTCACCCAGACCCAGAAACTTGGCACCGTCTTTGAGTCTTTCAACTTAGAACTCACCACTTAGCAAGTACTATTTTCCTTGATTATGTCTGTTGTATCAATTCTATATCAGTCAGATATTGCCGCATAACAAACAATCACAAAAAAAACCTCGATGGCACACAATTATAAGCATTCATTTAGATTATGTGTATGTGAGTTGATTGGAGGTAGGCTGACCCAGGCTAGACTTAGGTAGGGTCCTGCTCCGCACGTCCCTCATCCTCCCCCTGGATCATCAGGCCAGCCCAGAGATATCTTCTCATGACGATGGAAAAAGATGACAGTACGAATATATACTTAAGGTCTCTTAGGGCCTCAGATTGGAACTGACACCCTGTCACTTCTGCCTCATTTTCTTGCCCAAAGCAAGTCAAATGGCCAAACCCAAAGACAAGGGGTAGGGGAAATGTACTCCTCTGCTTTAGTAGGGAAGAATGAAGATTTCTGAATATAATCTCCCATGGATTCTTATCTTTCCATTGCCAGGTAGTTTAGGTTGTATTTCATCCTGCAGGTCTCCACACCTTTGCCTTGTTAACCTTTCTAAAGAGCACAGGTATGAACATGACATTCTGTGCCCCCCAAAACCTTCCCTCCTGACCACCACATGGAACCCAGCTCCTTGGCTGGTTGCAGCCATCCATTCTCTGGCCCCAACCTTCTTTCCCAGCCCTGTCTCCTATTTTATCTCTCTACCCCGCCTATGCTGGACCTGGGCTGGTTACACCTCCCTGTTTCCCAAACACTCATGTGATCCTCCCTGCGCCTTCCTCCTTGTGTCATTCTCTCCACCTGAAATGTCCCCCACCCCCACCCCCTCAGAGTCCCATGTCAAAATCCTAGCCTCTTTCAAGGCCCTGGTTTCCAGTTGGAAGTAATAACTCCTACCTCTGAGTTCCCAGAATCCCTGTACTTAAACCCTTCTTTTTTTTTTTTTTTTAATTGTACTTTAGATGAAGGTTTACAGAACAAACTAGTTTCTTATTAAACAGTTAGTACGCATATTGTTTTATGACATTGGTTAACAACTCCACGACATGTCAACACTCTCCCTTCTCAACCTTGGGTTCCCTGTTACCAGCTTTCCTGTCCCCTCCTGCCTTCTAGTCCTTGCCCCTGGGCTGGTGTACCCCTTTAGTCTGGTTTTGTTTTATGGGCCTGTTCAATCTTTGCCTGAAGGGTGAACCCCAGGAGTGAGTTCATTACTGAGCTGAAAGCATGTCTGGGGAGCATACCCTGTTCTTTCTCTTTGAGTTAGAATTTTGTTCTATATTTTTCTGCAGCTGTGTCTGAAACCCCCTATTGTGATCCCTGTCAGAGCAGTCAGTGGCGGTAGCTGAGTACCATCTAGGTGTACTGGACTCAGTCTGGTGGAGGCTGTGGTAGTTGTGGTCCATTAGTCCTTTGGGCTAATCTTCCCCTTGTATTTTTAGTTTTCTTCCTTCTTCTTTGCTCCTGAAGGGGTGAGACCAGTGGAGTATCCTAGATGGCCGCTCACAGGCTTTTAAGACCCCAGACACTACTCATCAAACAGAATGTAGAACATTTTCTTTATAAACTATGTTATGCCAATTGAGCTAGATGTTCCCTGAGACCATAGTCCCCACAGCCTTCAGCCTAGCAATTCGGTCTCTCAGGGAGTTTGGATGTATCTATGGAGTTTCCATGACCTTGCCTTATACAAGTTTACCTAGACCCTTCTGATGACTTTGAATATCTTCTCTCTTGTATCACAATTATGAGTGAACACGTCTTCTCCTAGAGCTAGTGCACTGCCTGGCACACAGTGGGGCAATAATATTGTTAAGGAGGAAGAGTGAATGGATGAATGAATGCCTGTCATTATCCTGGTAGCCTCTAAGCCCCTTGCAGGCAGGGACAATAAGTAGCTTGTGCCTGCTAAAGGGCCTCAGTCACCAATTACTGCCATGTTGCTGAGCATGTTCTGCCCTCCCCCACATGGAGGACATGATTTGGGAGTGTCATGGGGAGGTAGTTCAGCAGAAGGAGTGGAATGGGGGAGTTGGTGAGTCTGGGAAGGGTGTCCTCTCCCGCCTACCTCACCCTGGCCCCTGTGAAGAAAGAGAGGCTGTGGACACAGCCTGGGGACACCTGAAGAAGAGGCACTGTGACTGAAGGTCAAGGTGGCCATGGGTGAGCCCTGGCACTCACTCATGCCTCAGCCGCAGGTCGCCCGTCTCCACCCTCGTTCAGAACATGGAGACCAGCTCCTTAGACCGTAGGCGCTGCAGTGCGGCGGGGTCACACCGGCCCCCTCGGGCCCACGAGCTGACTGCTGTCTTGTGCCTCCGCAGAAGGACTTCACCGTGCGAGAGGAGCTGCAGCAGCAGGACGTGGAGCGCTGGCTGGGCTTCATCACGTTCCTGTGCGAGGTGTTCGGCACCATGCGCAGCAGCACCGGCGAGCCCTTCCGCGTGCTCGTGTGCCCCATCTACACCTGTCTCAGGGAGGTAAGAGAAGACCGCGCCGCCGGCCAGCCGGCCAGCGAGGAGCGCGCACTTGAATTCCTGTCAGTCAAAGCTCACCTCAGGAGCGCCATAAGGCTCATATCAACTATAAAGTGCTCAATCCTTTGGCAAAGAGAACTGTTTAACTCCCTGCTCTTCTGCTTTCTGAAGCCAGGTTTCTATTTACTACGTTTCCTTACAGGGAAACAGTCCCCAAAAGGTAGTATCATTAACTCAGACTTTGGTGATTCATAATCTAGAATATTGGCCTGCCGAGAGGATGCCCTCCATATTATTTGAATGCACAAATCTTTGAATTGGTTTCGTTTACCGTTGAATTATTTATTTTCAAAAACATGTTTGCTTCCAAATTTCATCTGGAAAAGAAAAAAGTAAGAATAACAAAGAGATTTCTGAGAAGCAAGAACTTAAGGGGATACTTTCTTCAGCAGATATAGTAATGTACTTTACAAGGCCCCTCTGGCTGTTCTCCAGGGGTGGGGTTGGAAGGGGGCAAAAGTGGAAGGTGGAAGCCCAGTCTGGAGGCTGTGACATCATAGGTGAGAGGTTGGTGGATTGGAATAGGGCAGAGAAAGTGAGGGGGGAGGGAAAGGCTTGGATTCTAGCCAAGTTTTGAGTTAGAACCAGTGGGACTATGAGATGAAGGGAAGGGTGGAAGTGACATGGGCTCCACGTTTACCAGCCTGTGGGCACCATTCTCTCAGATGGGGAATGCTGGAAGAGAGAGAGCAGGAGTGGGGATGAAAATCAGGAGTTGGTGTTCAACAGGTGTCGTGTTAGTTGCCTGTCAGATATCCCCATAGAGCTGTTCCCCAGGGTACTTAGGTAGAAGTGTCTGAAGAGCTGGAGTCCCTGAGTGGTGTAAACAGTTAATGCACTCAGCTGCTAACTGAGAGGTTGGAGTTGGAGTCCACCCAGAAGTGCCTCGGAAGAAAGGCTTAGCAATCTAAAAAAAAAAAATTTGTCTACTTCTGAAAAATCAGCCATTGAAAACCCTGTGGAGCACAGTTCTACTCTGACACACAGGGGCAGCCATATGTTAGAGTCGACTCAATAGCAGCTGGTTTTTGGTTTTGTTTTGTTTTTAATCTAATGATCTAGGAGGGGTCAGTACTGAAGATATGCAATTGAGGGTTGTCTGAAGTATCAATATGAGCGTGGTATTAAAGACTAGGAATGGGTGGAGCCACCTAAGAAGAGGGTCTAGATGGAGGCGAGGAGAGGAGCCAGCAGAGGAGGCTGAGGAGCAGTGGCCAAGGAGGCAGGAGGCAAACCAGAAAGATGTAGAGTCTGAGAAGGTTCAAGAGAGCACTTGAAAATCGTCACAGGGACCCCCCCAAGAAGAGCCTGGGCGAGCCTCACAGGTCACATGTGCTGTCCTCTCGCGTCCTCAGTGGCCCTCTGCAGTGGGGACCAGGATCAGGGAGGAGGAGCTGCTGGAGAATGCGGCCGAGAGCTAAGTAGGAACAGGACACAGCAATGTCCTGGCTTGGGCACCAAGGGAGTCACTGGGGACCATGGCTTCAGAGGAGGAAGCTCTGAAGCCAGAATCGCCTGTGTTGAGGAGTCAGTGGAGGCACGGACCTGAGTGCGGACATGTCTTTTGAGAATTTTTGCTGTGAAAGTCAGGAAAAGGGAACTGGTTGGCTAAAGGGGGGAAGGGGTAGAAGGTGTGGGATCAAAGGGCATTTTTGTGTTTGGGAAAGAAAGGAGATATTAGGGTGATTTAAGAGAAGGGAGGGGAAGGTATTTCTAAGCATTCATGGAGCATACATTTGGAAGAAATTGCCTGCTCTTTGCAGACTGCCTGGTCACCCATTAAAGCAGAGGATGAGGGCCTCTCCTGGGTGCTTTGTAAACCTGTAAGCCTCTGCTACTCGCAGAGCCAAACCATGTTTCTTAGCAAGTACTTTTGAATTCAGACTTATTTCACAGGCTCAATGGCCTCTCCCAGCGTCACTTCACCCTCAAGGGGTCTTAAGCCCAGAATGCAGTACCAAGGGGGTCTGGAGCTTTACCTTTTACGTCCCTTTGGGATGATCCAAAGGCGGCCGTCTTGGAGGCAGAGGGCTGGCCCTCTTGACTTCTGGAGGTCCTCCCATCCTTGCCTGCAGTGTGCCTCACAAAGGGAGCAGCCTTGTTCTAGGACAGTGACCTCGATTGCCCCAACAAGTTCGCTCAGCATGATCTGAACACCTCCTGGCGTTGCTGTCACCTGCTCCCCTGAGCAGGAAGCAGGACTATAACTGAATGCTGGCCTGGCTGCTGGGACACTTTTAACACCACCTGAGGTAGTGCAAACTTTCTGGTGTGAGATCCGGAAGGTGCCAGGAGGTGTGCACAGGCACAAAGAACCACCCCCATTGCACGTTTGCTTGCTGCGTTAACTTCTCAGGGTGGCTTCACAAATGCAGGCCCATACTGGGCTAGTAGTGGTCAACTCGCGGAGTAAATAAATCACCTGTGGCTTTCATCATTGTGTAAAAGAAGAAGCCAGAGCACCCTGTATCCAGCTGTATGCTTTAGGCCACATGGGGACATGGTTATAGAGCATCATCCCTGGGGCCAGGCTACTGCCTCGGTTCAAATCCTGGCTCTGTTGCTTTTTAGTTGTGTGATCTTGGGGGAGAGTTTAACTGCCCTGAGCTTAGGTTTCCTCATCTGCAAAGCGGGATCACGTTGCTTTCTCAGCAAGGGTTTAGGGAGGTGATGTGGCATGGGGAGGGTGCTGGTTACACAGAGCTCTGTGCTATGCAGTGCCCCATCTGGGGACACGTGGCTGGTCCATGCAAGAGCTGGTCCATCTGGAGCTCCTGAACTCCCAGTCCATGGCTCTTTCCAGTAGAAACCATGGCTCCCCTTAAACTCAGTCCTAAGAAAAGATGGAGATACAAAGTAGGACCCTATGGATCTTATCAATCCCTTTGTAGGGCTTATTGCCTTTCCAGCTCCCTGGGGGCCCCTGAATTCTCCCCTGCTTCATCACACACTCACTCATACTCAGCTCTGACTGACTTCTCCAGAGCAAGTCAAGCCAGCTCTTGGCAATTTCTAGAAGCCAAAGGCACCGCTGCTGCCTCCTATGCTGGGAAAATTTAGGCTTTTCCCTGAGGCCATGCAGATAACTGACTTCAAATCCCTAGCTCCCTCTCAGCCCTGGGATCCTCCCAATGCCCCCTAGACTCATATTTCCAGCTGCCGCCTAGAGTCCCAGGTCAGGCCTCAGGCCCCCCAACACCACATGGCTGGAGCTGTACCCCAGAGCCCTCTTGCTCAGACAAAGTTCTCGTACGGGCCCGGGGCCACCTTTCCTGCCTCTCTCCTGCCAGGCAGCAGCCCCAGACTCACCTGACTGCCTACATTCTGTACCTGCCATGGCCTCCCCCACTTTTCTTCCTTAGTGCCGCTGAGTCACACACACACACACACACACACACACACACACACTGGCCATTTTGATGTGAGGAGTCTCCTGTAGAACAAACCTAAGGGGCAGCTGCAAAGCCCTCACAGCCGGCCCAGCCTGAGCTCACACTCATTCCAGTGTCCTCCTTCACCCCTCTGCCCCTAGAGCTTGGGCATGCACTCAGTTGGTCAGCCCCCTCAAACTGGAGAACACCAGCTGTGTGAGACCTGCCCTGCCCAGAGCAAGGCCCCTGGGCATTTCCTTCTGAACTGAGACCTAGCTGAATGAACTGGTCTCTCGGTACTCGAGCTTGAAACCTCGGAGTCATTTCCAGTCTCCCTCATCTTGGCCCTGACACCTCCTCCCAGGCCCCAGTGGGACACAGCTGACAGCAACTCCTGACTGTTCTATCCTCATTCTTGCCTTTTCACAACACCTTGTCATCTATTTAGCAATGGTAACGGCGCATGCTACCACAAGGAAGGCGCTCTCTGAAGAACTTTATGTGGCCTTTTCTCTTTTACTCAAAAAACACTCTAAAGTTTTTTTTTCCAGTTACCATCAAGTCAGTGCCAACTCATGGTGTCCCCGTGTGCGTCAGAGTAGAGCTGTGCTCCGTAGGGTTTTCACTGCTGGTTTTTCAGAAGTAGATGGCCAGACCTTTCTTCTGAGATACCTCTGGGTGGACTCGAACCACCAACCTTTCAGTTAGCAGGTGAGCAAGCAGCCATTAGTACTATCACCCAGGGACTCCCCTCCGAAGATTATCATGCCGATTTCGCAGAGGAGGGCAGAGAGGCCAGGTAACTTGCCCAGGGCCACACAGCCAGTAGGTGGCAGAATCAGTATTTGAATCCAGGTCTGACTCCGGAGTCCTTGTGCCACAACCTTTTGAGCAGAGCAGGGACCACTCTCATCCCTCAGTCCTTAACCCCCCACCTGCTCCATGGTGGGGCCCCTATAGATATTTGCATAATTGATCCTGTTTTTGCCATGAATACCAAACCCAAACCAACCCATTGCCATTGAGTCAATTCCAACTCATAGCGACCCTACAGAACAAAGTAGAACTGCCCCCATAGAGCTCCCAAGGCTGTAAATCTTTACAGAAGCAGACTGCCACATCTTTCTCCCATGAAGCGGCTGGTGGATTCAAACCACTGACCTTTTGATTAGCAGCTGAGAGCTTAACCATTGTGCCACTAGGGCTCCTTTTGCCATGAATAACCTGTGCCAATCAGATATCCTTCTTTGAGGGGTAGATGAGAATAAGTTTCAATGAGCCCTTTTTTTTTGCTTAAGAGCAAACAGTTTCTGCCAAGATGGTTTTCAAAGAGTTCGAAAAGTCTTGGTCCCTCAAACTGCGCAAGTCTTCCAGCCCTCATGTTTACAGCTTGCATTTGCTCAGCAAGCTCTTTTTTAATAGCATTCAAAGGAACCGTAGGTCCTGGGTGGTGCAAACAGTTTACACTCAGCTGTTAACTGAAATGTTAGCAGTTCAAACCCATCCAGCTGTGCCTCAGAAGAAAGGCCTGGCAATCTGCTTCCATAAAAAGTACAGGCAAGAAAACCCTACTGTAACACAGGGGGTTGCTGTGAGTCAGAACTGACTCAACAGCAATGGGAGGAGGAGGAGAAAAGGATCTCTTGATCCTGCCCCAGGTCCGCAGCCAAGCTGTGAAATTGGAGGGTTCCACCCCCTAGAGGTATGCGTGTTTGTGCTTAAGCTCGGGGTGTCGGGTGCCTCTAT
The DNA here is from genome assembly GCF_030014295.1 of Loxodonta africana. Taxonomy (NCBI): domain Eukaryota; kingdom Metazoa; phylum Chordata; class Mammalia; order Proboscidea; family Elephantidae; genus Loxodonta; species Loxodonta africana. The sequence goes on along the minus strand of NC_087352.1, from coordinate 58,516,842 downwards.
CTCAGCTTCTCTGAGCTGCCCTGCCAGGCTCTGGGTCTGGCTGGCCCAGTACCCGCATATCCTGACCCTCCAGCCCCCTCTGCCTCCTCCACGCCCCTGTCACCTCTGTGACCCAGTGGTGTTTCTGCTAGGCTCCTTTGGATTGTCATTGAATGCTTCTCTCTGGGCCCCTTACTTCAAGAGCTTTTCTGGAAATTCCTCTGGCAGGGAGTGACTTTTAACTGCTTCGTGCCTTTTCCCTTTGAGAAGCCTGTGCCTCTCCACTTCCTCTCATTCTCTTTTCTCCCCTGCCTGCAACGTGTCACTTCCATCTCTTCATTCCACCTCCTCCATCTCTACCCATAATTCCCTCCACCTGCCGTCTTCAGAGGAGTTCTGGGTGATGCAAGCCCAGTTAAGTCCTCGACTACTAGCCAAAGGATTGGCAGTTCAAACCTACCCAGGGGCACCTCAGGAGAAAGACCTGGCGATCTGTTTCAGGAAGGTTGCAGCCTCGAAAACTCTATGGAGTACATTCTACTCTGCGCACATGGGGCCACCATGAGTCAGAATCAACTCAACAGCAACTAACAACAACGACAGCCGTCTTCAGAGTCCCGCAGTAACAGCCAGGGTGAGGAGTGGTGTTCCAGAGGAAGGGAGGAGGCGTACTTTCTATCAGGAATCTCTCACCCCTCCGCACCCCTACTGCCCCCTCACCCTCTCCTTCCCGGGGCTGACTCCTTTGCTGTCCCCACACCCCAGGCCCTAGAGAGCCCAGCTGCCCCTCCCTGCACTTTCCAGAGGAAGGGCAGGGAGGGGGCAGGTGCCTCTGAGGGGTGTCTCTGTGGGGTGCCCTCACAGGGGTGGACCTGGCTGGGCTCCTGGAGGAGGCTGGCAGGCACTGGCCGGGGAGGAGAACACAGAGGTCAGCGAGTCAGGCTTCTCAGGAAATGAAATTGCTCTGTGCAACAATGAGGGAGCCGCTTTTTTACATTTTTGCGTGAGCGTGCATTCAATTGCTCACATTGTTTTGGCTCCAGGGGAAATCTGACCTCGGAAAAGGATGAGATGAAGTGGGTGTGGGTGGAGAGCCTCTGCTATTTCACAGGCCTGAGGGAGTCAAGCAGAACATTCTTCTGAGGGACAGAGGACCGCTCCTCCTTTCCAGAGAGCTGGAGACGGGGCTGCATTCGGACCTCCAGCAAGGCCCACTTTGGTGAGGTGGCTGTGCCCGGGCAGCAGTAGATGATGAAGGGGATGGAGATTTGCTGGCTGGACCAGTGGGAAACTATCCTCCCTGCCGCCCAGGGCTCCGGACCACATATCTCGGGGAGGTTTTACAAAATTACAGATTCCCAGATCCCTCCTTCAACCACAGAAATCAAACTTTCTGAGAATGGGTCTTAAAAAAAAACTTAAGCTCCCTATGATTTCAGCGTGCCCGTCAAGGTTAAGTAACACAAGCAGCCACATCATACGTGCGTTTAGTGAGCATCCATTGACAAGCCAAAGGGCCTTATGGGAAGGGCACAGCCTTGAGAGCCAGAGAGACCTGAGTTTGAATCCCAGCTCTGCCACTTAGTAGCTGTGGGCCTTTAATCTAATTCTTTAATCTCTCTGAACCTCAATTTCCTTTGCGGTGATTAAGCTCTGGGCTGCTAACTGAAAGGTTGGCAGTTCAAACCCACTCAGTGGCTCTGCAGGAGAAAGACTTGGCAATCCGCTTCCGTAAAGATTCACCAAATTCACTGCCGTTGAGCTGATTTTGACTCATAGCAACCCCATAGGACAGAGTAGAACTGCCCCACAGGATTTCCAAGGCTATAAATCTTCACGGAAGCAGCTGCCATATCTTTCTCCCTCAGAGCGGCTGGTGGGTTTGAACCAGCAACTTTTCAGTCAGCAGCTGAGCACTACTTTAAGCACTGCACCACCAGGGCTCATCCATAAAGATTATACCCTAGGAAACCCTATAGCGCAGTTCTCCTCTCACATAGGGTCGCTATGAGTCAGAATCAACTCAATGGCACCCAACAACAAGCATTTGAGTAGATCCCCTGGGTGGTGCAAATGGTTAACATACTCGGCTGCTAACTGAAAGGTTGTTGGTACAAGTCCACCCAGAGGAACCTCAGAAGAAAGGCCTGGCAATCTACTGCCAAGAACATCAACCATCGAAGACCCTATGAAACACAGTTCTACTCTGACACACACGTAGTTGTTATGAGTTGAAATCCACTCGATGGCAACTGGGAAAAAAGAAAGAAAAAAAAAGGCTTATTTTAAAGCTTAAAATAAGTGAGAAATTGATGTAAAGCAAGTGGCATATGACAGGCCCTCAGTAAGCTGTCATACTGTCTACTGCTGTTGAATGTCCACCATGCCCCAGGCATTGCTTGAGAGAAGTATTACATCTGAGGCAGCCCCAGAACACAAGACACGTTCTCTGTAAGTGGGCATCCAAGGCCCCCCACAGTCCTGGGGACCCTCTCATCAGCTCCCTACCATTCCGGGCAGACTGCCCCATTATATTTCCACAGAAGGCCTCTCCAGTGCCTCCTGGCTGGAACATGCTCATCCTCCTCAATGCCCGAATCTTGCCCCATGTCAGGACTGGGCTCACTTCCCATTGTTTCCAGGAACTCTTCCCCCGCCAGCCCAGCCCTCCCTGATTGACCCCTCTTGCAACATCCTATAGAACTAGTGTCCATACAGTACAGCTGGCACCTGTTCCCTGGACATGTCCTTTGCCAGGTGGTCCCTTCTTGGTTGCTTTTAAATCATGTCCATGTTGCATTGGTACCGGGGAGCAGGCTGGGTTTCGTCCATGACAAAACCACCCCCGCATTTTGCACAGGACTCTGTGCTCAGTCAATAAGCAGTGCTTTGGTTTGCTACTTTCTTAGTGAACTGCAAAGTTTTCTAGTAGTACTAGAAGGAGGAAACAGAAATTGTAGTTCCCCCCTGCTCCCAAGGAGCTTACAATCCACTAGGTGACCACATCTACTGAAATTTAGCAGCCATGAACACCGAGGATGGATTGTGTGCTGGGCAAATATGGGAGGGAGGGGTCTCAGAGGAATGGGCAGCTGCTGGGAGCAGGAGGGAGGGGGAGGCTCCTTGGCAGGATTTGACCCTGAGCTAGGGCTTAATAGGAAGTGGACTTTGGGCAGGCATCTGAAAGTTTTTAAGCTAAAGAGCAACACCATGGAAGGCATAAAGGAGAGTTTATATATTCAATCAACAAACACTGAGAAAATTGCTGCTTCTTTCCCAAAAAAAATCCATTGCCATAGAGTCGATTCCAACTCATAGCAACCCCATGTGTTAGAGTACAACTGATCCATAGAATTTTCTTGGCTATAACGTTTATGGAAGCAGATTGCCAGGCTTTTCTTCCGTCAGGCAGCTGAATGGGTTCAAGCCCCCCCCACCACCACTTCAGGTTAATAGTCCAGCTCAGACTGTTTGTACTACTCGAGGACCTGCTACTTGCTTATTGAACTGAAGTCTCCCAGACACATTTCCTCCTGGAAATGTACTGCAATTACCAAGTCAAATAAGTCAAGGCACTCCCTGGCCAGAGGGACCATGGGTAACTCAGGGTACCGTGAACAGTGCGGTGATCAAAATGAGGTGGGGTGGGAAGAGGAAACATGGAAGCGCAGCCATCAAACATACAAGGAGATCTGCTTCGGAAGGGCATCATATCAGAGAACAAGCCCCGGATTCATTCTCCTCTTTAAAAGTTTTCTTACTACAGGCAATTCCCAGTTACAAATGTCTAACTTATGTACAATCTGTAATTTTGAACCAACCCCTGTAAAGCCTTCTTATATTAAAAATATGAGGTACATACAACGGTTCGTAATAACAAATGGGTGCTACTTTGTAAAGTACATCAAAACATAATTATTACTGTATTATTACGTTAAAGATGTTTTAGTGTATCTGGTAATGTTTCTTTAATATTTTCTATGCATAGAAAGGTACACTATATACTATAAACTAAGACAAACATTGGAAACCCTGGTAGTGTAGTGGTTAAGAGCTATGTCTGGTAACCAAAAAGTCAGTTCAAATCTACCAGGCACTCCTTGGAAACTCAAAGGGGCAGTTCTACTCCATCCTACAGGGTCGCTATGAGTTGGAATCAATGGCAGTGAGTTTTTCTGGTTTAAGACAAACATTGGAAACCCTGATGGTGTAGTGGATAAGAGCTACGACTGCTAACCAAAAGGTCGGCAGTTCGAATCCACAAGGCGCTCCTTGGAAGCTCTATGGGGTAGTTCTACTCTGTCCTATAGTGTCGCTATGAGCTGGACTTGGCCACAACAGGTTTGGTTTTCTGGTAAGACAAACATTTGACCAACTGCTGTTAGATATGAACCATTCTGACTTATGTACAAATTCAACTTAAAGAGAGATTTAAGAATGGAACCCGTTCATAATCCAGGAACTGCTGTATAGCAGTCAAACAAAAACATTAAGCCAGTAAGTGAAGGGCTGGAACGAGGCTTGAAAACTCAGAAGAACCTTTCTTCATGAACAGTTTATTCCAGCCCTAATCTTAGGCACAGACCCCGCCTGGAATGTTCCTCTGAGAATGTAATCTTTTTGGGGCAGGTACATAGCCCCTGGGCACTGGTTTAGCGACAGAGCCCCTCCAGGTCCAGCAGCTGCTGCTATGAATACCCCAGCTTAAGCAACCGCTCCTGTAACCACCTCAGAAATAACTCCCCACCAGTTTCGTCCCCTCCAGAGCTTTCGGTTACCCCCTTCCTTTTGGCAGAAGTAGAGAAGTCACTCAGTGGCGTGAGGCTGTTGATCTCCTAGATCTCACCTTCCCACACAAGCACATTAAAGCGGCCCCATCTGAGGCTGCCCGGGGTCCATGACCTCCTGGGGTAAAACTCAAGTCTCCCACCCCCACCACTCCCGGACCCTCTCCCCAGCCCCCACCCCTTAACCGTTCTGCTTCTTTAGCCAGACTTGGCAAACTGAAATGTGAAATTTGAAGCCAGTGTTCCCCTTAGCAACCACAGTAACACAGGATCTGTTCAAGAGCCTGGAGTTATAAAAATACCAGCTTCCACCAGACACTGGCTTCCAAAGGGAAGCCAGTCTCCAAGCCAGGACTGTTTTTAAACAATCTTAAAACTCAATAGATTTCCAAACCCATCTCAGCATGGTTTCAGGAGGATATCGATTTAAATCTTTTGGAAGTTGGTGTTGGTTGCAAGCTTTGGGTATTTTCTCCAAAATATAGAGTAAGAAAGAGGGTGGCTCACTTGAGAATTAACTGGCCTTATATGTGGAAGCCCTGATGGCGTCGTGGTTAAGAGCTAGAGCTGCTAACCAAAAGGTTGGCAGTTCCAATCCACCAGGCGCTCCTTGGAAACCCTACGGGGCAGTTCTACTCTGTCCTATAGGGTTGCTGAGTTGGAATTGACTAGATGGCAATGGGTTTGGTTTGTTTGTTTGTTTTTGTTATAAAGGATATAGGAGGCCTGATGGTACAGTGGTTTAAAGTGCTCACCTGCTAATCGAAAGGTTAGTGGTTTGAACCCACCAGCCATCCTGTGGGAGAAACGTGGCAGTCTGCTTCCCTCAAAATTTACAGCCTTGAAAGCCCTATGGGGCGATTCTACTCTGTCCTGTATGGTCACTATGAGTCGAAATTCGACCCCATGGCACCGAACAATAACAATAAAGGATATATAGGTGGAAGCAGTTTTTCTTAATAAACATCAACTGTTCAGCACTTTAAAAAAAAGTTAGGCCAAATTGCTGAATCCCAGTGAACCTCAGTACAACCGAAATGCTCCTTGGAAGCAAGGATGGCGAGACTGCGTCTCACATACTTTGGACATGTTGTCAGGAAGGATCAGTCCCTGGAGAAGGACATCATGCTTGGTGAAGTAGAGAGTCAGCAAAAAAGAGGAAGACCCTCAATGAGATGGATTGACACAGTGGCTGCAACAATGGGCTCAAGCATAGCAACAACTATGAGGATGGCACAGGACTGGGCAGTGTTTCGTTCTGTTGAGCATAGGGTTGCTATGAGTCGAAACCTACTCCAAGGCACCGGACAGCAACAGTGAACCTCAGTCTTTCCAGTTCCCCTCCCAGTGAGTCCACAGCTCCCTCAGTCCTCCTAATTAGAGAGGGAGGATGATTTAGAAGATCTCCCCTTCCTTGAAAGCAGTCTTGATTAACGTAACCATTTTCTAGCAGGAATTCTCAGGCCACAGGTAGGAAGGTAAGAGGTGGAGTCATCCAAATTTTTATGCTCAGGACCAGAAAGTCCTGCATCCCTTAACCCCAGCCTTCCCTACCCCCAGACGCCCGTGCCCCGCCCACCCCTAGGGCACGGCCCTAGGAGGAATCTGAAATCCTCCTTATAAATCTCTGGCTTTCTTTGTGCGTGCCCTGCAGGGGGCACCCTACCTTGAGGTGGGGACAGAGCATGGCACCCCCAGAGGAAGGCAGAGGCAGAGGCGTCCCTGGCCACAGCCAGGGCGGATTCGCACTCCCTGCCTCCTCCCCTCCTCCTCCCTCCTCTTATCTCCTGGGGCCATGTCTTGTAATTTTGAAAAATATTCTAACTTGGTAATTAATCTGAACTTCAAGAGGCCCCTCCTTTTTGCAGAGTTGCACAAAGGGAGGTGGAGACAGAGACCCGAGAAGCTGAAGGGGGAAAGGGGGGTGCGGATTTTTTCTAAACTGTCAAATGGACAGAAGGGGATAAAATTGTACCTTGCTGGAGTTGTGTGTACAAGACATAAGCATACATATACATCTGTCTAGATTTTTAAATCCTTTGGATTTAAAAAAAAAAGAACAAGTCTGCCCAGCGAACTTGGAGCACAAGGGGAGCCAGGCTGGGGCACTTACCAGAGGCACCGTCTGGGTGGGGCACAGTGTGGCTGGGAAGGTGAGAAAGTAACATGTATTTAGAAGAAAAGAAACTGTGTCCTGTGGAGGTTAAAAAAATGGCCGTCAGTAACTTCTGGTAACCTGTAGGTCAAGAAATAGTTTGGCCCAGTGGTAGAAATCTCACCTTCCGTGCGGGAGACCAGGGATCCATTCCTGGGCAAGGCACCCCAGGCACAGCCGCCACATGTCTGTCAGTGGAGGCTTGCATGTTGCTATGCTGCTGAACAGGTTTCAGTTCAACTTCTAGACTAAGACAGACTAGGAAGAAAGGCCTAGTGATCTACTTCTGAAAACAGCCAGTGAAAACCATACGGATCACAATGTTCTGACCCTGTTGCATATGGGGTGCCATGAGTCAGGAGCCAGCTTGAGGACGATGACAACAACAGCAGCCTGTTTCCTACTACAGGCTATAGTAAGTGGCTCCCACCACATCTTGGCCCGCCCGCCCCTTAGCACTCCCCTCCCCCAGTGCCTCCCCATGGCTTGCACAACCCTTCCCCCCTCAACCCTGTACAAGCTCTGCCCAGTCTTCATGCCCCTGCTCAGGTACCCCTCCATCCAGAAACTCAGGTACCACATGCTGGGCCTTGGGGGTGAGTGTGCCGTGGTACCTACCTGCACAGAGCTGCTGTCTGGTGCGGGGCGATAAGAGTGTGCCCAGTACAGTCCTCCTCATGACCCACACTTACCTTCTTTTTCTTTAACCTGCCCCAGCCCTTGTAGGAAGCCCTGGTGGCACTGTGGTTAGGTATCCGGCTGCTAACCAAAAGGTCAGCAGTTCAAACCCACCAGCTGCTCCTTGGAAACCCTATGGGCAGTTCTACTCTGTCCTATAGGGTAGCTATGAGTTGGAATCAACTCAACAGCAACGGGTTTTGGGTTACCCCTTGCAGGGACTTAGAGTATAAATTTAGCAGTTGATGATACCACATTTACTGCTGTCTCTGCATTCAGATGTAAAGCACCTTCAGGCAGTACCTGTCCTGTCTGGGCCCGATGCAGCTCGGAACCATCTCTCCCCCTTTTTTCTTTCCATCTCAAGACCCAATTAGGATCCAGTTCCTCACTGACGGCTCCATCATCATCCCGCCAGCACTGATCAGGGGCTTCAGGTGGCCTGGACCAGGCTATATAAGAAGAATCCGCTACGATCATTTCCTTTCTGGTAGCTAGGAAGAGAGTGGTGCTGGGGAAAGAAGGCCGACTTGGGAGCCAGGCAGATTGGAGCTACTTGCCCTCTCTGGCCTTGTCAAGATGGGGATTTGTTAATTACAAGTTGGTATCTTCCCTTCCCTGTAGTTCCCAGTCTGTTGGCACGCTGGAAACTAAAAACTGAAGACATGAAATAAGGGCATCAGTCAGCAACATATTTATATTGCTTAATATTAAATACTTCTTAATGAGAAAAAGCATGAAGGAAAAAATCTCAGGGCCTTTGTTCTGGCTGTTCCCTCTGCCAAGGATGCTCTTCTTCCAGGTGTCCTTCAAGGTCTCTGCTTGGGTGCCAGTTTCAAAGAAAGACCCTCCTAACCACACCCAGCCCACCCTGCCATCCCTGTCACTCTGTCCCCTGCCTGCTTTCCTTTTCTTCATAGCCCTTACTAGTACCTGGCTTTACCTTAGAAATTTCTTTTTAATCTGTTTGTTTTCTGTCTCCCCAATTGGAATGGGAACTCCCTAAAGGCAGTGCCTTAGTTATCTAGTGCTGCTGTAACAGAAATACCACAAGTGGATGGCTTTAACAAACAGAAGTTTATTCTCTCACAGCCTAGGAGGCTGTGATGCAGGGCACCAGCTCCCAAGGAAGGTTTTCTTTCTCTGTTGGCTCTGGGGGAAGGTCCTTATCATCAATTCTCCCCTGGTCTAGGAGCTTCTCAGCGCAGGGACACCGGGCCCAAAGGACTCTCTCTGCTCCTGGCTCACATTCTTGGTAGTGTGAGGTCCCTTTCCCCTCTGTTCGCTTCTCTCTTTTATATCTCAAAAGAAATTGACTCAAGATACAACCTAATCCTGTAGATTGAGTCCTGCCCCATTAACATGACTGCCTCTAATCCTGTCTCATTAATATCATAGAGGTTAGGATTTACAACACATAGGAAATTCACATCAGATCACAAAATGGTGGACAACCACACATACTGGAAATCATGGCCTAGCCAGGTTGGTACACATTTTGGGGGGACACAATTCAATCCATAACATGCAGGGAATTTGTGTATTTGCTCCCAGCTATATCCCAGTGCCTAGAACAGTACCTGGCATAGAATAGGTACTCAATAACTGCTTGTTGGATACATGAAATAGTGGGTCTAAAGTGAGCAAAGAGGGAGACAGTAGTCAGCCCTTCTGTTGTTAATCCAGGAAGACTCTTGGAGGAGGTAAATCCAAAATCTTTAAAGAGGCAAAGTAAACAGGCAAGGTAAGTAGGACTGGGTGGAGGGGACTTGCTGATAGTGGTTCCTGGGGTTGTTGAGGAGGCCCACTTAGTGCGCTGGGCCTGGAGATGCAGGGGGAGGAGCTAAGCCTTTCTGTCCTGTCTCTCCCATGGGAAGGAGAGGGAGTAAGGCGGCTGTAAAGGAGCCAAGAGGGTGCCCTGAAGGTCAAGAAGGACGGGCCCAGCCCAGGGAGTGGAAGAATGGAGTGGGTGGGAGAGGACGCCCCACACAGTCATGAATATTGAGGATAACAGAAACCTCTTAGCCCTTAGCCAAAACCAAAAACCAAACCTGTTGTGCCCTCGAGTTGATTCTGACTCATAGGGACCCTATATGACAGAGTAGAACTGCCCCCCTAGGGTTTCCAAGAAGCGCCTGGTGGATTTGAACTGCTGACCTTTTGGTTAGCAGCCATACCTCTTAACCACTACGCCACCACGGTTTCCATAGCTCTTAACGGTTACAGCAAAATTTCAGCTATGGAGCTACGAGTCCAGTAGCAACATAAAGCGAGCAACATGTGTAATTTTAAATTTTCTAATAGCCACATTTTTAAAAAGGAACAGGTGAAATTAATTTTAATAATATGTTTTATGTAACCCAATGTATCTAAATAATTATCATTTCAACTTGTAATCAATATTTTAAAATATCAGTGAGACTTTTTGCCTTTTTTCCCTCCCATACTAAGTCTTTGAAATCTGGTGGATGGTACAGTTAACGTCCTTGGCTTGTAACTGAAAGGCTAGCAGTTTGAGTCCACCTAGAGGCACCTCGGAAGAAAGCCCTGGTATGTACTTCCGGAAAATCAGCCATTGAGAACTCTGTGGAGCCCAGTTCTGCTCTGAGGCACTGTGAGTCGGAACAGACTCAGCAGCAACTGGTTTGACTTTTTGGTGTTTCTCTTATCCCATTGCTGTTGAGTTAATTCTGACTCAGCAACCCTACAGGACAGAGTAGAACTGCTCCATGGGGTTTCCAAGGCTGTAATCTTTACAGAAGCAGACTGCCACATCTTTCTCCCTGGTGGGTTGAAACCACCAGCCTTTATGTTAGCAGCAGAGTGCATAACCACTGTGCTGCCAGGGCTCCTTTTATTCTTATAAGCCACTGCTGTCAAGTCCATTCCAGCTCATAGTATCCCTCAGTTCAGACTAGCCACATTTCAAGTGCTCAAAAGCTGTATGTGGCTAATGGCTATTTACTACAGGTCTGCAAGCTAGCTTCTGGAATCCTCAAGCTTTTGGAAAAGTTGTGGATCCTCAAAGTATCAAAGATACTTTTTTATAGGTTTTCTCTCTGAGCACCCAGCAACAAAGCAGAGCCCAGTGAGCTGAAAACCTAAAGCTAGCAGCCCATGCACTGGCTGAGTTGGTTGGCTGGGAACTCCCTGGCAGGGTCTGCAAAAGGTAATCCTTTTGACCCTGGAATGAGGAAAGGTGGGGAAAGTGAGGGAGGGAGCAAAATAGGTAAGATAGGAGAAAAGAAGGGCAGTGGCAGGGCCAGGGGCAAGGGTGGAAGGCCGAGACGCAGGAACGAGAACAGAGCACACAGACAGGAGGGCGCAGTGCTGGGCAGGGGCAGGCAGCTGCCAGCTCCTCCTCACAGTGGCCAAGCAGAAGTCGTGGCCAACATGAAGAAGGCACAGTTAGCTCATTCCTTCATTGCCCTTCTGATTACACTGTTGTTCTCAGGACTCCCGTTTCTGTAATTAAGACCTTCTCGCTTACTCAGAGGTATTGAAACATAAAAGTATTTGCTGAATCTGGTTTCCCAGGGTTAAAAGCCAGACTTGGGAAATGCAAACACACTTGTGGAAATGCAAACACACAGTCAGTAACTAATTATCCTTTAATTAAGGCAGAAGCCCTGCTTAAAACAATTAGCTCTGGGAATTGAACAGTAGGTTCAACTCCACTTTTTGCTAATTATTCTTCCCCTGATGGCCAGGATGTGACGGGGCAGAGGGAGGGGGGCAGAGGCCAGGAGGGGAAATGAAATTGTCTGGGGCTCTTGGTGTGGACTGGACCATGTTCTGCTTGGCTTGGAATTGTTAGAGGAGAGTTTGGAGACACATTCTGAGGGTGTGGGGAAGGGCAAGGAGGATGTGGTTTGGGCAAGGGGAGTCGCGAGGCTGCCCCAGGCTTGGCCATGCGCCATGGGAAGTCTCAGAAGCTACTGCTGGCCACACTGAGGTGGCTTGCCTGGCTGGAGCTGAGGGTGTGGGCCAAGGATTAGCTGACTGGAAAGCAATTAGATGAGGTGGGGCTGGCTGGGAAAATACCTGGAATCCCAGGGTCAGAGTTGGGACTTGCTTGGGGAATGCTGCAGGCGGGAGGCCTTATGGGGTCTGGGGAGTGAAGGTGCCCCTTGAAGAGGTTGGCCACCACAGGCCCAGTGGGCCACACGCCTTTTGCCTCTTGTTGATGAGGAGAGGTGGATTATAGTATGTGGGGCTGGGGTGCCTACTGCCCTCTGGGAAGGAGTCTCTTCCTATAACCACTGTTTCTTCTTCCTAAATGCCTCCCCTATCTCAGTTTTGCCCACTCCCCTCCTCAGACTCCTAAGACCTTCCTAAGGCCTACCCCATGCCATCAGATAACCTCCCCCTTTCCTAGGTTAGGAGTCCCTTGGTGGCACAGTTAAGTGCTTGACAACTAACCAAAAGGTTGGTGGTTTAACCCCCCCCAGAAGCACCTCGTAAGAAAGGTCTGGTGATCTGCTTGCAAAAAGGTCATAGCCATCAATGATCTACTCTGACACACAGGGGTCGGCACGAATCTGAGTCAACTCATTGGCAACTGGTTTGGTTTTAGTTTTTTGTTTGAGTCGGAATCGACTTGACGGCAACAGGTTTAGGTAGGAGGGAAGGAGCCCTGGTGGCACAGTGGTTAAGCGCTCGGCTGCTAACCAAAATGTCGGCAGTTCAAACACAGCCGCTGCTCCTCAGGAGAAAGGTGTGATAGTCTGTACTCCTAAAGATTACAGCCCTGGAAACCCCAGGGGGCAGTTTTAGTCTATCCTGCAGCCGCTCCTTGGAAATGCTATGGGGCAGTTCTACTATGAGTCGAAATCAACTTAATGGCAACGGGTTTGCGTTTTTTTGTTTATTTAGGTAGGAGATATGTATAGGGTGTTAACCAGGAATTTTGCATTTTGAAAGGGGATGTAGGAAGGAAAAAATGTGTTTTTCCCCAAAAAAGAAAAAAAGATGCTCAGTTTGAGAAGCACTGTCATAAAGGGGAGTGTGCGTGTTAACAACTTCCCAGGCGATGCTGCAGTGGGAGGACCACACACTGAGTACCACTGACCACCATACCCATGTTACAGACAAGAAAACCGAGACCCAGAGGTAACAGAGCTCTGTCACCTGCATCCCAGGATGCAGGGCTGGGTGAGTTTCCCAGCTCCAGCCACCTTCTGAGATGGGCCCTTCCAGCTCGCGTTGCCTGAGGCTCTCCCCTAGACACAGGAAGTATGTGTGTGGCCTCTGGAGCCTCGAAGATGGCAGGGCCCCTATGATTCACTTCCCACGAATTAAGACGGCACGCACTGAGCCATCCTCCAGCTGCCAGTCAGCTCCTTCCTGACCACCCTGTTGTGTGCTTTAGAGAAACTGCCCCCTAGGGTCAGGGATCTGCAGGGCAGGGACAAGAGGGAAAACGGGAAGAGCAAAAATTTGGATGTCACACTTACATGATTCAAACCCCACGTTGTTGGTACTAGCTGGGACCTGAGGCAAGTTACTTAACCTTTTTGAGCCTCAGTTTCCCTCAGTAAAATGAGAAACAGCCCCTCCTTCTGCAGGGTTGCTGGTAGGATTAGCGATAAAGCCTGGCACATTGTGGAACTTTTATGGTATCTTTATTGGCCACATTGGTGTTATGCCTTAACCACAGGGCTGTCCAGCCATAGCCTGAGCAGCCACAGAAAAGGGATACTGATCCTCCTGGCTGACACCTGAGACCATGTCTGTGTTGATACATCCCATCGTTGTCCCCTGCTCCTGTGACAATCCCATTGATGATTTAGGTTGGGTGTGTCCAGCCCGTGTCAAAGGTTGGACCTGGGGCATGGGTGGCCTTCAGGGTCTAGGAAGCCAGTGAAATTGTGAACAGACATCTGTGAACCTACGTAGATGAACGTTTTTCTGGGAGGTGCCAGAGTTCTCATCAAGTCCTCAAAGGGGTCCATGTTCCCCAAAAAGTTAAAGGTCGTGGGTCTGTAAACACAATGCACCAGAAAGCCCAAAATTATTAAGACAGATTCTTGGATTTGGGACTCAGCACCCTGACCCCAATGTACAGCTGTGGGCACGTTTGCCATCATCCAGTTCAGATCCGAACTTCCATTTCCTTAGCCCTAAGTACTGTGGGGAAACCCTGGTGGCGTAGTGGTTAAGTGCTATGGCTGCTAACCAAAGGATCGGCGTTCAAATCCACCGGGCACTCCTTGGAAACTCTATGGGGCAGTTCTACTCTGTCCTATAGGTTCACTATGAGTTGGAATTGACTCGACAGCACTGGGTTTGGTTTGTTTTTTTTTTTTAAGTATTGTGACAGGGAGCCCTGGTGGCACAAAGGTTAAGCACTGGGCTGCTAACTGAAAGATTGGTGGTTCAAACCCACCTGGTGGCTCGAACCCACCCGGTGGCTCCACAGAGAAAGACCTCATGATCTGCGCCCGTAAGGATTACATCCAAGAAAATCCTATGGGGTAGTTCTACTCTGTCACATAGGGTCACTATGAGTCAGAATCAACTCAAAAGTACCTAAGAACAACAACAACTGTGACTAGCATCCTTGTCCTGCCAATGCTCAGAATCAGTGATGTCCTATGTAGGAAAGCCTGAGTAGAGCCAACAAGAACAGGTGGGCTTCTCACCTGCCACCAGGTAAGCGAGGGGGCCTCAGGGAACCTCAGTGCAGTATCACTGTGTTTGCTTTCAATGTAAATACCTGAAAGTTTAAAAAGGGGCAAACTAAGCAATGGTATTATGGTTACCCTAGTGGTTACCCTAGTGAAAGGGGAGGGGGCACAAGCGGACTCTGGGGTGCAACCAACTACGGTTCTATTTCTTGATGAGAGTGTTGGTAACACCAGTGTATTCCCTTTGTGAACACTCATCTAAAAGTATACTTGTGATTTGTATACATTTTTACATGTGTTATATGTTGATAAAAAGTTTTCTCAAAAAATCTTCAACAGAGAAAAGTAGAAATGCAATGTAAAATCACCCCCTTGAGAATTTTTCTACATAAATACAATTTAGCCATGAAGTTAGCCCATAACTTGAAGAAAGAGTAATTTATATAGAAACACAAATAATAGAGTAAGATCTTAAAAAAAATCCTAAAGCCAGATTTAAGTATCTTTCTTCTTCACCCAAAGTGCTATCTACATCTGCTTACCTAACTTTTGCTTTCCTTAATTATCTCACCGGCCCACGGGCTGTCTCGAGGCCTTTTCAGAGCTGCAATGGACCTGCCTTGGTCTGGCCTATTTTGGGTAGTCTGTCCACCAGGGAGGTGGCTCTGCTCAGCACACTCCTGATTCCAGAGTGTTCTCCATCCCTTCCCCCTGTCCTCAGAGCTTCACTCCTCTGGGTTCCCCTCTCACTCCTGCATCACAGAACACCCCCTCTCTAGTGGTTTATTTGCATCAACCCACCAAACCCATCTGAGGGGTGGAAACCTTCTCTGGACCCCAAGATCCCCTCTAGGAACCACCCCATTTCTCTCTCCTCTTCAAAGCCAGAATTTTCTAAAGAATTGTCACCTCACAAGTTGTGGCCATGTCCCTCACACCTAACCTTCTCCAGGTGGGCTTCTGCCCCACCAAGCCCTAGCATGGTCCCCATCAAGATGACCAGACTCTGCCTGTGTCTGTTGCGAGGTTCCAATGACTCAGCCCCAGGCTCCTTCCCCTCGCCTCCCGTCTGTTCCTCTCTGGTCCCCTACATAGAGCAGGCGAGGACAGACTTCTGTCAGGGGCCAGCAGAGGAGTATGAAGCACTGAGAGCCTCACAGAGTTTCTGCTGAAACTGAGCAGTGCTGCCTTTGTAGTGGGAAAGCAGCCATAGACATAGGGAGAAGAGCAGAGAAGCCTGAGGCAGTGACCAGTGAGAGACAAAGGAACCAGGGAGGACGCTGTGAGAGAAGAGTGTGTCCAGGAGGGAAGAGAAGCTACAGAATGCTGCCAAGAGTCTGAACTGAGGACTGAGCGAGTCTCTTTGGATTTGGCAATATGGCAATGTGGGTACATGAGCCTGGGTGAGAGGGAGCCACAGGTGTCTGCAGCAACCCCCAGCTGGACAGAAATGACTTTGGCTGCGAAGGGGGTCCTAGTCATTATGAAGCCTCCACCTACCGTCAACCTGAGGAGACATTTTTCTCAGTGGTTCCTACCAACCGTGCACCAGAAACACCTGAAGTGATCTTAAATTATACAGATTCCTAGGCTCCCTTTAAAAAAAAAAAAAAAGCAAGCCCATTGCCATTGCATTGATTCCAACTTATGGTGACCCTAGAAAACCCGTTTTCTTGGTTATAATCTTTACAGAAAGAAACCCTTGCGGCACAACAGTCAAGCACTCAGCTGCTAACCAAAAAGTTGTTGGTTCAAACCCACCCAGCCACTGTGCTGGGAAAAAACCTGGCAATCTGCTCCCGTAAAGATTACAGCCTAGAAAACCCTATGGGGCAGCTGTTTTCTGTCACACGGGGTCGCTATGAGTCGAAAATCGACTCCACAGCGCCTGACAAAACAACAGTCTTTATGAAAGCAGACTACCAGGCCTTTCTTCCAAGGGGTTTGAACTAACAACCTTTCAGCTAGTAGCCAAGGGCTTAACCATTAAGCCACCAGGGGACCTATAAACCTGTTGCCATCTAGTCGATTTTGACTCATAGGGATCCTATAGGACAGAGTAGAACTGTCCATAGGGTCTCCAAGGCTGTAAATCTTTACGGAAGCAGACTGCCACATCTTTCTCTTGATGACCGGCTGGTAGATTCAAACTGCCAACCTTCTGGTTAGCAGCCAGGTGCTTAACTACTGCAGCACCAGGGGTGAAGGGGACAGGGTCTGTTTCTATATCCTGTGGTTCTGATGCAAAGCCAGGGCTGAGAACTCCGTACTGTCCTCCACACCCTCTCTCTCCTCACCTTATACCCTGTACCCCAACCAGGCTAACCAGGTACTCCTCCCCCACCCCCCACCACCACAGCCTGTCCCAGCAGCTCGGAAGGGGGGGGTTGAGGGGTGGTGGGGGGAGGTCAGAGCAGGGGATGTGGCCGAGTGACTGCAAGCCTAATAAACCAGCACACAGCCGTGCCACTTCCTGCCAGCAGGAGGGTTGTTAATAACTTGATGACGATGTGGGAGGGGTGGGGGCCTCTCTCTGGAACTCTGACTTGGCCTTGCAGTGAAGAGGGGCTTTAAAAACAAAGTCATCTTCCCCAGGGTTTCATTTTACATTGGAAAATAGACAGACTGACTTTTTTTTTCGTACTTTTTCTAAACTTGCCCACCATGACTGTCTCTAAAATATGAAGAGTCCTCCTTTATCGGGGTGTGGATTCCTTTCGGCAATTAAAAAAATAAAAAACTCTTCGTTCCTCCTGCTTTTCTCCCCTAAAATCCTCTCAGTATATCAGCAATCAACACCCCTTCAGAACCACCGGATAGAGAAACAGATTCTGGCCCTCCTTACCGCTGGGATGTTAGGGCCTTATAGGTCCCTGGGTGGTGCAAACTAACCTAAAGGTTGGCAGTTCAAACCCACCCAGCAGCATTGCACAAGAAAGGCCTGGCAATCTGCTTCCATAAAGACCACAGCCAAGAAAACCGTATGGAAGAGTTCTAATCTGTGAGGGAGGCTCAGGAACCAGATGGACCACCTATTGGAAGGCAAAGGAAGGAAATTTCAAGAGATGCATCTAAGCGAAATACCCCTCTGGAGCTTGGTGTACTAGGCTGCCTAGGCCTGAGCAATCTCTTAATACAGGTCTCACCTGGAGAATGGCTCACCTGGGTCCCGGCACAGGCAGGCAGGCAGGCATTCATGTACATACGAGAAGGAAATATAAAGAAATAAGACTGATTTTTGTATGTCCCCTGAAACGAGTCTCCTTTCTCGTCTTGACTATGTCACATGAAATACACACATAGATGGTGTGTCTGAGTGTGAGTGTGTACATATGCACACTTAGGCAGGTTCAGAGTATACATGTTATACTCCCAATTTTTGTCTGTCTCAGGGCCGATGCCAAGCAGAGTTTAGCATAGGAGCCTTCACCTTGGGACTGTACTCAACTTTAAGGCCCTCTCCAAAACTGCATCTGGTGGCCACTAAACCAGAAGCATGGAGAAGTCAAGGGATTTAGTGAAGGGCATGTAACCATAGCTGGCACCACGCCAGACGTGGGGCCAGAGGTGCCAACCCAGAAGAGTCCCAGGGCAGGAGCTACCCCTAAACTTAACCTTTACAAACTCCATATCCATACCTCCAGGTGGGGGCTCATACCTGACACCTCTCCCCGTCTTGCCCACAGATCCTTCCAGTTTCAAGTGTCCTACCCCCCAAACCTGCTGCTCTTCCAGAGAGGGCACCAGTACCCTCCTAGCAGTGCAGGTAAAGACCTAAGGCCACCCTTACTCAGCCTCTTTCTACCAGCCCCCACCCAGGAAGCCCCCACCAGGGCAGCCCCCAGGGTATGTGGGTGGCAGCCCTTGGGCCTGGCCAGCTCTTGGGTCTCTCTCTCCATGGCTCATCTAGGCCAAAGTCGCCTTTCACCTGAACCACCCACCAGCCTTCAAACTAGGCTCAGCCCCCTCCCCACCTTCATGCTTCTCCCCTCTGCACCATCCAGGCTCACAGAACTCTTGAGGGTAATCTCACTGATCAGAAAGTTCCTCCCTCCCTCCTTCTCCTGATCCCTTTAGCTTAAAGGTCTCTTCCCCAGGAAGCCCCCGCCCCCCCGCCGCCTCACAGGTGAAACTAGCTTTTCCTGTCACCAACCCCACAGCACCCTTAGTTCTGTGAAGACTGCAGCTGACCTAGTAATAAGAGCTAGCAGTTATTGAGCTAAGCTTTCTCTGTGGCAGATACTAAATATTTCACATAGATTCTCTCCTTTAACCCTTACAACAACCCTCTGAGGGAGGTAATAGTACTATCCCCACTTTACAGATGAGGAAACTGAGACCCAGAGAGGTTACCTGTGCAACATGATTCCTGGGTGACCAAGTCGGGATTAGAACCAGGCCTCCTCACTCGTCAGCCTCCTTTCCAATCACTGACGTGCTTGTTCAGTAGCTGGCTTCCCTGCTAGACTGAGACATCTACAAGGACAGCATCGTGCCTCCTTGTTGAGTGAAGAATGAATGAATGAGTGAGTGAGTGGATGAAAAAGTGTCATTGCCCCTTGAGATTCCCTGGAGGACGAGGGCACAGGAACAGCAGTGCCTGAGACCTATATGTTGCTGGGGAAAGGAGGCTGCATCTTGGGGAACAGAGAAGCCCTTCTGAGTAGCTTCACCCTGGCTGGTGCTTTCCTTCAAATCCAATCTGTAGGTCTTCTCCGAGGGCTGGCCAGCTGGGCACAAGGTCCTGTGTGGACAGTGCAATTTAAAACTCAGCTAGGTGGAACCTAGCCTAGACCTAGAACTAAGTAGAACCAAACAGTTACCCTTGGCTGGGAGTGGAGAACCTTCTGGCTACAGAGGCCAGAGAAGGCTTCTGGGAGGAAGAGGGTCTTGTTATCAGCCTATATGGCAAATAGAGCCAAGGTGGGAAAAGGCCTGCCCAGCAAAGAGAATGACAGGCACAAGCTGGAGGCAGATAAGGACAAGAGAAGTTCATAGACCTGTGAACAGGCTAGAGAGGAGGTGTGTAAAGGGGAAGGAGGCCAATGTGGGCCCAGGGGTGGAGGTGGGCCAGTGAGCGGCTGAATACCAGACTAAGGACTTTCTCCCCTTGCAGCCTGGGCAGTTGAACGTGGTAAGAATGCCTGGGTAATACATAACATTGACTCTCATGCTCATTCATCCAAAAAGATCATCTCAATTTAGAAAACGAGTCGTCCCATTATTAAAATTCATATTCTGCTAAGCGTAAGGCTTTGAAACCAAACAAACTTCCGGGTGCCAATTAAATACTCTTATCTCCAACCTTAGAGCTGGCAGAGAGTACTTGGTGAATCCCTTCTAGTCCCTAGGCAGCCCCAGGGCCTTTTCTCAGCCCAGACCTGTCTGCGCCTTTGTTGGGTGGCTGCTCCTCTGGTACAAATGCTAATCACGCCTGTAGCACAGCCCAATTATTCTCTGAACATGAACAGAGCTTAATTGTCCCAGGCCCAGCTGTCCCTGCCCAGTTGGTCCTTGGTTACTGCCTTACACCCGAGCCCACCACAGGACCAGCCGAGCTCTCTCATGAAGGGACAGCTTCCAGCCCAGCTTCTGTGATGTGGCTTCACACTCCACCCCCGAGAAGACTGGCACCTCTGTGTGGAACCTGACTACTGCAGGCATTTATTCTTCTTAAATACGTATGTCATGCACAGATTCTCCTGCAGAAGGGAACATAGTCTAAGCACAGGTTTCTTCAGAATTTCATGCTCAGGAGCCGAGTTATTGGCCAGTGTGCTTGTTCTTCAACTCCTCCAGGCCCTTGCTGGCTACTTCTGCCCTTCCCGACTCACATACCCTGTGAGGTCCGAGACTGACCCCCTGCGTGCAGGAGAGAATGCCTCTTAACTTGGGTGCACCACAAAGAACTTTCAAAGAAGCTTAGGGGAAGGGTGGTTGGCACAGCCCTGCAGGTAGTCTTGTGCCCTGAGCAGTGAGCAGGCAGGGCCCATGGGCTGGAGCAGCCCCTGGGCTCCATCACTGTCCGGCTAGGAGGCCCTCCCTCGAAGGCAGGTGGGACACCCTCTCTGGCAGGGCAGTGTCACTTTGAGACTGCAGAGACACCAGCTACTCTGTCCCTTTCTGTCCACAGTTGCCTCCACAACACCCTTTTTCTTTCTAATTAAGTCTGTTTGTCTGGCTTCATGAAAGGAAACATCTTGTACCCCCAGGAGGCATCTGTCTTCCCTGAGCTGCCCACCACATTCTGATGTACTAAAAAGAGAGAGAAAGCCAGGAGGCGGTGGGCGTGGGGGGAGGCCTTGCACCCCAGAGGAGGAAAGGGCTCTTTCGCAATTCAGGCCGGGCACTCTGAGCCGCCTGTCAGCCGCTGGCATGCGACTTGGCCTGTTAGGAAATCAAGGAGACGCTTTGTCTGCTTTCCAGCAGGCGCCACTTCTCACTTTCCACTGCTTTGCTCAATTCGAGGAGCTGGCTCCAGGGCTGGGCAGCGGGTGGGCGGGCGGCCGGGCGCCCTCAGCCACAGGCCTGGTGCCCGGGAAGCGCTGCTCTTGCTCCAGCTAGTGTTATCAGGGGGGGCCCAGGCCTGCCACAGAGCTGTGCTGATAAGGCGGCTGGCCATGGCCTATCATGGCCATCTCGGGTGGGAGGCAAGCTGACTTTCAGGGAAGGATTCCAGACTGCTTCCTTCTTGGGTTGAGCTCCAACGCCCTTATCTCCTTTCCTGCCAGGCGGGGACTCCTCACTTCTCACACACAAAAGAAAACCCCACCCAAGACACCCAACCCCCTATATACTTACAGATGGAGGTTTTGCCTCTGGATGAATTAAGTCTCCTTGGTTATCCAAGTCCCCGGGTGGTACAAACGGTTAATGTACTCAGCTGCTAACCGAAAGGTTGGAGGTTCTAGTCCACCCAGAGGAGCCTTAGAAGAAAGGCCTGGTGATCTACTTCTAAAAAATCAGCCACTGAAAATCCTGTGGAGCACAGTTCTACTCTAACACACATGGGGTCACAGTGAGTCAGAATCGACTCGAGGGCAACTGGTACTGGTACATGGTTATCACTCAGGGGACCAATAAGTGCGCATTGAGTTGATGTTGTATATTTGGTCCTGAAAGGGGGGAGTGTGTTGAGGAGAAGAGGGTGTCCAAGAAATGGAGCTGCCTCAGTGGTCCCTTTGGAAGCTCCTTGGAGCTGTCAATTGAGATGTTTCTCACATGAGCAACAACCAGGGGGTGGGCCAGAGGCTCAGGCCACAGGGGCGGTGGGAATAGGGACAGGAGGGGCCATCATGGGCTGAGTGGACCAGAAGAGGTGGTGGGTTGTGAATGAGGACAAGGATGTGTTGCCCACCACTTCATTTAATCATCTGTGATTAATTAGCCTCTGAGGTAGGCAGGTCTGAGTGTTACCCCATTTCATAGACAGGGAAAATTGAGGCTCCTGGGAGGTCAACTGATCACACAGTTTCCAAGGTGAGTGGCTGTTAGAACTGAAAGTAGAACCTGAGTCTAGCAGCCCCCACCTGTTTAACGGGCTCAGTGTTCTACCTCAGAATAGCAATTGCTGGGACGACTTTCAGACTTGCTGCTAGAGGCAGGGGTCTGGCCTAGTCGACCCTCAAGGTCTTGTTCCAGCCCAGCAGTCCCTGGTTCTTTCTACAGGCGAGTTGCTATGGGAACTATAACTTTGAATTTCCTGGCTCTGGGGCTGTGAAAATCACAACCTGAACCTTCCGTTGATGTGGGTTTCTCGATTAATTTCCTGTTTGATTGTTTACTTTAGAGAGCGGAAAATGCCTTTGCAGGCAGCTAGTTCCCTCCAAGGAGACTCTTATCACACCCCTCCCCGCAAAGCCAGCAAGGTCAAGTGTAGGCCTCAGGTGGGCGGGGAGCCGGGGCCAGGCTGGGGAAGAAACCCAGCTAGGGCAGATGGCAGCTAGAGTCCCTGCCCTGCTCTTTGCTTATGAGCCTGCATACCCGGGTGCCTGCATGCCTGTCTGGGGTCCCCAGCTGGTGGGCTCCATGTAAACCTGTGCATTCAGAGACTCTGGCTCCTCTAAGGAAGCCTGGCACCCCACAGAGCGCCAGCCCAAATCCTTCTCCCATCTCACAGAGCTCATTTGTATGCTGAGTCAGACACAATTGCAGTCATTCCTGGTGTGTAAAGGGGCTGGTGGTCCAAGAGGTCAGTCTCCTCTTAGCACTACCTGGGCGGGCACTCCAGGCTGTGCTGCCTGGTGGCAAGCTTGACAGATAACTGCTTCTCCATCTGTTCCTTCTCGCGTCATTCTCCCTAGCATCCTGCCATGCCAGCAGAGAGCAGGGGAAGCAGGCACCCCGTTACCATAATTCCATCTTGCTCCCGGCCCCAGTCCCTGGGAAGCAGTTAGCCTGGCAGGCTCAGGTGAGGCCCCAACACAGGGGTCCTGAACTCCCACAGTGATGACAGCTCTCACTAGGAGCAGGGGCCCTTGGCAGCCTTCAGAGCCCTTCACCCCACCCTGAGCGGGACCTGCTGGACCCCTCTTTATAAATGAGGCTCTGAGTCAGAAAGAAGGGAGGTGGCAATAGGCCAGAGGTCTCCTGACTGGCTAATGGCAGAGCCATGACTGGGCTGGGGTTTTCGACTGCACCCCAAGGCCCGTTCCAGGGTGAAACGGGAGAGCAGAGAAATCCATCAGTTTGCCCTACAGGTTGGCAGTCGATCTGGTTCCCAAGTCTGCAATACCACTTCCTTTGTCTAGGTGAGTGTATTATACAGCGTCACCCAATGTCCAAATCAGGATACTTAGGGAGCAAAAGGAGTGCTCTTAATAATTGCAGGTGAACTCAGAACCACCCCGCCTCTCACCAGCCTCTCGCCTGTAGCCTTACTCTCGTGGGACTACCTTGTGGGGCAGTAGCTAAGACATTTTGACTTTGGAGTCAGGCTGAACCTGGGTTCAGATCCCATTTTTCCACTTGCTTGTTTGTCCCTAAGGAAGCCATTTCACCTCTCTGTGCCTCCATTTCTACACTTACAGAAAGAGGCTAGTTATAATGGTATCTCACTCAGATATACTATTATAAAGATAAAAATGAATTTTAAAATGTGCACAAAGCTCAGTGCTTGGCAGCTAGAGTAAGCACTCAAAAAATGTAAGCTAGTTAGGATTGAGGGACCGGAAGGAGTTGTTAACCCTCAGGAGCCCCCCCCTTTTTTTTTAATTTATTTTTTGTTGTTGTTGAGAATATACATAGGAGAACATACACCAATTCAACAATTTATGCATGTAGAATTCAGTGACATTGATTACATTCTTCAAGTTGTGCAACCATTCTTGTCCTCCTTTTCTGAATTGTTCCTCCCCCATTAACATAAACTCACTGCCCCCTAAGTTTCCTATGTAATCTTTTGGGTCACTGTAGTCAGTTCGATCCGATATACATAGTTCTTTAAAACAGAGTCCCCTTTTGAAAGGTAAAGCCTCAGAGCTGCCCCAGGTATTTTCTGTTGACCCTTTAGGAAGTCGTTGGGGCAGTGGACACAAAAGGAGCCCTGGGGAAGACAGGCAAAGCTTCTAGAAGGGATGAGAAGGGCACTAAAGGAGAATCTGGAAGGTGCTGACAGCAGACATGGCCAACTTCTCTGGTGTTACAAAACCCGACCCCAGGGTCCTGGGAACTCATGGCTTCGACAAGGCTTGTGAACAGACTCCCCCTGTCCAGGCCACTGACCGGGCCTGTGGCCTCCAAGGAGCCAGGGGAGCAATGGCTCCTGTGCTCTGGCCCCAGTGTCTGCAGAAGGATCCAGTGTCTGCTCTGAGCCCAGATTACATTTCCACCCCCTGGGGCCAGTTGTGGGATGGAGCATTCCCCTGTGTGACATTTACTGTCGCCACTTTGTACGGGGAGGTTTGCAAGCTCGGCAGGAAGGAGGCTGATTATTCCCTCCGGGGCGTCTCATCCACAGTTAGGGTGCCGGCCGCCTGCCCGCCTTAGTGAGGAGGGCTGGCAGCCAGACCGCAGGGCACAGGCTTGGACTGAAGTCCAGGTCAGAGCCATGAATTTCCTTGACATCTGACCATGGCCGCCCTACACAGCTCCTTATTGGGCTAGCAGAAAAGTGACATTTGGGGCAAAGGCCCCTCTCCTGGGGGTGTCTGGAAGCCCTGGTGGCACAGTGTTTAAGAGCTTAGCTGCTAACCAACAGGTCAGCAGTTTGAATCTACCAGCCACTCCTTGAAAACCCCATGGGCCAGCTCTGCTTTGTCCTGTAGGGTCGCTATGAGTCAGAATTGACCCGAAGGCAACAGGTTTGGTTTGGCCTGGTTTGGGGATGTCTGAAACAGGCAGGCATAGGATGATAATGAGTGTAAAATAGCACTAATTTCATAGCTGTAGTGGCAGGCTGAGTGGCTGAGCATTCATTTACACACTTACCTATACCCAGGGCCACCCTGGCCCGTCTTCCCTCTCAGAGGAGTGATAGTTAATCTCCACACTTGGTCCTCTCCTTTCCCCCCTGCCTCTCTCCTCTGACCATCTCCCCTCTCTCCTGCTCTCCACCAGCATCTCCTGCTGACTATAGCCTTCGTTGTTGTTAGTTGCTATCGAAATGATCCCGAGTATACAGACTAGAACTGCTCCATAGGATTTTTAAGGCTGTGACCTTCCAGAAGCAGATCTCCAAGCCTGTCTTCTGAGGTGCCTCTGGTTGTGTCTGAGCCACCAACCTTTCTGCTAGCAGCGGAGCATTTAATAGTTCGCACTACCCAGTACCTTCCACCTATAGCCTTTAAACACGCTGAAATCTATCCTACTTTAAGAACCAACCACCTTGGCCCCGTGCCAATCTCCTTCTCTTGGCATCCTGGCCTCCTTCTTTTCCACGGGTAAATTGTCAAAGAGAGAGACAGAAGAAATAACAGAACTTCCCATCCCCCAAGAAAAAGAACAAGTGTCCTCTTCCTGTCTCTACTTCCTAGCCTCCCACTCAGTGTCCAGCCAGGGCTTCCAACTGGTTCATTCCCTGCTGAGAACCTGCATTTCTAACAAGTTCCCAGGAAGTTATACATAAAAATCACCTGGGGATCTCATTAAAATATAGATTCAGATGCAGTATACCTGGGGTAGAAATGCAAATTCTCGACAGGGAACATTTTAGAAATGCAAATTATCAGCAGTGGTTTGAACCAGAAAGATCAGGTTCAAAGCCTTGTCTCTAATCCACATACCCAGGTTTCCGCTTCCTCCTGCCATTGCACTAAATTCATCCTGGCAAAGATTACCAGTGCCTTCTTAATCACCCAATCCAGTGGACCCTGGTCATTGTTTATCTTACTTGACCTCTCTAAGCATTTGACACTGTTGACTTTTTACTTCTTGGTACTCTCTTGGCTTCCGTGACACCACTTCCTCCTTTCCACTTAGCTCTCTGACGGTCCTTCTCTTCCTCTTTTAGGGGTTCTTCTTCCTCTGCTGCCCTTTAGATGTTGCTGTTTCCAGATTTGGGGCTCTTGCCCTCTTCTCTTCTCACTTGCCATGTTCTCCCAGGTCATCTCATCCATGCCTGTGACTTTGACCAACACCTGGGCACTGATGATCACAGATAGAAAGTCTTTCACTATATATCTTCACGGATCATGGATTCAGTATTTCTAGCACCAAACTTACTCACTTTCTCCAAAACCAACTCTTCCTGCCATCCCCCACATGTCCTTTTCCTCGCCCTTACTTCTGCCTCCTAAACATATCTCCTGCCAGTGCGCGTGCCAATTCAGGCCGCCATCATTTTTTTCCGCTGCCTGCTCCCTGGTTTCCCTGCCTCTGGCCCTACCACCACCCCACCAGCTCCAGGTTATTCTCCACAAAAATCCAAATTGTACTTTGTTACTCTCCAGTTTAAAATCATTGCTTGGCTCTCCAGTCCTTTAGGATAAAATCCAAACTCAGTAGCATGACATCCATAGCCCTTTGGATGTGGCCCTTACCTTCTTTATCATCGTATTCTCTCACCACCTCTCTGCCCAGAGCACCATATATTTTAGCCATCATAAGTACTTGTTGTTCACCAATGCACTCTGCTATTTCACGTTTTTGCTTTTATACATGCATCTTTTGCCATGTGACTATAGTGTTCTCTTCCACCACCATCACGTCCCACGCTCCAACTCCATATACCTAGCAAAAATGTCTTGATTTCCCCCTACTAGACTATAAGTTGGAGCCCTAGTGGCACAGTGGTTAAGGAGCTACAGCTGCTAACCAGAAGGTCAGCAGTTCAAATCCACCAGCTGCTCCTTGGAAACCCTATGGGGCAGTTCTACTCTGTCCTATAGGGTCACTGTGAGTCAGAATCGACTCAAAGGCAAAGGATTTTTATACTATAAGTTACAACTCTTGGTCTTCTTGTTATCCCTATACTTACACAGTGTTTAACACATAATGAAAGCAAAAGCCAAACCCATTGCCATCAAGTCAATTCTGAGTCATGCCGACCCTGTAGAACAGAGTAGAAACTGCCCTATTTGATTTCCAAGGAGTGCCTGGTGGATTCAAACTGCTGACCTTTTGGTTAGCAGCCAAAGCTCTTAATCACTATGCCACCAGGGTTTCCTAACACATAGTGGGGGTCCCATAAATGTTGAAAGGGTGGGTAGGTAGATGGGTGGATAAATGGGTAAGCAGTGACTAGATGGGTAGATAGGTAGATGGAAAGTTGGATACATGTATGTGTGGGTGGATAGAAAGATGGATGGATGAATGTTGCATAGTTGGTTGACTAAATGGGTTAATGGGTTAGTGGGTGAATAGATGACTGTGTGGATAGATAGGTGGATGAATGGGTAGATGGATGGTGGATAGATGGTAGCTAATACAAAGAATAGGCAAAATCATTCCAATTATGTGAAGGTCCAGCTTGATTATTGCCACCAGTCAATAGAATTAAGTAATATGAGCTCTGACCACTAAGATAAAGATTAGCTAATCTGGGAGAAATTAAAATAATTCTCCAAGGGAGAGGATGCTGACCTGGGAGTCTTAACATCTTCTAGTTCTACTCAGACTTGCTGTCTGGCTTGTACAAGACACTTTACTACTGAGCCTCATTTTCTCTGTCTATTAAGTAGAGATTAACAATGCCTGTGGCCTTTCTCTGTCTCCACAAGAGTGCCATGAGGGTAAATGAGAGGGTACATACGGTACATACAAAGTGCGCTGAAATCTTCGGGGGAGATACGCATTTATAAAGATCTCAGGTTAATAACAATAATAACACCTTGCATTTGAATCAGGCTTTATGCTTTTCAAAGCTCTTTCACATTGTCTCATTTGGCTCTCAAAACAATTTGAGGCAGGTATTATCATCCCCATTCTCAGGTGAGGAAGCTGAGGTGCGGAGTGATTAAGGGATGAGCCCAAGGTTACTCTTTGTGGGTAGGTCTCCTGACGCCAATCCTGCTGCACATCCTTGGTGACAGCCTTCTCAGTAGATTATCCACTTCCCTGCCTTCCTGAACAGAGAAACAGACATAATGTACCCTCTTCTTGATGACTCAAGGTCATTACCACGAGCATCAGTTCTGTGCCGTCCTCTAGACTTAGCTGTAGATGCAGATCCAGATCCAGCAGGGGTGCAGGGTGGAGGGGCCCTGACTCAGACCTGAGGGACACTCCTGAGGCGCAGGTAGCCATGACAGACTCCCCATCCCCACCTTTCTAGCCCACGTGCCACGTCAGGGCCATCTCATTTGGCTCCTCCTCATTCTTCTCCCTGTCCTCTCTCTCATCTGTCACAGTTTGTGCCCACCACTGCAGCTGCCTGGGCCACTGCAGGCCTCCACGTCTCCCTCTCTGCTCTTCTTCATTCTCTGCCTTCTGGGCTGCGATGTCTTCCACACTTTCAGCTTTTCTTGCCACAAGACCTGGCCCTTCTGTAGACCCAGTGCCAATCAGAGCTCTCTGGCTGTGCTCTTCAGCAAACCAGCCACCTACATGTGCTCTGTCATCTCCAAGCTTTTCCTCCCTTGTGGCTACTTCCTATCCACCCCCTCCCAAAGGAAGGGGGCTCCTGAAGGTGGAGTCTGAGCCAGGGTGTTACTGTAGCTGCATTAGGCTCCTTGGGTGTGTTCTACTGCTGGTGTGTGGAGGGGGTCAGGGTGGGCTGGCCAGCCTGTCTCGGGGGTGGCACTCACCCCTCACTGGTGTGCGGGGCAGGAAGTTGTGAGCTCCAGCCCTCACTCTGCTCCTGCACAGCAAGGCGGCCCCCAGGTCCTTCCATCAGCACCCAAGCCACCAGCCTGGTTACACCCTGGGCACGCCTTGGGCAGCCTGCCTGTGCCCTGTGGACCTTTCCTGGGGACTCCGGATGCTCTCACCAGGCCGCCTCCCTCCCTAGCTGCTGTCTTGCCTCCTACGGCCAGTCTTGGAGCACCTTGGCCTCGCCCCTGAGGGAGGATATGATGGGTGTGCCCACAACAAGTCTCTGGGAGAGACAATAGGACAGGAATGCATTAGCTTCCGAACAAACACTGTGCAGGCTCGCACAATCCACAGTCACCTTGGAGTCTCATCCAAGAAACACATTTCTGTGTTTGAGGGCGCGGGTGGCCGGCCTGCCCCAGCCCGCCCACATCCCTTCTGTTCCAGAGACTTTGACAGTGGGCCGCTCCCCCCTCACCCCGCCCAGGCCTTCAACCCCAGTTTGGCCAGCCTTGCCTCCTCTATTGATGCAGATCTTCTCCCAAAGGGTGGAGGGAGGGAAGAAGAGGGGCAGCCCCTTCTACCCAAAGGGGGCGTGTTCCTGCATCTACTTTTTGAGTCTCTTCTTTGACTTAAATAAAGCACTGTCTCCAGAAGACCCCAAATGGAACATAACGTAAATGAGAGAGCTAGCTGACATCCTCAACATACCAGCAGGGATTAGGGAAACAAAGCCATGAAGAAATGGAATACAAAACACATATGTTTTGACCAAGAAGGAAAAGACTAGAAAGGTCCTGCCCTTGGGACACTGCCCACAATGTTAAGTCCAGTAAGGGTTCCTGGGAAGCCATTGATCACCTGGAGGCACTGGGAGCCTTGAAGGGTGGCCCTGGAAGGGGTGCCAAGGAGGAGGGCCTGTAGGATTGTGTCAAGGGCTCACCCTGGGTGAGGCAGGCTAGCCTCTTGTTCTAACACAAAGAACAGCAGGTGGTGACTTCCTGGCTGTGATCCAGGGCTGGGAAGGTTTTCTCCCCGGTGCAGTGGGAGGTGGGGGAAATGCTCTTTGCAGACCCTTCAGCGGTAAGGTCTGCTTCTACTCTCAAAGCTGGCAATGAGCCCCCTTTGCCATGAGACTAGAACTAGATGGTGCCTGGCTACCATTATTAAACATTTTGATCAAAAATTTTTATAGAAGAAACCCAATCAAAAGAGGGAAGATACAGAACAGAATTTCAAATTCTCATGGACTCCAGACTTTCTGGAGTCACCAAGGCTGGAGGAACCCCTGAAACAATTGGCCTGAGGTAATCTTTAAACCTTAAACCGAAAATATCCCCTGAGGTCTTCTTTAGACCAAACAATAAAAAAAAAAAAAATAGCTTAGCTTAATTAGTAAAGAATGTCTGCCATGAGCATCCCGCTCTTTTAAGAACTACCTAGAAGGGATCAAACTGACAACAGCAACTCAAAATATTAGATAGGAAACTTAGGGGGCAGTGAGCTTATATTAATGGGGGAGGAACAATTTGGGAAAAGAAGGCGAGGAGAATGGTGGCATAACTTGAAGAATATAATCAGTGTCACTGAATTGTACATGTCAAGGTTGTTGAATTGGTATATGTTCTGCTGTGTATATTCTCAACAATAACAATAAAAAATAATTTTTTCTACATGAAAGGGACTGGTCAGCGGGGGGGAGAGAGATGCTGATGAAGAGTGAGCTAATTAAATCAGGTGGACACTGGAGAGTGTGTTGGCAACTCTTGACTGGAGGGGGGATGGGAAGATAGAGAGAGAGGGAAGACGGCAAAATTGGCACGAAACGAGAGACTGAAAGGGCTGACTCAATAGGGGGAGAGCAAGTGGGAGAAGGGAGTAAGATGTATGTAAACTTACATGTGACAGACTGATTGGAATCGTAAATGTTCACTTGAAGCTTAATAAAAGTTAATTAAAAAAAATAATAATAATTTTTTCTTAAAGCTGGCCATGAAAGGCCAGGTCAGCAGGAGGAGCAGGATGAGTCTTCAGCCACCGCTTCCCTTGCCTTGCATATTCTCTGCATTTTTCAGCAACTGCAAAGGAAAGCTGGGATGAAAAAATCCCAGCCCACCTGACTCCCTTGAGAAAACCCAGCAGGCTATGTGCAGGAGGGCCCATCTCACAATGTGATTTTTGGCTTAATGTACACTTTCCCAAATAATCAATTGGAAGATAAGGTTGGAGGATGCTCTGGGGTTGAGGTTCTGCCCACCACTATGCTTGAGAGCCTGAGCAGGCTGCTGCAAGACTCCCACGCTGAGTATCCTCTGCCCTGGTGGCCAGGAACCCAGGCACTGCTGGGGTAGAGGGGTCTGGGCTCAGCCCCCAGGACCATGCCTGTGCAGAAGTTTGGGCATGCAGAAGGGAAGAAAGGACATAATCTACTCACAAAAGATGAGAGGAAGAGAAAGAATAGGAGGACTGTGGAACCACTCCACAGTTACAAGCTATTATGGGCTGAACTGTGTCGTCCCTCCCCTGCACCCCCCACCCCAAAAAAGATATCTTGAACTCCTAACCCCGGGTACCTGTGAATGTGACCTTGCTCAGAAATAGGGTCTTTGAAGATGTTCTCAGTTAAAAGAACATGAAGTCATACTGGAGTAGCGTGGGTCTGAATCCAATCTGAGTAGTATCCTGTAAAAGAGACGTAGGGATAGGAGACACAGAGGAAAAATGGCACGTGAGGAGCAAGGCAGAGATTGGCTGCATCTGCCCAGGTAACCTGTAGATGAAATGACTATTGGAGTCAGCCTTTTCCCACTTGGGTAACCTGTAGATGAACTGACTGTTGGAGTCAGCCTTTTCCCACTTGGGTAACCTGTAGGTGAACTGACTATTGGAGTCAGCCTTTTCCCACTTGGGTAACCTGTAGGTGAACTGACTATTGGAGTCAGCCTTTTCCCACTTGGGTAACCTGTAGATGAACTGACTGTTGGAGTCAGCCTTTTCCCACTTGGGTAACCTGTAGATGAACTGACTGTTGGAGTCAGCCTTCTCCCACTTGGGTAACCTGTAGGTGAACTGACTATTGGAGTCAGCCTTTTCCCACTTGGGTAACCTGTAGATGAACTGACTGTTGGAGTCAGCCTTTTCCCACTTGGGTAACCTGTAGATGAACTGACTACTGGAGTCAGCCTTTTCCCACTTGGGTAACCTTAGATGAACTGACTGTTGGAGTCATCCTTTTCCCACTTGGGTAACCTGTAGATGAACTGACTACTGGAGTCAGCCTTTTCCCACTTGGGTAACCTGTAGATGAACTGACTGTTGGAGTCAGCCTTTTCCCACTTGGGTAACCTGTAGATGAACTGACTGTTGGAGTCAGCCTTTTCCCACTTGGGTAACCTGTAGATGAACTGACTGTTGGAGTCAGCCTTTTCCCACTTGGGTAACCTGTAGATGAACTGACTATTGGAGTCAGCCTTTTCCCACTTGCAGACTCCCAGTGGGTGGGTTTCTCCCTGCCTCCCAAAGCATATCCATTTCTTAACGAATATTCATTGTTGTTGTTAGTTGCCATAGAGTCAGCTCCAACTCATGGTGACCCCACACACAACAGAATGCAACACTGCCCTGTCGTGAGCCGTCATCACGATCACTGGCATGTTGGAGTCCATTGTTGCAGCTGTGGTATAGTGCCTTCCAACCTAAGGGGCTCGGCTCCCAGCTCTGTACTGGACAATGTTCTGTTGTGATCTACAGGATTTTCACTGACTAATTTTTGAAAGTAGATTTCCAGGCCTTTCTTCCTAGTCCTTCTCAGTCTGGAAGGTCTGCTGAAACCTGTCCACTATGGGTGACCCTGCTGGTATTTGAAGTACCAATGGCATCGCTTTCTGCATTATAGGCACATGTAAGCGACCACAGTACGAGGAACTGACAGACAAATGGTAGAATAAATATTTACCAAGTGCATACTATGTGCCAGGTACTGTGCCAGGTGCTGGGGAAAGCAGTGAACAAAACAGAGACCCTGCCCTCCTGGAGCTTGCCTTCAGTGAGGGGAGGCAGATAGAAAGCAAGTGAGTAGATGGTGTGTCAGGACTGATATATGCTGTAGAGAAAAGTAAAGCTGGAAGTGGACTGACAATACAGCTACACACAGGCTGATCAGGGAAGCCTGCCTGATGAGGTAAGATTTGAGCAAGCCCTGAATGGGTGAGGGAGCAGGGTCTGTATATATATGGTGGCTGAGAATCCCTGGGGACAAGAGTGCAAAAGCCCGGAGCCGGAACCTGTGAGTGCAGAGCATGTGCTCTGATGGCTATCAGTGCCTGTCACTTTGCGTATCCCCACCACCCCTTCCCCTGGGAGGAAAGGGGGCTAAAATGTTCCGGAGACATTTTGCAGGAAAATAAGCAGAATCTGGGATCTACTTGGCTATGGAGGACAAGAGAAAAGGAAATGACAGGTTTTGAGCTGGGAGGTAACAGGAGGTACTTTGAGGCAACAACGGTAGAGTCACCAAGTCATCCAGAGACATCCAGCAGGTATGGAAAGTCCATGCAGACCACCTATACCTGGGAGTTATCAGATAGCCATAGTGGTCAAAGTGACAAGAGCGGATGGACTCAAGAAGAGCAGAAGGCTGAGGATAAATATTTGGGGAACAGAAAAGTTGAGGGAATTGCCTGTATTTTAGGGATGAGCAGGAAAAGCATTAGCCAGGAAAGGGCAGAATGTAAGGAGCAGCCAGTGGGATTTGGGGAGAACATGATACTAGAGCTTCTCTGAGGCCATGTCTGGGAGAGTTTCATGCACTTGGGTGGTCAGCACGCCAAACGCCACTGGGAGTTCAAGAGAGAATGAAAACAAAAGATGGGCAGTAGCAAGTGTTGGCAAGGATGTGGAGAAATTGGAACCCTCATCTGTTGCTGGTGGGAATGTAAAATGGTGCAACCAGCCACTTTGGAAAATAGTTTGGTGGTTCCTCAAAAAAATTAAATATAAAGTTACCATATGGCCTGGCAGTTCTGCTCCTGAGTATATATCCAAAAGTTGTACACAAACGTTCACGGCAGCATTATTCATAACCGCCAAAAGGCCGAAACAGCCCAAATGTCCGTCAGCTGATGAATGGATAAACAAAATGTGGTATATCTATACCATGGAATTTTATTCAGGTATAAAAAGGAATGAAGTTGTGATACAGGCTACAGCACGGATGAGCTTCAAAAACACTATGCTAGGTGAAAGAAGCCAGTCCCAAAAGGCCACACATTGTATGATTCCATTTATGTGAAATGTCCAGAATAGGAAAATCCATACAGACACAGGTAGATTAGTGGTTGCCAGGGGGTGGGGGCAGAGGGAAATGGGGCCTGGCAGCTAATGAATACAGGATTTCTCTTTTAGGGTGATGAAAATGTTGTGGAATTAGCGGTGATGTTTGCACAGCACAGTGAATATGCTAAAAATCATTGATTGTATACTTTAAAATTGGAAATTTTATGTTATATGAATTATATCTTAATTTAAAAAAAAAAAAGGAGAGAGAAAGAGAATGAAAATGAGACAGGTAGAGGGAAACCTGGACTGGGGTGTGGCCAGACCATGCACTGAGCACCCTGGCCATGGCCTTGGTTAGAGAGCAATTCCAGCCCCTCATAAGTCAGTGCAGAAACTCTGGTGGCATAGTAGTCAAGAGCTATCACTGCTAACCAAAATGTTGGCAGTTCAAATCCACCAGGTGCTCCTTGGAAACAACATGCGGCAGTTCTACTCTGTCCTGTAGGGCCACTATGAGTCAGAATCGACTTGATGGGAATGGGAATGGGAATGGGAATGGGAATGGGTAAGTCAGCACAGTTGTGGTTTTGAACATGTACCGTGCTGGGCCAGTGGAGGAGCGTGTTTTGATTACAGAAGTCCTCTTCTAGCCAGGGCCCAGAGCACCTGAGACAAAGGCCGAGCCTTCTCGAAGACAGGGAACCACCAGTTAGGAAGTCTTTGTTGTTGTTGTTGGATGTCATTGAGCCAATTCCTACTTTTAGCGACCCCATGTGACAGAGTAGAACTGACCCATAGGGCTTTCTTGGCAGTAATCATTACAGAAGCCAGGTCTTTCTCCTGCAGAGCCACTGGGAGGGTTTGAACCACCAACCTTTCAGTTAGCTGCTGAGTGCTTAACCATTGTACCACCAGGGATCCTTTGAAATTCTTTAGCTTATTTCATTTCCCTGAGGATTTTTGCTGACTGCTTGTTAACAGCTGATGATCCCAGCATAGCTGCCACCGCCTTCAAACCAACCTGTAGCCTTTCTCTGGGGTCTCCTCTAATCACCAGGGTCTGGCCTGGCCTGGGACTCAGTACTGTGTGATCACAGCAGCCCTCCAGCTGCTCAAACCTCATCGGAGAAATCGCTGGATTCCTTGTGCAGTGTTCTTTCTGTGTTCTTTTTGGCCTTTGTGGGGTCTCCCTCTGGCCGGACCCCTGGAGCTGTTTGCTCACAAGGGCATCAGGGCTGGGTCTGGAGTGAGGAGGGTGGGCCAGGGCCCTGTGGCAGGGGGCCAGAAGTCGGTGAGCTGTCCCTAAGTGCTACCGCCTGTCCCCTCTCTTCCACAGCTCTTGCAATCTCAGGATGTGAAGGAAGATGCTGTCCTTTGCTGCTCGATGGAGGTAAGTGGTGAGGCTTAGAGATCTCTGACCTTACAACTAGGACATTCCTCACCCCTTAAAATTGTGGGGGCACAAGCATTGTTGATCCATCCACAAGTCTAGTTGAGCTGGACTGGTGGAGGATGGCTTCGTGATGGACACGAACTGTCTGCATCCAGAATTGTCCACACTAAACCAGAGAAGTGCTGATGGTGAGACCAGCCCCCTACTAAGCGGAAGGAGAGAGAACTGCTGACTCTAGAGGGAGGATGGAGTGCTGACATGGCCCATTTTCCCTCATCTCAAAGACTACCTTCTGGGATCAGCCATTCCACATGATGACTTAGGAGACTCCACATGGTCCCCTGGTAATGAGGGCCTGGGGAAGGTGACCATTGCTTGAGCCCTACCTGTTAGCACCATCTACTTCAAAGCAGCCCCATTGGGAGGGGCCACTACTGTCCCGTAGGGTTCTTACCTTAGAGACTTTGCTATGGCCCAGACATTGAGGCAAATCTTTGGCCTATGAAAACAGCTCCGAGTCATTCAGAGTGAAGTACAGTGAGGAGAGGGGCTTCTGGCCTGAAAGCACCAGGACATGACAATGCTCCTGAGCAGGCCTCTCACAAGAGGTCTCCCACCCTGGCTGTGAACGCTGTCTCCACAGAGCCAGGAGGCCAGGAGGGCTGGGAGCCTGGACAGCAGCCTGGGTTTATGGGACAGTTCCTCAGGCCATTTGTTGGGCTCCAGCTGGGTACCTTACATGGGGCTGGGGCCAGGGGAGATAGGGGAGGAGAAAGCATGGTCCCTGCCCTCAGAGAGCTTCCAATCTGGTTAAGAATAGATTTCTCTTTCTTTCTCTCTCTCACACACACACACACATAATGGATGGGGCAGTGTATAGGATAAGTGTGGGCACAGAGCAGGAATCCCTGAGGGGTGGGGTAGGATGGGAGGGGAGGGGAGGTCAAGGAAGGCTTGAGGAAGAAGGTAGAGCCTTGGGAGATGGGTGCGACAGGCCAGGGGCGGGCCAAGATGGGGACTCAGATTATTTGGAGAAAACCTGCGGGTCAGCTGGCTGAGGTCACTCTAACCTAGAAAGATTGGGGCTCCTTCCCAAGAGGGGATTTTTGGGGTTACTGGCGCCCTCTCTTGAGGGCAAGCCCTGTGGCTGGCCTTCGACCCCGGTTTGTATTTTTCTTCTCCCCTTTGTGTCACAAGCATGGGCAGAGGTTAGTTATGGGGATTGAGAGGTAGAGGCTGGGCGCAGGAGAGAAAGGGAAAGAGAGAATGGGAGGCCTCATCTCTGCTCTCAAGTTCCACATGGACACACACAGGTAATAATGACCTAAGCTCATTTCCAGAGAAAAGACCCAGCAAGTGAAAATTAAACAGCTTCATCTGATCATGGAAGGGAGCAGACCAGGGGGCCATTCTACAGTGTTGGCATTAGTCAGGGAAGGCTTCCTGGAGGAGGGTACTCTTAGATGAAGGAGAGAAGCGGCATGTTCTCGGAGAGGCTCCTTTCGGCCCTGGGCAGCAAGCAGTAGTCTGCTCCCTCTTGTTACTTTCAGCAGATTGACTGTTAAATGTTGGCACAATGGTTAAGTGTTCAGCTGCCAAACATAAGGTTGGCAGTTCAAACCTACCCAGTAGCTCCACAGGAGAAAGACCTGGTGATCTGCTCCCTTAAAGATTACAGATAAGAAAACCCTATGGGGCAGTTCTGTCACATAGGGTTGCTATTAGTCAAAACAGATTCAACAGCACTCAACAACAACACAGTTGGGTAGTTCCACACTCAGCCCTCCCTGTCCTCCTCCTCCCCTGTGGCATGGAGGCCTGGGCTGTACGTCCCTAAGACAATCCATCTCTTTCCCATCCCTGTCCCAGCGCCCCTGAGGAAGATGGGACAGGGCCATGATGGCCTTGGTCTATCCTAACCCCTCTCCTATGCCCACAGCTGCAAAGCACAGGCCGGCTACTAGAGGAACAGCTGCCCGAGATGATGATGGAGCTCCTGGCCAGCGCCCGTGACAAGATGCTATGCCCCTCGGAGTCGATGTTGACCCGGTCGCTGCTCCTGGAAGTCATCGAACTCCATGCCAACAGCTGGAACCCCTTGACGCCCCCCATCACACAGTACTACAACAGAACCATCCAGAAACTGACAGCCTGACAGCCAGGAGGACTGGGAGGCGGCCCTTGGGCAGCTGGGGCCCTGGTACACAGGGCCAGATGGACAGGCAGGAGGACAGGGGTGGCCCTGGCCGGAGAAGGTGGTGGGGAGGAAGGCAGGCAGAGCCGGAGGCCAGGCTGGAGCCAGGCAGGGACAGGATCTGACCCCTGAAAGGAGCCCCCACCTGAGCCCCCAGCCCGAGCATGCCGGCAAGGAACGCATGCTTCTTTTTCATGGTGGCGCAGGCCTCCACCTCCCTCGTTCCGCCCCCCACCCCCTCCCACCCAACACACCCCCCCGCAGGGGCTTTGTGCCAGGGGTTTCATCTCGGTGACTCCTCGGAGACCCCGGCAGCCTCTCCCGCCGGGGACTGGCGTGGGTCAGAAAGGACCTCGAAGGCTGCAAAAGTGGGTCGGAGACGGGTGTGCATTGTTCTGCATTCTGTCCGCTGCCATCGCCAACTGGCAGGAGGCGACGTGTAGCAGATGTCCCCGAGGACAAAGGCAGGCACAGTCCCTACAGCCACCGTAATTGACAGCCTTTGTCAGCCACAGGCGAGCAACCGGGGAGCAGAGCTGCCACGTTCTTGTAACCTTCACACTCCACCCTCCCCGCTTCATCCCTCCCCCCCAGAGCTCAGGCCTAGGGGGTCGGAGCAGGGGGAGAGGAGTTTGCAGTTACATTTGCACTCTTTTGTTTTATTTTCCAAAAGTCGGCTCCTTTGAAGTCTCTTTTCTCAATGGAAAGAGCTGATGGTGAGCATGCATTCTGCTCTGTGAGGACCCCCTGATTAGCAGGAGAGCAGACCTGGGCCCGCTGGAAAGATTCTAGCCACAGACAGCTTGCCAGTAGCCAATTAGGGTAATTGGAAACTTCTGCCCCGGCGGGGGTCCCCGCTGGAATCCTGTGTTCCTTAGCCGCTTGCCTCCAGCGCCCCTGCAATCTCATTTTAGCTTTGCTCTCTCTCAGAGGGCTGCGTTAAAGCCAGTCCTGGCCCCCAGGGCCATGTGTCGAGAAGGGCATGGAGCGTGGCAGGTAAATTAAAACCAACATGCTAGGTGACAGTTCCCAGCTCCACACGCAGGGCCAGTCCCAAGCTCTTTCCGGGGAGAAGGTTGGGGCCTGGCTGTGGGGCTCCCCAGGACTGTGCCAGTTAGCTCAATTGGTTGTGCTATCCTGGCCTTATCACAAGCAGGATCCAGAAGCCCAGCTTCCGCCAGCCTCAGTCTATTGCTCCAGGGAGGGCTCCAGGGAGGGCCCTGTTGCCCCAGTGGGGTCGGAAGCGGGGGGTGGCCCACCAAATCACGATAGGGACAGTCATAGCCAGGTGACCATTTAGGGCTGCCAGACAGACCTTTCCGGGCTGAAAGCAAGGCTGGGATTACCTAAAAGGACCAGGTCCTAGGGAACATCCCCTGCGCTGATGGAGGGGAAGCCAGGGCTCGAGCACTGGGAGGCTGGCTTCAGGAGCAGAACTGGCGTCTGCCCAGCTCCATCTCCAGGGTCTGGAGCCCACACTGGGAAAGAGCCCCAGAGAATGACATCAGTGCCCAGAGGCTTGCTTACTTGCTCCTTTATGAAGGCCGGTCACTCCCTGGGTCATTTGGTCCAAATCTGACTGGCCAGGAGATGATGGGTGGGGAAGACTTCCTTTATTTATTCTGAGTCTAGGAGAGCAGGCGGGGTAGGGTGGGGAGAAGGGTCCCCAGGACTACTTGGGTTTTCTCACTAGCCTCAACCTGCCTCTGCCCCCAGGGTGTGAGCCTGTTGGGGACAAGGTGTAGGGAACTGGCAAGAACCCCATGTTGCCCCTGGGCCTTGCCTTCTTCCTTTCCCCGACCACCTTCTGAAGCTTTCTCAAGCTTCTCCTTCCTGCCTTTCCTCCTCAGCTGGCTCCTCAAACCAGCCTGGGGCCCAGGGACACCAGGAATCCCACAGGAGACCTTGAGGGAGGAGCTGGGATGACCTTAGGGTGTTCAGAGAGGGACGCCAGGGAAATCAGGCTGTGTGAAGTCAGGCTTCCCTCAAGTGTGTGGTGTGAGAGTGCGTGTGTGTGTGTGTGCTAGCGCATGTGCGCCTGCCTCTGCTGAGACAGAAGCAAGGCCCAGGAAGAAAGGAGGACCCTGGAGGAGGGCACTCAGGTCAGGAGGGACAGGGGGCGGCGTCTCTCAGACCCTCCCTTGGGCTCAGAGGCCTCCTGAAGGGGTCTCTAGAACATGTGTGTTGAGGGTCCGATGTTCCTGTAAAGCCAGAGACAGGAGGGCACCATGGGCCTGATGCCCCCTGCCTGCTGACGGCTCCCCTCGGTGGTCTCACTTAGGACCAGAGCATGGAAGAAGTGAGATATAAATATGTATACATATATAAATATATTTTTAATTACGTGTCGTGTCACGGTGGCTCCAGACATATGGTTTACCTAGTTTATTCCATTGCTTAAAGATGCTTCCTGGCTCATCCAAATAACAATTTAAGCTGTTTCTCTAAATGCCGTCGCCGCTACTTTTTCAGCCATGGAAAGAAAATGTTTCAAAAAGCTTATTTTAAGGAACCAGCATTAAAACCTAATGTCCAAGACCCTGAGGCAGCTTCCCACCGGAGACCACTCAGACAGGAACTGAGGGGTGCAGTGGGCCCCCACAAACCCCTGCCCCGTGGGCTAGAACCCCCTCGGCTAAGTGAGGAAGGCCATATCCCAGTTGACCTCTGAATGTATTTGGTGGGAGGCAAAACTAGATGTTGCATTTCTGAGGAGTGCATTGTTTTCCCTATTCACCCGTGGTTTTCTTGGCGCATCGAAGAGGCAAAGTCCAGCCATCTGATGTTGATCCTGTTTTGGTCTCTTCCCCCCTGCTAGTCAGGACGCGTTAGTCATTGTTTTCCTCTCAGACCGCCTGCTCACTGCCACAGTCTGCTCCCCACAGCCCTGTGGCTTTGCCTAAGCTCTGGCCGCAGCCCCTATAAGGCTCCCAAC
Organism: Loxodonta africana; assembly: GCF_030014295.1. Classification (NCBI taxonomy): domain Eukaryota; kingdom Metazoa; phylum Chordata; class Mammalia; order Proboscidea; family Elephantidae; genus Loxodonta; species Loxodonta africana. Next base: position 58,476,625 of record NC_087352.1, on the reverse strand, counting down.
CTCCCCTGACGGAGGCTGGGAGGCCCCCCGCCCTCCCTGGGGGTGTGTACCCCAAACCCAGTTTCTGACTGTTCGTCCTTCCTTATCCACTGTGTAAACCTTTAAAGTCTGGGGATCGTCCTGTCCATCCATGTAAATGTAAATGTTGGCCGAATCGGTATTTATTCTAATTTTTATTTTATTTTATTTTGTCTGAGGGATGGGGTGGGGAGGGGGGTTGGGAAATGTACCACTGATCATGCCCTGGGCAGCTGCAGGGGTGGGGGCCCAGACAGCCCGGCTGCCCCGAGGAGCCACCCCATGGGGCCACCCCAGACAGGCCTCCGAGAAACCTTCTTGTGTGATGGACTCTGGCCTGCCCTTGGGAATCATGGCCTTCAGCTGCCGGGCACTCGGTTGGGAAACCTCAGACTGGGCCTTTGAGGACACGAGTCAGAAAGAAGACAACGTTCCTCTGCTCTGGACACTTGTGAGGAAGGGCTGCCCACCTCGCCTGAGCCAGCTGGGAGCTGGACGACAGGACCTACCTCCCTGGAGCAGGGCCTGGGGCTTCCCACCAAAGCTGCAGCCGAATCCTGCTCATGCAACCTTCCCTTCCTCGGTATGTCCTGCTTTCCAGCTGAACCCAAACTACAAGTGGGTTTAAAAAAAATAAACAACACCAAAAAGCAAAAGCACTCTGAATCCGTGTCTTTGTGTGCTCAGCAAAGGAAATCTCTCCCAAAGGTTTGTATGCTTCAGCTGGCGCTGGCAGGGGCCTCTGAGGATCCCCTGCTGGGCGACGAGCTAATGAGGAGATTCCCCACTCTTTAGGCTGCTTGGGGAGGAAGGGCAGAGTCTGGTGCTTGGGGAGGGTTGTGAAGGTGTGGTCCAGGACAACATGGGTGAAGAGGACTTATGTCCCCAAAAACTGAGAACTGCTGCCTATCCAAGGTCATAGGATTAGGCCAGTGCTGGAGAAAATGGCTTTCCAACTAGAGGTATGGTTTGTTGCAAGTCTAACCATTCCCAAACCTACCCTTTCCCTGGAAATGTCACCATGGCATTTGGCAATAACTCCTTTTAGGAAGGCTGAAACTTGGGCCTAGTGGCTTCTGAAAGTCAGCAGCAAGTGGCTTTCTAGTCCCGGTTGGTCAAATGAGTGTTTCATTGAAGGGTCCCAAAGGGGCCCAGTGATTTATTTTCCTGTGATGACATGTCGCTTGTTTTGCACAATCCCTCCCGTGGCAAGGCTCTGGGGACACTGCCTCCTGGTAACAGGTCCTCCTTGGGAGTTCTTTCTGGCTAGAACCCGACAGTCTTCTAGCTCCTCAGGGTGGCGATGACAGTATCCACCCCCTTCATGCTTCTGGCCTGACCAAGTTGGTGGCCAGGCAGCCCAGGAGCCTGGTGAGGGTAGGTTGAGATGTAGTCTACTGCCCATTACTGAGTCACACCCCACCTTGACACTGCATAGAGAAAGCCAGAGGTACACAGACTGTGTAGAGAAAGGTAACAGTTGAATTAGACAATCGATTGTAACTGTCAAACCAAATACATATATACCAAAACCAAACCCAGTGCCATCGAGTCGATTCTGACTCATAGCTACCCTATAGGACAGAGCAGAACTGCCCCATAGAGTTTCCGAGGAGTGCCTGGTGGATTCAAACTGCTGACCCTTTGGTTAGCAGCCATAGCACTTAACCACTATGCCACCAGGGTTTCCAAATATATATATATATATATTAATGCAAAGGAGTAGGAGTATAAATTGGAGATCAAAATGAAAAGTGTTTGAAATAGAAACAATCTGTGATGGTTACGAGGGTGGGAAGGGGTGAGGATAGAAATATATTAAATAGACAATAACCCGTTGCCATCAAGTCGATTCTGACTCATAGCAACCCTATAGGACAGAGTAGAACTGCCCCACAGAGTTTCCAAGGAGCACCTGGTGCATTGGAACTGTCAACCTTTTGGTTAGCAGCCGTAGCTCTTAAGCACTACACTGCCAGGGTTTCCAAATAGACAATAGATGGGTGGTAACTCTGGTGAAGGGTAAGACAGCACACAATACTGGGGAAGCCAATACAACTTGTACAAGGCAAAGTCATGGAAGCTCCATCAATACCTCCAAAATCCCTGAGGGACCACATTGCTGGGGTGAGGACTGTGGGGACCAAGGTCAATTGGCATAACATAGTTTATAAAGAAAATGTTCTACATTCTACTTTGGTGAGTAGTGTCTGGGGTCTTAAAAGCCTGCAAGCTGCCATCTAGGATACTCCACTGGTTTCACCCCTTCCAGAGCAAGGAAGAAGGAAGAAAACTAAAGATACAAAGGAAAGATTAGTCCAAAGGACTAATGGATCACATTTACCATGGCCTCCATCAGACTGAATCCAGTACAACTGGATGGTGCCAGGCTACCACCACTGACTGCTCTGACAGGGATCACAATAGAAGGTCCCAGACAGAGCTGGAGAAAAATGTAGAACAGAATTCTAACTCAGAAAGAAAGACGAACCCAATTAAAAAATGGGCAAAGGATATGAACAGGCACTTCACTGAAGAAGACAGGTAGCTAACAGATACCTAAGGAAATACGATCATTAGCTGTTAGAGAAATGCAAATCAAAACTACAATGTGATTCCATCTCACTCCAACAAGGTTGGCATTAATCCAAAAAACACAAAATAATAAATTTTGGAGAGGTTATGGAGAGACTGGAACACTTATACACTGCTGGTAGGAGTGTAAAATGGTACAACCACTTTGGAAATTGATTTCACGCTTCCTTAAGAAGCTAGAAATAAAACTACCATATGATCAAGCCATCCCACTCCTTGGAATATATTCTAGAGAAATAAGAGCCTTTACACAAAGAGATATATGCACACCCATGTTCATTGCAGCACTGTGCCCATCAACAGATGAATGGATAAATAAATTATGGTATATTTACACAATAGAGTACTACGCATCGATAAAGAACATTGATGAATCCGTAAAACATGTCATACGTAACAGGAGGAATCTGGAAGGCATTATGCTGAGTGGAATTAGTTGCAAAAGGACAAATATTGTATGAGACCACTATTATAAGAACTCAAAAAATAGTTTAAACAGAGAAGAAAATATCCTTTGATGGTTACAAGAGTAGGGAGGGAGGGAGGGATGGGGTATTCACTAATTAGATAGTAGACAAGAACTAATTTAGGTGAAGGGAAAGACAATACACAATACAGGTGAGGTCAGCACAACTGGACTAAACCAAAAGCAAAGAAGTTTCCTGAATAAGCTGAACACTTCAAAGGCCAGCGTAGCAGGGGCGGGGTTTGGGGGCCATGGTTTCAGGGGACATCTAGGTCAATTCACATAATAAAATCTATTAAGAAAACACTCTGCATCCCACTTTGGAGAGTGGCATCTAGAGTCTTAAACGATAGCAAGCGGCCATCTAAGATGCATCAATTGGTTTCAACCCACCTGGAGCAAAGAAGAATGAAGAACACCAAAGGCACAAGGTACTTATGAGCCCAAGAGATAGAAAGGCCACGTAAATCAGAGACTACATCAGCCTGAGACCAGAAGAACTAGATGGTGCCCAGCTACAACCGATGACTGCCCTGACAGGGAACCCCTGAGGGAGCAGGAGAGCAGTGGGATGCAGACCTCAAATTCCCGTAAAAAGACCAGACTTAATGATCTGACTGAGACTAGAAGGACCCCGGAGGCCATGGACTGTAGACCTTCTGTTAGCCCAAGACAGGAACCATTCCCAAAACCAACTCTTCAGATAGGGATTGGACTGGACTATAAGACAGAAAACGATACTGGTGAGGAGTGATCTTCTTGGATCAAGTAGACACATGAGACTATGTGGGCAGCTCCTGTCTGGAGGAGAGATGAAAAGGCAGAGGGGGACAGAAGCTGGCTGAATGGACACAGAAATACAGGATGGAGGGAAGAAGTGTGCTGTCTCATTACCCAGTAACCAAAATGTATATAATTTTTTGTATGAGAGACTGACTTGATTTGTAAACTTTCACTTAGAGCACACACACACACAAAAAAAGACCAGACAGAGAAACCCTGAGAGTATGGCCCTCGGACACCCTTTCAGCTCAGTAATGAAGTCACTCCTATGGTTCACCCTTCAGCCAAAAATTGGGCAGGCCCATAGAACAAAATGAGACTAAAGGGGCGCACCAGCACAGGAGCAAGGACTAGAAGGCAGGAGGGGACAGGAAAGCTGGTAATAGGGAACCCAAGGTTGAGAAGGGAGTGTTGACATGTCATGGGGTTGTTAACCAATGTCCTATTGCCATGTGTTTACTAACTGTCTAATGTGAAACTAGTTTGTTCTGTAAACCTTCATCTAAAGTACAATAAAAAAAAAAAAAAGTGAAGAAGGGAGAAGATGAGGAAAGGGGTATCTTACCAAACACTGTTCACCAAAAGGCAGAGGAGATTTTTTGGGGTGATTTAGTCCTGGCTCCAGAAGATTCCAAATTACTGAATACTGTGAAGCACATCATCAGAATAACGGATGTTTCAATCCTGTATTTCACCATCTCTGCTGATATTGTTATCTGTCCTCTTGAGGGTGGGTTATATTTGTACTGGGGTCTATAGGAAGGAAGAAGGGAGGGAAGACTTTTTATTTTGCATGAATAAGCTAGAAAACACACACACACAATTTATAAAGGCATTTTAAATACCAAAGCAATGGTGGCAGAAAAAGAGGGGAATAAGAAGGTAAAAGAGAAAGAATTGGTTATGCCTTAATTATTAATGGTCTCTGTCATTTCCACAGTTCCCCAGAACTGTTCCCTGCACTCCTGGCAGAACCACACACTGGTAATCCATACACTGCCTCAGTTGGTCCAGTGAAGTAGGCAGATGAGTATTTTTGATTCTCATTTTACAGATGAGAGAACTAAGGCTCAGAGAGGTCACACAACTGACCCAGAGCCCAATGCCAGTGAGTGGAAAAGCCAGGGCCTGGGCAAGAGCCCAGTGCCCTTTCCACTGTCCCAGACAGCGAGTGTATCCTTTGCTGCCTCCCCACTCTGTCTGCCGCAGAGCAGACCCCAGGGAGCTGGCCAGTCACACCCGACAGACAGAGACACAGCCAACTGCCTGTTGAGACTGCCATGGGCTGTATGGTGTTCCCTCTGTGTCTGGGAAACCAGGAACATGATGAAATAGCTCAATTCAAAGGATTTCAATGGTGGGGTGGGGAGGAGAAGGGATGATGTTGCAAAGTTTGGGACTGTTATGTAAAGGGATCCCTTGTAACATGTGCAAATTTTCCTCTTGGATTTCAGTCTCCTCCAGTTCAGTGGTTCTCAAAGAGGGTCGGTGGTGGGAGGTGAGGCCATCCACATGACCATGAAGGCTATGGTGTGGCCAGCCCCATTGTACAGATGAGCTCTTATAACATGCCCAGGGTCCCGTAGTGGGTCTGAAGCAGAGTCTATTCCAAGGTTGCCACCCTTAGGCACCAAACTCTCCTGACTCTGAGTCTCATCGCTCTGTCCCCCAGGCTTTGAAGTGGACCCTCGCTGTGAGTCCCACCTTGAGCCGGGGAACCAGCAAAAGAGAAGCTACCTTATCCACCTCAAGGTGGTCAGGGTCTCCCTGGGGAACTGGAGCTCACAGAAAACAGACAACCAGCCACAGGAGGCCTCTTGCCATTAGCACAGGAGGTCCTGTCCTCGGGAGGAGCCTGATTCTTCTGAGGAAGGGTCACCACCCAGCACCACAGCAAGTAAAAAGTCCAGGGTCCACCCACAGAAGTTTCGTATAAATCAGATGGTCCCTATAAATTGGACTTGACCGCCTGGGAAGCCGGCTTCCTTTCATGAGCAGGGCTCATGAAAGGCCAGTCAAACCCACCCTCCTCTGCCCAGTCAGACTCTTGCTGTCAAGTCAATTTCAACTCATGGCCACCCAATGTGTGTAAAGTAGAACTGCTCTATAGGGTTTTCAAGGCTGTGACCTTTCAGAAGCAGATGGCCAGGCCTTTCTTCCAAGGTGCCTACGGATGAGTCCAAACCACCAACCCTTTAGTTAGCAGCTGTTTGCACCACCCAAGGACCCCCAGTCAGAATCCGGGAGGAAAATCTCTCTAGAAAAAAGTCTTAGAGAGGAGACCACAGAACTTGGGAAGTGAAGCTAAGGACTGGGCCATGGTAGGTGGGCATGGGAAGTGGTTGGGGGGTGGGATAGGTGCCTCCCGCTCTTAGATTTCTGGACGTCACCCTCTGACGGAGCTCAGCTCACGGAGTCCAGGAAGAAGGTGTAGGCTTCTGAACCTGTACTCTTAGCAGGGGACCTTCGACTGACGTTTGCTGGAGAGAAAATGCCCTTCAAAAAAAACCTGCTAAAAACACTACTGTATCTAGAGGCGACAGCTTGCTCTATTTTCCCTGTCAAACTGCACCAGGAATATAAGCTTCCTTTGGGAACTCAATTTTATTAGGAGCGAGCTGGGACGAGTCAGTGGAGGAATTGTCATAGGAGTGCTGAGTTGTGGATAGGATGTGTCCTCAGAGGTCCAAGCACCACCGCAGGGAAGAAGGGGTGAATGGGGGCGGGGCTGGACACTGAGAGTGGGCTGTGGGTGCCATGATCCAAGGACAATATGGGGGTGGTGGACTGTGTTGCAGGGGAATGTCTGAGGGTCAACACAAGGGAGTGAGCCCCTCATCATGAGAGGTGTTCAAGCAGAAGCTGGTGACCCACCTACGGAACGGTGCCAAAGGAATCTGTTCATGGTGCAGTGCATGGATCCCTTTAATTCTGAGACTCCATAAAGGAAGCAAGGCCTCCTGGGACACCAACCTTCCAGGAACTGCGCTTGCCCTCCAATCCCTGGAAATTACTTAATCCTTTTCCCCCTAGATGACACTCCAAATGCTGCAGGCTAAATGGATACAGAAGGGAATTTAGGGCCCATCCAGCCCTACCCTCCCATTTTACAGATAAAGAAACTGAGGCCCTTAGGAGAAGAGACTTGCCTCAGGTCACAGTGGTGCCTGCTAACATTTGTGGGGCATGTTTCAGGGTTTGGCTGCTAACCAAAAGGTCAGTGACTGGACCCCACCAGCCTTTCCAAGGGAGAAAAAGATGTGGCAGTCTGCTTCCGCGAAGATTACAGCCTTGGAAACCCTATGGGGCAGCTCTACTCTGCCCTGTAAGGTCGCTATGAGTAAGAATCGACTTGACAGCAAGAGTTTTGTTCCCTTTTTTTTGAGAATCTTTATGGGACCAGATTGCCAGGCCTTCCACGGCGCCACTGGGTGGATTCGAACCGACAACCTTTAGGTTAGTAGTTGAACGCAAACTGAGACACACAGGGACCTTTCCACAGCATACAGAAACAGTGAGAGACAAAACGATGAGAAAAACTTGGAAATCAATTATCCAGGTAGGAGGCACCTCAATGGATAGGGGATGGGCACGCTGAACCCAGGTTTTCTGAGTTCTGATTCTTACACAGGGCCAGCACCGTCCCTACCCCCACCGCCACCCCCTACTCCTCTACCCCTTACCCTCCCACCCTCTTTCCCCCACCCCCCCACCCCCTACTCCTCTACCCCTTACCCTCCCACCCCCTTTCCCCCACACCCCCCACCCCCTATCCCCCCCGTCCCAGGTGCCTGGCATTGTCCGGAGTGGAGGTGTTACACATAGATTCATTTCTGTGGCTGTAATTTAGCCCTTTAAATAGCAAAAAAAAGTTTTAAGTTTTTGGTAGAAATATTTTTACAATGGGTCATACACACATCCCTGATTTCTCAAAGAGAGGGCACCACGTGTGTCACCCTTTCGTGATGACTCAGGGTCATTTCAGCAACAGTAATTAGTAGGCTGGACTGTATTACGGGGTTAGCCTCAGGGATTACCCAGATATATCCAGTCGTCTCTGCTTTTTTAATTACAGCATCTGCATTTTACAGTTTTTCTGACTCCTCCCTCATCATAAAGCTCTTCTCACCGCAATCCGTCAGCCAGCATGCCTGTCGTGGCCTGAGAAACCAGACCACCACATTTGTCAGAGCAACTTGTTAAATACAAGCAAAGAGGCCCTGAGTGAGACGAAAATCAAACACCAAAGCTACTGCCCTTCAAGTCCATTCCAACTCACAGCGACCCTGTAGGACAGAGTAGAACTGCCCCATACGGCTTCCAAGACTGTAAATCTTTACAGAAGCAAATTGCCACATCTTTCTCCTGGGGAGCGGCTGGTGGGTTTGAACCACCAAAGTGTCCATTAGCAGCTGAGCACTTTAATCACTGTGCCACGAAGGCTCCTTTGCGTGATGCCAGAGGGGCATTTTTATAAGCAAACAGCATGAGTTTTACTGCAGGAATAGATGTTTTAAACAACCATTTCATCCGTTCAAGCCAAAACCAAACCCAAACCCAAACCCATTGCCGTCGAGTCGATTCCGACTCACAGCAATCCTATAGGACAGAGTAGAACTGCTCCATAGGGTTTCCAAGGAGTACCTGGTGGCTTTGAACTGCCAGCCTTTTGGTTGGCAGCCATAGCTCTTAATCACTATACCACCAGGGTTTCCTTCATCTGTTTAAGAACCCTTTTTTGCCTTCCTTCTGACTTCCAAAAGCAGTGGGTCCACTCAGAGATGGATTACCCAATAAGCAAGGTATGCGTGGGCTTAATTGTGCTCACTTACTAATCTGTAGTGAGCAGTTTCACATGGGTTGTGCAACTGTTCACTACAGATTAGTAAATAAACACGATTAAGTCAGTGCGTACCTTGCTTACTGTAACACGGTACATACCTTGTTTACTGGTTAATTCCAGCACTGGTGGCACAGTGGTTAAGAACTTAGCTGCTAACCAAAAGGTCAGCAGTCCGAATTCACCAGCTGCTCCTTAGAAAACTTATGGGGCAGTTCTACTCTGTCCTATAGGATCCCTATGAGTCGAAATCTACTTGACCGGCAACAGGGTAATTTGGTTTTAGTGTCCGCCAGATAAATGCAGTTTTGCTGATCTAGAAAGTTGTGTTCTTTCACATGGTCCTCCTGATGGCCCTGTGAGTCTGTTGTGGGGGGCCTTATCCTAGTTCTCCAGGAAGGCCAGCTGAGCCTCAGAGGCAGTGGTGTCACTGGGGGGTTCAGGGAGTGAGGACCACACCAGGTGACACTATCAGAGGGGGTGACACCAAAATGACTATCTATAAAATATTTGTGCAGTGTTTCAGCAGAAATTTATTATTTTTTATAAAAATATCCCAGTAGTTAGTTATGACAACAAAAACATTTTTCATAAGCTCAGCTTAAATGTATCAATACATCTGTTGCTGTTAGGTACTACCTAGACAGTTCCAACTCATAGCGACCCTATGTACAACAGAACAAAACACTGCCTGGTCCTGCACCATCCTCACAATCATTGCTATGTTTGAGCCACTGTGTCAGTGTCTCATTGAGAGTCTTCCTCTTTTTTGCTGACCCTCCACTTTACCAAGCATGATGTCCTTCTCCAAGACTGGTCCTTCCTGATAATATGTCCAAAGCACCTGAGATGAAGTCTCACCATCCTCATTTTTGAGGAGCATTCTGGCCGTACTTCTTCCAAGACAGATTTGTTTGTTCTTCTGGAGGACCGTGGTATATTCAATATTCTTCACCAACACCACAATTCAAAGGCATCAATTCTTCTTCGGTCTTCCTTATTCATTGTCCAGCTTTCGCATGCATATGATGCGATTGAAAATACCATGGCTTGGGTCAGGCACATCTTAGTTCTCAAAGTGACATCTTTACTTTCTAACACTTTAAAGAAGTCTTTTGCAGCGGTTTTACCCAGTGCAATACGTTGTTTAGTTTCTTGACTGCTGCTTCCATGGGGGTTGATTGTGGATCCGAGTAAAATGAAATCCTTGACAACTTCGGTATTTTCTCCATTTATGTTGCTTGTTGACCCAGTTTTGAAGACTTTTGTTTGCTTTATGTTGAGGTGTAATCCATGCCGAAGGCTGTAGTCTTTGATCTTCGTCAGTAAGTGCCTCAATTCCTCTTCCGCTTTTATTTAGCAAGCAAGGTTTTATCACCTGCATATCTCAGGTTGTTAATGAATCTTTCTCCATATAGCTACAAGGCCAAAACTCTATGCTAATTTACTTTTTGCACCTTCTAATGTGCTCCAATCAGTGCTGTCATTATCACCCAATTACAATGATGCTTCGAATCACGTGTTTTCGCCTGCATGTGCTATATAAGCACACACTGTTGTTTTCATGGCTGCCAGTGTTTTTATAGTTTCTGATTTTGTCAAATTTTCTGGTGTTTTAGATACAATATTGTGGCTCTTAGCATGGGGGGCGCCGCCATGAATTAACTGCACTGGGTGACACCACTGTGACTCCGGAGCTAGGCTTGCCGACCCACGGAGCTAGAGAGTTAAGCACCTTCAGGTGGAGCTTTACTGGAGGAATCAGGTACATCTGGGTAGTTATTGGTGGAGCTAGAAAGTTTTGTAACATTTGCCGGAGCAGGGCAGAGGTCAGGCCGGGGCCAGCCCAAGAGGTCTGAGGGACCAAGGGCTGAGAGACCAAGGGCCAGAGAGAGGTCTGTCTATGGGCATGGCTGAGAAGCTGTCCTGACCAAAGAACTGTATGCTGAGTTGCTGTTGATTCTGAATTGTAACCTGTTACTTTCCTAATAAACCTCCTAATTGTGAGTATCATCTGTGAGTTCTGTGTGGCCACTACAAGGAATTATTGAACCCAGCAGAGAAGTAGAGAGTGCCATGGGAGGACAGCTGGTGTCAGAATTGGTAAAAAGGTTGGAGAGAGGAGATATGTCTGACCCTCGCTTCATAGGAGTCAGCCTTGGGCTTTTGATCTTGATTCTCTCTCCTCCCCCTCCTGAAGTTAGAGGAGGTCAGATACCCCAACCACGTCACCATTTTTATACCTCCCTACGATTCTTGAGGAGCCCTGGTGGCACAGTGGTTAAGAGCTCGGCTGCTAACCAAAAGGTTGGCAGTTAAACCCACCAGCTACTCCTTGGAAGCCCTATGGGGCAGTTCTGCTCTGTCCTATAGGGTCGCTAGAGTCAGAATCAAATTGAGGGCAACGGGTTTGGTTTTTTGGTTTCTGATTCTTGAGATGTCTTTGATAACTAGACAGAGAGAGAGGTTAACAGTTGCTTTGCCTGAGTCTGCCTAGCTCCCCAGAATCCCTCAGCCCCCTGATCTGATCAAGCTTACAGTGCACTTCTCGATTAATCCAGGTTGTTTACCTAGCTGACCCCCCCAGGAAATCTTTAAACAAAAAAGAGTTTCCATCGAGTCAGTTCTGACATTGTGTCAGAGTAGAACTATGCTCCACAAGGTTTTCATAGCTAATTTTTTGAAAGTAGTTTGCTAGGCCTTTTTTCCAAGGTGCATCTGGGTGAACTCAAACCCCCCTACCTTCCAGTTAACGGCAGAGCACATTAACCATTTGGAACACCAAGGGACTCCAAGATTCTACAGGCCTTGGAGAAAAGACATAAATAGTAATGACTACCTACAGATGCAAAAGGGGCAGTGACGGTGCAGTTGTAGAGTTCTCGCTTTCCACGTGGGAGACCCAGGTTCCGCTCCCGGCCAATGCATCTCACGTGCAGCCACCACCCACCCATCTGTGGAGGCTGGTATGTTGCTATGATGCTGAACAGGTTTCAGTAGAGCTTCCAGACTAAGACAGACTAGGAGGAAAGGCCTGGTGAAAATCAGCTAATGACACCCCTATGGGTCACACTGGCCTGATCCACAACTAATCATGGGGCAGAACGGGGCAGCATTTCATTCCATTGTGTGTGGAGTCAACCATGTATCAGAGGCCAACTCAATGGCAGCTAATAACAACAACATCACCCATTCTCAGGGAGGGGATACAGCCCGAGAAGAAGAATTAATTGCCCGAGGAATTGAGCTGGGAATGAAACCAACATCTTTAGACTCCAGAATCTACCATTGTTCAGTTACTTTGTCTTTGGCAACTTTTACCTGTTTCCTGGGCCAGTGCCTCCCTGCTTCAAACCACTTCTTTCCTATCTGGCATCAAGGGCTGCTGGCTGCCAAGGATAGTCCTTCTGAAGGAGATAGAAGGTGAGTCCTGGCACTCTGGTGTGAATCAGTGGGAGACTTCCTGTTTGAGAGGGACCAGAAGAGCGGGCAAAGTGAGACCTGGCTAAAACCCTCCACAGTGTGCCTCTCTCTGCGCCCGCCCCACCAGCTGGACAGGCTGCCCAGCCTTGGTCACCCCGCCTGCCTACAGACCCTTCTGGGTCCGGGAGGATGTGGGCAGGGCCTTTTAAGACCCTAAGGCTCTGTCTGCCCACTGAGCCCACTTATTGTGCCAGCCCTAAGCTTCTTTTCTGCGGTAACCCCACTGGGCTGAGCTTGGCTGCTTTCCTGGGCTGCTGCCATATCGATTGTTCTGGCTCCCTTTTTGCCGGGGGTATCAATTTAGCGGGTTCCCGGGATGACTGTGTTTTAACCTCTCACCCTGGTCTAGACTCCGTCGGCTCCCGCTGTCCCCTGGCCAGGAGGAGATGGAGGCCCGGGTCTCTCGGGCCGGCTCTGGAGCCAGTGGATTTCCAGGAACAGATGCTGGGATGGCCCGGCGGCTCCGAGGCCCGCCAACCTGCCTCCCTACAAACCGGCCGGTGAATTATTAAAGATGCAATTTCCTTTCATCTTTCCAGTAAAATCGCTCCCTTCACCATGCTCCACTGCATTCCTGTCATTGGCTGGGCAGGGGCCTTGGCAGGACCTTCCCTCATCCTACTCTCTTCCTGGGCTGGGCCCTCCAAAGAGGCTGGAGGGGATTGGCCCTTTCCTGAAAGGGTCCAGGAAGCCCAGGTGTCTTGAGAAATCAGTGGAGCAGAGGAGACTTAGAATCATAGAATATGGGAGACCCTGTTTCACAGCGAAAGGAAAAGGAGCCCAGAGAAGGACAGCAGCCAGCCTGGGGCAACACAGCAAGTGACTGGCAGAGCTGGGGCTGGAGCCCAGTCCCCATCCCACACACAGCCTCCTGCAGCAGAGGGCATCCCCTTCTCTGCAAGGAACAGCCTTGGGAGCACCCCACACTCTCTCTCAGGATGACCCCCACCCCCAACCCCGTAGGACTAAGATTGGGTCAAGCTCCTCCCTGGATCGATTAGGTCTCTGAGTGTGATTTATGTACAGGCTTTGCTTTTTATTTACCCTTCAGTTCCCACCCCTGCTGCAGTGGGTTTGTGAACATAAAACCGTAATTATTACTGCCCTCTTGTCAGTATTTATTGTTTCGGTTTTTACTGTTTACAGTTGGTGATAATTGCAGAGGGGCAACGAGCAGGAGGCTTGATGTCATCCTGGCCAAAGCCATCAGTGGCTTTCTGGTCAGACGCCCAGAACCTCCTTCTCACAGCCTTGCTCCTCATGTGTCTCCTCTGGAAACCCCTCCTTGAGTTACCTAAAAGAGGTCTAAATACTTCTACCCCTACTTTTTTCCCCATCCAAGCTCTGCTCTGAAGAGGTGCTTGGAAGGTATTTTGGGGTCTTTGGCCAGTATCTCAGTTCATGCTGTGTGCCTCACCCTGTGCCAAATGCTCCATGGGCTCCCTAAAACCATGTCTCTCAGCCAGTGCTCAAGGTCAAGGGCTGCCCAGGTACCAGTTCCCTTCTCTGGGAGGGTCATGGAGGCTAGCGGGGGCTGCCCGCCTTCTTCGCATTTGGCCTCCATCCCACTAGACTGGGCTGCAGTAGCAGGTCAGGGCCCCCAGGCTTCTTTCATAACAGTCTCCTCACAAAAAAGGAGCCTCCAGAAAACAGATGTGGGAAAGCTTGCAGAAGACTAAGCCCTTGCTGGCCACCTTCTCATGGCAGGAATTGGCTCACGGGCCCTATGAAGATCTTTGGCAGACCCTGATTTGGGATGGTTAAAATGAAAATGTATTAAGAAAACATTGTGCATTCCACTTTGGTGAGTGGCGTCCGGGGTCTTTAACACCAGCAAGTGGCCATCTAAGATGCATCAACTGGTCTCAACCCACCTGAAGCAAAGGAGAATGAAGAACACTGAAGACGTAAGGTAAATATGAGCCCAAGAGTCAGAAAGGGCCACATGAGCCAGAGACTACATCAGCCTGAGACTGGAAGAACTTGATGGTGCCTGGCTATAGCTGATGACTGCCCTGACAGGGAACAGAACAGAGAACCCCTGAGGGAGCAAGAGAGCAGTGGGATGAAGACCTCAAATTCTCATCAAAAGACCAGACTTAATGGTCTCACTGAGACTAGAGGGACCCCAAAGGTCATGGTTCCTGGACCCTCTGTTAGCCCAAGACTGGAACCATTCCTGAAGCCAACTCTACAGACAGGGATTGGATGGGACTATAAGACAGAAAATGATACTGGTGAGGAGTAAGCTTCTTGGCTCAAGTAGACACATGAGACTATGTGGGCACCTCCTGTCTGGAGAGGAGATGAAAAGGCAGAGGGGGACAGAAGCTGGCTGAACGGACACGGGGAATACAGGGCGGAGAGGAGGACAGTGCTGTCTCATTAGGGGGAGAGCAGGTGGGGTTACACAGCAAGGCGTGTATAAGTTTTTGTATGAGAGTGACTTGATTTGTAAACTTTCACTTAAAGCACAATAAATTAAAAAAATCAAAAATTTTTTTCCAAAGAAAAAGATGGTTAAAATGGCAAGCTTTTTTAATATATATTTTACCACAATAAAATTAAGAGAAAATGTGCATGTTTGTGTGTGTGAGAATGTGTGTGTTTGTGTTCGTGTGTATGTGAGAGAGTGACTGCATGTTTGTGTGTGAGAGAGAGTGAATGTGTGTGTGTGAGTGGATGTGCGTGTTTGTGTGTGAGATTGTGAATGTGCATGTTTGTGCGTGTGTGTGTGTGGGTGGATGTGTGTGTTTGTATGTGAGAGACAGAGTGAATGTGTGTTTTGTGTGTGTGTGAGAGAGTGGATGTGTCTTTTTGTGTGAGAGAGAATATGTTTGTGTGTGTGTGTGTGTGTGTGTGTGTGTGTGTGTGTATGTGAGAGACAGAGTACATGTGTGTGCTTGTGCCCGGGCCAGATGCTCAAGGGATATGAACTTGCTGCCATCTCTCTCCTCAAGAAACCAAACAGCCAGGGGAGGGGTGGAGGGCGATAGAAAGAGCATCTCTTCAGCCCCAGGGCCCTCAGGGCCTCACAGCTCCAGTCTTGGCCGCCCCCCGTCCCTTCCCCTTTCTCAGAGCCTTGCTGCGGCCCTCCCACCCCCTGTCCTCTGCCTGCCCAGCCACACACACTCACTCGGGCTAGGTGACAAAGCCCAGTGGGCACATAGCTCCGTACCCTCCTGAATCGCACTGACACTGAACCTGCCCTCGCCCAGCTATGTGACCTTGAGCTGATCTCACCCTCTCAGGTCAGCTTCTTTGTGATAAAATGAAGAGGCAGATAGAAAGGTGGTTTTAAGACTGGATTTGGAGTAAATGGCATGGGGTGGGGGTGGATGGAGCTGAACCCAATCTGCTTCGGCATCATCACCTTCAGTTTCATACAGTTTATACATGGGGATTAGGAGGACGATTAAAAGGGTCCTGCTGCTCTAGAAAAGCTTGAAAACCGCTGATCCCTTAGAAATCTCTGATTCTAAGAAACAGATTTCCTGCAGGTGAATATGCTGGCCCTGTGGTTGTTAGGTGCTGTTGAGTCGATTTTTAACTCAGTGACTCCATGGGACTGAGTAGAACTGCCCCACAGGATTTTCTAGGCTGTAAAATTTTTTAATCTTTACAGGAGCAGCTAGGTGGGTTCAAAACGCCAGCCTTCTGGTTAACAGCTGAGCACTTAACCATTGCACCACCAGGGCTCCTTATGCTGGTTCTAGGCTAGACAAGACTGCCCTCCAGTCCCCAGGCTGGGGAGCCCCAGGCCAGCCTGAGCAGGGAGAAGGTACCCAGAGTGCTTCTTCTTACCCCTCCAGGGCCCTGTGACTCCTCCCGTTCCCTCTTCTTCAGGGGCTCAGGGTCTCCTCATCCTCCCTCCTGCTACAGTCTTCAAAGTGGTAAGCTGGGGCCTGGGAATTCACACACACACACACACATACACACACACACACACACACCAGCCACCCTTGACTGGCAGGGCGGGTGCCTCAGAACCAGGAGCTGCACAAATATGCCACTCAGCTGGTGGGACAGCTTTCTTGGCAGCCGCTGCCCTGAGAAGGCCAAAGACCAAGAGGAGAGCCTGCCATTGCTCATGGCCCTTCAGTGAGTGACCCCCTCTGCCTTGGTTTTGTGAGGACATTGGGCCTGGAGTGCTCTGGGCTCTGCCACATGTCTGCTCTGCTGAGGCTGGGGAGAGGGTCCTTCGCAGCCTAGCCACTTCTCCAGCCAAACCTCAACAGTCTGTGGGGCTTCCGGAAGCCCCTCCTTGGCAAAATGAGGCAATGTTGGGGAACAGATAAGGCAACAATCCCCATGCCCAGCTTTTTTGCCCTTTTTGAGGTCCCAGACACTCTGAGAATCTGAGGAATATTATGGATTCTTTTTCTAGAAAATGATTACACTTGCAGGTTTATAGTCCAATTTCAGACGCCTCTCAAGTCCATTCCTCAGTTCCATATGAGTCCCCGGAACCCAATTAAGGGCAGCAGAGACACCAGCAACAAGGAAGTTGAAAATTATTTTAGGTGGCAGGGAACTCAGCTATCATCTCAACACATAGAATGTGCTGGATAACTCTTCTGTGAATGAATGGATTGTCTTCTTGGCCATGAGGTGTAGTGGTAAGAATGATAGACTACTAGTGGTAGAGACTGGTGGAACTCTGGAAACTATGCCCCTAAGACAACCTTCAAACTTGGAACTGAAATCACTCCCGTACATCACATTATAGCCATACAATAGACAGGCCTATAAGATGAACAATAACACTAGTGACGAATGTACACCTCAGAACAATCAACTATACAAGACCTAAAGGGCAGCATTTGCCCAAAAGCAAAGTTCAGAAGGACGGTAGGGGCAGGAAAGCTGGGCGAAAAGACACAGGAACCCAGGGAGGAAGGGGGGAGGGTGCTGACATATTCAGGGGTTTGCGACCAATGTCATGAAATGAGCTGTGTATAAATTATTGAAAGGGAAACTAATTTGCTCTGTAAACTTTCACCTAAATGGCAATAAAACGTTCAAAAAAAAAAAAGAACGATAGACTGGGAGTCAAGAACCTGGAGTTCTGGCCTCACCTCTGTCATAAACAACATTGTGACCTGAGGCTTTGTTTATTCATTCAGCCTTTGATATCGCCTACAGACTATGTACCAAGCACTGTACTAGGTAATGGGCGTATTGCTGTTTTGGTTATTAGACAATGTCAAGTCGATTTCAACTCATAGCGATCAAATGTCACAGAGTAGAATTGCCCCATAGGTTTTCCTAGGCTGTAATCTTCACAGGAGCAGATTGCCTGGTCTTGCTCCCTCGGAGCCACTGGGTGGGTTCGAACCATCAATCTTTTGGTTAGCAGCCCAGCGCTTAACCGTTGCACCACCAGGGCTCTGTAATGGGCACATGGTGAGGAGTAAAACAGACAGACAGTAATGTTCTCTGTCCTCATGTTGCTTGTACTCTGAGGAGTGCAAAAAAAGTTAACAAGTGAACACATAAATATGTTTCCATAGATATGTACTTTCCTGATATGGGCCGGGATTCCGAATTATTTCTGAGCCTTTAGTTTCTCGTCAGTAAAATAAAGATAACTGTATTATCTTTTGCTAGTGTTGTAATGAGGAAGAATTGAGACAAGCCATGTTAAACACTGAACACTGAGCTTGGCACAGTGGGGCTCAGCCTATAGAATCTTACAGAAGGTATGGCTTGTGGGTGGAGCTGGTAGGCAGAGCAAACAGGCCTGGCCTCCATGTGCGACAGAGGTTTTGGATTCTGGTGCTGCAAGGGCAGCCAGCCTAGAGGCAGCCAGCCTCCAGGCTATGAATATCATTACTGTTGTTTTAGTTGCTATCCAGTCGGCTATAGCTCATGGTGACCCCACGTACAACAGAATGAAACATTGCCCAGTCCCGCACCATCTTCATGATCGTTGGTATGCTCAAGTCCATTGTGGTAGCCACTTTACATTTTAAGTGCCTTCCAACCTAGGGTGCTCATCTTCCAGTACTATGTTGGACAATATTCTGTTGTGATCCCTAGGGTTGTCATGGGCTAATTTTCAGAAGTAGATCATCAGAGTTTTTTTCCTAGTCTGTCTTAGTTGGGAAGATCCACTGAAACCTGTCTACCAGGGGTGGCCCTGCTGGTATTTGAAATGCCAGTGGCATAGTTTCCAGCCACATAGCGACATGGAAGCCACCACAGTACAACACACGGACAGACAGTGGTGGATGAGTATCATTAGACAGCAGTTAAGCCCACATGAAGGCAAGCAGGTGCATGGGGAGAGCAGAAGGTTCTACCGGGGACTGAGGCTGGCCTATTGGATGGTCAGGTCGAATCAGTGGATAAAATTGCAAGTTTGCAGGGCTAGGGTCTCCAGTCAGTTCAGGTTTCTACTTCTGGCTATGATAGACCAGTTTATATGACACCAGCTTTTCTCCTGGGCAGTAGGTGTGAGGTTAAGAATTTGGGCAGAAAGTGAAGACTGAGTTTTTTGCAATCTCATAGTATTGGATGGGGGGAAAAAATGGAAGTCCAGGGACTTCCAAGGAAGGGGGCCCTTGTCTAAAAAAAAAAGAAGGCTTTCAGTTAGGATCCTTGAAGAGTGAATCAGAAATAAATCAGCCTTCGCAAGGATTAAAACCCATCTTCAAATAAACTTAATCCCAGATTGGATTAAGATGAGCTGCCCCCAGACTGCCTTCTAGAAGCGAAAATAAATCCTCATCGGAGGAAGGCATCATCCAGAGCCTCAAATTATCTTCACAATATTTCCATAACAACGTCTGGCCGTCCATAAAATTTACCAGGCATACCAGAAGTCAAGACCAGATGACTGACAACCAAGAGGAAAAAAAGAGATAAAGAAATGACTCTCTAATAAGGGGATTTCAGGTACAGGCAGACCATTTAGGAGAGGGGCTTTGAGCAGGGGATTCTTCCTCATGTTCCTTAACCCACAGCACATGTTGATCTTCCCACTTCCATTTATGCTCTCATCCCACTAACCATTATGATCAATCGCTGACCTTCTTTTAGTTCCTTAACCTGCCAACCTCTCCCATTCAAGACCTTTGCACATGCTGTGCCATGTGCCTGGGATGCCCCTGTCTACACTCGTCTCACATTCTACACCTGTTCATTCTTCAGGTCTCAGCTCAAACAGAACGTTCTCAGAGAGGCCTTCCCTGGCCATCCTATCTAAAGTGTGTCCCCACTTGCTCTCTCTCTTTCGGCACCTTGTCTGTTTTCTTCATGGCACTTACCACACTAAAAGCCATTGCTGTGGAGTCAGTTCCAACTCATAGTGACCCCACAGGACAGAGTAGAACTGCCCAAAGGATTTCCAAGCCTGTAATCTCTATGAAGGAGCCCTGGGAGCACAGTGGTTAAGAGCTTGGGTGCTAACCAAAACATCGGCAGTTCGAATCCAGCAGCTGTTCCTCGGAAACCCTAAGAGGCAGTTCTACACTATCCTATAGGGTCACTATGAGTTGACTCGATGGCAATGGGTTTTGGGTTTTGGAATCTCTATGGAAGCAGACTGCCACATTTTTCTCCCACAGAGCAGCTGGTCGGTTTGAACCTCTGACCTTTTAGTTAGCAGCCAAGTGCTTAACCGTTGCACTACCAGGGCTCCTTTACGACATTAAAACAAACAAACAAAAAAAACTTGTTGCTATCGAGTTGATTCCGACTCATAGCGACCCTATAGGTCAGAGTAGAACTGCCTTATAGGGTTTCTAAGGAGCGCCTGGTGGATTCAAACTGCCCATCTTTTTGATTAGCAGCTGAGCTATTAACCACATGCCACCAGGATTTCCTTACCACACTAAGCAGTCTCTTTATTTCCTTTTATCTCTTGCCTATCAATTGCCTCTGCTGTTTAAAATAACTTCTATAAAAAAAAAAAACTTCTATAGGGCCTTGAATATTATAATCACAATTAGTATGAGATGAGAAATATCAACAATTGGTCATTCATTCATGTATGTTAATTGAGCACTTAACTCCATGCCAGGCCCTCTGAAGGCACTGGGAGCACAGAAGAAACAAAACAGACCAAGTCCCTACACTCATGGATCTAGGGAGAGACAGACATAAACAAAAGGAACACTTTCAGGTGGTACTGAGTGGGGCTGAGGAAGATACAACCATGAGAGAGGCAGACCCAATAACTGCACTCTTAAGCACATACGCAAAAGAATTGAAAGCAAGGGTTGAACGGACATGGGGAATACAGGGTAGAGAGGAGAAGTGTGCTGTCTCATTAAGAGGAGAGCAGCTAGGAGTACACAGCAAGGTGTGTATAACTTTTTGTATGAGAGATTGACATGGTTTGTAAACTTTCACCTAAAGCACAATAAATAAATTAATTAATTAAAAAAGAATTGAAAGCAGGAATGCAAACGGATATCTGTACACCAATATCCATTGCAGCACTATTCACAATAGCCAAAAGGTGGAAACAACCTAAATGTCCATCAACAGATGAATGGATGAACAAAATGTGGTACATACACACAAGTAGAGTATGACTTAGCCATGAAGAGAAGTGAAGCCCTGATACAACATGGATGAAACTTGAAAACATAATGCTGAGTAAAATAAGCCAATCACAAAAAGACAAATATTCTATGATCTCTATGACATACCTAGAATTTGGCAAATGTATAGAGACAAAAGTTATCAGTGGTTACCAGGGGTGAGAGGGAGGAGGAAAGGGAAAGTCCTTGCTTAGGGAACACTGACTTTCTGTTAGGGGCGATGGAAACATTTGAAAACAGATAGTGGCGATGCTTGCACATGATAAACGTAATTAATGTCACTGAATAGTACATGTAAAAAATGGCAAAATGGCAAATGATTGTTACATATTATATATACATAAGCCCAAAACTCAAACTTGTTCCTGTAGAGTTGATTCTGACTCATAGGTACCCTACAGGACAGAGTAGAACTGCCTCATAGGGTTTCCAAGGCTGTAAATCATTATGGAAGCAGACTGCCACATCTTTATCCTGAGGAGCGGCTGCTGGGTTCGAACCACTGACCCTTTGGTTAGTAGCCAAGCTCTTAACCACTGTGCCACCAGGGCTCCATATATATATATACTTACCACAATTAATAAAGAGAGATGGAAAAAAATGTTGAAATGGCAAATGTTTTGTAATATATGTTTTTACCATGAAGAGGGAGAGAGGTAGATGGTGAAAGAGGAGAGATGCTATTTGACATGGGGGATATGCCAAGGCTTCTCTGATAAGGTAACATTCAAGCAAAGCACTGAAGGAAGAGAGCACATTAACCATGAGGATATCTGGCAGATGAGCCTTCCAGAGCATCAGATGAGGGTTTATTATGCTTGGCAAAGTAGAGGATGGTGTTTGTGTTTATTTGGTTTCCAAAGCAAATTGTCTCTTGTGATTTAATATTACAAATCAAAAGCCTTAAAATACACTTACTCTTTGACCCACAATTCTGCTTAGGAATTTGGCCACAGGAAAAATAATGCATACATATTGTCTTGGTCATCTAGTGCAGCTATAACAGAAATACCACAAGTGGATGGTTTTAACAAAGAGAAATTTATCCTCTCATAGTCTAGTAGGCTACAAGTCCAAATTCAGGGCATCAGCTCCAGGGAAAGGCTTTCTCTCTCTGTCGGCTCTGGAGGAAGGTCCTTCTCGTCAATCTTCCCCTGGACGAGGAGCTTCTCTGCGCACGAACCCCGGGTCCAAAGGACACGCTGTGCTCCTGGTGCTGCTTTCTTGGTATGAGGTTCCCAAATCTCTTTGCTCACCTCTCTTCTTTTTATCTCAAAAGAGATTGGCTTAAGAAACTATCTAATCTTGTAGATCTCATCAATATAATTGCTGCCACTAATCCATCTCGTTAACATCGGAGTGATAGGATTTACAACACATACAGAAATTACAATTACAAAATGGAGGGCAACAACACAATACTGGGAATCATGGCCTAGCCAAGTTGACACAAGTTTTTGGGGGACACAATTCAATCCATGACGCATATATTTATGTATAGGATATGAAAAATGGAAAAAAAGGAAATAATTTAAATGTTCAACATTAGGGAAGTAGTTAAGTAAATTAAGGCCATCCTTATAAAGAAAGGAAACCCTGGTCGCGTAGTGGTTAAGAGCTATGGCTGCTAACCAAAAGTTTGGCAGTTCGAATCCAGCAGGCGCTCCTTGGAAACTCTATGGGGCAGTTCTACTCTGTCCTATAGGGTCACTATGAGTCGAAATCAACTTGACAGCAATGGGTTTGGTTTTGGTTTTTATAATGAAATACTGTGCAGTTATTAAAAAGACTTAGAAAGATAGTTAAAGATGTAGGACAATGTTCATAATGAATGACCAAGTCATAATCAGTATCTATTCAAGTAAGATTTTGTGAAGAAAAAACATGTGTAAGTGTATAAAAAAAAATCTTGAATGCATAAATACCAAAACAGTAGTTGTTAATGCATGATAGAATTATGGTTAACTTCTGCTTTTTCTTCTTTTTACTTTTCTGTTTTCTAAGATTTTTGCATTGAGTGTATACCTTATTAATTTTTTTTAATTTTAAAATGATATTAAATAAACCTAACTGCCCATAGTACATATTTTCTTTTTTACTTTTCTATTTTCCAAGATCCTTGCATTGAGTGCATGCTGCAATAATTTTTGTAATTTAAAAAGTTATTAAATAAACCAGTCTCTAATTCATATTCGTTTATGCATCGAATAGATATTACTGGGTGGCTACATTGAGCCAGGCACCAAGACAGCAACGTTCTTGTGATAACGAACAAGTAGACAGAGAATCACTAAACAACTGACATTGCCCCGAAGGGGCTCAGGTGGAGGGGTTGAAAAGCATCTGCTGCTTCCACTCTGATGGTGGAAAGACAGAAACTGCAGGGAGGTTTGTAGCTGCTGTAGTGGAAAGAGAAGGAGGATCTACTTCCCTTTTTTCCGGGCATAGTTGCAAGTCCCTAGTGGTCACCGAGGTCAGTGAAGAACTTGAGGCCAGCAGCAGACTCAGAGAGATCCACCCCAGGACCTGGAACCCAGACTCCGGACTCCCATGGGAGCTTTTGGCCCCTACCCTCTAGCAGAAGACAGGGCTGGAGGAGCCTTCCCCTCTCTCTCAGGAGGTGCTGCTAGCCCCAATACAGACTGCACACAGCAGGCCTGACTCACTGGCCCTAGAGAACGTGCCCCTTCCCAAGCATTCCAAGGTGTTTTAATGCAGTGCCTGGCTTGCTAAGGGAGTAAATTTAACTTTACGGGGAGAAGCAGCTGGGTTTGGTCAGGGAGGTTGATGTGGGGGCTGGGGGCCCCACGGCAACGCCCAGCCTCTCAGGATTAGTCTAGGAAGATATCTCCTGGCCCTGGGCACCTCTACCCCTTCCTCCCAGGCCACCACCCTACCTTGCCAATTTTCATTCTCCCAGTGTGAACTGAGGGCAGGATAAGGTGAGAGGGAGAGGACAGGCAGGGAGGGCAGGTCCACAAGGCCCCCACTAGCCATGCCATTGTGTGAGGACAGCCCACTGCTCCTCTCTGGGCCTCATCTATAAAATAAGTAAAATGTGGCTAAGAATATTTTCCTCAGAGGAGCGTGTGAGACCCTCAAGAAACATTCACCCCCTTCACTTACTCTAAAGGGCGGACTGGACCACAGCAGGCCTGAGGCTCACCACAGAGCAGGGGAGAGAAAGCCAGGGATGGGTCACCTGAAGCACTTGTCTGGGAGGCCAAGTCTAAGGGACCTGAGGGCAGCAGGTGGGAGTCTGGGCAGGCAGGTCCCTGTTGTCTCCATGAGGAGCTTCCTCCTAACCCAAGCACCTCCAGGTTTGCTCAATCCTTATTCTGGAGCCAACCAGTACTCAGCATGAGGGGGCAGCCGGAGGAGCTCTGAGATTCCCAGGATCACAGAGCTTTGGGGGAGAAGTAGGGGGGCTCAGAGGGGCACCCAGAGTGGTTCCTCTGTGCAGCTGCCTAATGGAGTGGCTAGGTGTCTCGGAAGGAATGAGAGAGAAACCCAAAGATCCAGGCCGTCTGTCTTCTCAGCTATGGTGGTCAGGACCTTCAGATGTCCCCTCCCAAGACAGGATTAAGCATGCAAGGATTTTATTAGGGAAAACACCTAAGTGAGGGAAAATAGGGAAGAAGATGGGAAGTCTGGGAGAGCCCTCAGGTCAGGAGGCAGATTAGCCCCCGAGGGAAAGACAGAGGGAGGGAAGGTTGGTGGCAAGCATCCTAAATCATCAAGCACTCTAAGTTCAGGAAGCCTACAGCGAAATCCATGAGCCAGTCAGCCATCAGAGGAGTCCCATGGCTCCCAAAAGGGGGCCTGCCTCGGTATCCCCACCAGGCTGCACTGCAGCCTGGGGGCGGGGGCAGTCTGTGGGAAGTGTGGCCTCAGCACATGTGGCGATGGATTTCCCTGCGCAGCTGCTGGGCTCTCGGGCAATTACACTCCTGTGGTTGGAGGACTTGGAGGTGCTGGAACAGAAGGGCCTGTGTGTAACCCCAAGCTCCCCAATTACTGCTGTGGGGCCACAGGCAAATGGATCAGCCTCTCCACACCTCAGCTGGCAGTCAAACACCTGCCTCAAAGGGAAGTATTGAGGAGACCATCACTACTAGTGAAGGGAATTGGCCAGGCTTGGCGTGTGTTAAGGAGCCCTGGTGGCACAGAAGTTAAGCACTTAGCTGCTAATCCAAAGGTTGGCAGTTCGAACCCACCCAGCTGCTCCTCAGGAGAAAGGCCTGGTGCTCTGCTTCCTGGAAAACCATATAGGGCAGCTCTACTCTGTCACTTGGGGTCATTATGAGGTAGAAATTGACTTGATGGCACCCAACAAAAATAGTATGTGTGTGACAGACTGATTGGAATGGTAAATGTTCACTTGAAGCTTAATAAAAATTTAAAAAAAAAAAAAAATAGTATGTGTTGGCTCTTGGGTAGTGCCCCTCACTCCCGAGGCTGACACAGGGGTTCTCAACTAGGTCTGCCACTGCTGGCAGGGGGACCCACAGACCTTTCTCTCATTCTCTTATCCTTCCTTTCCATCCCTCCTCACCATTTCCTGTCAAGACATCCCTGAAAATTCTACCCACCTCCTCTGAGAAGCCTTCCCGGCTTTCAGCTACCACAGCCCTCCACTCCTAGTTGGAATCCCATCACCACTTTGGTCAGGAAGACACCTAAATAGTTTAAATAGTCTCACCCCTGTCTTGCCTTCCACATTCCTCGGCACAAAAGGGTCTGGATTGATGGGAAATTCCCCAGAACGCTGAGGCAGCCCATGGGCACAGGCTGCTGCTATGGGGCAGTGAGAGACTATTCACGTGTCCTGCCTCTATTAATTAAGCTAATTGCCTGCCGGTTTCTGGCTTCTGAGCACCCGTTTGTTGTTTGCATACAGGTTAACTCCAAGCAGGCGAGTAGGACTTTCTGCTAACTGACATCGGGTCCTAACCCAGCAAGCAGCAGCACCAGGCAGGAAGCAGCAGCCCCAGGGACTCCACCTGCCCAACCCTAAGGGCCCAAGGCCTGGGAGAGGCAACCCGCACTCTCTAAAATGTCTGCCCCTGCCTAAGTGAGAGGAAGGGGCTGGGTTTCTGCTGGAAGGATGAGGTGGCTGAGGCAAGGCTAGCTGAGCACCCCTGCTCCTGCCTTCCCCTTCCCATGGGAACAGGGACAGGGCAGGAGCACGGTGCTCTTGGAGCAGGAGGGGCTAAGGAACGCCCTCCCTGCCCCATAAGGAGCCACAGACCTGGCCTCCAGGCACAGCACCTAATTCTTCCAGCTAGTTTTTACATCAGGCTCTGTTTCTTCTGGGAGGAAGACAGAGAAAATACTGTTGTTCCCACTGAGGAAACTGAGGCCCAGAGAGGGGAAGGGTTTTGCCCAAAGTCACCAAGCAAGTTACTAGCAGATCTGCACCAAAAAACTCCAAGCCTCTTGCTGCTGCCCCACTGCCTGCTAGGAAATCCTCAAAAAGAGGCAGGTTGTGCCACAGGCCAGCGATGGGTCAGCTCCGCCTCCCCATCCCTTCGCAGCCCGACCTCAAATAAGTGCCTTTTTCCCTCTGGGCCTGTTTCCTCATCTGTCAAGCCTTGTCGGCGGCACCTACATTGCAGGGGTGTTACGAGGCTGGCATGTAGGAGCTCCTTTTAGAGATGGGTAACACTGACCCTCCCAGTCAGAAGTCTTCCTTTCTCCTCCCCTCAGCTGGCCCAGTTCCCAGCTAGGTGCCTGGCTCTGGGCTAGACCCTGGGCTGCAGGGTGGGAGCCTTGGGCTGGGAACCCCGCTGAGCACACGAGAGGTGTGTTCCAGTATACACAGGACGAACAGGACTGGCCACGTGCCAAGTCGATTGTTCCAGGTTCTGAGGAGAATCAGGGTCACACTCAACCCATGGCCTGGTGTTCACTTACAAAGGGCCTCTGCTCCATTCCTAAGGACTCCAGGGACCCTGCCCATGCAGACCCCTTGCTTTTCCTCCCACCTGGGCCCCCTCACCTGCCCCAGCCAGGTCTGAATGGGTGAGCTCCTTTCCCACAGCCTCTGCTATCAACCACCTGCACCTCTATGGAAGCAGAAGTCTGTTTCTGAGGATGACTTGGATCTAGAGGAAGGTTAACTGTCTCAAGTCTGCCTCACCCTAGCTATGTGACCTGAGCAAGTCACTTCTCTCTGGGCTCAGCAGGTCATGTCTATAACAGCTCTGTGCCCCGTCCCCTGTAAACCGAAGCCGGAGGCTTGGTGTGGGAGGCCGGGTGGGGCCTGGGAGGGCCTTCCCAGTCCTGGAAAGCGAGGGTCCTCCCGTAAAGGGTGGAGGGTGGGAGCTGCTCTCTGAAGCCTGGGGGATGCGGACATGCCAGTCCATCCAAGCCGTGCGCCAGAGGCGGGGCGTTAGGAGGAGGCCAGGATCTGGAGGAGGTAAGCTGCTCCTGGGACGTTTCCCGCAGCATCTGGCCTGAGAACCGGCTCGCTCGCCCGCTCCCTCCCCCTGCGCTGGGGCTGGGCCTCCCAAGGGAGGGGCCGCCATCTGACCCCTCGCTCCCTCGGGCTGGCGCGGACGCGTCGCCGCGTCGGTTCCCAGGCGAGCCGGGCTGGGCCCATCCATCACCACAACCTCCCGGCTCTTGTCTAAGCGTCTGCGCCCCCACCCCGGTCCCTGCCCGCATGGCCCCTCGCCCCCGCTCTGCGCCTCCCTCCCCTGGCCTCGCTCGCACCCCGGGTCCGCGCCCCCATCCGGATCCCTGCCCGCGACCCCCTAGCAGATCTGCACCAAAAAACTGCCCGCCTGCCGGGTCCGCGCTTAGCCCCTCCCCGTACCCAGGAGCCTGACCCCCCAGCCCAGTCTAGGAACCGCCCCAGACGCGCCGCCGCCGCACAAATGTCCCAGCCTGCGACCCCCACGGGCCGCGTGGCCGCTGATGCATATTTCCTAGACCACCAGGGCCACAGCCCACCCTAGTCCGTCCCAGAAGACGTGAGCTTCAAACGGCCACAGCGGTTTGCTTCCCGGACCCTCCTTGGTCCTGCCGGTGTAAAAATGCCCCAAAAGGTGGCTTTGTTCGCTTCAAGATAACCTCCCCGGGGGGCTGGTTCCTTGCGCCGCCCTGAGCTGCTCCAGCAGCATTAACATGGGACCAGTTTGGGTCTCTCGGCTGGGCTGTAAGGCTGGTTTCAGCGCTGCTGGTCCCTGCCTCTTACCCTTTTCCCTGGCCACTCCTTACCACTGGAGAATCCCGGGCAGCCTTAGCTCCTGGGCTTGCCCTCTTCACCTGCGGTCAGCTCCAGCTCCCAGGCCAACCACTGGGGCCCTGCCTTATCTCAGTTTCTCTGTGTCAGGCCAGTCATTGCTTGTTAAATGAATGGATGAGTAAACGAATGAATGGGAACATTTGCATCTAAACAGTCCTGGCACACTGCCTAGGCCATGATAGGCTAGATAAAGCCTTAAGAAAAGGTAGTGAAACACGGAGGGGTGACAGGTGTTTGTAGGGTGTGGGGTGTGGGACAGTGGACTGCCTGGAGGAGGAGTACACAGCACTGTGGAGCTCAGTTTTCAGACCTAAAACCCAGCTAAAGCATCTGGCCTGTGCTGCTCTCTGAGGCTGCCCCTGGAACAGTCTGAGGAAGTATAACTATCCTCAAGGATCCCGTGGTGGCATGATGGTTAAGTGCTCAGCTGCTAATCAACAGGATGGCAGTTTGAACCCACCCAGTGGCCCTGCAGGAGAAAGAGCTGGTGCTCTGCTTCCTAGAAAACCACACAGGGTAGTTCTACTCTGTCACGTGTGGTCGCCATGATTTGGAAATCAGCTTGGTGGCACCTAACAAAACCCCTGTCCTCATGGAGACATGTCATACTATATTGTTTCATTTTATCCCATTAGGAAGCATGTGAACAGACCTTATTATCCCCATTTTACAGATGAAGAAACTAAGGCTCAAGAGGTTCAACTTGAAGGTACTTGAGCCAAGATTTGAGCCCAGGTTCCATCTTCTCCAAAGCCCTTCCTCTTTCCTCTGTACCTTGCTGCCCTTTGCCTCAAATATAGTCTTTCTATCCATAGTTCCTTCCTATGACCCTGCAGGGCAGTAATAGTTGGGTGTATGTGGCCACAGGATCTGTGGTCA
This sequence comes from Loxodonta africana, assembly GCF_030014295.1. Taxonomy (NCBI): domain Eukaryota; kingdom Metazoa; phylum Chordata; class Mammalia; order Proboscidea; family Elephantidae; genus Loxodonta; species Loxodonta africana. The sequence continues at coordinate 58,447,757 of NC_087352.1, read as the reverse complement.
CCCTCCAGATGAGATCTCAAAGGGGCCAAGTTCTCTGAGCAGCCCCCCAAAGCTGTCTCCACCACGGCCGGCCATGGGGCCTGGCATCCTCCCAGTCTAGAGCACGGGAGATTCCGGGGTGAAAGTTAGGAGCCCTGAGTTCTCATCTCAGCTTGGCTGCCAGCTAGCCCACTTATCTGCACACACACACACACACACACGTGTAAAACACACAGGTGTAAACATGCACACAGGCCTTGCCTTCTGGGTGAACCAAAGTTATCATCGCCTGAGTTGCCCACACTGGGGCCCACTAGGTGACAACGAAATGGTCTTCTGCCATCAAAGGACCCCTCCCAGACCCAGAAGTCTCAGCCCAGGTCCCCCCCAGGGAAGGTCAAGGCCTGACCCCGCAAGTCACCATGAATTCTAGAAAGCTCATTTTTCTCAAACCATTCCTGAACAGCCAGTCTCAAACTTTTGACCTTCCCTCCATTCTTTCATTCCTTGAGATTTCCTGAGCACCTACTATGCCCACGGCTTCAGGCAGGGAGGCAGAAGAGCTTAGGCCAGGGGTCTGCCTCCCTGAGCTCACTGGGGACAGAGCTGCACCGGAGGAGGGGCGGGTCTGGAGTTAGACTGCCTGCCTTCAAACCCTAGCTCTGTGAGACTTGGACAGGCCACCCTCATCTGTAAGTTAATACTAATACTTGCTTCATTTTGGATTTAAATGGTTTAAAAAGATTAAATGAGATAATGAACATAAAGCATTGTGTACCACACCTGGTGCACATTAAGTGGTCAGTAAAAGTGAGTCCTTAGTATGTGAGCCTAGTGTGGCAGAGGGCCCTTGCCCGTCTCACCTCGGGGACCACTAAGGCTGGGCAGGGCAGGAAAGGCCCTGGGGTTGTGTCTGCAAAGTGCGCTGATGAAAGGCCCATCACTCAGGGCACCAGGAAAAATGGCAGCTCAGAAAGCACAGTTGGGGGATCCACCTGTCAGCCCTAATTCCTGAGGCAGAAGCTAATGTTTGATCCTCCTGCTGGACTCACAGGCTGGGTATCGGGAGCTCCCTGGGACCCTCTTAGGGCTGCTCCCACGTCAGGAGCATACCTGGATAGCGCCTCACCTAGCTAGACTCTTATGCATGAGAGAGGCACAGACCTATGTGTGTGTGTGCACATGCACACACACACACACACAAACAGAGCTGGGAAGCCCTGTGAGGAGGTGCCCTGTGTTGGGCAGGCTGTGTGTGTGGCCCCCCTCTCTGGGAGGGGGCAGATGCCAGCATGGCCATGGTGGAGGGCAAGGACACATTTCCAGACGGCTCTGCCAGCCCTCTCCATGTTCCAGCTTGTTGACACAGCATAATTACAGTTTCAATCAGAGATTAATAATAAGTCATTTTTTGCAAACAAGGAGGCAGGTCTGCACTAGAAAGGGCCCCAAAGGGCCTGTCGCCTCTACTATCTAAGGCCGCTGTTTGATGTTTTCTGCCGAGTTGAGACTTTTCTAAGGATGATCACAACAACAACCACCGAGATAATAATATCCTTGCCTGCCCTGTTGGCCTCCTGATGGAAGATGACAACAGAATTTGCTCCAGAGAAGGTATCTGTGCACGCGCATGTGTGCTTGGATGTGTGTGTGTGTGTGTGTGTGTGTGTATAAGAGGTACCTGTGTTGACCAAGATCTGGGTATAAATGCTCACTAGTGCATGCTCGTGTGTGTTTGTGTGTCTGTGTGTGAACATGTGTGTGTATTTGGGAGCGTGTGTTCATATGTGACATAAGCAGTTCCAAGAGGGACCCTCCCACCACTGAGAGGCTGAGACCCCTCTCTCGTCCTCCGTGTCCAAGGGGACTGGGCCCACCCTCGGAGAGACTGTGCCAAAGACTGGGAGGGCAGAGGAGGCTTCTGACCACCAAGATGCCCCTGAAGAGAGATTTGGGGTACAGCAGGGGCCCTGGCAGGGCCCAGGCCAGCCAGGCACCCCCTGGGCTCCCAGGTAGGGCTGGGAACCTACCCGTATGGCTCTGTTCCAAGTGGGGTTGGTAAGGAGCTAATAATAACAACAGTGACAATAACAACCACTTTCGTGTGTTCCGAGGTTTCTTCTTTTCTATTCTCTTTTATCCTCCTGATCTCATTTGATCCTCACAACCACCCTGAAGGGAGGATAGGGCAGGTCCCATGACTCCCACTGGCCCCAACTAGAAACCGAGCCTCAAGAAGTAAGAGGACCTGCTCAAGATGGCATAGCTGAGGATGATAGAGGTCACTGTGGTCAGAGCCTCAGATGTCACTGTGTCCAACACCCTTGTTTTACCTCTAGGGACAGAGAGACAGCAGGACTGGTTTCCTGGTCCTCTGCTTTGGCCACATACTTAGGCATGTGGGGTCCCACCTGACTCTAGACCCCCTCCATGGATGCCTGGGCCCCAGGCAAAAGGCCAGCAGGGTTCAGAAGCCCAGTTCACATTTTCTGAATTTCCTCTAGAGCCAAAGGGATTCCTGTGCCCCTGGGATTACTGGTGTCCTGAGGGCAGGATAGCCTTGTGCAAACCTCACAATCCCTGGGCCTGGCTCTGCATCTCTGTTTCATTGCAGACCAGCTGTGCTGTTGAGGCCTGCTGGGGCCACACAGGCCTGAGCCTGGTTCCTCACAGGACAATGACTTGGTGAGCTCATTCCCCACAGCTGAACCTGGCCCAGGTGGTTTTAACAACATTGTGGGTGTGGCCCCGCCCCTGCCGGCTGCCCGCCCAATGCCCTGGGCAAGAGTAAGATCCCCAGAGGAGGCGAGTGGCCAAGATGGAGGCGAGGAGGTGTTCACACAGGCTTGGCTTCCTGCTGCCTGGCCCTGCCCAGTCCCTATTGAGCAGACCGGCACTGCCTTGGGGCTCCTAGTTACTGTGGGCGTCTGAAGGTTGGGCCTGCTGTTGGCTTGACTAGTCAAGGGCTGCCATGTTGTTTTTCCTTCTGAGCTCTCTGGCTGCCATGGAGTTCAAAGCAGTTGGAGAGAATGTCTAATTATGCCCAGTGGGGGGACCCTGGGAGGCAGGTGGATAGTCCTATTTTTCAGCTGTCAAGACTGAGGTGGAACATGACTTGGAGGCAGGGGATGAGACGGGGTTCTGCAATGGCTAGCTGCTGTTTGTAGAGCAGTCCCACGGAGCCCTGTCTGAAGGGTCCACCCAAGAGGCCCTTCCTGGGGAGGTAAATGAATAATTTCTTTTCTAAGAATCAGCAAATAGCTGGTTCCTGAGGCGGGGGTTAAAGATGTCCCAAATGTCCAACTTTCTAAAGTGTTCCATCACTCCATCATCTCTAATAACTACTCCCCCTCCCCTCAGTACTCTCCCTCCCATCTTTGGGTTCCATAATTTGCTGCAACATCTCACAGAATTCATGAAACCTATATTACAGTTCAGTAGTTTATCAGGGAAGTAACTTGGGATGGGGATCAACTTGGTAAGTAGCAGGAATAACAACTCAGGACGCAGTTCCTTGATCAGGACAACTTCTTCTCGTCCTCTGCTGCCTGGCCCTGCTGCAGGCTCCTGCCACTAGGCCCTTACCAAAAAAACACCCACTGCCGCCAAGTTGATCCTCACTCATAGCAACCATGTAAGACAGAGTAGAACTTCTCCATAGGGTTTCCAACCCTGTAAATCTTTACGGAAGCAGACTACCACATCTTTCTCCCACAGAACTGCTGGTGAGTTCGAACTGCTGACCTTTTTGTTAGCAACCGAGCCCTTTAACCACTGCACCAGCAGGGCTCCTAGCTGGGCCTTGCTGGCAGCCTTCTCAGGCAAGTGTTACAACTCTTAGCTCTGTGGGGGCAAGTGTTAAAACTCTTAGCTCTGTGAGTCCTAAATCCCCCACCACAGCTGTCTCACTCCGTATTGCTCTTGCTACTGCCTCTCTCTTGGTGTCTCCCTTTAATCCTAGCAGAATGGCAAAACTGGCCAATCCCCTAGTTAGGGTTTCATGCACCTTATTTACACTATTAGCAAGCTATCCAATCTCCTTGGTGGGCCATAAGCACCTCATTTGCATAGTCCCACCCAGTCATTTGTTGGGAGTTAAAAAGACTATGGGTAGAAGGGCCATATTAAGCCATTCACTGTACTGCAGGAGGCCTGTAAGGCCAGGACAGAATCAAGCCCTTTCTCCCGCAGAAGCAGAGTACTGTCTGGGTTTCCACAGAACCTCTGCTCAAAGCCCCTCCAAGACTCCAGAATAAAGAGCTACTGTGGCTTTAACCTGCTATTCAAAGCCCTTCACAAGCTGATCCCAATCTACCCCTCTATCCACACCACACTTCTTAGGGCTTCCTCTGATTAGTCTCCCACCCAGAGGTGTAAGTAAGGTATAGTGGGGAGGGTGTGTGCCCTGGGCACTGCTTGAGGGGTGCTAATGAGCAGTTTCTATTGGCCATGGCAGTTTCCATTGCCAGCTATGAGAGATCATTTAGCAATTTAAAAACTAATTGCCATAGATGCTATTTTCCATAGATAAGCCCTGCCACCACCCCACTGTGAAAGCCACTCTTCCTCCTCCTCTGTCTGAAACTTGGCCAGTTTTCAAACCACCACTCCAGCTTCTGTCTTCTTACAGTGCACCCAGGACAGTGCCTGCACCTGTGGGCATGGGGCAAGCATTTCCCAAATGAACAAATGAGCAAGGGGCTGAATGAATAAATGCCGGGCGGGTTGGCCCTGGCTGCAACTGTTCTTTCTGTGCTCTGAACCCTTGAGGAGTCATTTAAGTAAAGGAGCTTTTCTCTGAGTAAAGTATAGGCCCTGGAAGTCAGGCAGAACTAAGCTGTCCCATTCTGGGCTCCAGCCAACCCACTGGGAGCTGAGATCTACTCTCCTGAAAAATGGGGAGGATGGACTAATAGACCACAACTACCACAGCCTCCACCAGACTGAGTCCAGTGCAACTAGACAGTGCCCGGCTACCACCAACAACTGCTTTGACAGGGATCACAACAGAGGGTCCCAGACAGAGCTGGAGAAAAATGGAGAACAAATTTCTAACTCACAAAAAAAGACCAGACTTACTGGCCTGACAGAGACTGGAGAAACCCCGAGAGTATGGCTCCTGGACACCCTTTTAGCTCAGTCATGAAGTCACTCCCAAGGTTTACCCTTCTTCCAAAGATCAGACGAGGCCCATAGAACAAAACGAGACTGAAGGGGCACACCAGCCCGGGGACAAGGACTAGAAGGCAGGAGGGGACAGGAAAGCTAGTAATAGGGAACCCAAGGTCAAGAAAGGAGAGTGTTGATAAGTCGTGGGGTTGTTAACCAATGTCATAAAGTAATATGTGTACTAACTGTTTAATGGAAACCCTGGTGGCGTAGTGGGTAAGTGCTTCAGCTACTATCCAAGAGGTCGGCAGTTCAAATCTGCCAGGCGCTCCTTGGAAACTCTGCGGCAGTTCTACCCTGCCCTATAGGGTCGCTATGAGTCAGAATTGACTCAACGGCAGTGGGTTAACTGTTTAATGAGAAGCTAGTTTGTTCTGTAAACCTTCGTCTAAAGTACAATAAAAAAGTAAAAATTTTAAAAAAGGGGAGGAGTTGGTCAAACCAATGATGGAAATTCTTTTAATCTGCAGTCTCTCTGCCTCTTTATCCCAGACACTGTTTTCCACTATTATCCCAGACACTATTCTAAGAACATTAGACATGTTCTCTTTTGTCTCCTGCTTTTTGGCATTTTGTTTGTTCATTTGTTTGTGTAATTTCGTTTTTTGCCTTTGTCAGATAAGAATTATCAAATGTTTCCTCTGGGTTGGGCGCTGTTCTAAGTGCGTGGCATGTAATAAGCCTTTTAAGCCCTACATAAACCAACCAAGTTACGCAGCTCCCAACCCGGGTCAATTTTATTCCCAGGGGACATTTTGCAATGCATGAAGACATTTTTGGTTGTCACAACTGGGAGGAGGAAGGTGTTACTGGAGTATAGTGGGTAGAGACCAGGGATGTTGCTAAACGTACTACAAAGCACAGGACAGGCCCCTGACAACAAAGAATTATCTGGCCCCAAATGTCAATTGTGTCAAGACTGAGAAACCTAGCTCTAAGCCTTAGAGTCTAAGGTAAGGTCTATGATCATCATTCCATTTTACCATTGAGACAGCTGTTAAGTAACTTTCCCAAGGTCACATAGCTAGTGGTTTTAACTCAAGCAGTCTGATACCACAGTCAACACTTTTGGCCGCTACACTCTTTGGCCTTGCCTTGTGACAGTCTCACTTCAGCCCTGTGGTCAGGATACACTTCCTTGTGGGCAGCCCTGTCTGATTACTCACAGCACTGAAGCCATCTCACAATCAGGGAGAGGAGTGGCCCCCTCAGCATCCAGGTGAAGGTCCCTGAGTGATTAGCCACATTCCACCACCCCAGAAAGCCTGGGATGACCTGAACCAAGCCTTCCCCTGCCCTGCAGCCTCGCTAACCTTCCTTCTCTGACATGGGCCATCTTTTGTGCAGGCCATTTCTGGAGGGCAGACAAGGGTCAGGGACAAAGGCCATCCCTCCTTCCTCAATCCCACCCACAAGGCCCAGAGCCCTGAGCACACCACGGGGCCTTAGCCAGCCCTCTCTGTTTCACCTACAGCATGAGGACAGTGGGTTGGAGGTCCTGGGTGCAGACGAAGAGGGGGGACAACTGCTGGGCCGATGTGAGGTTAGAGGTGTCAGGCTGCCCCAGGCGTCACAGGGCCTGGGCTGAAGAGGAAGTAGCAGTTGAAATGAGGAACCTGCTGGGGCCTTCCAGACAACAAGGAGGAGGAAGAGGCCCTGTGCAGAGGGAAGGAGATGCCAGGACCCTCTCAGAACCTATCCCCAGCTTGGCCAGGCCTCTAGCAACTTGTGAGATGATTGGTCAGGGTGAAGGTTCCAAGCTGGACCAGGTGCAGGAAAAGCCAGCTGGCTCAGTGAGAAATCTCCCCACGTGCTGGCTTATTGCCTCTGGAGAGTGGGTGGCGGAGAGGGAGGCACCCCTCCTTCTCATCTAGTCTGATGAGCAGGACCTTGCACAATCCAGGGGTCCCAAGAACTCCTTCTATCCACCACCTGTCTGCCAGAGGATACAGTGGGGGAAGGAGGAAAGGTGGCAAGGAGACACAGGCAAAAACAAGATCAGGCCCTCCAGAGGGTGTGAAATTGAGGAGAAAAATCCACAAAGAAGAAACCAAGACAAGGATAGGAATAACGTTGCTCCCTGCAGGAACACTGTAGTAGAAGCATGGGGCCTCCACAGGCCCCCCCACTGGCCTATCCACTGGTCCCTCCACTGGTCCCTCCACTGGTTCCTCCACTGGTCCCTCCACAGGCCCCTCCACAGACCCCCCCCCCACAGACCTCTCCACAGGCCCCTCCACAGACCACCCCCCCACAGACCTCTCCACAGGCCCCTCCACAGGCCCCTCCACTGGTCCCTCCACTTGTTCCTCCACTGGTTCCTCCACTGGTCCCTCCACAGGCCCCTCCACAGACCCCCCCCCCACAGACCTCTCCACAGGCCCCTCCACAGGCCCCTCCACAGACACCCCCCCCCCACAGACCTCTCCACAGGCCCTTCCACAGGCCCCTCCACAGACCCCCCCCCCACAGACCTCTCCACAGGCCCCTCCACAGGCCCCTCCACTGGTCCCTCCACTGGTCCCTCCACTTGTTCCTCCACTGGTTCCTCCACTGGTCCCTCCACAGGCCCCTCCACAGACCGCCCCCCACAGACCTCTCCACAGGCCCCTCCACAGGCCCTTCCATTGGCCTATCCATTGGTCCCTCCACTGTTCCTCCACTGGTCCCTCCACTGGTCCCTCCACTGGTCCCTCCACAGGCCCCTCCACAGACCCCCCCCCCAACAGACCTCTCTACAGGCCCCTCCACAGGCCTCTCCACAGGCCCCTCCATTGGCCTATCCATTGGTCCCTCCACTTGTTCCTCCACTGGTTCCTCCACTGGTCCCTCCACAGACCACCCCCCACAGACCTCTCCACAGGCCCCTCTGCTGGCCATTCTGTTGGCCCCTCTGCTGGTCCCTCCATAGGCCCCTCCACTGAGCCCCTCTCAGGCTATGGCCACCTGCCTTCCAAGGCTGCCCATTTCCAGGGAACAGTTTCCTCGGGCCTCCCTGGAGTCTTGCTCTGGCCTCTCAACCACCCAGAGAGGGCAGTCTGCTTCCCCTGGTAAAAGGTCAGATCATCTTGCTGCTTCCGGATACATCACCAACCTGAAAGTGTTCTCTCCCTGAAGTTAAGGACCTCCCTCCCACCTCTGCAGGGCCCTCTAAGGACATCCTTAAAGTATGAGAGAGAGAATGAAAGAGCAACAAGTAGTGCATTTAGTATGCTTTACATGTATTATCTCATTCATCTTAACCACGTGCTCATTGCTATATCCCCAGCACCTCTAACAATGCTGAACTCAATAAGCATTTGGTTAAAAATTAATGGACAACTCCTGAGAACAGTCAACTATACAAGACCCAGTGGGCAACATTTGCCCAAAAGCAAAGATGAGAAGGCAAGGAGGGGCTGGGAAGCTGGAGGGATGGAAATGGGGAAGGCAGGGTGGAAATGGGGAGAGTGCTGACACATTGTGGGAATAGCAACCAGTGTCATGGAACAATTTGTGCATGAATTGTTGAATGGGAAACTAATTTGCTGTGTAAAGCTTCACCTAAAGCACAATAAAATGTTTAAAAAAAATTATTGGACAACCTATAAGGTAGGAACTATCTTTATTCTCCTTTTACAGGTGCTGAAACTGAGACACAGAGAGGTCAAGTTATTGTCCAGGATCACACAGCAGTTTAAGAGTTTGTTTGTTTTTTAATTGTGCTTTAGGTGAAAGTTTACAACTCAACTTAGTTTCTCATACAAAAATTTATACACATATTGTTATTTGACCCTAGTTGCTATCCCTATAAAGTGATAGCACATTCCTCCTTTCCACCCAAGATTTCCCACGTCCATTCAACAAGCTTCTATCCCTTTCTGTCTTCTCATCTTGCCTCTGGATAGGAGCTGCCCATTTAGTCTCGTGTATCTACCTGAACTAAGAAGCACACTCTTCAAGAGTATCATTTCATGTCTTATAGCCCAGCCTATTCTTTGTCTGAAGAGCTGGCTTCGGGAATGGTAAAAGTTCTGGGTTAACAGAGTGTCCAAGGGCCATGTCTTCTGGAGTTCCTCTAGTCTCAGCCAGACCATTAAGTCTGGTCTTTTTACTAGAATTTGAGTTCTGCACCCCGCTTTTCTCCTGCTCCGTGAGGGAGTGTCTGTTGTGTTCCCTGTCTGGGCGATCATTGGTGGTACCCGGGCACCATCTAGTTCTTCCCGTCTCAGGCTGATGGAGTCTCTTGTTTATGTGACCCTTTTGTCTCTTGGGCTGATCTTTTCCTTGTGTGTTTGGTGTTCTTCATTCTCCTTTGCTCCAGGTGGATTGAGACCAATTGATACATCTTAGATGGCCGCTCACTGGCTTTTAAGACCCTAGACGCCACTCACCAAAGTGGGATGCAAAACATTTTCTTAATAAACTTTGTTATGCCAATTGACCTAGATGTCCCCTGAAACCGTGGTCCCCAGACCCCCGACCCGCTACACTGTTCCTCGAGGTGTTTAGTTATGTTCAGGAAACTTCTTAGCTTTTTGTTTAGTCCAGTGGTGCTGACTTCCCCTGTATTAAAGAGCACATAGCTTTTATCCTCTCCTTGTTTCTCCTGGCTCCCTTAACTTTTCCTTTATAGCACTCATCACCATTTGTAATTTTATATTTTTTATATAAAATATATATATGTATGTGTGTATATTTTTTTATTCCTCAAGATGATAAGCTCCTTGAGGGCAGAGACAGGTCTCTTCAGATCACCACATCTCCTTGTATTTAAACAAATATTTGTTGAGCCTACTAATAGCCAGGCCAGTACGCATAACCAAAAATCCAACCCGTTGCCTTCGCGTCAATTCCCATATGTTTGCATAAGAGTCAGTGAAAACAGAGTCAGGGTTTGGCTCGTAGACGGTGCTCAATAGATATTTGTGATTTGGATGAATGATGGGTGTGATGGTTAAGGTTGTATGTCAACTTGGCTGAGCTATGATTTTCAGTGGTTTAGCAGTTGTATGATGTTGTGATCACTTCCATGATGAGATTCGATATAATGTGACCACCTCCATGATGGAATCTGCTGTGAGTGCCGATCAGTTGCAAGGGAGTTTACTTGGGTGTGTGGCCTGCATCGAATGTAAGTGGACATTTTGGCAAGTCTTGTGAGCTTTTGCTTGCTCTAGATCATACGGCTGGCTCCTGTTCGTCTGACCTTTGGTTCTGGCGACTTCAGTTAGCAGTTTACCTGCAGTCTTGTCTGCCAGTCTTGGGATTCTTTGATCTTTGTGGCCTGTGAGTAAGAGCCCTGCTCTCTGACCTGCTGATCTTGGGTTTGCCAGCCCCTGAAGTTATGTGAATCAGGAGATACCTCTATCCTGACCCACAGACTTGGAACATTCCAGCCTCTATAACTGCTTGAGCCATTTCTTGATATAAATCTCTCTCTATATATATATTTATACTTTTTCTGATTTTGCTTCCCTAGAGAACCTAGCCTAAGACAATGGGTAGATGGATAGCAGGATGAGTGGATAGTTAGGTAGATGAGTGGGTGGGTAGAAAGGTGGGTGGTTGGATAGGTGAGTGGATGGGTATGTGTATGGGTGGAGAGGGGGTTCTGGACAAAAGCTGACTGAGTCAGTCCAGGGCCTTGTCCTCCTGACAAAGCTACCTTCCTCCTACTACTTCCATACCCTCCTCTTCAGGCCCATCACATTCTGAGACCCACACCCACTTCACAGCCCCTCTTCCCACATCAAGGCTGTCCAAACTTCCTTATCCTTCAGGGCCCTGTCAGGCCCCATCTCCTGCAGGAAGTCTTCCTAGCCTGTGTGGTCTATCCCTTTCCTGCACTCCTTCTATGCAGACTTTTATGCAGCACAATACTTGATGGACATCCACTATCATCACCAGTCATTCTGGGTAGGCTTTCCTGACCTGATATCCAGATCCAGAGCCCTGAGAGGGCAGGGCCTTGGCTCTCTCCTCCTCTGCTGTCCCCAGGGGCCAGTAAGTGGCAGGGACCGGGTGAAGCCCAGGAGCAGTAGGGGCACTGGCAAGGCCAACTCCAGAGTGACTGCCAGGCCTGACCCTGTGGAGTTTAGGCCAGAGCCTCACCCCTTGGCCGGGGGGGCTGAGCAGGCTAGAGGGCACAGGTGGGCGGCGGAGGGGCAGCCATAGCAGGGCCAGGGCATGGGTGCCTCCTCCCTTCCCAACCCTGCCGACCAGCCCCCAGGCAGGCTGGAGGCCTGTTTGCCTTGGCCCTGGGCCAGGGCCGCCCCGCCAGTGAGTAATGCGTGAGGACTGCCTGGCTCCAGTTCAAGGGAAACGGGCTGGAGACGGGGCCTCCTCGGCCCGAGAGGGGCTCAGTTCCGGGGGCAGCTTCCCAGAAAGTGCCTGCCGGCCGCCTCAGGACCACTACTGGACCTCCCCCCGCCCTTTTCCCCCTCCTCCTGCACAGAGACCAAGGAAAGGCAGATCCTCAGTTCCCAGGAAAAGATCTTCAAGCATGGCCCAGAACCCAAGGAAAAGGAAACTGCTGGGCCCCCAGAGCCCACTGTGCACCCCCTAACAAAACCAACCATTCACTGGTCCACTGTCCAGTTTCTGAGCATCTACGCTGTGGAAGGCAAAGCCCTGCTGTCATCAGTTCATGGGACTTCAGGGAGCCTGGCAGGGGCAGGCGGGGAGAGGAAGCCACAGCAGGAATGCTGGGGACTGGTACTAGAAGCACTAGAGCTGGAGCAGGTTCTGAGTCCATCTGCCCACACCCCAGGTTCAGCGTAAGGAAACTAAGGCCTGAGAAAAGCAGTGACTTGCCCAAGACACACAAGGAGTTATGTGCAGCACAGGGGTAAGAACCTAGGTTTCCTAAGCTTGGGGGTCCCAGCCCCCTGCTGCTTTGAAGCCCTGGTTTTAAAGCTATATCACTCTCATGATGGAGAGCCACTGCCCAGAACATTTCTATCCAGAGGCTGGGTCCTCCTGGGATGTGCCCAGGGGCTCCTGTAACTTTACAACTATGCCCCTGTTCAGCCGTCTCTGCCTGCTTAGCATTTGAGGAGGATACCATGTCCTGACCACCACCAGGAGTATGGACATTCCTCTCCCTAACCACCCCACTATGTCCCCCACTGCCACCTACCTCTACCCAAGATCAGTCGTCCTCATTGCAAACCCCAGAAAATGATTCTACCTGAGTTAAGCACAAGACAGAAGTCATGACAGGCTCCTCCATAGGTCACAGAACCAATGGTGGCTGGAGAACCAGGACCACAGGCTTCACAGCGGGGGTGGCTGCCAAAATCACTTGGCAAACTGCTTGAGAAGCACGCAGGCCCCATACTGAGCCCTAGATAACTTGTCTCTCCCCTGTAACAGCAGCACTGAGCACTAAATACTGGACCCTGCTGCTGGCCGTGTGGTCCCTGCTGTCCCCCAGAAATGGGATGTGGCCGCTGTCCACCACCAGAAAGATTGTCCTGCACTCCTGATTCTGTGCTCCCAGCCCCTGATGCAGAGACCAGAGTGGGAGCACCTGAGTGGCCAATCCCAGGTCACACACTTATACTTGGCTGCAAAGGATGCTGGGAAAGCAGGTATCTTTCTGTTTAACCTCTCACTAAGACTTAAATAAAGAGAATTCTCCAAATCAACCAGGCAGAGAGCCCAGATGACATGTAGGCAGATCAACAATAACAAATGTCCTCTTGATTGCCTCTCCCCACCTCCAAGTCCTTGTCCACCCCATTCCTTGCCCATACTATCAAAAGTGAACATGTGCACGGAATGGCGCTGCTGAAGGGGCCTTAGGGTCAGAGATGTGATTGTATTGTGTGTAAGTGAAGTTCTCAGCATGGGGGCCAGCACATGGTGGGTGTTGAACAAAGCCAAGTTCTTCTCCATGCATGCTCGATGGGTGAGCTGAGGTAAGGTGACATGCTGCTCAGCTAGTTGGTGACAGGATCTGGGCTGGGTTACTTGACTCCTCTTTCTGCTTTCCCATGACATACAAGGGGATTATGAGAGAGGGTCATATAAAGTGCTGCAGGACATGATTCATTCTAACAGGAAACTGGGCAGCTTCTTGGAAGAGCAGATATTTGAGCTGGATATTAAAGGAAGAGATGGATTTCATGAGGGGCAGGAGGGAATGTATTCCAGGTCAGGTGCCTTTGCAAAGGTGTGGAGATGTGGACGCGCAGGGCTTTTACAAACAAAATAACTCAGAGCTGGTTTTACAAAGGGCTCTCTGGCTGCAGCTGGGAATATGGACCAGGAGGGGACGAGCATGGGGACAGAGAGAATGGCCAGGAGGCCTCTGAAGTGTTCAGGCTAGAGGCTGAGGCAGCCTGAGCTGAGGCAGTGGCAGGGGAGCCAAGGAAGGGAGTAGATTTGATACCCAGAATCTTCTAGGCCAGATTGAGAGAAAAACAAATAGGGAGGGGCAGAGGGGAAGTCCATTTTTGTGACCACTCTTTATTTTGAGTACTTTCCAACCAAAGGAACTCATCTTCAGCATTATATAAAAAAAAATCTCTTGTGATCCAGAGGGTTTTCAAAGGCCACCAGGGCTTTCTTCATAGTCTGCCTTATTCAGAAATCTGTACTGAAACCTGTCCACCATGGGTGTCTTAGTCATCTAGCGCTGCTATAAAAGAAATACCACAAGTAGGTGACTTTAACAAAGAGAAATTTATTCTCTCACCATCTGTTTTAGTCATCTAGTGCTGCTATAACAGAAATACCACAAGTGGATGGCTTTTACAAAGGGAAGTTTGTTTTCTCACAGTAAAGTAGGCTAAAAAGTCCAAATTCAGGGCATTGGCTCCAGGGGAAATCTTGCTCTCTCTCTGTCAGCTCTGGAGGAAGGTCCTTGTCCTCAATCCTCACCTGGCCGAGGAGCTTCTCAGGCACAGGGACCCCGTGTCCAAAGGATGTGCTCTGCTCCTGGTGCTGCTTTCTTGGTGGTATGAGATCCCCAGCTCTCTGCTTGCTTCCCTTTCCTTTTATCTCTTGAGAGATAAAAGGTGGTGCAGGCCACACCCCAAGGAAACTCCCTTTACCTTGGATCTGGGAGATGACCTGAAGAAGGGTGGTTTACAATCCCACCCTAATCCTCTTTAGCATAAAATTACAATCACAAAATCGAGGACAACCACACAATACTGGGAATCATGGCGTAACCAAGTTGATACACACATTCAATCCACGACACCATCTAAGAGGCTAGAAGTCCAAATTTAGGGTGCCAGCTCCCAGGGAGGCTTTCTTTCTCTGTTGGTTCTGAGGGAAGATCTTTGTCATCAATATTCCCCTGGTCTAGAAGCTTCTTATCACAGGAACCTCAGATCAAAAGGACATGCTCTGCTCCCAGCACTGCTTTCTTGGTGGTATGAAGTCCCCATAACTCCCTGTTCGCTTCTCTCTTTTATATCTCAAAAGAGATTGGCTTAAGACACAATCTAATCTTGTAGTTTGAGACCTGCCTCATTAACATAACTGCCACTAATCCTGCCTCATTAACATCATAGAGGTAGGATTTAGAACACACATCATACATCAGATGGCAAAATGTGGACAATCACACAATAGTGGGAATCATGGCCTAGCCAAATTGATACACATATTTTTGGGAGACAATTCAATCCATGACAATGGTTGACCCTGCTGGTATGTGAAATACTGGTGGCATAGCTTCCAGCATCACAGCAACACCTAAGCCGCCACAATGCAACAAACTGACACAAGAGTGGTAGAAATGAATACTAGCACCTTTTAAATTCAGTTTCAATACTAGACAACCACGAAAGTGGTGTAAAAAACGCCCCTGATATATCAGCAAGTGTCATAAGCAGGCTGCAATCAATCTGTATAAGGTGACCTCATTCATGAAAATTGTATACATGCGAAGCTGAGGCCACATTCCAAAAGGGGGCATCTCAGACCCTCCACGGCAGTTACCTCTGGGGAGTGGCATTGGAGGGCATAATTTTAAATGATGAGATTAGGAGTAATTTTTACTTTTGATGTTAAGTTTTTCAGTATTTTTAAAATTCAAAACAAATGTTATAAATAAAATAAAAACAACCGGCCATGACCACCACACATCATTCCATTACCAAAGGCCAGCAGCCTGGCCCCACTGTTCTTATTTCCCAGCATTATCACCTGCTCTGGAATTACCCTGGGCAGGGCCTTTGGGACAAGTCTCCTGGGCACTGTAATTTCTCTGGCTGCAGGGTGTCATTAAAAGAGCCGGTGCTGATGACCTGAGGCCCGTACACAGCAAAGATTACAGCCCCTGACAGCACAGGACAACCTCACTATGAGAGACATGCCCGGAGTCTTCAGGTGTCTGGGCGGAACCTGGGTCTTAGGATGTAGCTAAGCCTCAAAGAATAAAAAAATAGAAGCCAGGAAAACTACCCTTTCAAAGCTGCTGGCATCTCCAGCCTCCCATGGGAACTCAGGGCTTAGAACAAGGGCTGTGGAGACAGGCAGACCTATGCTCAGACCCGCTTTCCCACTCTCTAGCTTTGAAGACCTAGGCAACTTATTAACCCCACCAGGCCTCCATTTCCTCCCTTTAAAGTGAGACAATGTCAGTACTTACCTCAGAGGGTTACCAGAAGGCTTCAGACAACATAAAGTGCCTGCCACATAGTTACCAGTTTAAAAAAAAAAAAAAAAAACTGTTGCGATTGAGTCAACTTCAACTCATGGCAACCTCATGTGACGAGCAGAGCTGTGTTTCTTAGAATTTTCAGTGGCTGAGTTTTCAGAAGTAGACCACCAGGCCTTTCTTTCGAGGCTATTCTGGGTGGACTTCTGGAGCCCTTGTAGCGCAGTGGTTAAGAGCTTCTCTGCCAACCAAAATGTCAGCAGTTTGAATCTACCAGCTACTCCTTGGAAACTCTATGGGGCAGTTCTACTCTGTCCTGTAGGGTTGCTATGAGTTGAAATCGAATTTTGGTTTGGTTTTTGGTAGACTTGAACCTCCAACCCTTCAGTTATCAGCTGAGCATATTAACCACCCAGGCACATAGTTAGCCTCCAATAAATGATGGCTGTTTATATTATCATGGTGATGGTTGTTACCACTACCCCCAGAGCTAAATTTTCACTTTCACCTTTTGGGAGAAAAATATGAGAATGCATTCTTTATTTTCACAAATATTGTAAAGTAAGTACAGAGCCACTGTTTTTGGGGAAAGCTGAATTCACCTGTAACTTGAATGCATATATTTTAGTTGGAAAGTTAAATCGTCATCCAACATTTATTCATTTGAGGAATATTTGTTGAGCGCCTATTACGTGCTGGGCACTGTTATAGATGCTGGGGATATAGCAGTGACCAGAGCAAGCCCCTGCTGTCCCAGAGCTTACATTCTGCTGGGGGCCTCAGGAAACAGGCAAACCAACAAATAAATTATACAACGTCAAACTTTCCACGTGGGAAGGCTGTGCCCTTGGAGGGCATCTGGCAATCACTCAAGGGGCACTGTTGGAGGAGGCACTCCAGTTCATGTCAGTTATAGCCAGTATTTAGTAAGCACCCACTATGAACCAGAGCTAGGTTTGTACTATGAGAGATTCAAATGGTTGTGAGGGCTGGTGCCCGACCTCACGGACTCCCAGTCATGCTAGAGATACAAGACCAATCTCCATAAAAAGAAGAAAGTAAGGAAGATTATGTCAAGTGCCTGAGTGTGTGGGAAAGGCCATGCAGTCCTTTGGATAGATGTCATGGATTGAATTGTCATTGTTGGTGTCAGGTGCCGTCAAGTCAGTTCCGACTCATAGCGACCCTATGCACAATAGAACGAAACACTGTCCGGTCCTGAGCCATCCTTAAAATTGTTGTTATGCTTGAGCTCATTGTTGCAGCCACTGTGTCAATCCATCTCATTGAGGGTCTTCCTCTTTTCCACTGACTCTGTACTCTGCCAAGCATGATGTCCTTCTCCAGGGACTGATCCCTCCTGACAACCTGTCCAAAGTATGTAAGACGCAGTCTTGCCATCCTTGCCTCTAAGGAGCATTCTGGCTGTACTTCTTCTAAGACAGGTTTTTTGGTTCTTTTGGAAGTCCAAGGTATATTCAATATTCTTCACCAACACCACAATTCAAAGGCCTCAATTATTCTTCGGTCTTCCTTATTCATTGTCCAGCTCTCACATGCACACGATGCAATTGAAAATATCATGGCTTGGGGCCATCTAAGATGCATCAATTGGTCGCAACCCACCTGGATCAAAGGAGAATGAAGAACACCAAGGTCACACGATAACTATGAGCCCAAGAGACAGAAAGGCCACATGAACTAGAGACTTACATTATCCTGAGACCAGAAGAACTAGATGGTGCCCGGCCACAACCAATGATTGCCCTGACAGGGAGCACAACAGAGAACCCCCGAGGGGACAGGAGAGAAGTGGGATGCAGACCCCAAATTCTCATAAAAAGACCATACTTAATAGTCTGACTGAGACCAGAGGAATCCTGGCAGTCATGGTCCCCAGACCTTCTGTTGGCTCAGGACAGGAACCATTCCTGAAGCCAACTCATCAGACATGGAAGAGACTGGACAATGGGTTGGAGAGAGATTTTGATGAAGAGTGAGCTACTTGTATCAGGTGGACACTTGAGACTGTGTTGGCATCTCCTGTCTGGAGGGGAGATAGGAGGGTAGAGAGGGTTAGAAACTGGCAAAATCGTCACGAAAGGAGAGACTGGAAGGAGGGAACAGGCTGACTCATTAGGGGGAGAGTAAGTGGGAGTATGGAGTAAGGTGTATATAAGCTTATATGTGACAGACTGATTTGATTTGTAAACATTCACTTAAAGCACAATAAAAATTATTAAAAGAAAATATCATGGCTTGGGTCAGGCGCACCTTAGTCTTCAAGGTGAGATCTTTGCTTCTTCAACACTTTGAAGAGGTCCTTTGGAGCAGATTTACCCAATGCAATGCGTCTTTTGATTTTTTTTTTTTAAAGTGAAAGTTTACAAATCAAGTCAGTCTCTCACATAAAAACTTATATACACCTTGCTACATACTCCCAATTACTCTCCAATGAGACAGCCTGCTCTCTCTCTCCACTGTCTCTTTTCATGTCCATTTCGTCAGCTTCTAACCCCCTCTACCCTCTCATCTCCCCTCCAGGCAGGAGATGCCAACATAGTCTCAAGTGTCCACCTGATCCAAGAAGCTCACTCCTCACCAATATTCCTCTCCAACTCATTGTCCAGTCCAACCCATGTCTGAAGAGTTGGCTTCAGGAATGGGTCCTGTCCTGGGCCAACAGAAGGTCTGGGGGCCATGACCACCAGGGTCCTTCCAGTCTCAGTCAGACCATGAAGTCTGGTCTTTTTATGAGAATTTGGGGTCTGCATCCCACTGCTCTCCTGCTCCCTCAGGGGTTCTCTGTTGTGTTCCCTGTCAAGGCAGTCAAAGGTTGTAGCCAGGCACCATCTAGTTCTTCTGGTCTCAGGATGATATAGTTGCTGGTTTACGCGGCCCTTTCTGTCTCTTGGACTTGTAATTACCTTGTGTCCTTGGTGTTCTTCATTCTCCTTTGATCCAGGTGGGTTGAGACCAATTGATGCATCTTAGATGGCTGCTTGCCAGCATTTAAGACCCCAGACGACATTCTTCAAAGTGGGATGCAGAATGTTTTCTTAATAGATTTTATTATGCCAACTGACTTAGATGTCCCCTGAAATCGTGGCCCCCAAACCCCTGCCCCTGCTACACTGGCCTTCGAAGCATTCAGTTTATTCAGGAAACTTCTTTGCTTTTGGTTTAGTCCAGTTGTGCTGACCTTCCCTGTATTGTGTGTTGTCTTTCACTTTACCTAAAGTAGTTCTTATCTACCAATTAATTAGTGAATACCTCCTCCCATCCTCCCACCCTCCCTCCTCTTGAAACCACAAAGCATGTTTTCTTCTCAGTTTAAACTATTTCTCAAGTTCTTATAATAGTGGTCTTATATAATATTTGTCCTTTTGCAACTGACTAATTTCACCCAGCATAATGCGTTCCGGGTTCCTCCATGTTATGAAATGTTTCACAGATTCCTCATTGTTCTTTATCGATGCATAGTATTCCATCATGTGAATATACCATAATTTATTTATCCATTCATCCATTGATGGGCCCCTTGGTTGCTTCCATCTTTTTGCTATTGTAAACAGAGCTGCAGTGAACATGGGTGTACATATATCTGTTCGTGTAAAGGCTCTTATTTCTCTAGGATATATTCCAAGGAGTGGGATTGCTGGATCGTGTGGTAGTTCTATTTCTAGCTTTTTAAGGAAGCGCCAAATCGATTTCCAAAGTGGTTGTGCCATTTGACATTCCCACCAGCAGCGTATGTCTTTTGATTTCTTGACTGCTGCTTCCATCGCTGTTGATTGTGGATCCAAGTAAAATGAAATCCTTGACAACTTCAATCTTTTCTCCATTTATCTTGGTGTTGCTTATTGGTCCAGTTGTGAGGATTTTTGTTTTCTTTATGTTGAGGTGTAATCACATACTGAAGGCTGTGGTCTTTGATCTTCATTAGTAAGTGCTTCAACTCCTCTTCACTTTCAGCAAGCAAGGTCGTGTCATCTGCATAACGCAGGTTGTTAAAATGAGCCTTCCTCCAATCCTGATGCCCTGTTCTTCTTCATATAGTCCAACTTCTTGTATTGTTTGCTCAGCATACAGATTGAATAGATATGGTGAAAGAATACAACCCTGACACCCACCTTTCCTGACTTTAAACCAATCAGTATCCCCTTGTTCTGTTCAAACAACTGCCTCTTGATCTATGTAAAGGTTCCTCATGAGCACTTGTGTTCTGGAATCCCCATTCTTCGCAATGTTATCCATAATTTGTTATGATCCACATAGTCGAATGCCTTTGCATAGCCAATAAAACACAGGTAAATAACCTTCTGGTATTCTCTGCTTTCAGCCAGGATCCATCCGACATCAGCAATGATATCCTTGGTTCCACGTCCTCTTCTGAAACCGGCCTGAATTTCTGGCAGTTCCTTGTCAATATACTGCTGCAGCCGTTTTTGAATGATCTTCAGCAAAATTTTGCTTGTGTGTGATATTAATGATATTGTTCTATAATTTCCACATTCAGTTGGATCACCTTTCTTGGGAATAGGCATAAATATGGATCTCTTCCAGTCAGTTGGCCAGGAAGCTGTCTTCCATATTTCTTGACATAGACGAGTGGGCACCTCCAGCGCTGCATCTGTTTGTTGAAACATCTCAATTGATATTCCATCAATTCCTGGAGCCTTATTTTTCGCCAATGCCTTCAGAGCAGCTTGGACTTCGTCCTTCAGTACCATCGGTTCCTGATCATATGCTATCTCTTTAAATGGTTGAACATCGGCTAATTCTTTTTGATATAATGACTCTGTGTATTCCTTCCATCTTCTTTTGATGCTTCCTACGTCGTTTAATATTTTCCCCACAGAATCCTTCACTATTACAGCTCGAGGCTTGAATTTTTTCTTCAGTTCTCTCAGCTTGAGAAACGCTGAGTGTGTTCTTCCCTTTTGGTTTTCCATCTCCAGCTCTTTGCACAAGTCGTTATAATACTTTGTCTTCTCGAGACACCCTTTGAAATCTTCTGATTGAATTGAATTGGGTCCCCCAAAAATGTGTGTCAACTTAGTCCGTGATTCTCAGTATTGTGTGATGGTATTTGTCATCTGATGTGATTTTCCTATGTGTCGTAAATCCTACCTCTATGATATTAATGAAGCAAGATTAAAGACAGTTATGTTAATGAGGCAGGACTCAATCTGCAGGATTAGTTTGTGTTTTAAATTAATTTTGTTTGAGATATAGAAGAGAGAATCAAGCCTCATTACCACCAAGCAAGGTGAGCCATGAGTGCGTGTCCTTTGGACCCAGGATCCCTGTGCTGAGACACTCCTAGACCAAGGGAAGATTGATGACAAGGACCTTCCCCCAGAGCCAACAGAGAGAGAAAGCCTTTCCCTGGAGCTGGCCCTGAATTCAGACTTCTAGCTTCCTAAAGAGTGACAGAATAAACTTCTGTTTGTTAAAGCCATCCACTTATGGTATTTCTGTTACAGCAGCACTGGGTAACCACCCACTCCTTGAAAACCCTATGGAGCAGTTCTACTCTGTCCTATAGGGTTGAAATGAGTCAGAATCCACTCAACGGCAACGGGCTTGGTTTTTTGGTTTTAGTTAACTAAGACAGGCAAATTCCTAAATCTCAGTCCGGTAACACTTAAAGTCAGCTATGGGTCCACTGGGCAGCCACTCAGGGATCCAGGCTGTTTCCATCCGTGTCTCGTCATTTCAAAACATATCTTCTAGGTCCTGGTGGCAAAGAAGAGAGAGCTGGATCACATCCACCAGCTCTTCAGTGTTTTAGCCTACAAGTGACATGCGGCACTTCCACTCACAGCCACTGGCCAGAACTAGTCACATGGTCCCAAACAAGCTGCAAAGGAGGCTGGGAAATGTAGGGGAGGACCTGCTTATTGGGCTAGAACAAAATGACTCTGCCACAGGCCACTCATTCCTGCAAGGATCTGGGCAGGCTGGTTGGAGGAAGTGGAGTTTGAAACTTACTGGACAGAGCTCCTGAGTGGTGCAAATGGTTAAGTGCTCTGCTACTAATGGAAAGATTGGTGGCTCAAACCCACTCATATGCACCTTGGAAGAAAGGCCTGGTGATCTGTGTCTGAAACTTCACAGCCCTGAAAACCTTGTGGAGCAGTTCTATATTACACACATGGGGTCAACATGAGTAGGAATTGAGTCCACGGCAATGGATTTGGGGGTTTTTGGTTTTTATTGGACAGAGCAAGTGAGTGCCATGCTTTGGATAAAAAAGCCTGCAGCCCAGTCATTGGAAAGAGCCCTAGGATGGACTTAAGGAGAGCTGCCAGGTGTGACTTTGCTATGTCCTGGCTGGGTGACATGGGCAAGTCTGGCTGGTTGACATGGGCAAGTCACTGATCTCTCCGAGTCTCTGTTTCTTCTAAAATGGGGAAAAGTAGCACTTTTATCTCCCAGACCGCTGGGAGGATTGGCTGCAATAATGTGTGTGAAAGGGCTCTCTGCCTTGGTGGTGGTGGTGTTGTTAGGTGCCGTCGAGTCATTTCCAACCCATAGCGACACTACGTACACCAGAACGAAACACTGCCCAGTCCTGCACCATCCTCACGATCGTTGTCATGCTTGAGCCCATTGTTGCAGCCACGGTGTCAATTCATCTTGCTGAGGATCTTCCTCTTTTTCACTGACCCTCCACTTTACCAAGCATGATGTCCTTCTCCAGGGACAGATCCCCCCTGACAACATGTCCAAAGTATGTAAGACATAGTCTCATCGTCCTCACCTCTAAGGTGCATTCTGGCTATACTTATTCCAAGAAAGATATGTTCCTTCTTTTGACAGTCCTTGGTATATTCAATATTCTTCGCCAACACCACTACTCCAAGGCGTCAATACTTTGATCTTCCTTATTCATTGTCCAACTTTCACAAGTGTATGAGGCAATTGAAAACAGCATGGCTTGGGCCAGATGCACCTTAGTCCTCAAAGTGACATCTTCGCTTTTTAACATTTTAAAGAGGTCTTTTGCAGCAGATTTGCCCAATGCAATGCATCATTTGATTTCTTGACTACTGCTTCCATGGGGCTTGATTGTGGATCCAGGTAAAGTGAAATCCTTGATGACTTCAATCTTTTCTCCCTTTATCATGATGTTGCTTATCGGTCCAATTGTGAGGATTTTTGTTTTCTTTATGTTGAGGTATAATTCATACTGAACACTGTAGTCTTTGATCTTCATAAGTAAGTGCTTCAAGTCCTTCTCACTTTCAGCAAGCAAGGTTGTGTCATCTGCATAACACAGGCTGTTGATGAGCCTTCCTCCAATCCTGATGCCCCGTTCTTCTTCATGTAGTCCAGCTTCTCAAATTATTTGCTCAGCATACAGATAGAATAAGCATGGTGAAAGGGTACAACCCTGACACACACCTTTCCTGACTTTAAACCACTCAGTATCCGCTTGTTATGTTCAAACGACTGCCTCTTGTCCTATGTACAGCTTCCTCATAAGCACTTAATTGTGTTCTGGAATTCCCATTCTTTGAAATGTTATCCATAGTTTGTTATGATCCACACAGTCAAATGCCTTTGCATAGTCAATAATAAACAACTAAACATCTTTCTGGTATTCTCTGCTTTCAGCCAGGATCCATCTGACATCAGCAATTATATTCCTCATTCCACGCATCCTCTTCTGAATCCAGCTTGAATTTCTGGCAGTTCCCTGTTAATGTATTGCTGCAGGCACATTTTAACGATCTTCAGCAAAATTTTACTTGCGTGTGGTATTAATGATATTGTTCGATAAGTTATGCATTCCGTTGGATCACCTTTCTTTGGAATAGACATAAATACGGATCTCTTCCAATCGGTTGGCCAGGTAGCTGTATTCCAATTTTCTTGGCATAGATGAGTGAGCACTTAGAGTACTGCATCTGTTTGTTAAAACATCTCATTCAGTAGCCCTTCAATTCCTGGAGACTTGCTGCCAATGTCTTCAGTGCAACTTGGACTTCTTCCTTCAGTATCATCAGTTCTTGATCATATGCTACCTGAAACGATTGAACATCGACCAATTCTTTTTGGTACAGTGACTCTGTGTATTCCTTCTATCTTCTTTTGATGCTTCCTGCGTCGTTCAGTATTTTGCCCGTAGAATCCTTCGATATTGCAACTAAAGGCTTGAATTGTTTCTTCGGCTTTTTCAGCTTGAGAAATGCAGCTTGTGTTCTTCCCTTTTGGTTTTCTAAGTCCAGGTCTTTGCACATGTCATTATAATACTTTGCTTTGTCTTCTTGAGCTGCCCTTTGAAATCTTCTGTTCATCTCTTTTACTTCATCGTTTCTTCCTTCTCCTTTAGCTACTCAATGTTCAAAAGCAAGTATCAGAGTCTCTTCTGACATCCATTTTGGTCTTTTCTTTCTTTCATGTCTCTTTAATGACCTCTTGCTTTCATCATGTACGATGTCCTTGATGTCATTCCACAATTCATCTGGTCTTCGGTCATTAGTGTGCAACACATCAAATCTATTCTTGAAATGGTCTCTAAATTCAGATGGGTTGTACTTTGGCTCCCTTGGACTTGTTCTAATTTTCTTTAGCTTCAACTTAAATTTGCATTTGAGCAATTGATGGTCTGTTCTGCAGCTGGCCCCTGGCCTTGTTCTAACTGCTGATATTGAGCTTTTCTATCGTCTCTTTCCACATATGTAGTCAATTTGATTCCCGTGTATTCCGTATGGTGAGGTCCACACGTGTAGTTGCTGTTTATTTGGTGAAACAATGCATTTGCAATGAAGAAGTCATTGGTCTTGCAAAATTCTATCATGCGGTCTCTAGCATCACTTCTATCACCAAGGCTGTATTTTCCAGCCACCGATCCTTCTTTGTTTCTAACTTTCGCATTCCAATCACCAGTAATTATCAATGCATCCTGATTGCATGTTCGATCAATTTTAGACTGTAGAAGTTGGTAAAGATCTTCAATTTCCTCATCTTTGGCCTTAGTGGTTGGTGTGTAAATTTGAGTAATAGTAGTATTAACTGGTCTTCCTTGTAGGCGTATGGATATTATTCTATCACTGACAGCATTGTTCTTCAGGATAGGTCTTGAAATGTTCTTTTTGATGACGAATGCAATGCCATTCCTCTTCAATTTGTCATTCCTGGCATAGTAGACCATATGATTGTCTGATTCAAAAGGGCCAATACAAGTCTATTTCATATTTCAGGTCACTAATGCTTATGCTTAGGATATTAATGTTTATGCATTCCATTTCATTTTTTGACAATTTCCAATTTTCCTAGATTGACACTTCATACAGTCCATGTTTCAATTATTAATGGATGTTTGCAGCTGTTACTTCTCAGTTTGACTCCATCCACATCATTATGGTCAACTCTACTTTGAGGAGGCAGATCTTCCTCAGTCATCTTTTGAGTGCTTTCCAACCTGAGGGGCTCATCTTCTTGCACTAAATCAGACAATGTTCTGCTGTTATTCATAAGGTTTTCACTGGCTAATTTTTTTCAGAACTGCCAGGTCTTTCTTCCTACTCTGTCTTAAAATCTGGAGGCTCAGCTGAAACCTGACTGCCCCATGGGTGACCCTGCTGGTATTTGAATATTGGTGGCATAGCTTCCAGCACCACAGCAACATGCAAACCCCCACAGTATGACAAATTGACAGACGCATGGGAGCTCTGCCTTGGTGAAAACTATTTAAATGCACATTCAATATTGTTATCTATGGAATTATCTATATGTTCATTAGGGTTCACTGCAGCCCTATGATATACATTCTATTCCTACGTTCAAGGTTGAAACCCAAGGGGTAGGTTGGATCTCATGCTTTTTCACCAGGGCCCACAACAGAAGAGAAACCACTCAGGGCCTCGGGCTGCTGCTCAAAGAGACACCACGAGCAGCAACACATCCCCGAAGTGTCTTTTTTTCCCCAACAAGTCATGTCAATTTTGCATTTTACTACTTAGTATACATGGGCTTCTCTTGAGATAAAAATACCCATTTTCTTTCTCCCCTGAAGTTTCTACTAAAATGGCAGCTCCAGAGAGATTCCTCAGGTTTATTATCAGCTTTTCCGGGCCCTGGGCACAGTGCCCCAGGCTGAGGCTCACAGGCCCATGGGAGGACCCCAGGGCTGGGGGCTGAGGTCCTGCAGCTCTTGAATCCTGGTGAGGCTTGCCCCAGGGGAATCTTGCATAGGCTCCACAGTGCGCCCTCACCCACCTCCTCACCCTCTCAATCCTCTCACCCCCAGCCCCAGCCAGTAAATCGTCCCTGAATTAATCAAAGCGCTTGCACTGGTCCGAATTCACCAGGGGCCTCCTCCAGCGGCCACTTTGTGTTCGGTAGATTAATTGCAGCTGGGGGAGGGGAGGGAATCCATTTTTAGAAAATCATTACTTTCAGAAAGAGAGGGGGGCACTTCTGGCTGGGGGAAAACTGCTGAGCTAGCAACTCGGGCCTGCTGCTCCAGCCGCCAGGAAACTCGGGCTGTACAGGCTGCTCCTGGGCTCCCTCTTCCAGGCCAGGGCACCCCAAACTTCAGCCCTGGCTATACTGACCTTCTCTTCCTGCTGTGGTGTGGGCTCAGCAGTTTGCTGGTACCCTGGGAGGGAAGGAGTCACCCCAGTATTGACCATCCCCCAACACTTGACCGTTCTTTCAACCCCACTTCCTGCACAACCCAGTCTCAGCCCCTGCCTGCAGCTCCAGATTTGTTGTGGTTAGCTGCCGTGGAGTCAGCCCCAACTCATGGTGACCCCACGCACAACCGAACAAAGCACGGGCCAGTCCTGAGCCATCTCTGTGATCAGAGATGGATCAAACCATTGCGATCCATAGGGTTTCATTGACTGACTTTTGGAAGCAGATCACCAGGCCTTTCTCCCTAGCCCACCTGAATCTGGAAGCACTGCTGAAAACTGTTCCACAGCATAACAACATCCCAGCCTCCACTGACGGATGAGTGGTGGCTGCACGAGGTGCACTGGCCAGGAGTCAAACCTGGGCCTCCCACATGGAGGTGAGAATTCTACCACTGACAATCAAACTATATGAAATTGCCGTCTTTCGCAGGCCAGAATGGTCAGATATCAGTAATCTCAACTTTATCATATGTCCAGCCCTTTACCTGTATTTTCTCACCAATCCCCATACTGGCCCCATGGGGCAGGTATAATGCCCATTTGTTGTTTCAGAAGTTGAGGTTCAAAGAGGTTAAATGACTCGCTTAAGCCAGTATTCAAACCCAGGCCTACTGACTCCAAAGCCCATGCTTGTTTTCTATGCCCGGAGTCACATCCTGCCCCATATGTCCTCAACACCCAGGCAGTCTCGGTCGTGAGCTGTGTTTTGTTAGCGTGGTTGGCTGCAGAACATCAGCCTTGTAAAAGCTCCTCTGCAGGCTGGGCGTTGGGGGCTTCACTGACCCACCAGGATATCAGTGTTTGCTGTGGCCTTGGGTGCAATGGTGGCTCAGTGGTTAAGAGCTCGGCTGCTAACCAAAATGTCAGCAGCTCGAATCCACCAGCCGCTCCTTGGAAACCCTACAGGGCGATTCTACTCGGTCCTAACGGGTCGCTATGAGTTGGAATTGACTTGACTGCAACGGGTTTGGTTTTGGGTGCAAACTCAGCCTCCCCCACAAGCAATATGGCAAATCTCTCCCCCGTTAGAGGGTCCAGTTCCTCCTGGGTCAGATAACATCTGCCCACAAGGTGCTGATGGGAACGCCTTAGAAACCCATTCCTAACATCTGGGAAGGCCCTCGGTAAGCGGGGCTTGTGGACAAATGTCCGTTGTTGTTTCTATTGCTCAGCGATCAGATCAGGTTGATCCTTCCAGACTAGAACTTGTTTTAGAAAAACAAGTGCCCAACACAGCCATTCCTTGACCCAGCCCTGCCCACAGACATTAGACAGCACAGAGGCTATGAAATCTGACTCTACCATTTCCCACCTGGGGACCTTGGGCAACTTAACCTCTTTGAACCTCAATTTACTCATCTGTAGAATGGGGATGATGATAATAATACCTACTTTAGGAGGGTTGTAAGGATTACATAAGACAATTTCAATAGAAAATGCTTGGAACACAGCCTAGCACATAGTCAGAACTCAACCAGTGATGGCTGATATTATTATTCCCAGACCAAGCAAAGCCCACAAATCTGTCTCTCCCTCCCTGGTTCATGGGACAAGAGCTGCCTGAGCACTGTGCCAGGAGTGGTTAGGGTCATGGATTCTAACCAGGGCCCCAGCTGAGATCCCAAAGCACTAAGAACTTTCGGTTCAGTAGAGGAGACGGAATTCTATACCAGCAAGGATGCTTTTAGAGTCCCTGGGTGGTGCAAATAGTTAAGCACTCAGCTGCCAACCAAAAGGTTGGCAGTTTGAATCCAGTCAAAGGCACCTCAGAAGACAGGCCTGGTGATCTAATTCTGAAAAATCAGCCACTGAAAACCCTATGGAGCACAGTTATACTCTGACACAGATAGGTTGGCCATGAGTCAAAATCATTTCCATTGCAACTTGTTTTTGGTTTAATGGTGCTTTAGGGCAGGAATTTTTTAAGGGGGTGGGGGCATGGAGCTTTCAGGAGGAAGCGTGGCCTGAGCTGAATTCTGAAAGAAAAGGAGAATGGAAGAATGAGCTGGAAAGCACTTGTGAAGGACTTGCATAAGAAAGGAATGTTTCAGAAACTGGATGCCTAGGACAAAGACAAAGGGTCTGTGTGTGCAGAGGGGATGGTGGTTAACGTGGTGAGGCTGGCAGAGGCAGATGGTGAAGGTAGAAAGGCCAAGGAGAGTCTAGAAGGCTCTGAACTGAAGAACGTATGTGCGAGATATTTGCAGTTTATAATTACTTGTCGAATGAGGCAAGGTAGACAAGATCTCGTAACAGAGGATGAGGGCAAGAGAGGTGGGAGAATCCAGGTTTCTGGCTGGGGCAGCTGAAGCACCCACAGGTGACAATGGATGAACCCACCAGAGTGATGTCCCTGCTCAAGCAGATGGTGTAGAGTGAGAAGAGAGCCGGCTACAGGCAGACCCCCTAAGACACCCCAACATTCAAGGAGTGAACTGGGAAGGGGCAACCAGACTGGAAAGAGAACCACGCTGTAAAACTTCCCTCCAACAGGAACACTTTCTCCTCCACCCCCCACTCATCTAAACATCACCAGGCTGAAAGCCCCGCCCCCTCAGAACACCTGAGGCCCTATTCCCACACCTGTTCCTGGGTACTCATCATAATCAGCCTTGTGCTGTTGGTGACCATCTCAGGTGTGTGGGGGTCTTGTCCTCTAGCATCATTTGAGGGCAGGGCCTGGGTTGGGGTTACCTCTGTGTCCGCCACAGCACAGCCCCTGGGCACACCAAAGATGCTTAGGGGCTGCTTGTGGGGTAATGGATACTCTGGCAAGGGGATGAAAGAGCTGACGCAGCACCAGCCACCCTACCAGAATCCACACCCCTACCTGCCCCCAGCTTCCTGAGGCTGAAAGTTAAGTCCACAATAACGCAGGAGAGCACAAGGGTGTTGCTGCCACAGCTCTGCCTCCTGAATCCAGAGACCTTGCTCAAGCAGTAGGGCCAGGTCACAGCATGGTGGCCCACCTTCTTCCAACTTTGAGGAACTATAGGACTGGAGCCATGTGGGATCCTCTCAAATGGACATCACAGGGCGTGGGCCAACGAACCAGAACCATCAACCCATGGTCAGATCCTGAGCTCTCTGGCTGCTTCCTTGCCGAGTGACCTTGGACTAGTCACTGAACCTCTCGAAGCTTCCATTTTTGCAGGTCCTATCGAGGATTAAGTGATATTCCCTTAGACACTTAGCATCATGCCTGGCACCTGGTTAAGCATTCCATAGACAGCAGTTATTATTATTATTAAAGAGCTCTCTGGCATGCTGAAGCAAGTTGAAGCAAACTGAACCAACTTCCACACCTCTCTAACTTAACACCTTCCACCCTAACCCTCCTCCGCCAGTACCACCTTGGAGTTAATTAGAACCCTCCTTGGGTGTCTTCCAGAGATAGGATTTTACACTTACTCCAGGTTACAGAATTAAAATAGAGGTGGGTTTCAGTTCAACTGATAAAAAGCAAAGAGCTGCTTCAAGACCATCTCAGGTGCGGGGGTCTTGTCCTCTAGCAAGGTAGTGAACTCCCCAATGGCCTCATATGTCCACACTGGCCCAGATGACCACTTGGCAGTAATGCTCTGAATCACAAATCTGTTTTAATATTTCTTGCTACTCAATTGTATTATAACTCCTTTTGATGAAATGGTGGTGCTACTGGGCTGTAGTGCTTTGTCTTATAATTTGGCAAAAAAGCTGACAACCCAAGATAGCCCTCCAAAATGGGGTTTTGAAATTGTACCAGTTTGTGATATCTAAAATCTTAAGAACCCTCATGTCATGGATTGAATTGTGTTCACCAAAAATACCTGTCTGCTTGACTAGGTTGTGATTCTCAGTATTACGATTGTCTACCGTTTTGTCATCTGATGTGATTTCCCTGTGTGTTGTCAATCCTATCACTATGATGTAATGAGATGGATTAGTGGCAGCTATATTGATGAGATCTCTAAGACTAGTGTCTTATGCCAGCCCCTTTTGAGATATAAAACAGAGAACGAAGCACAGACGGGGGCCTATCGCCAAAAAAGCAGCTCTGGGAGCAGAGCGAGTCCTTTGGACCTGAGGTTCCTGTGCTGAGATGCTCCCAGACCAAGGGAAGACTAATGCATGACTAATGCATCACAAGGACCTTCCTCCAGAGCTGACAAAGAAAGCCTTTCCCTGGAGCTGGTGCCCTGAATTCGGACTTCTAGCCTACAGGACTGTGAGAATGAACTCTTGTTAAAGCCATCCACACTTGTGGTATTTCTGTTGTACCAGCACTAGATGACCGAGACACCCCACTTCAAAAGGACCGCTTCTGGAGTGTGAGGGAAAGGGCAGAGGCATGAAACATGGTTTCCTTCTGGATCTAAGGTTCTAGACCCCATGACATAGACACCTGCACAAGCCCACCATTTGGTGCCCAATTTGGACCCCCAAGCCTCACCTCTTCTGCAAGGTTTCCTGAATCTAAAATGCGGCTCTATTTAGGTCAGATTAATGAACAGAAATCCCAGGTCAGCTAATACAGGGGGTGTAGTGAAGAGGCACTCACTAACAGCAAGGGCCACCTTGGGCTGGGCTAGGCTAGAATAGTCAACTTCCTGTCGCTGGCAGCCAGACCCCTCTGGACCTGGCCAACACTCGACCCCTGCCTCCTAAGAGACAGAGCCACCCCCTTCATCTCCCCTAGGGCTTCAGCCCTCAGGGAGCCTATCTTGGAACCTAGCCCAGGAGTGGTCCTCCCCTGGGAGGCATAGTAGGCTCAGGATTTAATGCCAGTGGAGGAGCTGGCAAGCAGGAACAAGGTCCTAGGTTCTTGGAACTACCCCCCCATCTTCTCCTCCAATTCAGCCCCCTTCCCATTTCTCAATTCCACAAGCTTTTGCCATCGATTCTGACTCACGGCAACCCATGTGTTAAGAGTACAACTGCTCCATAGGGTTTTCTTGGTTGTAATCTTCATGGAAGCATATTGCCAGGCCTTTCTTCCAGCACCACTGGATGAGTTTGAACTGTCAACCTTCAGTTGTGCGCCATCAATTCCAACTCACAGCAACCCTAAATGACAGAATAGAACTGCCCCATAGGGTTTCCTGGGCTGTAATCTTTACAGGAGCAGATTGCCAGGTCTTTTCTCCCGTGGAACCGCTGGTGGGTTTGGTTATAAGCTTAGCGCTTAACCACTGCACCACAAGGACTCCTTTTTCAGTGAGTAGTCAAGTGCAAGGAGCTCTGGTGGCACAGTGGTTAAGAGCTCGGCTGCTAACCGTAAGGTTGGCAGTTTGAATCCACCAGCTGCTCCTTGGAAATCCTATGGGGCAGCTCCATTTGTATTCCTGTAGGGTTGCTTTGAGTCTGAATCGACTGGACAGCCAAGGGTGGGTGAAGCGCAAACCATTTGCACCAGCCAGGGTTCCCTGAAGTTGTCCCCATTACAAATTCAGGCCACTCAGGCAGCTCCACCCTAGGGGAACTGGCTAACAAGGATGGGAAGAGATGTCTGTGTAGCTATAGATCTTTCTAGTATATGGAGAACAGGAACTTGAAGACCCAGGAGCGTTTTGGATGCATCCCCTTTTGAGGCTCAATGTATACCTCTGTGGCTCACCTCCCCACCACACCCTGGGCTGGGGAGACTTCAACTCAACTGAATTCTGATGGGCGCCCCTCCTGACCCACCTCCAACCAGAAGAAGAAAAAGGAGCTGGAGGACAACATGGAATCAAGTATACATTTTAAAAATTGTTTAATGGAACATAAACCCCTTTAGAAAAACATTCAGCTGGGTGATAACACCCATAGAAAAAAACACCAATCGTGTGTTGATCTTTTTTTTTTAATTTGGCATTTGTTATTTGCATTTATATTAAAGCAAAGTGCATCTTTATTTTTCTTGTTTATACACATTGCACAATACATAAATAATGATGCTTATAAAACGTCTTTATATTTACAAGTAATAATATATTTATATATAACATAAAATACATTTTTTTCTTTAATAAATCTTTTTTTTTTTTTTCCAGGTGTCCTTTCTCTCTCAAAGCACTACAATGCTAAATTTCCAATGAGAATGCTTCTCTTGTTCATTTAAACCTTTGTAGTTAGAAAAATAGCTTATGTTAAAGTCTAAACATGCTCATTGAGCTAAGAACAGTGTCAAAGTATCATACGAGTGTATGAGTTTGTAGGAGAAACGAAAGAACAGTTAGGTGTCAGCCTAGGAGGGTACCTTGGGTTCTGATGGACCAAATCCTTCTTGGTGGGAAGCAGGGCTGCAGGGAGGTCTCCTGCCAGGCCACGCCCCCTCGCTGGTCTAACAGCGGAGCTCAACACACTGTCTGTGGAGAGGACCACAGTGCTGAGCTGGTTTCTGAGTCCGGGAAAAACCTGATGTCACCGGGGCAAGGGAGAGGAGAAAGGGCCGAGAGGGCACAGAATGAGCAATACTGTGATGGTGGGCTGCCCCGGTGGCCCTCGGAAGCCCATCTCAGAGATATCCAGGAGCAGAGGGCCAGAACAGAAAGACACTATAAGGGCGGCAGGGTGGCAGAAGAGGCCTAAGACAGGGAGGAAAACAACTGGTTCTGGTTCAGACTCTAGCAGGGTTGCTTCTAAGAAGCCTGTGGACAGGCCCGTGTCCTAGGAGGGGAGAGTGGTGGGGCTGGGGCTTCCCCGGGCTGGGACAGAGGCTGGTTTCTGGCAGCTGCTGGGACACCCACCGCCAGCTTGCCCAGGTACTGACTCTGCCCCACTGAGCATGTCCAAAGGGCAAGAGAGACACAACTTGGGGCTACAAACTGCTCAGCTGGGGACATCCATAAAAAATACAAAGAGCACGCAATTTCCCGCATCGGCCGTCATGCACACACATGCACACGGACTCACACTCACTCACTCACACGTACACTTTTGACAAGTGAAATGATGACCCGAAAGTTAAGAGACTGCTTCCCATTCATACAATGTGTTTGGTGGTGGTCTGCTTTTGCTTCCCCTTTAATATTGGGGTGTCCTGCCAACCATACCCCCCTCAGAAACCCCAACAATTCTTTTCATAAGCTATTTCTCGAAGAACAAAACAGAACATAAACAAGAATGACAGGGGGGAGGGGGAGGACAACCAAAGAGTTTGCATGAAAAGCAAGCACTCGGGAGGAAAACATTAGCAGCAAAGTAGTTTGAATTGTGGCCTGCTCGGCTCACGTTCTGTCCTCTCCCCACGCGGCTACCGGCTGTTGAAGATGACCTCCAGCCAGC
Source organism: Loxodonta africana (assembly GCF_030014295.1). NCBI lineage: Eukaryota > Metazoa > Chordata > Mammalia > Proboscidea > Elephantidae > Loxodonta > Loxodonta africana. Next base: position 58,414,106 of record NC_087352.1, on the reverse strand, counting down.
ACGGGCAGCTGCTGATGAACTGGCGGGTGTAGCACTGGCCCCAGCCCTTCACGAAGCTGATCTGCACGGTGAAGCCAGTCCACGGCTGCTGCATGAACTCATGGTCGTTGGGCCGCTGCAGGCTGTACGCTTTCTCGTAGTCAAACGCCTTGATGGAGAAACCGGGGAATACCTTGTGTACCAACAGCGTCCTGGAGTCAGGGTTGTCCAGTGTGGCTGACTTGATGAAGATGGGGTAACTGCTGCGGTTGTACACCCACACGCCATCCACTTCCCGCGTGAGCTGGATGCCACAGCCGATTTTGCTCCGCACTTTCTGCACCAGCTGACTCTTGTTGTCCGAATTGAGCTGTCCGAGGCAAAAGCCATTCCCCTGAGGTAGATCATAAAAGATGTCCAGGGAGGGCTCCTGGACACAGTAGAGCCTCCCCACTCTCGTCTTCTCCTCCCAGTATGCCACCACGCACCAGTGTGACCGATCCCCAGGTTCCAGAAGAAGTTGGGAATCTACAAAACAAAATGATGGACATCGTTGGTGGTGAAAGGGACTGGCCATTTCCTTGGCCTCCTGGAATCAAGACATCTATGTGCACACATGCACACCCATAACCAGCTCGTCTCTCAGCACAAGACAAAAGGAAGAGGTGATGATGGTGGTACACGATGCTGCAAGCTCTATCATCCTTCCACTGAAATCCTGATTCCGCCGACAGAACAGTCCTGCATTAAGCACGGGGCTCGCTGTGTGTCTCTTTCCTCCACTCCACCCATCCTGTCTGGGACCCAAGACACCAGCACTGTGAGCCCACTGGGCCAAAGGAAACCTCGTTCTTACAGACCACAGAAGCCTGGGGATTCTAGGTCACTTGGCTGATCCTGGTTTTAGGGCTAGAAAGGGCCTTAGGGATGGACTCAAATTACAGACCTGAAAACTGGATGGAACCTTGTAGGCCAGCCGCTCCAGGCCCTTGTCATCCTGACCAGGAACCTAGGGCCCTGAAGGCCTGTCATGTGGGAACTGGCTGATGACACAGCCAAACCTAGAACTCACATCTCCTGGCTTGAGGTCCACCTACTATATGGTCTTCTCTGTGTTTCTTACCCAGTCTCAAATCAGTGCCTTGATCATAAGAAAGGTTTATCTGGTACAAACAGGGGCTTGCGGCGGGGTGGGGGGGGGGGAACGGGACAAAAACATCTATCTTCCTAACAGAAAAATAAGCCTCAGTACGTCTGCAGCAGCTCTGTACACAAAGGGTGAATTCATGTCAAAATGCCAAATCACAACGTGCAGGTTGGTATTAATCCAGACGACCTTAACAGCTTCCTCCAGCCCAGACAGAGGATTATGTGTCTAACATGGTTATGACCATCCTTGAAGTCCCCTCTTTGCCAGCTTCCCCCAACCCTAAAGCCCCCCCTCCCTCTCCACCAGCATGTAGACTTTGCACAGCACGACTTTGCACAGAGCCATGCTGTTCTTCCTCAAGCCCTCCCCTCTCCTTCCTCCCTCTGGGGAAGCCCCACCCCAGCTTTCCTAGACATGGTTCTTCCCACAGGCGGCCTGGGAGACTGGGGTGACTCTGGCGAGGGGATTTTCTTAAACAGGCCCTCCAGGTCCTTTAAAAGGGGGTCATGTGGAGCGCAAGGGAGCCCCAGTGGCTGTCATTCTGACTCCTCCTTAAGCTGAAACAGGCGCGGTAGGCCTCAGACAGGGAGCCATAAATTTCCCCAGCTCAGCGGGCCTGCAGGAACACTGTGGTTTGTGGTGGCAGGGTGGAGACCGGAAGTCTTGTATTTGTTAACAAAAATGGGGAAAGGCAAGGGGAAAAAGAAGAAGGGAAGGAGCCCAGCAGCGGAGGCCTCAACCTACCCTCCCTGTAGCCCTGGGGTTCTCACTCTCTGGTGGCTGGTGGGGGGCACGAGGATGGGGTTGAGTGTGAGGTGTTTTTTTGCAATGACTGGGCTAATAGAGTTGTTGGTAATGGTGGGGTGGACTGGAGGACCCCCGGGTCCTGCTGCCCAGGCAGACTGGGTAACCCCATGTGGCTCAGCGCGCTACCTCCTTCCAACTTTTACAGACATGTTGGAACCTGGGAGGCAGTCAGCTCCATTAACTTTTTTTTTTCAAAGCAGCAGCCAGACTTGGATTGAGGTGTCCTGTGAGTAAGTCTGTACAAATGTGCACACTGCGGCTGGAGCCATGCCGACCACTGAGGCAGCCGCGGACACATGCTGAGGGGCTGTCCCCGACAGCCCAGCCGCCTTCTCAAGTGCCTGCCCCAGACAGCTACACAAAAGGGGAAGCTTCTGGCTCATTCCTTTCCCTCCATCCCCACCCTGCTGAAAATCAACACGAGAAAGCTGGCCTGCCACCCTCTGTTGTACCCATAAAATACAAGTGTGTGTGTGACTGTGTGTGCCACCGAGTGTGAGCACTTACAGGAGTGTATTACATGAGTGGATGCGTGTGTGTCTGCGCACGCGCGCACACACACACACAGAGGAACATATGGAAAAACAAGAGAGGGATGTGGGCTCCAAGCAGAAGGTGACTCATCAGGCATTAACTTGTTTCTGCAATGTATCCATCAACTGCTAATAAACTCGTGAGCACTGGCAATCTCGGAACTTTTTGCAGAGGGCCTTCAGTTCTGAAGATTACACCAAAGACCCACAAAAGCAAAACCAAGCCCACTGCCATCAAGATGATTCTGACTCATAGCAACCCTGTAACAGAGAACAGCTGCCTCCATAGGGTTTCTAAGGCAGGTAAATCTTTACAGAAGCAGACTGTCACATCTTTGGTGGGTTCGAACTGCTAGCCTTTGGTTTGCAGCTGAGTACTTTACCCACTGTGCCACCAGGGCTCCTTAAAGACTTACAACACCCATGGGAGTAGCATGCAAGCTCAGTGGAAAGGAGAAAGTCCTTTTCTGGGAGGCACAGGGTGTCTGCCCATTTTGGGGAGAAGGAGGGTATTTTGAAACGGAAGAAGCCCTCACTTACTATCTAAACTCAACAACAAACCTGGCCTGGACATGGAAGACTCAGGAGACCCTCAGTGGAGCCTCACAATACTTTGTTTCATGAGACAGCCCTGCTGAAACTTGGCACCAGCTAGTGGGAAGGAGGAGGAGGAGGTGGTGGTGCGGGCTGGATGGGGGTGTATGTGTGCTGGGATCGAGTTGCCCCCATGCTAGGCCGGCCACCTAGAACTGGGGTGGGGGCCTCAGGGGCAGACGAAGCTGTGCAGGGGGCTGGGCCTGAGGTCAGCTGGCCTCACCCCAGCCCCAGCGGCGGGAGGTGGAAAGGGGGAAGCATTCTGGAGGGTTTCTCTTTCATCTGTGCAGCCCGCCAGTCTACCCAGCAATTTGCTGCCAGACATCCCCTGGAAAAAGCCTTTTTTCTGTTGAGGTTAATGGCCCAGCCCAGATAAACGGCAACGTGTGGGTGTCCCTGTGTGCGAACAAGGTCCCTGAAAGCCTGTCCAGTGCCCTAACCTTTCACAGCAAGACCCCTGCCTGCTCTTCCCTCTCCCTTGGCCACTTCAGGCTGCCTCTGCTGTCACCCAGTGGCTACTCACCCACCCACCTGAAATAGCAGCTCCACTTTCCACTTCCTGGACTACTTCTGAGCACAAAAACATTTTCTTCTGGAAAATCATGTAGCAATAGTGGAGCCCCCTTTAGCCCTAGTGTTCACATCACACCTTCTGGGAACCCCATACCCACACCGCATACCATGGTATAAACAGAGATCCCCTACTTTGGCCCAAATTCCCCACCACTTGGGCCTCAATTCTGGGAACCACTCAGCATCATCTTCAGAGAAACAGGGTTCCCTGAATTGGGCCCACAGCCCTCAAGAGTCTCCTCACAGAGGTCTGTGGACGCTTAGCTTCTGGGAGCTTCCCAGGGCTGCAGGGTTCTCACACAAGAGAAGTCTCAGTCATTACAAGGGCCTAGGCAATGGTTTAGGTTAGGAAGGGAGTCCCTGGGTGATGCAATCCATTAACGCACTCAGCTGCTAACCTAAAGGTTGGAGGTTTGAGTCCACACAGAGGTGCCTTGAAAGAAAAGTCTGATGGTCTACTTCTGAAAAATCAGCCATTAAAAACCCTACTAAGCACAGTCCTACTCTGACACACACACAGTTACCCATGAGTCAGAGCCGACCCAATAGTCACTGGTTTTTTAGGTTAGGAAGAGTTACAGAAGCCGGACTTCTTCAGCTTCTTAATCTTTGTTGCTGGTATTTAACCTCCCCCCCGCCCCCCCCCCAAATCCCAGTCATCTAATTAATTGCCTTTTTTCCAGTATTTCCAACAGAAAACTGTACACGGTCTTGTTTTAAAACTGCATGTGTTCACTTTAAAGCATCCTAAAGAAAAGCTGTGTTGTAAAAAGCTAATCAGATGTCTGGTCACATTTCTTTTTTTTTTTCCTTTTTATTACAGTTTAGGGAATTTTTGGATCAACACCAGAAAACTGCTGAATCTGCCTAAAACTCCTTGAAGGTATTTTCCCCTTTCTTCCCTTCCCCCATTTCCCTTAAAGCATAAAGTCTACCCTTTAAAGGGAAGGGAAGGTGGGAGCTGAGAAGGAAAGGACTTTGCCCTTCGTTTGCACTGGCATTAGAGAAGACCACTTAACAAGAGTCTGCTTGCTGCCTCCCACAAAGAGTTATTTAATTACCCTGGGCATGAATGAACAGACCAGACCCTTCCAGAAGACCAAAGGCTCATGAATGAATCCCTCGCCTGGGGTCTCAATGGCATGGGTGACCAGACCTCAAGGCCACATTTTAGGTAAGCAAGCAATTTTTCCCTTTAATTTTCAATTTGAAGGTGTGAGGAGATGAGGAAAGGGAAAATGGCAGGGGGGTGGGGGAGGCCAAGTTTAGTGCCTCAATGGTACCATTTCTGGACTCCAGCTATGTATAAAGTCAACCATGAGGCCAGGGTGGCAGAGCTGTTCCGAAAACACCCAGTAGGATACTGAGTACATGGACGTGCACGAGAGTGGGTCCAGCTGGGCCTGGCTGTGTCCAGATACAGAGATGGTACTGATTGGGGGGGGTCCCTGAGACCCTAAACTTCAGGACAGAAACACACTTGAGAAACAGAACCTGTATAGAGCCCAGCAGCTGGTGTACACTGAGGTCTAATGGGCCCGACTGGTTGAGTACAAGGGAGGCTAGGGTAAAAGACTGGGGGCGGGGCGGGTCTCAACCTGCTCTCATCTCTGTGAGGCACTTGAATTATAATGGGCTATTTCTCTGCCAGAGCCCAATAGGCTCTCCCCAGTGGGCCAGGAGAGCAGAAGGCTAAGGATGGAGAAGTCAGGGAAGAGGGGGAGCCTAGGCAGAAATGGCCTCTCATGCTGATTAGGACAAACAAAGAGCAGAAGGCGTAGATGCAGAAGGCTTAACCCGGCCGTCCTGAATCACAAACATCACTATACTCGTCAGCAGCAGGTCCAGGGTCCTCCTTCCCTAGGACCCAGGCGCCACCAAAGGTTGCCTCATCTTGTCCTTCCCCTACCTCAGACATCTCAAAGGTTAACAGCACCAGTCTACCCTGCTCCCCACCCAGGTCACGAAACTGGCTGTCCTAAGATCAGCCAGCCACTGAGATAAGAGGGCCAGCCCCGTGCCAATTTATCCAATCCATTCTCACCCCCCCCAAAAATCTCAATTAGCAAGGATCCTTGTTGGGTGCTTGTTTTTAAGAGGTAAATGACTGAAAAATAAAGCAACCACCACATAAAACTTGTTGAGGTAGGTTCTGGAGTCCGCTTCAATCTTCCACACTTAGAACTTCACCCAGACCATTTCAGATTATCCCAGGGCTCTGCCAAGGTCCTTCAGCAACCAGGTAAGGCAAGACAGACAGCTTTAGGGTTTAGAGCAAGTTACCACCACCCAAGCTCCTTCACCAAATGGATCAGACAATGAATTCTGGTTGGTGGAAGGCTGGACTGAGAAAGTTGTATTATTTTTATACCTCTGCAACATCTCCACATAGGTGGCTAGATTTATGGGTGGGCAGAGGTGCCTTAGAGTCTTCCTTCAAAGGCTGGTGGTGTTCCCTCATGTCCATGGACCCAACCCTGGGTGAATTCTGGCCATAGTGCAGGCATGGCACACCACCCCCTGAGGTGAGCTGACAGGGGAAGAGGCAGTCAGACACACAGGTTCAAATCATCCCTCTGCCTTGTACCTCCCATGTAACTTGCCAGGTGACTTAACTGCATCCCTAAAAGGGGCTCACGGTGCCGCCTCATAGGGTTGTGGTGACGACTCGATATAAAAAGTGCCTTAGCTTATAGCTTGTGAGCGCTCCACTGGGGGTTGGGCTGGCTTAGACACTTAGGAGTGTCTTCTTCGGTTCTCCAGCTGCGCTAAAAACACCAACCCATCACCCATTGCTGTCAAGTAGATTCTGACTCGCGGCGACCCTACAGGACAGAGAGGAACTGCCCCAGAGGGTTCCCAAGGCTGTCATCTTTATGGAAGCAGGCTGCTACATCTTTCTCCTGAAAACACTGACCACCGTTCCCCCCTTTGCCCTCACGCATTCCCCCAGGTGGGGGAAAGGTTCTGGGCAAACAGCTATACTTCATGAGCATTTCCCTATATACCAGGCTTTGTTCTAAGTGGCTCATAACAATCCCATGAGGTTACATACTATTACCAGCCTTGTCTTCCATGGGGGAAACTGAGGTGCGTGTCACTTGCCAAAGAACAGAGCTGGGACTCCAGCCCAGAGCACAGGCTGGTGCAAGCCGAGGGTAGGCAGCCACCTCAGGCCTCTAAAGCCACCAGTCCCCAAGGGCTCCTCGCCAAATGCCTGAGGAAGAAACCAGCATCCTCCACAAGACACTTTGGAAATGCCACGCCTACTTCTAGAACTGAGCACAGGTCCGCCCTGAGTCCAGTCTCTAGGCTCACTTGTACCACAAAGCAGAGAAGGGATGCAGCCTCTTTGCCGGCAAGTTGCTTTGTGACCATGGCCAAGTGGCTTGCCCTCTCAGAGTCTCAGTTGGACTTGTCCATAAATACTATGAGAGTGGGCAAAACGGCCCCAGGTGTCCCGTCCAGCCCTGACAGTCTCTGGCTTCACCCAGTGACTCACAATGTGCTGGGTCTAGTATTAAACAATGCTGGTTCCATTTATTTTTACTACCTTCCAGAACGGTAAGAAAATCACTTTGGGGCACAGGGCACTTTTTTTTTTTTTTTTTTGCATTACATTTGCAACAATACTACTACTGCTAATAAAACCAAAAGGAAAGGAGATTTTGAGTCAGAACCAAACTTTTTTTAATTTTGAAAAGGTACAAACTTGCATCACTGACCTCAGAAAAAAGGTAGGTGCCCAAGAGGGGGCCTCCTTAATCACCCTCTTATTTCCACGGTCCGCCAGGCTTGGCGCCTTGACATTTCTCAGGCATTAAGACCCTCCCAGGTTCCTGGGTGTTGCAAACAGATTGCGCTGGACTACTAACCTAATGGTTGGTGGTTCGAACCCACACAGGGGTGCCATGGAAGAAAGGCCTGGTGATCTGCTTCTGTTAAGATTACACCCAAGAAAACCTTATGTGGCACAATTCTCCTCTGCATCACATAGGGTAGCAATGAGTCAAATTCAACGCAAAAGCAACAGGTTTGGTTTGGTTTGGTTTACCCTCTTCCCCTGCAAACTCTCCCAAGCTTACAAATTTGGCAGGGCCTGATGCAAAATCTGCCACAGATCCTGCTAGTCAAGAAGGCCGATTTGTAGCTGTGTCCTTACAGCCAAATTATGAGTAATCAATTACTAGAGCTAAAATTTACTCCCCTGCTCCTCAACCTGGCCCCACCCCACCCCACCCCCCCGCAGAGCCCCTCAAACATCCAAGCCTGAAGCCCCCAGCCCAGGTGCCCCTTCTAAGAACAGTCCTTTGCCATCAGAAAACATAATTGAGGGTAGCACAAGGCAGAGGAGGGAAGCCACACAAATCAAACGCTCCTGTCTGTCTCGCCAGTCAGGCTGACGCGGCTTCCTGTGCCCCAGCGTTCAGCCATGCAAATTATAGTGTACCCAGCGGCCCGCCTGCCCCGGCCAGCAGTCTGAGGAGGCCAGCTCTGCCCGGGCTCCAAGAGAGGCCTCAGAGGAAGGGTGGGGACTCCCGACCTAGCCAGCTCCATTCATATTATTTACAGTAAATAGGCCTCTCTAATGATTTCTCAAGTTGGAACTTCAAGACTCTTCCACTTCATTACGCCCCATACGGTTCCCACCGTTTCTCCAAAAATAGCTCAAAAGCTGTCTTCAGAAAGGGGGTTCCGCTGTTGCATGCTGCACACACACACCTGCACCCAGAGTCTCCAGACCTGCATGGCATGACCTGCTTGCCTGCCTTCCTGTTGGGTAGGGCCCTGGCCACCCTAAGAAGTCCACTCCTAAGAAAGCACAAGAGGTATGACAACCAGCCAACCAGGAAGTCCATCAATGTCCAAGAGGAAGTCCAAGGCACATCTCTAATTGAACCTGCCTACCTGCCACCTGGAGGGAATTCAGAAATTCCCCAAACTCCCTAACTGGGTTCCTAACTGGGGATCCAGCACTAAACACTGAATAATACACACACTCACACAGAATCCAACAAAAGAATCTTCTATAAACCACCGAAAAGTCCCCCATTTTCTTCTTTATACTGACCACTTGTAAGTGTGCTGGATACATGTTAAAAATCTTAATATAAACCAGTCTGAAAAAGCTACATACTACACGATTCTAATTATATGACATTTTAGAAAAGGCAGAAACTACAGAGACAGTGAAAAGCTCCGTAGATGCTGGGAGTTCAGGGTGAACCGGGGAGGGATGAATAGGCGGAGCGCAGGCAAGCTTCAGGGCAGTGAAAATATTCTGTATGGTTCTGTAATGACAGACACGTGACATTATGCACTTGTCAAAACCCACATAACTGTATGACACAGTGAGTGAGGCCTAATGTCAACTATGGACTTTAGTTAATAAGAATCTATGGATGTTAGTTCGTCAATTGTGACAAATGTACTGCATGAAAGCAAGATGTTAATAATAGAAGGAACTCTGTGGGGAGGGGAGGGTTAATATGGGAATTGTCTTATTTTTTGTAAACCTAACTACTCTAAAAATCAAGGCCTATTTTTAAAATCTTAATAAAAATTGGTGCTAATAATCTAAAATTCCATAAGGACAAAACCCCCAGAGGTACGGGACAGTTTTGCTTAGCTTTGCAGGTCAGGATGCTCTGTGTGATCAAAGAACACCTCACTTTAATAAAGCCCCTGGCTACACTGACCTCCAGGTCCCCGAAAGGTATTAAAAGATCCAGAAGCAGGCCAGCCCTGCCCCCACCCCTCCCCTGCCCAGCTCCAACTCTAGAGAGTAGGAAAACTGAAGGAGAGGTGGAAAAATACAGGGAGAAACAAAAGTTCTTTTCATCTCGCCCCTACCCCAGCTCCCCTTGTTCCATAACAATTATGAAAACTGTTTGGACGGGATGGCATTTTGAACATTTACTGCATTCCGGCCAATAAATTCCTGCCCAGGATCTGATGGGAAAGCCTCCTTCTGGTGAGCTCCTGTGCTCCCCTCCCCCGCTCGCTCCCAGCCTTCATTCCGTCTTTCTTTACAACCCAATCCCTGGGCCTGGCCAGGCCAGGGCTGCACTGTACTATAGGGAAAAACAACCATAGGACAGACTGGAGACAGTGTGCAGACTGGAAAAGTTAATCATTACTTCTGTCTGCCTCCGTAATCTAATCTCTCCGGCTTTGACACACTCACGGTTCAGTCATCCTGGCCCTTTCACCCCCAAAGCACCCAGGACCTCCTAGGCCCCAGGCCTCCCTTTCCCCCCGCCCTTCCACCCCTGACCTCTAGTCAGGAGGCCAAGGGAGCAAAGGAATGAAAGCCCCCCCGCCCCGGCCCCCAATCCTGGGGCTGGAACCACAGGCCCCTGGAGTCCCACATACATGGTTGGCAGCTCTGCTTGCTGTGTGCCCCAAAAGTGTTCAGGAGGCCTCGTATAAAAGTGGGCTTGGGTCGGTCCCAGCACCGCCCCTCCCCCACCACCGTTCCTTATCCACACATGAACACAGACACAATCAGCGCCCCCCTCCAGCCCACCCCACCCCAGAGCTTACCCTCAAGCCCACCCAGCTTCGTTCAGGGGTTGACAATAAGCTCCCCTGCCCCATGTATCTGGTCTATAAGATACCCAAGCCAAGGAAACACTGCCTTCCCTGATGGCCCCCTGAGTACCGAACCAGAAAACATAAAATAAAAAGCCCACTGCCATTCCGACTCATGGCAATCCCATGTGTTACAGACTAGAACCTTCCCATAGGGTCTCCTCGGCTACAATCTTTATTACACAATCTTCTTTATGGAAGCAGATTGCCAGGGCTTTCTTCCATGGAGCCACTGGATGAGGTCAAACCACCCATCTTTGGGTCAGTAGTTGAGGAGAAATGGTTTGCAGCACCCAGGGACCTTTTCCTGAGTACAGGGTTCCTGAGTGAGGGGTTCCATCCCTGGGCTTCCACAAGGCTATGGCCCCCTGGAAACTGTAGATTTGCAAATCTGCGAGTTGTCACATGTATATGCATTTTCCTGGGGAATTATTTCTCAGCTTCCACCCCTTCTTGAAAGAGTTTGCAAGCCAAGAAACACCAAGAACAATCATCTTTTAATTTTAGAATGGAAGAGGCCATTGGCTACCGCCACCTCAACAGGGGCCTCATTCCTACACCACTAGCTCAGACCAAAGAACCAAAGATCACAGATCACAGCACATGGGAACAGCAAGGGCCCTGGAAATCAAGTCCATGCTCTTTATTTTGCAAATGGGAAAACTGAGGCCCTGGAGACAAAACTGACTCACCTAAGGCCATGTGGCCAGCAGGTGCTGGAGCCCTCCACCCTCCGTAGGAGAGCAGGCTGGGCCTCAGGGACAGAAACCGGAGGATGGTTCCCTCCCATTTTAACTCTCTCCAAGCCCCTCCTGAGACTTGGAGCTTTGAAACCACTGCAGCTCCGGAGATGACACCATGCCCCATAGTCTAGGGTTTTCCCCAGGAAGTACTCCCCCCTCAGTGGGCTGTTCACTGTGACCCCACTGAGCTAGAGATGGGCCCATCTATTTTTAAGAACTGTACTGTGCACTCAGAAAATGGTGAGAACTCAACTTTTGCTTTTCTCCCTCTTGGTTACTAATTAACAAAGGTGAGGGGCAGTGCTGGCTACGAGGCTGACAAGGTTCCCAAGCGCTTTCCGAGCTGAGCAGCTTTTTATGACCCTTTCTTGCCTCAGACGTCCACTGAGCCTACTGGGAGAGGAGACATTTCCAACACTGAGTCATGAGAAGCAGTGGAAGGTGGGGAAGAGAGACAGGGAAAATATAACCTCCAAGTGGCTTTTCAGCAAGCACCCTAGAAAATGCAGAGAAAGTAAGTCCTCCAAGGAGCACAGTCGTGTCTTGGCATCATGTTGTTTTTGTTCCTGCTGAAGGACAGTCCCAGATGACACTCCGCACCCCCAACCCCCAAGATCAAAAAGAAAAAAGGCAGTGCAGAAATGAACAAACCCTTGAGCCACCAACAGTCACTAATCTGGTTATCTGAGATCTCAGCCTTCTGTCTGAAAGACAGCATCTCCCAGCTTTGCAAGATGAAATTGGAATTGGGACCAGTTCTTCCCCTTCTGCCACGGATCAATCTCCAAGCCAAATCCACTCTCATGGACAGCCTTTCCTTGGGGGGGCAGTGGAAGGCTGCCGCCAAGGACCAAGAGGATTACTGAGGGAGCTCCACCAAGTGCTGGAGTCATCGATGGAGAAAGAGACAAGGGCAGGATAAGCGTGAAAATGAAACACCTTCCTGCTTGCATATTAGATTACTTGGTGTCAGCCCCAAACTGGGTGAGCCAGGGGCCCACACATGGGGCTGAGACTTCAGAAACGGGCTTGAACATCCAGATTTATAAATCAAAAAGCCAGGGTTTCATCCCCAGAGGGTCTTTGAGTTACAAAGGGAAAAGTCAAAAGCCTGGGCTTTGAAAGCATCCCACCTCCCCTCTGGCTGTCAGGACATTAAATAATGCCCTTCCGATGTTCCGCCACCTTCTGGCTGCGGTTCCCCTGAAGAGCCTGTGCTTGGGCCCTCACCTCCGCTCAGCTCTGTGCCCAGGTACAAGAGGTCTAGATGAGCAGAGGGACTGGGGGGTGGTTATACGCGTACCTCCTCTGCTGCCGCTCTTGCTGTTATCTCAGTCAACAACTGGGGCTGGGGCTGGGGCAGGGTGTGGAACCAGAACTGAAGAGACAGACCTCTGTTTATCTGCAAGCGTGGCTTATCTCAACTCTCAACAGACCACAAAACCAAAGCAGATGACAGAGAGCTCTGCCTATCCTGTGCGCCCAGACCACTACCCAGGGGCCCATCCCTACACCTCTGCCATGTCAGGTAACCCTCACCCCATCGCCTGGCTCCCCCAAACTGAGTCTGCAAGGGGCCTGGCTCCCTCTGTTCTGTAAAAACTCCCTGATGGGCCGGCTGCCCCCTGCCTGAATCCAGAAGGGGCCAACTCCTGCACAAAAGCCCTCCACCTCACTGATTCAACACACAGGCAGACAGCCGTTTAATTCTATCAGGGCTCAAGAACTGCATCCTCAGAGTCCAACACAAAACCTGGCACACAGTAGCTGCTCAATAAATATGTGTGAAATGAATGAACCACAGCGATGCTCTGGTTTCTTCCAAACACTTGGCCCAGCCAGCTCACCACCTGGCAAAAGGAGGCAAGGGTAAACTCACCTGGGAGGCAAGCACACCTTCCCTGGCAGGGGTCAGCCAGAAAGGCCAAGCCTTTGACCTGGGTGCCCTGGGGAGGTAGGAGGATAAATGCCCCGTTCCTGGGGTAGCCACTTCCCAGCCAGCCGCAGCAGATCCCAGGAGGTGTTTCCCAGCCAGGCACCGGCTCGGCAACCTCTGTGGGCACACCACCTGCCCACAGCATTCTGCTCTGGCGTCCTGCTCTGTTTGGACAAGTTACCCTCACCAAGTGCTCAACAATGCTTTTACACACCCCAGGGCTCTTGTTGTGTTATGAAAACAAAACAAAGCACGCTAAGGAAAAGAGCCGGGGAAGGGAGGTGGATTGAGTGGGGAGCGAGCAAGCCACACACAAGTCTCTTTCTTTCTGGTTTCCATCCTAGAGAGGAGCGGGCTCCTTGTCTCATGCATGCAGAACACACAAGAGTGACATTGCCAGAGAGGGGACTTAGAAACCCAAAGACATGTATATGGAAACGGTGCTGACTCATCCAGTATAATACCACCTCCTTCCCACACGGCTGTGGGGCTGTGGCAAGCCCTGTTTCTGGGGGAAGCTTCTGAGTGACAGGTGGGCCACAGAGGCTCCCTCCCCTGGGGCAGAGCACAGTTACGGGCTAACTGCAGTCTAAGCTAGAACACAGCTGTGCCAGGGGTATGCTGAGGCCGTTTCCTCTCCGCTCCTCACTGGTGCCCTGGAAAGTTAAGAAACTCCTGGAGGGGGGAGGGAGTTCAGTAGTTTGAAAACAAAGACAGCCCTAAGTTCAAACCTGCAAAATGCCAGGCACCAGACATTAGGGGAAGGTAACACTGGGGTGAAAAGGCTAAGCACTCCAGTAAGTCCCTACCTACCCACCACCAAAAAACATATAATTTTTTTTTTTTTGCAAGTTAAAACTAAGCTAATGACGCTGGGTGGGGCTCAGTGTTGAGCGCTGCACAGCCAAACCAAAATTAGCTTCCAGCCAAGAACTGCTTGGCCTCACCATTTGGGGAAGGAAGCTGAAAAAGTCATGAAAGACTCTTTAGTAAACCGGGAAATAAGGCTGCAGTTAGGATTTCAACTGAAGGTGACCCTTCTGGTAAAATATTTTTTTAAATAATAAAAATAACATGAAGTTCTCAAACAGTCTCTTTCTTAAAGAAAATGGCCTAAAAGTTCTCGTGGGAGTGGAAGGGAAGAAGAAAAATAAAACAAAACCAGGGCTAGATTCCCCTCAGCCACTACCTTTCATGAACAACTTTTTTCTGGAGTTCTTCTCATAAAAGGAATGATGCAATTTCCTGTCTTGTCCCAATATTTCCTGTTAACTTACAAGGTGAAAGTTATCACCCTGTTTTAAACAACTGTCCCTCAACTCCATAGAAAGTTCCTTTTTCCATCCAGTGCCCCCTCCCTTTCACTAAATCTTCCTATCTTCAAAGAGAAATACTATCATTTTCTACAACTTTAAAAAAGGTTGGTTGAAAAAACCTGTTCTCTTGACAGGATACTGAGCCTCCAACTAGAGTTCCACAGGAACTCAAAAAGGGATCCAGATACCCAAAGAGACCAGAGAGAGAGGAGGGTAAGGGGCTGGGGGACGGCTGAGCCCATAAGCAAGCCAATGTGTTTAGGTGGTGTTGCTGTGCCCAAGTGCATGTTGCTTTCTTGGTGTGTTAACCACTAAATTGAGAACTGTGCCTCAGCAGTTAATAATATCTCCCTGCTGAAAATAGCCAGGAGAGGAAGCCTCTCTGTGACAGTAGGCACGCAGCCAGCCTCTGGGCCAGCCATTCAATACTGAGTGGGAAAGATGGTACCGCCAGCGGTGACCTCCCAGCGGCTGCTCTGTACAGTATCCTCTCACAAGGCTCCTGCACAGGCAGGACTCCCGGGTGAGTTCACACACTGCCTCTGCAGGCCTATAACCAGAAAGGACTACACATCTGCCAGGGCCGCAGGGGCAGCCCAAGGGTCAACATCACCCAGCAGGGAGTCAGGTGGACCCCAGACTTTGGGAAGCATCCCCTGCCATGACTCTAGTTGACTACCATCATGGGGTGGCAGGGGTCTTCAGGAGCAAGCCATGCACGCCAAGGGAAAAAACAGCATCTGGGCAGAGTATGAACAAGCACTCACTTCCCCTGACAAAAAGGTGAGGCTTGGAATGGGGGAACTTTCCTCCCTCTTGTTTCTGCAGCCCGCATGGAAAAGAAAAGGTCAAAAAAAAAAAAAAAAAACAAAGACCAAGATGGGCCTGCTCCTTCAGGTAAAACAAGACAGAGACAGGCTCCAGCCTGTGCCCCAGCCCATCAGATGTGCCCCCAGGAGACCGCGGAGGCTCTTTGGAAACAGGTGTCCGCAATCAGTAGATCCCAGGCACCTGCCACAAAGTTGTCTGTCTGTTTTTCCTCTCCAGGGCCATGCTTCTTTATTGATTATCCAGATATTTGCATGTACTTAAAAGCTATCACAGGTCACTTTCTAAAAACTGTGGTGAGACACTCATGAAACTAACCATTTGTACATTACCATGTTCACACCGTACGTTCACACTGCTGTTGCAGCCATCACCACTATCTAGCTCCAAAGCATTTTCATTGCCCCAAAAGGACACCCCATACCACGGGGGTCCCCTTTCACAATGTTGTTCAAAACATCACAGCAAAATGGGAGAAGGTGCAGAGTTTATTATCTTCCCTCAAATGTGTCCACAATCAAACAAAAACCTCATTTAAGAAGAGGCTTGACGAGAAAGATGCTCAAATTCTTCACTAAGGGAACTTAGATGGAAGCTTAGGAGAACCCTGCACTGCTGCCAGAGAAACCACACAAGATCTGATCCAGCAGGAACACAGATCTCTCCATTCCCTACACGAGGGATCCCCAAACTTATCTGCACATTGCAATCACCCGGGCTTCAAAAAAATCCTGATGTGAGTCCCACTGACAGCGACTGTGATTTAGAAGGTCCCAAGTCATTCTAATGTGCAGGCAAGTCTGGGAAGCCCTGCCCTACACCTTTTCTTCTCCTGCCAGGTTAAGACAACTACTTGAAAGCTTCAAGGTCTAGACAAGTGAAGAAAAAGCAGCCTTGCAATCCTAGTATTATAAAGAGCACTATCATGGTGCAGTGACCTCAACAATGAAGCAAAGGAAGCCAAATTTATCATGAATCCTTTGGCATGTCCTCCTTCAGTGGCCCACCGGCTCGGAGCTTGCTCACAGAGGGGCCTATGTCTAGAGGTGCCACAGCCAGGCTCTGCTTAGAAAGGCCCTAGTTTGTGTGTAAGGGGGAGGGGGTTAGTGTACTGGTCTGTAGCCAAACGGAACCTGGCCTTCACCTGCCTCCACCCATGGCTGGCGGGCCTGTTGTGCTTCACCAGGGTGTGCAAGGCAGCAGCCCATCTAGTCTGGCCGGCAGAGCAGCCCAAATCTGCTCCAGAGGCTTCCAGTGCTGTCACCCTGCGTCTAACCCCTGCCTGACTGCCTCATTCTTTCCAGGACAAAACGGGTTTTATCAGCAAGCCTTTCTCCAGGTGAGTTCGTGACCTGGGGCATTGCAGAAGAGGCAGGCAGACACCCTCTGTCCCAGGCTGGTCCTCACCTAGGAGTGGGTGTGCGCCAGGTGAGCCGGCCCTAGCCCCAAGTCATGACGCTGGTGTTTACTGAGCTCATGGATCGTGTGCCTCGAGATGCAGACTGTCACTTCTCACAGTGGCCTTGGGGGTGGGGAGGGCAGAAGAAGGAGCTTGCTTGCGGTCACACGTGCTGGTCCTCCCCAGAGCCCGTGCTCTTAGCCACCTGGATGAACTGCCAGCTGGGCTGAGCTCAACCCCCTGGCAGGAGGGGCTTCAATGAAACCACAAGCTGCTGGTTCCCAGAGGAAGGACATATTAAACACTGCAACAGGCACCCAGGCCCAGACTCCCAGTTTGCTATCACCCATCCAAGCCAGACAATAAATAATTGGGCACATGCAGCCGAATGACTTTCCTTAAAACAGGATGGAGCAATCTTCCCTAAGCTGCTTGGTTTGAAGCCCAAATTGACTGTGGACTGAGCCAGAGCCGCACATTGAGGATATAGAGGTATTTTTGAAGGCTCCCCTCTGAGGCTAACACAGATGCCAGCCGGGATCAGAGAGGAGGGGAGAGACATTCCTGAAGTGGATGCTGGCTGAAGGACACGCCCATCACCCAGACCTGGGAACTAGAAGCCGAAACTCAATCTTCAGACCTCAGCAAAGGAGCTGGTCACCCGTGGTTTGGTAGGACGTCGCTTCAATAAGCACGCCTTTGCACAGCCAAGAGTCAGGGTTCTCTCAAGCCCCCAAAAGATACCTCAGGACTTAGGTCTCCACTGCCACCCACTTCCCTCCTTGAATTCTGAATAACTAACTACAAGTGGCTGCTAGCCTCCAAGCCCTGCCCAGCTGGCTCCAGACATATAAAGGAGGAGGTGGCGGATGGGTGTGCAGCTGAATAACCTAGAGCTCTCAAGGGAGGGGGTGGTCCTCCAACCCACCCAAACCAGGACAGCAGACGGACTAAATGAAAGCCCCCAAAAACCCCAGATGGAGTCTGCAAAAGAGACAACTTCCCCCAGGGCCCTGTTTCATGCCTTTCAAAAGACAGACATACCCAATCCAACAATTTCACCCCCTACCCCCATAAGCCCACATCCTCACTGAGAGGCTGCCCTGATGTCACTTGACCCTGTGTGCGAGGGACTCGTCCCCCCCCCACGCCTTTCCCCAAGCCTGCCGTAGGCATCTGTCTGTGAACGGGACAGTCTATCTGTATGTCTGCGTGCGCGCACACACACATAAGCACGTGCTCGCTCGCCCAGACAGAGCCATCCATCTGTCTCGGAGAGCCGGCTGTCAGAAATGCAAGCACAATCTCCTGGAACCGAGTGACTGCCTTCTAAAAACGTTTTCCCCTCTGAGGAAACGTGCAGGCATGGGGTGTGGCCTCGCAAGCCTGAGGAGGGGGCCCATCTCCATGCTGGAATTCCAGCCGCGCTCCTTGGTCGCCCACTCCCGGTCCTCCCTGCCCCCTTTCAAGGGGGCAGGAAAAGGACGGGCCAGCCCTGGAGTCACCCAGCATTTCTGGAGGGGCATTACTTTGAGCACGCCCCCACCCCCACCACAGAGGCACCACATTTTCACATTCGCCTTTTTTTCCCTTCCCTTCTTCCTTTGCCAAAAGAATCAAGATCTGGCTCTGCTGCCGACCTTCCTCCCACCCTAAAACTGAGCCCCATTCATGAAGGGCAGCTCTCAGCCAGGGCAGGACAGGAAGGAAATCAGCACACGGGGCCTGTGAAAGAGACACTCAGAGTGGTTATTTCTCGGGGCGGGGGGGGGGGGGACCCTGCAGACCTCTTCACTGCACCCCACCTTGAGGCTCCACTTGCCTTCCTCCCCACCCCCTTGGCAAAGCAGGCCTGGTTTCTACCCTCCTGCTCTGCTAACCCGGTCCCTATCCACAGCCCTGCCTCCTTCAGCCACCACAACAACCCTCTCTGGGGCCACTGGCCTCATCCTCTGCAAGGCAGGCACACCCAGCCTCCCCCACCCCCCATGGAAAGATCAACTTCTAAAAAGGAGGAGGTCTGGGCTTTCTCCATTCGCAAAACCCTTGGCCCTGGACCCAGGCCACTAAAATCCTCTTTCTGGGGCCATTCTTGCTACTCAGAATGTAGACCTAGATTGTCTCAGTGCCCATCCCCTCCCCTCCAAACATCCCCAACCCAGTGACATCTACCCAAACAGCCATTTCTACGACCTCCCCCTCACACACATTATTAATGCGTTGCTCCAACTCCGAACGGAAAGAAGAAAGAGCTCAAACTTTGAAGCCCTGGGAATTAGTAAATCAAGAGCTAAAATTCAAAACAAATGCTCTTTCATGTGGAGGCTCTAGGTTTTTTTTGTGTGTGTGTGTGTGTGTGTGTGTGTGTGTGTGTGCAGTTTTGTTAAACCATGCAATCCCTTCAGACATGCCACCCCTCCCTAGCAGCCCCCCTCATTAATCTAAATGGCTGCAATTACCTGTTAGGGGAGGGCAATTAATAATTATTTTACCCCAGTTTCTTTCTAGAAAAGCTTTTGGGAACGGAAAGCCCACCCATCTCAGAAAGGGCTGGGTGGGTCCCACTGTTTAGCACTTGCAGACGGTAAGGAGGCGCTGGTTCAGCCAGTTCGTCATTTCCTCCAGCAGAGGAGACAGACAAGATGTTATCAATAAAACAAACCTTCCGAAAAGCACCCTTTCAAAAGCTACCACTTCCCTTGCTTATTTCATGTGGTTCAGAGGGGCCGGGGCTCCTCCCAGCACATCCAGAATTTAAAAGATACAACCATCTAACAACACCCCGAGTGTGCCATCCTGCTCAGATCCTTTCCTCTCCTTGGCCTTCTTTCTTTCAGGAACGTATTCAGCCTTACAAAACAGAGAAGACCCGATTCATAGGGTATTGCACTCCTTAACAGGTCTACCCCTAGTCCGGCTGCCCCCTCCCTGGGTCCCTTTTTTTCCTGCTCAATTCTCACTAGAAGCTTTAAGTAAACAATACCCTCTCTCTCTCAGATAACAGAGTATATATTGCACCGAAATAAAAACAAACAAGGGTCTCCCTAAAGACATCCTCAGCAAGCTCAGTTCCTGGAAAGGAGTGCCCGGGAGAAACCCGTCCCAAATGAATGGAGCCCAGCTTTGACGAGTGAGTCAAAGAGGTCACCTCGCAAAAGAGGGTGCACCACAGTCCCCCAACAACGCACTGATAGTTCCCATCTGCGCTGCCATGATTCCACACCAATGTCCAAAGTCAAGAAATGCCAAACACCCAGAACGCTGCAGGAATTTTTCTGTTTTTTAAGGTTACTTCCCCTCTTGCTTCAGCCAGTTCTTAGAAAATCCAGTGATGACATACTGTGGGGTTGGGAAACACAGGTGGAAATGGGCATCTTTCGAAAAAATGAAAATGCCTCCCACTTCCACTGCCAAAGAGTTTCTCTAAGTTTCTCATCATCCTCTAATGTCCCCGCAGGGGCAAGGATGGTCTGGCTTACCCACTTCACCTCATCCAATCCCATAATCCTCCTGAGGAACACTGGCATTCCAGACCCTCACTCACGTCTGTGAGCCCTGAGGATAACCCAACCCTCCTGGCTAACCGCAGTGTCACCTTAGTCCCCAAACAGGCGCTCCTGAGTCCCGCAGCTTAAGACATGCAGGGAAGCTGAAAGGCCATCTACTCTGAACCCATATCCTACCCTTAGGATCTGTCTTCAACAAATTCTCAAAAGACGGATCTAGTCCCTTCAAGACACCATACCCACAGATGGCAAGAGCAAAAGAGAGTTTAAACTTACAGGCTGATGACACCAAAGTCACCAAGTGGAAGCCCCTCAAGCCAGGAGCTTCTCAAAAAACAACCACAAAGTACCGCACAGAACACAAGTAGTCCCCAATTGGCCCCCAGGCCCCCATCTGTGGGACAGGTCCCCACTGTCCTCACATGGAAGGCACTGAAGGACACCATCAAGTCACCAAGGATCCACCCAATATAACACATGCAACAATGAAGACGAATTCCAGACCGGCTGAGGTGGCAGGAGCCACCTCCATTCTGCCAACCTCCCATGATTTCAAGACAGCTTGGAATTGCCAAGAAAATAAGACAAAGCATCTTACCTGAAAGCCCCCCAGGGGCCAGATAATTCGTTCCCCCTGTTTCAGCGGAGGAAGGCACAGCATCTGGACAATCTGCTGCGGATCCAAAAAGGAGAGACGGATAAATATGCAAATAAATAAATCAAAACACCAAGATTAATTTTTAAGCACATTCTAAGCAGCATTAAAGGAGACCACACATTCCAGGCGGCTGACTCGCCGCCACGATGCTGATTAATGGTCTGCTCAGGCTTCGCTGCCCATCATAAGACAGACCACAGCACCTTGTCACCCGTCTGGGCTCTGGGCAGGCAGTTAATCATTAGTCAAGTCAGGCTCAATCACAGACTGGCTGGAATGTCTCTTTTATTACAAGTTCCCCATTGAGGAAATCAGGTAGTTCCCAAGGTCAAAGCAGGTTTAGGTACTACTTTCTCAAGCCTGGCTGCTATGTCTCCCCCACATCTTTTCCAGAGAAAATCAAGGGCAAAGCCTGGCTGAACCCAGAGGCCTCTCTGTCAGTCCCACGGGTAACGTCTCGCTCTTCTTTGTGAAGACCGACTTTCCAGTTCTTTAGGAGTTTCTTAAGACTGACAAGTACAGGAAAGTATTGAAATCTCAAGTGTAACTCAATGAATTTTTGGTTTTGGTATACACCTATGTAAGGAGCCCTGGTGGTACAATGGTTAAGTGCTTAGCTGATAACTGAAAGGTCAGTGGCTCGAACCCACCAGCCGATCCATAAGAAAAAAGACCTGGTGATCTGCTCCAATAAAGAGTACAGCCTAGGAAACCCTATTGTGCAGTTCTACTCTGTCATATAGGGTTGCTAAGAGCTGGAATCAACTCAACGGCATGCAGCATATACCTATGTACGGTTCCTGGGTGGGGCAAAAGGTTTGCACTCAACTACTAACCTAAAGGTTTGCAGTTCAAACCTACCCAGGTGCACCACAGAAGAAAGGCCTGGAGATCTGCTTCCACAAAGAGTACAGCCAAGAAAATCCTATAGAGCAGTTTTATTCTAACATATAGAGCAGTCACCAGAAGTTGGAAATCAAGTTGACAGCAATACATATACACACACCTGCGTGACCACCACCAGAATCACGACAGAGAACATCTCAGCAAGGCTCCAAGCCTAGTGGACAGTGTTCTACGTCCTCCAAGGCCTCATCCAAACCTCCAAGCCTTTCCAGACGACCCCAGATCTGCAAGGATCCCTGCCCTCTGTTCCTATAAAATCTTTCTGGCACCAGAACTTGGAGTTTTCTTCTCCTGTCTTTATTGATCGATGTATTTATTCAGTTCCTATGTGCCCTAACTACACCATAAACTTCTCTACAACTTCCTGTCACCCTCAGGTACTCAACGCAGTAACCTAAATATCAATGCAGGTAATTCCAATTCCAGCCGAGAAACAGATTTTACACCTCCCTCCAAACAATTTAAAGAAAAAATGATGCCCGTGAACTACAACTAAGTAGTCCCACAAAACAAAAATACACAAAACCCCGTTAACTTATCATTCACTACTACCAATGCCAAATTTCCTGAAGTCCATACAGAAATTCTGGTTCAGGAAAGGTGTGCCCCAGCTCCACAGCAAACACGCCAGGATGTTTCATGTAACTTAAGTACAGCAAAGTACTCAAATCTCAAATTCGACGGAATCCAGTCATACAGCATCCAGTCCTCCCACCCCAGGCCACTAGCAGGATGTCTCTGAAGTGTGTATTACCAGTTTCTACTTGAAACAACTTGGCCAAACTGGCAAACATGGAAGCCAAAGCAAGGACCAGCCCTGAAGCAAGTAGCCCATGGGTGCCCTGTGGTGGCAGCAGCTGCCTCCATTTCCTGATAAAGCGAGGGTGGTGGGGCTCTAAGCTGGCCTACAGAAAGCCCCAAACCACCCCTGGGCTACTGCTGCCGCCCCTTAACCCTGAGATTCTCTCTGGAATCCAGGGCTCCTCCCTCTCCAGCATTCTCTCCCAGGCTGGAAGAGTAACTTTTCGAGAACTCTCCTGAACAGTATCAGGGAGGAAGAGGGGGAGATGGCGGAGTGGTGGCGGCAGGCAAGGGGGAGAGAGAGGACTGTGTGTGTAATCTCACTTTATCAGGGTAAAGTATAATTCCTAACAGGAATATACAGTTTTACAGGATACACTTAATCAAATGGAAAACAATAGGGGGAGGCAGGAAATGGAGTTACTTGCTAAATGGTGTATACCCTACACTTTCTAAACTACTTTGATGGCCTTCGCCGTGTGCTAGAGATAGGCTTCTCAACCTTGTCCTCCACCCACCCCCAAAAAGGAAGACACCCCCGTATTAAATGTGATGACTTATCCACAGCCACGCCCCATCGAGCTCTGGCTGGCGGAATCCCAGGAACAAGGTGTGTTTCAAAGGAAAAGCCCGGCATCTCCAGGCAGAGCAGGGACCACATCCAGAGTGTCAGCCGTCTCAGATCAAAGGTAAGCCAGCTCTGCACTGGCAACCACAAGCGTTTTTATGAAATGGTACTCTGCCCTTCTACAGCGCCTTTGATCTCCGGAGGGATTTACAAACATTAATTAGGCCTCCCTACCACCCTTGTGAAGTAGCAAAATATACCTGTTCAACATGCATCCAGGTAAACTGAGGCATCGCTGACTAGCCCAAGGGGCCACCCAGTGAGTTGGGTTGCACCCCTGGGAGCTCCTATCCCACGGCTCTTCCTCTCCAGTCAGGCCAGAGTCCCAACCCTCTTCCTTGGAGGCGTCTAGACTGAGACAGCCTTCAGCATCCAAACTGGCCTCAAGCTACCGCCAGGCTTGTAAAGGTCAATGGGGCCAGGTCTCCATCCCTCACCCATAAAAAGACTCCGCGAAGACAGATGTCCAAAGTCAGGGTCTCAACTTCTGCCTGTGTCTCCCACTCCCCAAAGCCCAGGCTGGCAGACACACAGAAACTCTAGCCATTCCTGGCTCTCTTCCGCCACCATTGCCGAACATTGTGAAGTGCTAGGTTCTACGGGAGAAAAAAAGGTGTTCCCTTCTCCTAGCAGCTCCATCCAAACCAAAGCCAAACTCCATTGCTGCGGAGTCAATTGTGACTCATGGCGACCCCGTGTGTTACAGAGTAGAACCGCTCCATGGGGTTTTCTTGGCTGTAGTCTTTACAGAAGCCAGGCCTTTCTTCCATGACGCCACTGGCTGGGTGGGAACTGCCAACCTTTAGGCTGATAGTCAAGTGCAAACTGCGCCACTCAGGAATCTAAGCAGCTCCAGCAAAATCCTCAAAACCCAAGCTGGAGGAGCAACCAAGAAATGAACTGTTGAGAACAAGTACAAGGTGAGGGAGTCAGGAGTCCCACTGAGCTTCTCTAACTAAGAGAATGTTTGCAGGAGAGCCAGGATACTCCTATTGAGTTAGCTGTAAGCTTCCTAAGTACTGTCTGGGACACAGGAGCCACACCACCATCAACAACAGATCCCAAGTGCCCCAGCTCTGCCATAAATAGTTCACACAACACACAACTCAATGAACTCTAGTTACAGAAAAGCAATCCACTGGATGAGAATCATCAGATTTTAGGGTGAGCACATCACCCTGGCTGCAGATGAATGAATGAACCAATGAATGAATGTGTACATCACTGAATCTAACCCATCCATCACCTGGATTTAAAACAAGGCCTGAAAAAGTTAACTGAGTGGCCTGAATTAAAACAGGGCCAGACTCCTCAACGAAACTTTGGAGACTCTTCTGTCAATGGCCACTGGCCACCTGGCTGCCTTGTCCAACAACGTCCCCATGCCCTTTTCAAGCCTTTCAGACATTCAGAGCTAGACACAGTAGGCAGAGTCCACACAGCAATTCCCACCCGCAGCTTCCCATGCCACAAACTGAGACCTATTGTTGAATGGCATGTTCTTATCCCTTATGGAATGGAGTTCCTGAGTCATAGTCAAAAGGCACAGCCACCTTGCCCTTAGATTCAGTTGTGTCTAACACTCCTTCCCAGAAGATCCTGCTGGTCTTGGTCCACCGAGGACCCAGGTGTACAAAGGCCAGGCCCTCAAGTGGCTTAACCCTAGCAAAATGGGGCTGCCTGCCTTTAGCCTTCCAGTTCCTCCACAGGCTGTGGGGTACCAGGCCCAAGCCTGCTTCTCATGGTCTCTTCCCAAGAAACTTCACAAAAGGATTCCCTTAGTTGTACAACTGGTTAAGAGTTTAATACATGTCCACTGAAAAGCCTTATGCCTGGTTCTCACCCCAAGACCAAAAATTCAACCTAGGGCTTAGAAACTTAAGAATGTAAGGGCTGATCTAAATTCCTAAGCCAAAAACTCTTCCATATACAAGGTGGGGGTGAACACCTGAGGCAACACCCCATCTGTGGGTCTAGCCTCAGTGCTCCTAGCCTCAATGCCATCGAAACCATCCCTGAACTTCCAGACCTGTCCCAGGGCTCCACTAGCCCCAGATCTGCCTCAGACAGCCCTAGACCTGTCCCGGAGCCCCTCCACCCCTACTCTTGTCCCCAGGCCTCCGCCAGTCCCAGACTTGGCCACTTTCCAATGCAACAGGACGCACTCTGCACTCTTTCACGGGGGCTTTGTCTGTTACCCTCTCCTGTTCTTACATAACAGAGTCTTTTTTCATTCCTTTTTTTGTTTTGTTGTAAACAAAACGTTTTGGGTGAGTAACCAGCTGTTTGAGTTTCCGATTAGCAGGTTAATCACTTCCTATTGGCTGATCTGGGGGATTTTTCTCCCCCTTGGAAATGGCACATTCCCTTCTTTGTGCCTTCTCTGTTTACACACATTTTGCTACCTAATGTCAACACTTGCTAATGAATAAATATATCACTCCACTCTCTGAAAATGAGGTCCTGGCCTGGCAGAATGACTGCTTAAATCCTGCTAATAGATTTAGCCCAGTATCTGTCTTTACAGGAAACCCAAGAGAATGTGGCCCTTCTTGTCTATGGACTGAGGAGGTTGCTGGGAACACAATCTTTACCTCCAGGGCCAAGATGACTGTTCTATTTCTTGCTCTCTTAAGGAAAACCTGCAAATTTGCATATGGAAGGAAAAACAAACAAACAAAAAAAAGGGCAGAGATGGACCCTTTGAGGACTAACCTCACGAAAAACTCTTGAGTCTTATTTAAACCAAAAAGCCTAGTCAAGTCACACTCTTTGGGAAAACAGAGCTTGGTAATTTCTGTTAGCGTTTGTTCCCCATACAGAGAGCTGGTTATCTCCCTCATTAATGACCATTTATCTGGTGTTTTGTAAATCGAAAGCAAAATATCACGTTTTGCAGGCCACTTATTAGACAGGCAGGGGAGCAAGCAGCAACGCCTTCCCAACTTGAGGGAGCCGGTGAGTCCTGGGAGGGCTGGCTGCAGAGTATGGGCTTCGCGTACACCATTCATTAAAGTATTTAATTTATGACAACGCCCCAGCAAAACTTTTAATTAGTGGGGGGAAAGGCCCAACAGCCAAAACTCAGGAGGCGGAAGAACTTGTAGAATTCCAGAAGCTAAATGGTGCCCAACCCTTCACTTCTCCCAGAACCTTGGCAAAAATAAAAATGTCGCCACCAGCTTTACCACCCTTAGGCATCAGTAGATAGGCACACAGACAAAAGTTACAATCCTTACTATCAGTAAATGAATTTCACAGGACAAGAAGGGGCTCCTAGAAACTGGGGTTCCTCCCTGTCGTCATCCGCACATCTCAGTTTTGCTGACCCTCTTCCCCCTCCCACTGTTAAATCCACCCGGTGAGCCCCTGTGCTGCCAGCCAGAAGCTGAATGCAGACAACCACAACAGAGCTGGTGCCAGTCTCAACTGGGCTTCTGCCCTGGCCCAGGGCGATTCAGTTACAAAGCAAAAGGCATGCAGAGCTATGCTAAAAACTTTTATGGCCCCAACCAAGAATTCTGAGAAACCCCTGGAGAACGCTGACTTGGAGGTGACTAGAAGGGTGAGGGAAACCAATAAGGGTGCTATGGCCTTTACTTCTTAAACTTTCTAAAACCTTTCTCCAAAGTCTTTGCTTCCATCCAATTAGCCATTCTTCCCACTGCCTCTCCTGGCGCTCATAAAGCAGTCTCCAAATTTTCCCATCAACCTGTCCTATTTGGCTCCCAAGACCCTTATGCGTGGATCAAGGCTTCCACGTGCTAAGGCCACGCCAATTTCGGTGATGGAGTGCAAACACGTAAAAAAGGAACACAATGTAAAGCTCATCTAGGAAATACCTCCGTAAAAAAAAAAAAAAAAAAAAATCCAGTCACAACAAAAACTGAGAAAAATCCACCAAATTTCCAAAAGATGAAACCTATATAACCAGCTTGCCATAACCCATCCCTCTCTCGTCCACTGCCTAGAAAGAAAACCCGAGTCCTAGAAGCTCCGAATCTAACTTCAGAAAGGAAGGGTATTTTTAAAAGCATCTACTCACCAGTTGGTTTGAGAAAATCCATCGGGTATCTGGAGTAAGGAGGAGGGGGAGACTCTGGAATTTAAAAAGTAAGAGAAAATAAAGGCCGCGCCATGAGAAAGAGAGATAGAAACTTATGATAACAGAGGCATTCTTTGAGCCCAACTGTTTGTCTTAGCTGTGGGGGTTGGAGGCAGGGCCGCGAGGCGGTGATTGCCTTGATATTTAGCTGTCAGATAAACAAAAGAGGCCGCCTGGCGCCAGCCCCGGCGCTCCGCTCCTCCACGTCTGCGGCCGTCGCCGCCGCGTTCGGCCAGCCCGGCTGGAAATCACCGGCTTGGCCGCGGCTTAACGGGGTATCGCACTGCACAGTTCAAGGGCGGGGGGCGACAAGGCACCCTCCGAGCACCCCCCCACCCCCGGGCGCAATTTCCCTCCGCCCCCGCCGCCGGGCTCCCCTGGCCCAGCCCACCCGGGAGGCGCGCCCCAAAAGTATTCTAGTGAACTCGAGCGGGAGGGAGTCTGGAGGCGCTGGGCTCTGATGACCTAGGGTGTACCACGGCCCACCCCGGGCACAGACGTGAAGGAAGGAGTGGAGGTGGCTGAGAGGATAAAGGGACGGAGGCTCCGGGTCTCAGCCGCGCAGCCCAGGCCCCAGCGCTGAAAGGGGCAGCAGCAACACCGAGGCGCTGGGGGCCAAGTTAATAGGCATTCTATGCTTTTCTGTTCTGGAAAAAGTAGGGAGACCCAACTTCGCCTGACTGTTTTTGTTTCACTCCCGTGCTGGCAGAGTTGGGGGGGATTATCAAGTTCGGCCTCCCATCCTAACCGTCTTTGACCCCGAGCCCCAAAGCTGAGCGCCCACGGCAGAATCGGGGCCACTTGTGCCCGTCGTGACTCTC
This sequence comes from Loxodonta africana, assembly GCF_030014295.1. Taxonomy (NCBI): domain Eukaryota; kingdom Metazoa; phylum Chordata; class Mammalia; order Proboscidea; family Elephantidae; genus Loxodonta; species Loxodonta africana. The sequence goes on along the minus strand of NC_087352.1, from coordinate 58,386,229 downwards.
CTTGTTTACTAAGAGAGAAAAGACTTTGCAGCCTTTACAACTCCTTGCTTCTCCCAGCCTTCCTTGGCGGGCTTGGACCGAGGCCAACTCGGCCACACACCTCAACGCCTTTCCGGGTGCGGGATAGGGGTGAACCCCCCCACCCCCACCTTTTCTCTGCATCCCCTTACTGATGCGGAAATGAGGGTGCCTAATTTCTACCCGCAGGTCTGTGCAGCGTGTGCACGAACAATGCCACAGCCTCCCTCGGGGCAACAGATAAGAACCTGGAAGGGAAGCCCCAGGGAATGTCCCTGTCCCTTCTCTGCCTTTTCCCAAGTCTCCTCCCAGAAGGGGATGCACACTTCCCCCTGGAGAGGTGGCTGCAAAAACACACAGCGCACTGGGGCTTTTATTCAACCATCTGAGCGCGGGGGTTGAAGAGGGTGGTCGCAGAACTTCTTACCTAGTTCGCAGAGTCGGCTAAGGTGATGGGGGTTGCAGCACACCAGCTCAGGGTTGATTTTCCCGTAAGATTCACAGCAACACAGCCTCTTGACTTCCGAGGAATGCCTGAGATCCGGCCACCTGAACACTTTGCACAGCAGGAGGGGGAGCGAGTAAGCCGAGGGCGGCTGCGCGGGCTGCGCGCCGGCGGGCGCCCCCGGGCCCAGTCTGCAGTCAAGGCGGCCGGGAAGCAGGAGGCACGCGGTGCGGGTCCCGCCGCGGGACTCCACGGCCTGGAGCAGCAGCTCCAGCTGCCGCTCCTTCAGTTTCTTCAGCACCGAGTGCGTGAGCGCCTTCAAATCCGCCTCGGCGCCCCCGGCTGCGCCGGCGCCCGCGGTTGGGGGATGGGGATGGTGGTGACCTTTGGCACCTCTGACTGCCTTGCCCATGCAGCAGCCAGCCCTGCCCGCGCCGCCGCCGCCGGCCCCATGCGCCCGGGCGTCCGTCGCCCCTTCCCCCCTCGGCTCTCCTCCTCCGCCGCCTCCCCCCGCGCCCTCCTCCTCGTCCTCGCCGCCGGGCGCACGGCTCCTCCAGAGACGCCGGACGAGCGCAGATCGTTTGGTCCTGAACATGCGGGGCGAGGAAGCGAGGAGAAACGTCGTTTGCCGGCTAAGGAGCGAACATGACCTCCGCACACCATGAAGAAGTCGGGCGCCGAGTTGGGGCAGCAGGCGCAGGCGACAGCAGCAGCAGCAGGGGCCCGGGCAGGAGCGGCGGCGGCCCGAGGGGCGCTCCGTGGCATGCGCCAGTCTCCCAGAGGCCGGGGCGCGCGCGGGGGCCCGGGGGCGCCCGCCGGAGCTCGGGGGCCTGCGCTCCGGCTGCCCCACCCCGCGCGGCCCGCGCCCTGCGCGGCTCTCGGGCCCCGGCGCGCCCCGGAGGAAAGCTGCCGCCGCTTCCCTGGGGGCGACCAAGCCTGCCCCCGTCGGCGCCTCCCCAAATAGAGGCCCCCCCGCAGCGGCTCCCGAGTGTCGGGCTCGCCAGCCTCGGCTTTCTACATAGAAGATCCGCGGGGGCAAAAAACGAAAGGCGTTCGGCCGGGCTGTTGGAGGGAGGAGAAAGCCTCTTTCCCCCTTGCTAAGCAACTTAATTTGGGGGTGGGGAGAAGCAAGCAATTAAAAAAAAAAAAGCAGGCACGGGATTTATTTTTTTCCTCTATATCCTTAGTAACCGGATCTCCTCGAATTCCGTGCACACGAAGACTCAGGGGAGGGGCCGAGTGGACTTCACCCCGCATGAAATAAGAAGGCTCTCTCAAAAGCTAAGAATGTAATATGCAAAACCAAAAATGAAAAACACAACCTCCTCGCACCCCGGAGGTCTCCGGCTGGAACTGGGATAGAAAAAAAAATGTTTACAAAGTAGAACAAGATGTTTGAGGGGTGGAAAACCGTATCCACGAGTTACATCCCCCCTTCTTTCCTTGCACAGCCCCGCTGGTCTTCCTCTCCTTATCTTCTGCCAAAAAAAAAAAATCGTGTATTTTTTAATCCACAGAAAGCTTTGGCTCGGTGGCTCCAATCCTCCGCATCTGGGTATTCGAGGGGAGTCTGGTCTTGCCTCCTGCGCTCCCGGGGGCCCTAGGCGGGACTTCCTCGGGCTGGCGGGGGCGCAGGGGAGAAGATGCTGCGGCCGCGGCGGCTGCGCCTGGCGGAGCTGACAGCGCGGGGGAGGGCGGCGCGGCGGCGGCGGCGGGCCCCCAGCGGGTCGGCGCGCTCTCGCCCTCCCGGGGCGCAAGCTGCTCGCTAATGCGGGGACCGCCGGCGCCCCCTCCCCTGGCCGCTGCTGTCCACCGAGCCTCCCCGCATGGGCTGCTCGCCCCGACTCGGCGGCGGCAGGAGGCCCCGGTGTCCTCGCGCCGCCTCCTCCTCCGAGACTCTCCTCGTCGCTCCCCGGAGCCTCCTTGTCCCCCGTCCGCCCTCTCCTGGCTCTCGGGTCCTGCTGCCGCCGCCTGGGGTTCAAAGTGCCGCACTCCGGGGCTCCGCGGCCAGGCGCTCGGCGGCTTGGCGCCGGCGGGCTGGCTCCGTCTCGGGCAGCTCTCCCCGGCGCGGCGAGCACACCAAGCGCGGCGCCCTGCTGCCTCGGCTTGCTCGGCTCAGGGACAGGGTCCTCCGTGCGCCGAGCGAGCGAGCGAGTGTGCCCGGGGCTCGCCGCCTCCCGCAAGGCCTCCCGCCCCCGCCCCCTTCCTCCCCCTCCCTACCCGCCCCCAGCGCCGCCGCCGCCACCGCCTCCTCCCCGCCCCCCCGCCCCCCCTCCGGGCCTCTGCTCGGCTGGTTCCACTGCGCAGTGGCGCGCCCGGCTCCGGCCTCGTCACGTGGCCGTCTAGACACCCTGTCGCTTTAAAAAAAAAAAGCGATTGTGTTTCGCAAACAACAGATCGGGTTTCTAAAAGCTATTTCTCACCCCCCCCCCACCATTGCCACCCCCTCCCGGGTCTGAAGGGGGGGGTAGGGGGAGGGCGTGGGGCGCAGAGGCTCCCAGAATCGCCGGTGAGCCGGCTGAGCGGAGGACTGGAACCGCTGGGAGCAGAGGGGGCTTCGCCGGGAGTTTGGGAGCGGAGCTAGGCGGTCGGCGGCCCGACCTAGACCCGGACCCCGAGCCTCGCACTCGCTGTCCCGGCACTCCATTCATTCGTTTTGTTTAAAGGCCTGACGGTGGCTCCTTGGCCCCGCCGGAGGGAGGGAGGGGGAGGAGGAGAAGGCTGTCTCTGTTGAAAAGACATTTACACCGGACTGGACCCAGGCCCTGGGAGTGTGCGCTGGAGGGAACAGCCAGGCCGCCGAGGGCGGGAGGCGGCGCGAATGTGACCTCAGCGGCGGCCGCGCGCTCCCGCCCGCCGCTCCCGCTCCGGGCTCTGGTTTCTGGGACTGCCTGCAGAAGTGCGTCTAGCGCACAGCTCTGGAATGCATTTGGCCGGCTTATGCGCTGCGAGGGGCAGCAGCCCGGCGAGAAAGGAGGGAGCTGGGGGCTCGCCTGCCTGCCGCAGGCAGGTTTCCTCCAGGGCCCGGAAGACCTCCGCCGCCCGCCGCCAGCCTCCGGGCGCGGGGAGATTACCCTCTGAACAATCTGCCCGGTGCGTGCATATGCATACGGGGCCTACTTCGGCCCCTCCTCGTCCTCGGAGCTTTCAGGGTGCTTAGGGTCAGAGAGTCACTCCCTGACCCCAGGTTGGGGAGCAGCGTATACCCACCTGGCAGGTCATTACAGGCAAATGGGTAAGGAAAGCATTGGTAGAGAAAGAACAGGAGCGCTTTTGCAGCGTGAAAACCGGCGGTACTAAAGACGTAATGATTTAAATATATACGCATCAGTAGCGGTAAGGCTATTAGCTGGCATGGTGATTCTAATCTCACATTTTATTCAGTGAAATACGATTTTAAAAACTCATTTACAATTGTGAGATCAGTACAACAATGAAACTCGTTTAAAAAAAAAAAAAACCTTGCCGCCGAGTCGATTCCGACTCATAGCGACTCCTGTAGGACAGACTAGAACTACTCCATCGGCTATAGGGTTGCCGAGGAGCGGCTGGTGGATTGAACCGCAGACCTTTTGGTTAGCGCTGTAGCACGCCGCCCTAGTTCTCAAATCACTGCACCACCAGGGCCCCATGAAACTCCTACGGGGTTTTAAAGAATCTTTAGAAACGCTAAAACGCACTGTTTGATCTCTGCCGCTAAATGATACAGTTTTAAAAGGCACAGATGAATCTTGGACACCCCTACAGCTAAGGGCCCCTCCCCTCCAATGTCTGACAGGCGGTAGATGCTTACTAAATATTTAGGAATCAACACTTAGAGCTGGATAGGACTTCAAGAGGCATTTGGACCACTTTCCCCACACACACCCCCCAAAAAGCACCTTTGGAGACATAAAGGGGAGAAGAAATGAGCAACATTGGTTACGTGATCATCTCCGACAAGGGAGCTCTGAAGTTTATTAATCTAGAAGATAGCAGGATGCCAAGCGGTGCAGAAACGTGTATGTAGGAGGCAGTAGGAGCTGGCATTCTAAATACTTGCTTTGTAAGGCCACCTAGACTGCAACTGTATAAGATCAGAATTTTGTTGTAGATAAAAATATTGCTTATTGAAACTGTGTGTGTACAACTTTCTGAAGAAACAGCCTGCAAAGACAGCAGCCAAGAAAGCCCAGGAGGAAATGGAGAAGGGGGAGATTTGGTTCTGGGTGATTCTAACATCATAGGCAGATACAACCAGAAGAAACAGAAATGAGATTTTCGAGGTGCCTGGGAAATGTCTAATACACTCACCTCAGGAAGGCTTAGAAAGAGTACAGTACCAGACTACAAGTCAGAAGACCTGATTCCTGCAGAGCCCCTCACTAGTAAAGCAACTTGCGCTAATAATGATCCTTATGTTAGGCGAGCACTTGGCAGGGTCTGAAGCTTCCTGAGCAAGTTGCCTGCCCTCTTGGGTCCCATTCTGTCTCTCAGCTCTGAGCCTCACTAGCAGATCTTCACTTTTTGAGAGAGGCTAGGCCGGGCCACAAAATGGCAGGAAGGATGTACATAAACAGAAAAAGCGAGTATCATACCTTCTAACTACGTTTCTTGGCTAACTAGAGGATCTTAAGAATCTTTTGGAAATCTGGCCATTGGCGTCTAAATCTCTCCGCCATGTGAGGCCAGAGCACACACAGGGCAAGTAGGTTTAACGGGAGTTTTGGAGTGGAATCTGACGTCACAGCTTGTCTGGGTGGAACATGCGTGTACTTGCAGAGGTATGTTCCCATATAGTGTAATTGTGGGTGTTTTAATTCAGGCGTCATTCCTATCTTGCCTTCTCCATGCAGCTTCCCTCCTCCATTTTACTATGCTGGGTAGAAAATGGGTGGGATGTGGGGCAAGTAGCTACAATTGTTGGTTCTGGGCTGCTTTATAGCTCCCTGGCACCCCTTGAATCAGTTAACATCCGGAGCCTTCCTGCGTGCCAGCCCCACCCCATCCCATTCTTACTCCTTTCCTTTCCAAGAAAGAAGCAGGCACTAGGGGAACTTCTGGCTGGCGGGTGTGCCTAGAAAGGGAGCTCCTTTTTTCCCTCCACGTGTACAAATGTGACCGACAAGCACAGCTTCTCAAGACTATTCTGATCCTCTTAATAAAAAAAAAAAAAGTTTAGGAGTTCACCAAACTATTGTGAATGAGTTTGATTCTAATCATTTGCTGGCAGGGAATATGGAATAAAATATCTCATTTGCAGTTGTTTATTTCCTGTTGTGGCTTCTATTTTCATCTTTTAGTCACTTTGGTGATAGTAATCAAACCCTAATCATGGTGCAGCCACAAGTCACAGAGACCAAAATAACTTGCGGCAGAGTTATGACAAACAAGGATGGAGTCAGCTAAAGACCTGGCTAGCTACTTAATCACTGCCCACCCACCCCACCCCCAGCACCTGGGAGGGGGGGCAGGTGCTGCCACTTGACACACTGGCTAAGTGGAGAGAGGAAACCCTAGGAAGTTTCTCCAAGGCCTGTGGTCTCTGAGCATTCAGGAATCCCCAGAGTGCACGCGGATGGAAAGCAGCAAAGTGCACGAGAAGCAGATGAAGAAACAGGTGACCCTCAACAACTGCCAGGGGAAGAGGAAGCCTGTAAGAATAAGCCTGATTTAAGAAAGGGAAGGGAGAAAAAGGAGAATTTCCTGAATTCTCAACACCTAGCAACAACCCTAAGCCAAAGCTGAAAAACTCCTGCATAGGATTCTTCCTTTCAGTTCTTTCCTGGTTGTCAATGGTTCAGGGAAGCGAAGGGCAGAGAGACGCCCCCAAAGTGCATGTGGGTGCGTGTTGGTGGGGGTGAGGCCAGGGGTGAGGCAGGGATGAGGATTTTGTTCTCACAGTAACCAAAAGAAGAAACAATTGAAGAGGCCAAAAGAGTGTTGGAAAATATAGACATTTCTTGCACAATCGTCCCCTGAAAAATGTGTGAGTGAGCCCTAAACCATCCCTAACTGGCAATGATACAAATGAAAGCCATGGTTTACGAAAGGAAGAAAGCTGGAGTGAGGCTGATATGACAAGCAGCACTTCTTGGGTTATGGTTGAAGAACAAGAACATAGGTGAATGAACGCGCATCTAATTCACAGTCAAATAAAGGTGCTGTAAGCCCTGACTCATCAAATATTCTTGCATTGCAGACATGCTGTCAGCTGAGCCATAACGTCTGCTAGGTGGCTGTCCAGTGTACCCAACTAGGTACCGGGGGTTGAGACTGGGGTGACAGGATGAAATACACTTTGTTACAGAGGAGATAAGAGAAACATCCAGAAGAAGTAAAGAAGGAGAAGACCTGAGACCTTCAAATATATGGGCACGTAAAACAGATAATGGTAATGGTTGAAAAACTTGATAAACATAATTAGTGCCACTGAATTGTACATATAAATAAGGTTGAGATGGCAAACGATTTGTTGCATATATATTTACCACAGCTTAAAAAAAAAAAAAAAGAGAATCCTGGTGGTGCAATGGTTAAGCACTCAGCTACTAAATGAAAGGTTGGAGATTTAAACTGACCCGCCACTCTGCAGGAGAAAAGACCGGGGATCTGCTCTCGTAAAGATTACAGCCTAGGAAACCCTGCGGGGTCAGTTCTGCTCTGTCATATAGGGTCACCATGAGTTGGAATTGAGAGCACCTGATAATAATGTGTGTGTGTGTGTGTGTGTGTGTGTGTGTGTGTGTGTGTGTTTAGAGGGAGACATGTGGTTTCCTCTAGGGAAGGGAACTAAGTGGCTGCAGAACAGAGCTGGGAGGCAAACTTCACTGTATGTAAATTTTCTGTCTTTTGACTTTTGAGCCATGCAAATGTGTTACTTATTCAAAAAATAAATTTTAAATGGTTAAAACCCCCTGTTTGCTTTCCTCATTTCCTGAAATTTGCTCTTCTGATGTCCTTGTCGGAAAAGATAAGTCGGCGAGGTCCCCGTGGGAGTGATGCCCCTGTAGACAGCTTCTCTCTTTCTGTGGGGCGGGGCGGTTACTACAGGAAGGCGATGACAACACAGGCCAATGTCTCATCCCAGACGGCAAGGGTGGAGACTGCCTCGTCATGACCCTGGCAAGAGTCAGGGAGGAAACATGCTGGTCCTAATCAAAAGTCATTCTAGATATCAGTCAGGTGCAAGTCCTAACCCGGAACAGACAGCCCAATAAATACTGATGTCGCGACGACGGAGACTCAGGAAGGAGCCTGCCCAACCTGAGAAAATGAGAGCTTTGCTTTTTGGAACAGAAACGCAGTCACGTGATTCTTGATCAATTTTGCCAGCATTGATTCAGAGCTCATGTGCCAGGCACCAGGAGAGACCTTTGAGGGATATAAACGCAAGCATTAAACAGCCTCTGCCCTCAAGAAGTACATAATCTAGGGGAGGGCTAGAAATATGGAAACGAACAACCCTTGCAAAATGTGATCCCCGCTACCCTAGCAGCAAGAATGGAGGTGCTGGCTCTGGAGAACATAAAGTCAAGGAATTTATTCTGTCTGGGAGGGGTCTCAAAAGGTTTTCCAAAGGGAGAATGAAGAAAACCAAAGACACAAGGGAAAGATTAGTCCAAAGGAGTAATGGATCACAACTACCACTACTTCCACCAGACTGAGCTCAACCCAACTAGATGGTACCCGGCCACCATCACCGACTGCTCTGACAGGGATTACAATAGAGGGTCCTGGACAGAGCTGGACAAAAATGCAGACCAAAATTCTAACTCACAAAGAAAGACCAAACTTACTGGTCTGACAGAGACTGAAGAAACCCCCAGAGCATGGCCCCCTGACACCCTTTTAACTCAGTATTGAAGTCACTCCTGAGGTTCACCCTTCAGCCAAAGATTATACAGGGCCATAAAACAAAATGAGACTAAATGGGCACACCAGCCCAGGGGCAAGGACAAAAAGGCAGGAGGGGACAGGAAAGCTGGTAACGCGGAACTCAAGGCTGAGAAGGTGAGAGAGTTGACATGTTGTGGGGTTGGCAACCAATGTCACAAAACAATATGTGTATTAATTAATTGTTTAATTAGAAACTAATTTGCTCTGTAAACCTTCATTTAAAGTGCAATTGAAAAAAGAAAGAAAGAAAAAAAAAAGTTTCCCAAAGGAAAAAATATTTTGAATGAGATTGGTTGAGTTGACTAGTCAGGCACAAGTGCTCATGGTACCAATGGTCCTATTTAAAAGGAAAACACAAGAAAGAGAGAAAAATATTTTAGTTTTCTGTCAACTTTAAGCTAACTTTCAAAACCCAAGCCATGCTTGTCTCTTTAAGTGTACAACCTTGAAAAAAAAACAGTTGTCGTGAAGTTGATTCTGACTCATGGCAACCCCATGTGTGTTAGAGTAGAACTGTGCTCCGTAGGGTTCTCAACGGTGCATTTATTAGAAGTAGATTGCCAGGCCTTTTTGCTGAGGCACCTCTGGGTGGACTCAAACCTTCGATCTTTTAGTTAGCAGCCGAGCGTGTTAACCATTTGCACCACTCAGAGACTCCATCCCTTAATCTATAAAACCAAACCTAACCCATCGCAATCAAGTAGATTAGATTCCAACGCATAACAACCCTGCAGGACAGAGTAGAACTGCCCCCGTAGGGTTTCCGAGGCTGTAATCTTTAGGGGAGCAGCCTGCCGCGTCTTTCTCCTGTAGACCGGCTGGTAGGTTCAAACCACCGACCTTTTCGTTTAGCAGCCAAGTGCTTAACCACTGTACCACCAGGGCTCCTTTTCCTTTATCTATTTCCCACTGTCGTCGAGTCGATTCTGACTCTTAGTGACCCTATAGGACGGAGTAGAACTGCCCCGTAGAGTTTCCAAGGAGCACCTGGGGGATTCAAACTGCCGGCCTCTTGGTTAGCAGCCATAGCACTTAACCACTAAACCACCAGGGTTGCCATAAATGCTCCTAAAGCTTCAGAAGTCAGTGATGGTCCTTGCACAGGTGGCCTGGGAGAGCATACTTCCTCAGAACGAAGCTGTCTTTGCAGGAAGAAAATTGCAGGAACAACCCGAGATCATCTACAGTTACAGAAATGTTTCTGCTCAAACAAATGGAAAATCCTTGACCTCCACTCCCCGAATTAACAGGCAGGTATCACTTGTGTCAAACTGGTTCATGACATGAAACAATGCCAGTTTTTACAGAAGTGGAGTGGAAGTGTGTTGAACCGTGAAGTCTTCTTGCAAAGGCTCAGTGTGGGGGTACTTAGATAATGTTCTCAAATGCCAACAAGGAAATAATTATTACTCCCCATTACAGTTTTCACAAAGAGATAAACAATTTAGCTCATTCCCACGGGCACTGAAAAACTGATTTTGCAGACAGCAAAGCAAGGAAGTAACTGTTGTTTCCTACATAGATGCACCTCGAGTATCCCTGGTGTTATTTCTCACAGTCTAAAACCCTGGTGCATAGTGGTTAAGTGCTACAGCTGCTAACCAAAGGGTCAGCAGTTCAAATCCACCAGGCGCTCCTTGGAAACTCTATGGGGCAGTTCTACTCTGTCCTATAGGGTTGCTATGAGTCAGAATTGACTTGACGGCACTGCGTTTGGTCTTTTTTGGTTATGCTCCAGGCAGCCATACTGAAATGGACTCCACACACCGGATCATGTTGGACTGCCACATTAATCTGGGATGGCTCCATCTGTGTTGTTTTCTGATTTTCTCCCTATTTTTATCTTTCCCATTCCCATGCCAAAAGTCACCAAAGGGTGACTTCGGTGTTGAATTCTGCCTAGTCCATGCTGGTTAGGATCTGAGCAAGGAGACATTCTGTAATGATGAATCAGAACTGGGCAGCCTGCAGAAGGGGTGAAGCAGGTTTCCTCTACAGAGCATTTCATCTGCAGCAAGGAGTTATTACTAGAGTCAAGGAGTCAGGGGGGACTACACAGCTGCCCCTGGCATACGCTGGCCCCACCAAAGAAGCCCCTGCGAACACAACAGAGAACCCATGAGAGAACCGGAGAGCAGTGAGATGCAGACCTCAAATTCTCTTAAAAAGGCCAGATTTGATGGTCTGACTGAGACTAGAAGGACCCCAGAGGTAATGGTCCCCAGACCTTCTGTAAGCCCAAGACAGAAACCATTCCCAAAGCCAACTCTTCAGACAGGGATTGGGCTGGACTACGGGATAGAAAATGATACTAGTGAAGAGTGAGCTTCTTGGATCAAGTGGACACACGAGACTATGTGGGCAGCTCCTGTCTGGAGAGGAGATGAGAAGGCAGAAGATGGCAGAGGCTGGCCGAATGGACACGAAAGCAGAGTAGAGGGAAGTAGTGTGCTGTCTCATTAGGTGGAGAGCAATTAGGAGTACATAGCAAGGCGTATATCAATTTTTGTTTGAGAGACTGACTTGATTTGTAAACTTTCACTTAAAGCACAGTAAAAATTAAAAAAAAAAAAAGAAGAAGAAAGCCTCTGGCCCATGAGTAATGCCAAGGTATTACTACTGCCAAGGTCGTAGGGGGGAGAGGGAGTGCCAAGAGGGACCTCTCAGCCCAGTTTTAGGACTAGATATGATACTTTTCTACCATTACTAACTTCCAGGCCCTAGGAAAGAAAGTCTGTTTCCGTAGTCTGTCTACCTTCCTCATACAACAAACTGAAATAACAATGCCTGTGTGTGGCTCAGGGAACAAAGTCCTCACCACAGGGTTGCTGGAAAGAGGTACAGACATGAGGAGAGAGCAAGTGCTATGCAAACCAAGTGTATACAGATGCTGATTATCACCATTCTCCTGGATTCTGAGGTAGGAGCCGCCCAATAAACTAATTTCCACAATCTTCGGCTCCTAGGAAATGAATTTTTAGAGGAGCTAATTGCCCGAGTGATAGGGTAATGAAGGAGGTAGCCATCTTTTCTAGCGACTGGGATTTTATTTGCATGGGTCTGACAAGGACCGGTTGGAACCCTGTCACAAAGGCCAGCGTCAGAGTTTAGAAACAAATAATGGGAAATCTTTTTCTTAGCCTCTGAGTGAAAGGGGGATACGTGAGGAAACAATGCAAGTGTTTCTAGTCCTTTTCAAGCATAACTATGTGTCATAAGTGTTTTCCTGTGACCCGGAAATAACTCTGGTGATAATTATGACCAGCAACAAGGAAGCGAGGAGAGGTTTACCTTCAAAATATGTGTGGGGTGCAGGCGGAGGGAGGTGAGACTTGCCTCAGCAGAGCTACATCCTGGACACTTGGTAACTCCTTTTGAAGGCTTCCCAGGTAGGTGGGATAGGGTACTATTTAGCGTTGCTAGAGTCCGGTAGACCAGTAAGAGAAAGATAAGGAAAGCACAGTAAAATGAGGTGAGAGTTCGAAGGGATTGTAAAGGTTATGTAGTCCAGAGACCCCTCCTCTTCAGTCCAAACACTGGAGGAACCCATCATCCCTGAGAAAGCTTGCACAATGTGAGTTTTTCCAAAAGCTAAATTATTTGGTATTTTTAGCTTTCTTTTTACATTTCATTTGTTTTTGTACAGGTAATACATACACCGTGATACACAGTTTAAAGGGTTTAAAGGGTATGTTGGGCAAATCCAGCCCCCCCACCCCCACCCTGCCAGCTCCCAGCCACACTGTTCTTTCAGGAGGCACCCTTTTGATGCAAAAGTTATTGAAATTAAAGGACTAGCTTCTGCTTGGATCTTCAGTCCCATAACTTCATGTGCCTATATGATATCTCCTCTTGGATGTTACACAGGCACCTTAAACTTATTATGTCCCAAACAGGTCATCTTCTTCCCAGAACATTCCTCTCCTCCAGAGCTCTGGTCTTCCACCTTCCATCCAGTGATTGGAGTAGAGCCCCAGGACCATCCTGGGCAGAAGCCTCTCCCTTGCTCCATATCCAAATATCCCCAAATCCTGTCAGTTTTACCTTCAACGTATCTCTCAATGCATCTTCTTTTCTCCAAGTCCACCCACCACAACCGCCACCAATACATGCACCAGCATTCCTCTCGACAGATACGCCAGCCTCCTATCGCTTTCTCACTTCAGCTCTTGCCTCACTCGCGGCCACCCAGTCCACCTCTGATGCCAGACTGTTGGTCTCAATGCTGATCTGATTGGCACAGACACCAGTTCCCTTACTTGGCCTACAAAGTCCTGTGTGGCCTGGTGCCCCCGCCCTCCCGCATTGGCTCAGCATTCTCCCTTCCATCCCAGAGCCTGGCGCATTCTGCCTTCTAATCTGAAAGGCCCCTCATTTCTCTCCTATGGCTCCTCCAGCCTCCCAACCTCTGAGATTAGGCCAACACCCCTCACATCATCATGCACCTTCAGAGCACCAGGCACTGCCTCTAGATAGTATTTGCAACACTTGCAATTTTGTTTCATTCCCATTCTTTGATTAATATCTGTCTCCCCCACTGCATTGTACATTCCAGGAAGACTGGGGGGAAAAAAAAAAAAACAAAAAACCCAAACCCCTCGCTGTCGAATTGATTCCTGCTCATAACAACCCTACAGGACAGAGTAGAATTGGCCATAGGGTTCCCAAGGAGCGGCTGGGGGATTTGAATTGCTGATCTTTTGGTTAGCAGCTGTAGCTCTTAATCACTACGCAATCAGGACTCCTCCATGCGGACAAGTGTTACGTATATCAGTGCCTAGACAGAGTAAGCACTCGACTAATATTTGCTGGATGAATGACAGACCAATAATGATGGAATAAACCATTTATTCTGAGATAACACCCTTCCTAGTGTAAGGAATTAAGTGTCCTATCTTTTAAGTTTGCATTTCCTACTAACCTAAAGGTTGGGAGTTTGAAGCGATCTGGTGGTGCCACAAAAGGAAGGCCTGGTGATCTGTTTCCTTAAGATTACAGCCAAAAAAACCCTATGGAGAAGTTCTACTGGTACTGGTACTCCATGAGTAGATAATCCCTCGTGACACTAAGCAGGGTGGGTATATCCATTCCATTTCACGACACCCCCTCCCCATTCACTGGCTAGAGTAGCACCCAGATCTTGCACCAGACATGCCTCCTGCCCAATGACACTGGTCCAGTCAGCCATCTCCAGTGTCCTCCACTGGCTTGAGGGAGACATAGAAGTGGAGGAGAATCAGGGTAAATCCTACCCCAGCTAGGAAGATACAGGTCCAAGAAGGCACTCGACAAATGTGCGTTCCCTTCCTCACCCTCGCTCAGTGGTAGATTGGGTTGGAGGGGTATTTTCATCTTCCAAGAGAATGTGCTCCATGGCTCTGGGATTCTGCTGTCCTCTCTGCCTCCACAGGGCTTCCAGCCCAACATTTCAGTCTCTCATGGAACATTCTTGACACTGGAAAGGATCTGGCCATCACGTAAGCCACTGTAGCCGCATTCTTTAATTAATATTTATTGAGTGTCCCTATTAGGTACCTGGCAAGTTCTTTGTGTTGTATGTAGCTGGAATATCTATTCCCCTTCCTCTCCAAGAATGGACATTCCTGGACAACCCAGGAACGCTGACAAGCCAAGTGAAAGTAAGCACACTCTAACAAAAGCAAGAATGAGCTGGGAGTTATGCTTGAGTCCTGGGTCACAAATTGGCTTGGCAACTTCCCCCAGGAAGCGTCACTTCTCTGAACCTGTGTCTACACAAACGTAATTGACAATATCACCTTACCTGCCTCCTGCAGCTGGAGGTGTCGTAGAAACCAAGAGAGATCAGGTAGGTGACATCCTTTGACAAGTTTAATATGCTATACAAATGCCAGATTTTCCTCCCAGATAAAGTCATTGGTGCCTTTCTTGACAGGCACACAAACGGAATCAGGTTTAGAAGAACGAAACCCTGGGATGTCAGATTCTGATAAATGCCAGTTGTGGAATGAGTTTAGGTTCTGAGGCTCTGATTCAAATCATTGCCAAGCCCCTTACTATTTGATAAATATTAAAATACGCTCCAATAGTTTGGCAATTTGAATTCACCAGCTGCTCCTTGGAAACCCTATGGGGCAGTTCTACTCTGTCCTATAGGGTCCCCATGAGTCGAAATTGACTTGGAGGCAACGGGTTCGGTTTTTTTTTTTTTATATGTATATTACATAAATATATCCACACACATATACACATATTGGGAGTGAGGGAAAAGGCAGGTGCCTTTGGGACTTCCTTTGCAATAACTAAGGAACTCCTGGTGGCGCAGTGGTTAAGCGCTTGGCTGATAACCAAAAGGTTGGTGGTTTGAACCCAACAGCTACTCTGCGGGAGAAAGATGTGGCTATGTGTTTCTGTAAAGATTTACAGCATTGGAAACCCTATGGGGCAGTTCCGCTTTGTCTTACAGGGCCGACCGGAGTGGCAACCAACTAGACAGCAACGGGTTGTGTTTTGTTTTGTTTTGTTTTGCAATAACTTGGTGCCGCGTATCTGGAAGTTCAGTGAGCTTTATGCTGTACAATACGACTAAATTAGACTGGGAGTTGCTATAATACAGAGTTAGGCATGCAAACATCAGAGTATTAATTACATACATTCCTGGTGGACATGTAAATTGGTGCCATCTTACTGGACAGCAGTAGACAATTTGAATCAAGAGCCTTAAAAATGTTCCTAATTCCCGGCCCAGTAGTCTAGCTAGGAGTATATTCAAAGAACATAGTCAGAGAAGAGGGCAAAGATATGTGTACAAGGATATAAATTTAAATCTTATTTTGGGAAAACTGGGAACAACTGAAGTGCAAAATTATAGTGGAATGAGTAAATAGATTATAGGATATCTATGTTAGGAAATACCAGGCAACCATTAAAATGCCTGGTTTCGAATAATTTATAATGACATGTGTTATGGATCAAATTGTGCCCCTAAAAAAATGTGTTGGAATCCTAACCCCTATACCTGTGGATGTGATCCCATTTGGAAAGAGGATTTCCTTTGTTATGTTAACAGACCATGTCATTGTAGGTTGTGTCCTAAACTTAATCACTTCTGAGTTATATACATTGTTGTTGAGTCAATTCTGACTCATAGCAACCCTATAGGACAGAGTAAAATTGCCCCATAGGGTTTCCAAGGAGCAGCTGGTGGATTCGAACTGCTGACCTTTTGCTTAGCAGCCATAGCTCTTAACCACTACACCACGTGGGCTCCAGCATACAGAGCAGCATAGAAACAGAGACAAACAAGCACAAGGCACAAGGAACAGGTATCAGGTGAAGATCACTAAGGAAACTGAGGAACTGAGGAACGGCAGGGCTACAGAAGCTGAGGCAAGGGTGTTCTAGTGCTCTGAATTTGGACTTCTAGCCTCCTAAACTGTGAGAAAATGATTTCAGTTTCTTAAAGCCACCTACCTGTGGTAATTCTGTAACAGTAGTACTAAGAACCTAATACAATATGACAAAATACTCACGATAAACAGAACTCAAAACCGTATCCCCAGAGGGACTGAAATTTTGGATACGCGCATACTGGTATATCTGCAAGGAAAAAAAATCATAAGGAAACAAAGCAGTGGTTATATCCAGGTGGGAGGAATTAGAGATGCATGTTTTTGTGTTCATCTTCATATGTTTCCTGATGTTCTATGGTGAGCCTGTATTAATTACTTTTATATTGGAAGTGTCTCCTGATCCCAGCTGGATCTGGGTATGTTCAGGAAGTGGTTAGCACCCAAGAGGGCTCCACAACATATGCTTCCAATAAGCCCTCCTGGGGCTGAATCAGATACATAATCTGCATTGGTTATCTACAAAGTACCCAGGGTACAGTGTGGACACTTGCGGGGGGGGATTACCCAATAGGCAAGGTAAGCACGGTGCTTACTTTGCTCACCAGGTCATCTGTAGTGAAGAAGTTCATGACAGACCTGTAAGAAAACACAAGTGAGCCTATGCTTATTACCTTGCTTACTGGGTCATCTGCTCCTGTCAGGGATTGTAAATTTGAGAAGAGGTTTTGATTCTATAGGAAGGTACTGTGGGGTTGAGAGAGAGACAGATGCCAGCCATACTTAAAAGCAGAATCTTTGATGTGGTTAATAAAATATGAAATTGTTCACTACAGATGATCTGGTGAGCGAAGTAAGCACCATGCTTACCTTTCCTATTGGATAATCTGCCTCTGGAGTGTGGCGCAAAATTGTGATTAAGTGACAATGAACTAAAAATACTGCTTTGGTGCATCTACAGCGGTTTTGTTGAAACTTGTGATGTATATACAGCAGTTGATTAAAGATTGTATGTCAGATATACTAACACAGACACACAAAGTCTCGTGTGTATTTCACATTTGAAGAGGATGTGGTTGGCAAGTGTTTTAGTTATCTAGTGCTGCTGTAACAGAAATACCACAAGTGGGTTGGTTTAGCAAACAGAAATTTATTTTCTCACTGTTTAGGAGGCTAGAAGTCCAAATTCAGGGTGCCGGCTCTAAGGAAAGGCTTTTTCTGTCTGTTGGATTTGGGGGAAGGTTCCTAGTCTCTTCAGCTTATTTCCTGGTTCCTTGGAGATCTCTTTGTGGCTTGGTATGAATCTTTCCCCATCTCTGCTTCTCTGGATTGCTTGTTTAATCCCTTTTATATCTTAAAAAGGAAACCCTGGTGGTGTAGTGGTTAGGTGCTACGGCTGCTAGCCAAACAGTTGGCAGTTCGAATCTGCCAGGTGCTCCTTGGAAACTCTATGGGGCAGTTCTACTCTGTCCTATAGGGTCGCTATAAGTCAGAATCGACTGGAT
The DNA here is from genome assembly GCF_030014295.1 of Loxodonta africana. NCBI lineage: Eukaryota > Metazoa > Chordata > Mammalia > Proboscidea > Elephantidae > Loxodonta > Loxodonta africana. The sequence goes on along the minus strand of NC_087352.1, from coordinate 58,369,055 downwards.
GGCACTGGGTTTGGTTTTGGTTTTTGGTATATCTTAAAAGAGATTGACTCAAGATACACCCAACACTAATCCTATCTCATTAACGTATCAAAGACAACGCATAACCAAATGGGATTATAGCCATGGGCATAGAAGCTAGGGTTTACAGTATGTATTTTGTGGGGACACAATTCAATCCATAACAGCAAATATGATTCATATGAGTTACCTAAAATGTGTAAAACATAGTCTTCATTACACGTTAAATAGCAGCATTAAACACTGATCACCTGAAACTAAAAATATATAATTGAAGAAAAGACCCCATTTTCAATGGTAATCAAAAAGATAAAATACTTAGGGAAAACATTTCAAAAATGTGCCTAATCTATAGGAAGAAAACTTTTGAACACTAAAGAAGACTCGAATAAAAGAAAAGACATACCCTATTCATAGATTGGAATACTCAATATTATAAAGATGTCAGTTCTCCTCAAATTTATGTGTAATTTAACTTTATCCTCCAAAATGCCACCAGTATGATAAACAAGGGATGGAGTCGGGGAACTGAAAGGCTGAAGCTAGGAAAAAATTTTTAAAGGAAAAATAACAGACAGGGACTAAGACCACCAAATATTAAAGCTTTAGTAATTAAAACAATTTCTTACTGACACAAATTTAAAAATTTTTTTATTTTTTTTGTTTATGGTACAGAATGGCTTACAAATATATGTTTTTTTCAAAGAACCAACTTACAGTTTTGATAATTTTCTATATTATATATTTGTTTTCTATTTTTAAATTTCTGCCTTTTCTTTGTTTTCCTCCTTCTTTCTTTAGGCTTAATATGTTGTTGTTGCTCTTCTTTTTTTCCTAACTCATTGAAATAAATACTAGATCACTGATTTTCAGCCTTTCATCTTCTGTAATGTATGCATGTTGTTGCTAGGTACTGTTGAGTCAATTCCGACTCATAGTGATCATACGTACAACAGAATGAAACACTGCCCGTTCCTGCCCCATCTTCATAATTGTTTCTATGTCTGAGCCCATTGTTGCAGCCACAGTGTCTATCCATCTTGTTGAGGGTCTTCTTGTTCTTCACTGACGCTCTGCTTTACCAAGCATGATGTCCTTCTCCAAGAACCGGTCCCCTCCTGACAACATGGCCAAAGTACATGAGATGAAGTCTCGCCATCCTCGCTTCTAAGGAGCATTCTGGCTGTATTTCTTCCAAGACAGATTTGTTCGTTCTTCTGGCAGTCCATGGTATATTCACTATTCTTCACCAACGCCATAATTCAAAGGCATCAATTCTTCTTCAGTCTTCCTTATTCATTGTTCAGCTTTCGCGTGCTTATGAGGCAATGGAAGATATGGCTTGGGTCAGGCACGCCTTAGTCCTCAAAGTGACATCTTTGCTTTTTAACACTTTAAAGAGGTCTTTTGCAGCAGATTTGCCCAATGCAATACGCTGTTTGATTTCTTGACTGCTTCCATAGGCTTTGATTGTGGATCCAAGTAAAATGAAATCCTTGACAACTTCAATCTTTTCTCCGTTTATCATGATGTTGTTTATTGGTCCAGTTGTGAAGATTTTTGTTTTCTTTATGTTGAGACGTAATACATATTGAAGGCTGTGGTCTTTGATCTTCATCAGTATGTGCATAACACTATACATTTCTCTTTAAGTAATTGGTCTTGTATTTTCATTATCATTCAGTTCAAAATATTTTCTACTTTCCATTTGACCCAGGGGTTATTTGAAATGTCAGAGTAGGGAAACTTTTTATAAACCCAGATGACTTAAAAGGTTGATAAATTTAGGCCACATAAACTACCAAAAGTTTTGGGTGGCCTAAACCACACTGAGCTAGTTCTTACAGGTTAAATGAGAAGGCAAGCCACATGAAGAGTGATGTGCAGAAATTATGTACAGGCAATCCCTGGATTACAAAGGAGTTCTGTTCCTGAGTCTGTCTTTATGCAGAACTTGTAAGTCAGAACAGTTAGGTGCAGTTCATATTTAACATCAGTTAGTTAAATGTTTGTCTTAGTATATAGTGTACCTTTCTATGCATAAAAAATATTAAAGAAATATTTCCAGATACAGTAAACAACTTTAATATAATAATACAGTAATAATAACAATGTTTTGATGCATGTCTTAAAGTAGCACCCTTTTGTTGTTGTGAACCATTGTATGTACCTCAAAATTTTAATATAATAGGCTTTGGAGGGGGTTCATAACTACTGGCTATAAATAAGTCAGATGTTTGTAACCTGGGGACTGCCTTACTGTGAGCATTTAGGACTGGCGGGCGATGGCAGGAGGGTGGATCTCAGAAAGTTTAATGGCCAATAACTGGGTCTCAATCGATCAGTAGAACTTACATGGATAAAGAAGAACTAAGGGAAGTATTCCAAATGCGGGGAAAAAGAGAGAGCCAAGCATCTCACTGTGATAGAAAGCATTTGGTTTACCACATAACTTTGCCCTCAGCTTCCACCACCCATCTGTCTGTCCCGCTGGGGTGGCTTGTGTGTTGCTGTGATGCTGGAAGCTCTCCCACCAGTATTTCAATATCAGCAGGGTCAGTCATGGTGGACATGTTTCAGCAGAACTTCCAAACTAAGACAGATTAGGAAAAAAAGGCCTGGCCATCTACTTCTGAGGAGTAGCCACAGAAAATCCTATGGATCACAGAATATTGCCCAAGACTTTGGCTAGCTTACTTTGAACACATCATCAGGAGAGACCAATCATTGGCGAAAGACATCATGTCTGTTAACATGAAGGGTCAGTGAAGGCAAGGGACATCCTCAGGGAGATGGATTGACACAACGGCTGCAACTGGACAAATGGCTGGACTCACATATACCAACGGTCATGAAGATGGTACAGGACAGGGCAACCTTTTGTTTTGTTATACGCGGGGTCTCCATGAGTCAGAGCCTACTCTATGGCAACTAACGAGAAACCCCTCACCTTGTTGGGAAATCTAGGGCATGTAATTCAATCTTTGTGCTATCCAAAAAACCAAACCCATTGCCTATGAGTCAACTCTGACTCATAGTGACCCTACAGGACAGAGTAGAACTGCCCCATACGGTTTCCAAGGAGCGGCTGGTGGATTCAAAGCACCAATGTTTTGGTTAGCAGTCAAGCTCTTAACCACTGTGCCACCAGTAATGAAATTACTCCTGAGGTTCACCCTTCAGCCAAAGATTAGACAAGCCCCATAAAACAAAAAGAGACTAAAGGGGCACACCAGCCAAGAGGCAAGGATGAGAAGGCAGGAGGGGATAGGAAAGCTGGTAATGGGGAACCCAAGGTCAAGAAGGGGAGAGTGTCGACATCTCGTGGGGTTGGCAACCAATGTCACAAAACGATATGTGCATTAATTGTTTAATGAGAAACTAGCTTGCTCTGTAAACCTTCATCTGAAGTACAATTAAAAAAAAAAACGTTGGAGCATGAAACGTTTCTAGTTTTAAATTAAAACACATTAATAACCTGAAAAAAAGGGGGGAGAGGGTGCCGTGAGAGGCAGTGGTTAGAAGCACAAACACTGGAGCTAGACTACCTGAATTTAAATCTTGGATCTGCTCCAAACTAGAAATGTGACTCTCTGTGCCTCAGTACCTACTCTGTAAAATGGGAACAACAATGGCACTGTCCTTGTAGAATTGTCCTGAGAATTAACTTAGTTATAATTCAGTTATATACATAAAGCACTTAGAAAAGTACCTAATATATAGTAAAGGCTCTGTAAGTGTTAGCTGCGATAATAGCCGTCATCAACATTATTATGAGCAATGAAGTTGACCTGTACATGAAAAAGGCCAGCTCTTATTCTAGGAGGTGGGTGACTTCATTCAAAGTGAGAGATGAAATTCTAGATCCTGAAACAAGAGATGCTGTGAAATCTCTTTCTTCAGGAATTACGGAATCAGAGTCGGGAAGGACATTAGAAATGATGGATTAGAGAGAGGACATTCAGCCTGTTTGAAGACTTTCAGGGACTATGAATTCCCTGCTTTCAAGGAAGACTATTCTTCCCCTCCTGGACTTTCTAAATAGAAGACTGACCCCAAACTGAGCTGAAATTTGCCTGCTTATAACTTCCATCCACTGATCTAACTCCTGCCTTTGGCAGCCATGTAACCAATGAAGTCCACCTCCACCTGCCAGCTAGTCCTCCTTCACCTTCTGTCCTGCGGACTAAGTTGGCCTTGTTCTGTTGAGTCGCAGTCCTACAGCAGTATTTCCAGATACCTCGTCATCACAGTTACCCTCCTCTGGGGAACCTCTATTGGTCAACGTTCCTCTTAAAATCCAGTATCCAGAGCACAGAGCTTTGGGTCTGGCATGTTCTAGGCAAGAGTGTTGAATGAATGAATGAGGCAGTCCAAGTAACGCCATCATATACCAGAGCTACCATCATCCTTTGTCTAGTACTTTGTACTTTTATTAACAGGGCCTCAGATTATATTAGCTCTTCAAGAGCTAATGCAATGGTTTGAGGAGGCAGACATTCGTCCCCAGGCCCCTTCCTTCCCTGGGAGTCCAAGACTGCAGGACTCACTGGCAGACACCCACCTGCCCTGGGAGCCTGCCAAAGAAGGTGGCACAACAGGAAACGTGAAAGAGAAAACAAGCACTCAAATCATGAAAAACAGAAGCTTGCCAGTGACAGACTCAAAAGATCCCGTCTGTCCTGATAGACTGGTGGTAATTGGGGTGTTCATTGGTGCTGCTCAACAAATATTTCTGGTTGCATTCCCAGATCAAAGGCAGAAATGCACATCCCTGCCCCCTCAAAGTTAGTTGTGTCCATGTGACTTCCATTAACCAATGAATTACGAGCGCAAGGGCCAGTGCCCCAAATGCCTTGTTTCCTTTTCTTGAAAGCACCAAGAGGGAGCCTCCCTGAGTGGTGAGGACACAGAGAAGAGCCCCCAGCCACGCCCTGAGGGACATGGAGCATGAGTGAGAAATAGACTTTTGTAGCTTTACCAAAAAAAAAACAAAAAGCGGGGGTCGGGGGTGTCTACCTCTAACTGCCAAATGGACCTAATCACAGGCGTCTTGGGGAACATAAAACAAAACCCTGAGTGGTTGGAGCCAGAGGGGCTGAGAAAGAAGGTCCAGCCCCTACCATTCCCAGGTGTGGTCCTTGGAAAGTCATGTGGCTACCCCAGGCCTCATTTTCCTACCTCCAAAAGAAGAGAATTCCCCTAGGTGATCTTTCGCCAAGCTTCCTTAAATCTGCAGGATCACATGAAAAAACAATCCTTTTTTTGTGTGTGTGCTTTAAGTGAAAGTCTACTAACAGGGTTGCTAGGAGTCGGAACCAACTGGACAGCAACGGCTATAGGTATCTAGTTAGCGACTGACCCTCTTCCTCCCTCCCTACCCTTGTAACCATCAGAATGTTTTCTTTGAAAAGACAATCTTAAGACAAGATGTTATCACTGAGGAAACCGAGTGAAGGGCATACAGGATCTGTCTGTATTATTTTTGACAAGTGCATGTGAATTATAATTATTGGGAGGGGGGTAAAGGCACTCTTAAGCTGAGCCAGTTCTCAGAATACTGGTTTGTGAGTTTGGTGGCCTCATCTATCAGGAGGAAACCATTAAACCAGGTTCTGTCCAATCAGTTCCGACTCAAGCTGACCCCGTCTGCATCAGAGCAGAACTGTGTTGCATAGGGTTCTTAAAGGCTGATTTTTCAGAAATTAATTGCCAGACATTTCTTCCAAGGCGCCTCTGGCAGGTTCAAATCTCCAACTTTTTGGTTAGCAGCTGAGTGCTTTAACCATTTGCACCATCCAGAGACTCCTTTGGGAGGAAATCCCCTTCCAAAAACTCTGTAGGGGCTTTCTGGGTGTAAGGCAATTTGGTTGTGAGCTTCCTCCCTCAGCAGGTCTCCCCAGCAGTCCATCCATCCCCAGGCCTCTGGAGAAGTCACTGGAGATCCAGTTAACTCTGAAAAATGGCGAGCCCAGAGTTCCCATTCTCCTGCTTAACTTAGCCACAGAAATGAAATACTGAAGAATGTAACGTATAACAGCACTATATGTGTCCTTCCTCGGTGTAAAAGCTTTCAGATCGCTGTGTTTTTTTAATGCTGGAACGAAAAGTAAACGCTGGTTGTTATGTTTTTTTCTTTTCTGCATTTTCCAAATTTTCTTAAATGAAAAAAAAAATCATTCACCTTTATTCAAGGAAACAAAACTCACGGTCACAGGGACGGCCTGTTTGGCTGGATGATTAGAGGACACTAGAGAGATAGGAGCCTTTAGGAGCCCTTAGCTGCGTGACCTTGGGCAAGTCACTTTCTCCCTCTGGCCTTGGCGTCCTCTTGGCTGGACAGATGTCCTCTGAATGGCCCTTGAGGTCAGAGAGCCAGCAGAGCCATGGGCAGACTGACTTTCCCTTTCTTGTCCAGCCTCTCTCCCCTTTGTCATCCTGTCACACAGCTCCAGTCACCAGGATTTTCCCTAGTTTCCAGACACAAAACTCCCAGGAATCTAAACAAGCAATGGAATCTTAGTAATCTGACAGACCAAGACTAGTCTAATGTAATGGCAGGTGACCTTTTTGGCTGATCTACAGACACTAATTATTCTTAACCACAGTACTTGGGGATTGTCTTTAACAGCAGGTAAACTGAGGCACAAAAGAATTCAAAGCTTGGTCTAAAAAAAAAAAAAAAAGTCTAAGGTCACCCAAAATGGTCCCCGGGTGGTGGAAACAGTTTGCACTTAGCTACTGACCAAAGGATTGCCAGGTTGAAGCCACCCAGCAGTGCCATGGAAGAAAGGCCTGGTGATCTGCTTCTGTAAAGATTACAAGCAAGAAAACCCGATAGAACTCAGTTCTACTCCGTAACACATAGGGTCACCATGAGTCGGAATCAATGCGACGGCAATGAGTTTGGGTTTTTTTGGCAGATCACCCAGACTAGTGCTGGTACTGCGCTTTCTTGCAGTCCCCTCCTACAGATGTTCCTGTGCCCAGATTTGCAGGCTGGTGAAGGGTTCTTTAAGAAGCCTTAAAGTAGTTAAATGCTTGGCTGCTAACTGGAAAGGTCAGAGGTTCGAACCCACCATCTGCTCCATGGGAGAAAGATGTCTGCTTCCATAAAGATTAAAAACAAAAACAAAAAAAAACAAATCCATTGCCTTTGAGTAGATTCCGGCTCATAGGGAGCCTACAGGATAGAGTAGAACTGCCCCATACGGTTTCCGAGGAGCACCTGGTAGATTTGAACTACCAACCTTTGGTTAGCAGCCATAGCCCTTAACCACTACACCAGGATTTCCATTAAGATTATTGGCACCTTGGAAACCCTATGGGCAGTTGAGTCCACGGCAACTTTTTTTTTTTAAGGAGTTTGTATGGCTGCATCACTGGTCCAGTGAGAAAGCCCTACTCAGACAGGGAGCAGGCACACCAGGGCTTCATTCCTTTAGGTAGGCTATTTGACCTTTCTAGATTCCACCTGGGGCAGGGGGTGGGGTGGGGAGGAATGTTGGGCTTTCCTAGCTCTGTAGTCTAATATCTGAAATCGATTTATTCTACATGATTTATAAACTTTTTATTGACGTATAATTTACATGCAGAAAAATGCATGGCTCATAAGTATACAGCCTGAGGAATTTTCACAAACTGAATACACCCATAAACCAGCACCCGGATTAAAGAACGGGACGTCACCAGTACCTAGAGTCCCCCTCCCTTGTGTCCTCCCAGTCACTCCCCGCAATGGTAACCGGTAAGGGCTGTTGAGACTCCTAACGCCAGAGGAAACATTTGCGTCTGTTTGAACTATATGTACATGGGATCACTGCATTTTAAAATGTACTTTTTTTTTTTTTTAAGCAACAAAAACTAACTTTCCATGTAGTGGAATTTCAGGATGAAGTTGTTTTTGGTTTGGGTAACTGCAAGTTGCTTAAAAATCACTTTATGTGGACCATGAAGAGATTTAAGGACAAATCATTTCACTCTGCCGGATTAACTCAACAACTCACTTGCAGCTGCTTCTCCCGCAGAATCCTTTGGGCTCCATTGCTAGTATTTAACTCCTCTCCTCAGAACACCAAAATCCTGTGACTCTAAGGCCCAAGCAAGACTGGCGCTTTTTTTTTTTTTTAAATAGACTTTTTATTTAAAATAGTTTGAGATTTACAGAAAATTTGCAAAGACAGTGCAACCAAAACCAAACCCATTGCCGCTGAGTGGACTCTATGGGACAGGGAAGAACTGTCTCATAGGGTTTCCAAGGAGTGGCTGGTGGATTCGAACTGCTGACCTTTTGTTTAGCAGCCAGGCTCTTAACCACTGCACCGCCAGGACTTCAAATATGGTGCAGAGTTCTCATATACCTGTCACTCAATTTCTCCTATCATTACCATCTTAAACTGCTATGGAACATTCGTCATAACTCAGAAACTAACGTTGGCATATTCCTATTAACTAAACTCCATGTTTTATTCAGATTCCGCTTGAGTATCCCTACTGTCCCTTTTCTGCTCCAGGATCCTCCCAGGATACCCCACATTACATTTAGTCGGCATGTCTCTGTATACTCCTCTGGACTGTGATAGTTTCTCAGGTTTTCCTCGTTTTTGACAATCTTGACAGTTTTTGTTTTCTTTTAAAATTTCGTTTTTTTGTTGTTGTTGTTGAAAATCTACACAGCAAAACACATCGATTCAGCAGTCTCCACATAAACAATTCAGTGATTAAATTCTTGGGGTTGTGCAACCATTCTCACCCTCCTCTTCTGAGCTGTCCCTCCCCCATTTAACATACACTCACTGCCCCTAAGGTTCCTATCTTATCTTTCAAGTTGCTGTTGTCAATGTGATCCATATAGATAGCTCTTAAAAGAGCAGCATGCTCAAAGCAGACATTTTTTACTAATAAGTTAAATTATTGTTTAGTCTTAAGAAGACTTCAGGGGATATTTTTGGTTTAAGGTTTAAAAATTATTTCAGGGCAAAAGTTTCAGAGGTTCATCCAGCCTCCTTGGCCCCAGAAAGTTTGGAGTCCATGAGAGTTTGAAATTCTGTTCTGCTTTTTCCCACTTTTGATCAAAGATTCTTGTATAGAATCTTTGATCAAAACATTCACTAACGGTAGCCAGGCGCCATCCGGTTCTTCTGGTCTCACGGCAAAGGAGGCAGTTGTTCATGGAGGCAATTAGCCACACATTCCATACCCTCCTCTTATTCCTGATTCCTAAGACTTAGTTTTGACAAATACTGGTCAGGTATTTTGTAAAATGTCTCGCAGTTAGGTTCGTCTGATATTTTTCTCACTATTACACTGTAGATAAGGAGCCTTGGTGGTGCAACAGTGAAGCACTCGGCTGCTAACCAAAAGGCTGGCAGTTTGAACCCACCCAGGGACTTTGTGGGAGAAAGCCCTAGCGACCAGCTCCCATAAATATGACAGCCTAGAAAACCCCATGGAGGCAGTTCTTCTCTGTGATATAAGGTCACTATGAGTTAAAATCAACTCAATGGCACCTAACAACAACACTGGAGTTAAGACTTTAGGAGGAGGAAGACCACACAGGTAAAGTGGTTTCATCACATCACATCAGGAATACATACATGCTATTAACACGACTTTTCACTGATGATGTTAACCTTCAGCACCTGGCCCAGGTAGTGTTTCCTAGGTTTTTCCATTGTAAAGTTACTTTTCCCCACTACCCCTTTTCAAACTCTACTCTTTGGAATCAGGTCATAGGCGCAGTCCACACTCAAGGGGAGGAGGGGACCAAGTGCCACCTCCTTGAAAGGTATTAGCTACAGAAACTCTTTGGAATTCTCTGTGTGAGAGATTTGTCTCTTCTTCCCCGTTTGTTATATTTATTCAATTGTTTATTTGAGTCAATATGGACTCATTCATAGGTATTTATTTTATACTTTGGATGAGAATCCAATATTACATTATTTATCTTGAGGCTAGAATTGTTCCAGCATTGGCCATTGGGAGCTCTTTTGGGTTAACTCCTGTGTCCCTTTGATATGTCTCCGTCTTTTTGTTCTTGGAGCACTTGCTTACTTTCTGGGATTACAAGATGCTCCAAGCTTCTCTTGAGTACTTCCTGCCCCAGCCCTAAAATCAGTCATGCTCCAAAGAGCAGACTGGCTGGTTTTGACCCATCTTTTCCCAGCAAAATGCAAGCAGTTCTGATGGTGGGAAGGAATCCAGCCTTATTGTCTGTTGCATGTCAGTCATTTACAAAAGACTGTAAATCTAGTTTGGTGTTTTACGGGGGTTTCCCCCAAATTTGACTTGTTGCTGTGGTTAAAGTAGCTACATCCTTACCTTGGTGCCTACCTTACCTTCTCCCAGATTGTTTTCAGTTTGCGTAAAGCCACTTTGCTCACTCACTTTACTCAGCCTGTGGTGTAGATCCACCCCAAGTGAGTCAGGGCACAGGGCTAGGAGGATAAATTGGACAGGCCCTCCTCCTGCAAGGTCTCTGACCTGCCTGCCTGCACAACTGCTATATAGAGCGCTAGCTACACGCACAAACACATACACACACACACTCACACATCCATTTCCAAAAGAAAGAAGGCTGCAGACTGAGGGAGATGGAGGTATTCCCTCTGAGAGTTAGTGTTCAAAGAGGAAAAACAGGGAGGCACTTGGGCAATCCAGAAATGCAGGTCTGAGCTGGCCTGGGGTTTTAGCAAAGGAGGAGTGAGTTCTTCAGAACAGGACCAATTAAAACCTTTTAAAATCATTGTTCCTCTGCCTTCTTTCAAAGCTGAGCACTCATGGCCTTCTCTTTCATTCTTCCCACCATTCCATCATTTTAAATTAACCCCCTTGCTTTTCTCTGCTGCCTCCCTCCCCTCGTAGAAATGCTGATACACGTGGAGGGGGATGCTGACACTTGTTTTGCTTAATATGGAATCATGGTGGGCTTCCTGCCACGCTGACATTCCCCACCCCCTTTCCCGAAGAGCAGATGGGAGGGGGAAAGGAGCCACTCACGTCATCGGAGCACGTGACCAGGTAGTAAAGTTTCATGGCCCCCACTACTCTGGGGTGCACATGACTCAGTCTCCAGGAGCCAGGGCGGTAGGGTAGGCAGGGCTTCCCTGGGACAGAGCCATAAACGTTTTATAGCTCGGTGAAAGGCGACACATGGAGTAGGCATCACCTACACACCTTCATTCTTCTATCAAGTCTCTCTTAGGTCCTCCCGCCCCCAAATATCCCTTTCTGGGAGAATTGTACAAAGGTCTGAAGATTCTAAAGTGATGTGGGAAATAAAGTTCTCAGTGGAATTTTCTCGTGCGATAGGATACTATATAATTAATGGAACCGTACAGGCTGAAGGTGACTTTGACCTTGTCTGAGTGATAAATATAACCGGAGTTAGGCATAGAACACAGCATTCAGAAAAGGCAAACTGCTTTCCTCCTTTTTATTTTTAATCCCACCTCCACTTTGCCTCTCTATAGTATCAGGGTACTTTAAGGAAAGAGAAACCAGGTCTCTAAATCTTACAAACAGTAAGCCCGGCTGCCTCTTTTTGGGGCGGAGGGGAAGGGGGAGAGTACTTGGCCTTACGTACAGTGTCCACCCCTCTACCTGGTGCACGGACCTGCTCCAGCCGCTCCGCCAGCTGGTGGCAGGGCTGTGACGGGAGCCCCGACCTCCCGACGCCTCTCTGCGTCTAGGAGCTTCCCATAATGGAAGGCTTCGCTCCATTAAAAGTTATTTTAGGGATTCCACAAGCCCACCGCCATCCCCCCAAAGTGGAAAATTTATGTAAACGAGTCAAAATGAAGCAACAGTTTCTTAATAAGTATGTTTGGAGTTACACTGTGGACTAAGTGGAGCCCAAAGCAGGCGAGTGGATGGGGATGTTAAGGGTTCAGTGTTCTTTTCTATACGCAAGACTATTTTTAAAGTTTGAAGGGCGCAGTCAACCTCACACCAAGTCCAGCGGTCCACGCCCCCAGGCCACTCCTTCAGGTTAGACAAGGAGCCGGTTCCGCCTGGCCCTCTACGCCGCGTCCCCTTGGCGTGACCCTGGCCCAGCCATTCACGCACCCCCACCCGCTGAGCAGAGTGGCAGGCGCCTCGGGGAGGGCGCGGCCGCAGCCAGCTCCAGGTCCCCTCCGTGACTGTGTCTTCCCCACACCCCAAACAAGGTGCCGAGGAGGCCAGGCAACGGGGGAGGGGCTTAGGGATGGGGAAACCCGCGGAACCCCCAGCTGGCTAAGAGGCTGGGGAGGCTGGGGACCCTGGGTGAGGGTCAGGAGGGGGAGCCACACGTGGGGCGGGGGGCCCGAGGAGACGCAGCCAAGGCTGGGAGGACTCCTGTGAGGAGCGGGTCGGGGGTCTAAGGTCTGAACTTCAGGACAGGCGGAGGGGTGGGGGCTGCTCGCCATCCCTCTAAAATAGCTGCCAGAACACCCGAGGCCGGGGTGGGGGAGTGGGGCTCCATCCCCCTTCCGGGCTGCGGGGTCATGGGCCCGAGTCGCCCATGCCGAGTCAGACTCATGTGTGCGAGACCTGTGACTCAGACCGGCGGTGGCGGCGGCGGCGACTCGAGGCCCAGGAAACGGGGAGGGCTTGCCCACCCGCGCTCGGGAGGCTGGTGTGAAGAAGGTCGGAGGGGCGCACGGGCGGCGCCGGGGAAACTGGGAATGGGATACGGTGAAAAGCGAGGTGCGCGCAGTCGGCAGCGGGGGAGGGGCGCGGTGGCGGGAGCGCGCGCGCAGCGGCGGCGCCGGGCGGAGCCGAGGCCGCGGCGGGCGGAGCCAGGGCCAGGTTCTGCGCCGTCTGCCGGGCGCCGCGGTCCGTGCTCCCGCGCCGCCTCCCGGGGCGCCTCGCGGGTGGTGGAGGTAGAAGCTGGGGCGGGGGCGGGGGCGGGGGCGGGGGCACCCCAGGGCTCAGGTTCCAGATCCGGGGCTGGCCTGCACCACCGCGCTGGAAGCAAGCGGTCGACCCGGGGGAGCCGGAGAAGGAGGGCAAAGGAGGAGGTGCCCCGGCACGGGGAGGAGCGCGGCGGAGTGGCTGGGGGCGGGGATGGGGCCCACCGCGGGAGCCGAGTCCCTGCAGCTGCGCTCTGGGCCCAGTTTGAGGAAGTGGGAGCGCCCCCGCCAGGCCCCAAGGCGTGGTGGCCAGAGCGCGGGGCGGGAGGTGTGCCCGCGGCGAGGACTTGGCCGGGCGGGGCGCAGCCGCACAGCCACGATGGCGGCGGCGGCGGACCTGTAAACCTTAATGACAGCAGTCTTGTCTGTCTGCGTCTATGACTCACGCGGTGACCCAGCCTCCAGTCACCAGACGGCCTCCCTCCCTCCCTCTGGCCTCAGTTTCCCCAGCCTCGGAACAATGAGGCTGCTGTCGTTATTCATTCCTCAGAGCCCATTCACACAGGTAGCACTGCCGCCTGTCCAGGGAAGGGACCGAGGTGTCGAATTTTTAATTATCCCTGGTAGGGTCGGGGCTGGGGAAGGCCGCGCCACGCTGGATAATTGAACACGGGGACTATTTCCAAGCCGTTTTAAGTTCTTTATTTTAAACCGTTCGTTCTTTCCACTTCCTCATATTTAAGTTTGACCCCTTCCTCCCCACTCTGATGGAGAAGCTTGAAAAGCAGTGAATGAGTCACTACCCGGGCCTGGGTTTTTTGTTTGTTTACAAATACTGTTTACTTGCAGCAAGCTTTAGCGCCTACCTGGGCAGTGCTCTGTGTGGTTAGCACTGAGTCCAATCCAGGGTCCACCGAGAGCACATCATTGGTTGTGTGTGTGGAGGGGGGAGGAGCGGGTGTGACTGGGATGGGGCACAAGGGAACTGTCTGGGATGATGGAAATGTCCCATATCTCGATTCAGTTGATTACACGGGCGTATACAGCTGTCAAAACTCACCCACTCTAAAAATGGGTGCATTTTATTGCATGTAAATTATACCTTGATGAAGTTTATTAAGGCCACTAGAGTCTCAGAAGTTAGGAGGCTTGGTCAAGGTCAAATAGCTAGTCAGCCTTTTGCGTCATTCATAACATTTTAGGATGTATTGAGAGAAATAACTTTAAAAATATTACACAGACTTTGAGGAGGGGAAGGAATCCTGGAGAAATGTTGCTTGTTAGGGGCTCCCCAAGGAAGCCTTTACATAAGTTATTTATCTAAATCTTACAACCAGAGTCTGGAATGTTACTGTTCTTGTTGTTAAGTGCCATGTAGTCGATTTTGACTTACAGCGCCCCACGTGAAAGAGAACTGTCCCATAGGGTTTTCTAGGCTGTCATCTTTACAGGAGCAGATCACCGGGTCTTTCTCCCTTGAAGTGGCTGGGTGGGTTTGAATAGCCAACCTTTGACTTAGCAGTTGAGCACTTAACCGTTGTGTCACCAGGGCTCCTTACTGCTATTCACATCCCCATTTTACAATCCAGGAAATAAACCCGAAGAGATAAAGTGACTCCCAGAGTCACTAAAAGAGACTGTCTACATTTTTTAGTGATCTTATCTGATCTTGCCCCTGTGGGGGGGCATCCACCCCCAGGCGCCTCTATTATCAGCCCTCAGTCCCTAAGGCTGTCCCCTGCCCTCACCATTGGAAGGCCCTGTCCCATGTGGAATCTACCCCACCCCTAGGACCTGGTTAAGGCACAGCTCAGCTTTTCCCTCTCTGCACCCTTCTCACTTCATCACCTGGGCCACACTGTCACAGCTCACTGGATAGTCCCATACACGTCCTGCACCTGCTCTGGCCAGGCCCTGGGCAAGGTGCTGGAGGTGCAGAGGAGACGAGGTCAAGCTTATAGTTGGGGACATTAACGCCTATGTGCTCCCCCTCACTGTAAAGTGAGGCCTCAGTGTGGGCCAGAGACTGGCTTGAGTCTTCAACCTTGGGAAAGGATATGGGACCCACTTCAGTGTCCTTGTCTGTGAAATGGGAATTTCAGCATTGTCTTTGCAAGAGAGTAGTTGAGGCAGCAGAGTGAGGTAGGCTCTGGAGCCAGACTGCCTGTCTTCAGATCCTAGTCTCATCACTTTGAACTGTTGGACCTTGGTAAGTTAACATACTTCTCTGACTCAGTTTTCTTATCTATAACATGGAAGTCAAAACAGTAATTCCCTCATGGAGCTGTTTTTAAGATTTAGAGCATTTAGGTTTGGAAAAGGTTTAGAACAATGCTTGGCACAAAACGAGCATGTGTACACAAAGTTCATACATGCTGAGCAGTCCCTTGTACATAGTAGGGGCTCAGCAAGTAAATGTACATGGCTTTGAATGTCAGTTCATTCCTCCGGACCTTGATATTTTTCTCTTTAACCATCTCTGAAGGGAGAGATGGCAGGCTGAGGCGAGACCTGTGTGCCTTGGTTCATGGAGAAGCGGGACCTTTGAGGAGGAG
Source organism: Loxodonta africana (assembly GCF_030014295.1). Lineage (NCBI taxonomy): Eukaryota > Metazoa > Chordata > Mammalia > Proboscidea > Elephantidae > Loxodonta > Loxodonta africana. The sequence goes on along the minus strand of NC_087352.1, from coordinate 58,353,649 downwards.
AGCCATGAGGCAGTAGGTGGGTGCCAAGCATGCTGGACTTGCATCCATCCCCTCCCAATGGGTACAGCCATTGATGAGATGGTAATCGGCCCCTCAGAGTAATGTGATCACAGTCTGACCCTTCCCCTGAACATGGGCTCATCTTGGCTTTGAGCAGATTTCCATTGTTTACTGGTATTTCCTCATATTTTCCTCCTCAAAATAAGTGTGTAAGTACAAATGCTGTTCTTTCTGAAGTTTTCATACTAATGTAACTCACGCTACTTGTGGTCTTCTCTCTGGGGTGGGGACACAGTAGGTAGCTTGGATACCCAGCATGGAGTCCTCACACTGTCCTCTCCAAGCCTGTGGACCTCCCACAGACTAGACTGCCCCGCTTTATTTTGTGGCTGCATCACATCATAAATGATCCAGCCTTCTTGTTTTGCTTTACCCCCATCACCAACTGCCTGGAAAACCCTGCTTGCTGTTCAGTACCCACCTCAAACACCCCCTCTTTGCTGTGTCTCGCTTGGCCAGCCTTGCACAGAACTCATGCTCCCTCTTGGAGTTCCTGGATGTTTTACTCATGGGGATTACGGTTGTTTAGTTGTCTCTTTCCCCAGCTGCGTGCAATTTCCTTTGAACCAGGACTGTCTGTCATACTGGTTCCTAGGAATAAAAAAAACAAAAAACCCTGTTGCCATCTAGCCGATTTCCACTTATAGCAACCCTATAGGACAAAGTAGTACTGCCTCATAGGGTTTCCAAGGAGCAACTGGTGGATTTGAACTGCTGACCTGGTTAGTAGCCGAGCTCTTAACCGTTGTGCCACTAGGTGCTTAATAAATGCTTGTTGTATTGATTTGAACAATAACTTGAACTGATTAATCAAAACCTTCAGCCTGAAATGTCCAACCCAGATATATATATGTATAGGGGAAACCCTGGTGGTGTAGTGGTTAAGTGCTATGGCTGCTAACCAAAGGTTAGCAGTCCGAATTCACCAGGTGCTCCTTGGAAAATCTATGGGGCAGTTGTACTCTGTCCTATAGGATTGCTATGAGTTGAGATCAACTCAATGGCAACAGGTTTGGTTTTGTTTTTTTGTGGTGCAACGTTTAAGTGCTTGGCTGCTGCCTGAAAGGTTGGCAGTTTGAAGCCACCCAGCGGCTCTGCAGGAGAAATATCTGGTGAACTGTCCCGTAAAGATTACAACCTAGAAAGCCCTATGGGGCGATTCTACTCTGTCACGTGGGGTTGCCATGAGTCGAAATCACTCAATGGCACTATGTATATAATGCATATATTTTAAGTGACTTATTAGTTAAATCCATTTTTTTAACCCAAAAGGTACCCAACGAACCAGTTTGAGTTGGAGCCAAACCTATGTGTTTTCTAACCATTGAACTGAAATCAAATTAGAACATATTGTCTTCCAAGCAGAAAATTTCCCAAAGTGAAGAATGGAAAAAAATAAATGTTCTTTGTTTCTGGGGACTCCCTCACTCCATCTCACATGCCAGCACCCCTCTTGGCCCTGAGGCAAATGTTCTCCGCTCCTGTGAAGCTGGTCCTGCCTGGAAGCTAAGTCTGATTATCCCTGTTTTACAGACAGGGGACAGGATGGTGAGGATGAGGCCCCTGTCAAGGTCGCCCAGGCAGGACTTGAGCTCCGGCTCTACTCCTGCAACCGTGGCTCTTAACCACCATGCTCTTTGCCTCCATGGTAGGAAAAACATCTGCCATTGCAATTCCCTTTAGATGTTGCCATAAAAAGGCTTATGGTATTAGTCCTCTCTGGGGCATTTCAGACAGTTCTTGGGGAATAGCTCTTCGTCAAAAGAGCTCACTATTTACAGGCTTGTTTTTTTTTTTTTTTTTCTTTTTTAAATCACACCTAAGTTACAAGCTCTTGGTGGAAAAGCACCTGTCATTAACTCCGAATTCCTTATGAGAGCCTCAAATGCCTGGTCCACCCCTGGAGATTCTGAGTGGGTACATACGAAAGGGTAGGGTGGGTGGGGGGGTCTGCATTTTTAACAAGTCACACGTAGTTTGAGAACAATTCCCATGCAGCACTGAACACACTGTAGGCGTTCAGGATTTGCTTATGAAAGGAAGGAAAACTAGGGAAGGAGGGAGGGGCTGGCAGCTCACCAAAGGATTTCACAAGGTAATCTTTTTCTACCCAGCTCATGTTGTTGTTGGGTGCCCTGGAGTTGATTTCTACTCATACCTACCCCATGTGGCCGAGTAGAGCTGCCCTGTAGAGTTTTCTAGGCCGCAGTCTATATGGAAGCTTATTGCCAGCCTTGCTCCTGCAGAGCCACTGGGTAGGTTTGAACTGCCAACCTTTCAGTTAGCGGCTGAGCTCTTAACCGTTGCATGTGGTAGGCTCTTATAACTGTTGCATGTACAAGGAGGGAAAGCCTGTGGTGGTCCAGGAGTACAGGGCAGGGAGCAGCTTCTCTGTGCAGCCTGAGAGGACCCTCAGGACCTCAAAGGTCATTGTGCTGTCCAGAAACAGTAGCCACTAGCCACATATGGCTATTTAATTAAAATTAAAGATTAAGTTTCTAGGTTGCGCTAGCCACATTTCACGTTTTCAATGGCTACATGTGGCTAGTGGCTACTGTATTGGTCAAAGCAGATATAGAACATTTCCATCATGGCAGAAAGTTCTACGGGACAGTTGTGGGCGTGTATGCGTATGTTTAGAATGGAGAGGAAAAATGGGAAAGGTAGAGGGAGGACAAGAAGAGACAATAAAGAAAAATGGAAGAAGGAACACGGAGCTTCTGTTAGGGGTGATGGAAAGGTTTGGAAATGGACAATGGTGATGGTTGACCACCACCACGAATATCATTTACGCAACTGTCCATGCAAGAACTGTTAAGATGCTAAATGTTAAAAAAAAAAAAAAAAATTGGTAAATGTTTTGTTACATATATATTTACTGTAATTAAAATTTAAAAAATATATAAAAGGGGAAAAGGTGCTGAGGTAGGAGAGTGAAGGGGCTGGAGGCCCTGGGGGCCTGAGTGCTGATGGGTCCCTGGGTTGGTCACCAAGGCAGGCTCCAGGGGCAGTGCTTCAGGGAGAACTGAAGAGCTTACTGGGTGCAGAGCTTTGTGCAGGAAAATCACCCTCAGCTCAGCTGTGGGAGGACCTGGTGCTCCAATAAATGAGTGTTTATCCCTTTAAGAGTCAGTGTTACGTTCATTGTCCAGAGCTATGCTCAATTTTTGTATAAATCCTTAAATTTGTCATATAGATTTGAATGCTTTCTTGCTGACTTGTCCTCTGTGTGTTATTTCCTTGGACTGTAATACCCCGTGATTTCAGAGCCCTATTAAGGCGAGCCCCCACCCCCGCTCTTATACCAAATCATCCAGACAGCAGAGTTTTGATCATTTTTCTTTTTTAACAGTTCTTTTCCCTCTTTGCACCTTTTACTCCTCCATGGGTTTGGATATCAGCTCACACAGGCAGTTACAATTGTATATAAAGTACAAGTTAATATGTTTTGACCAAAGGCTCATCAGTCAATAAAGACCTTGTATTTTAGAGCATGGACTTTCTGACATCAATTTTGACTGCACAGAAGTATTTTCCATTTAAGCCTATTTTAGTTCTTTTCTATTTAATGGTGTATTTGGATTTTTGTGTACTTGGATTTTTGGTTAGTTGATGTGTCACTACTGGTAAATACAGAGACTGAAGTGATTAAAGTTCGGTTAGTTCTGATTCTTTGTGGTAATCATGCTCTATAAAGTTTCCACCAACACTGGTTTAGCGAATATGGAACCATTGCTCCTAGGGGAGATACAGAGTTAGGTTCTTGCAAGCCTCTGGTCCGCTTTTCATTAGCCGATCAATATATAACCTTGTTTATTTTTTTATAATTTTTATTGTGCTTTAAGTGAAAGTTTACAAATCAAGTCAGTCTCTCACACAAAAACCCATATACACTTTGCTACACACTCCCAATTACTCTCCCCCTAATGAGATAGCCGCTCTCTCCCTCCACTCTCTCTTTTCGTGTCCATTTCGCCAGCTTCTAACCCCCTCCACTCTCTCATCTCCCCTCCAGGCAGGAGATGCCAACATAGTCTTAAGTGTCCACCTGATCCAAGAAGCTCACTCCTCACCAGCATCCCTCTCCGACCCATTGTCCAGTCCAATCCATGTCTGAAGAGTTGGCTTTGGGAATGGTTCCTGACCTGGGCCAACAGAAGGTCTGGGGGCCATGACCACCGGGGTCCTTCTAGTCTCAGTCAGACCATAAAGTCTGGTCTTTTTATGAGAATTTGGGGTCTGCATCCCACTGCTCTCCTGCTCCCTCAGGGGTTCTCTATTGTGTTCCCTGTGAGGGCAGTCATCGGTTGTAGCCGGGCACCATCTAGTTCTGGTCTCAGGATGATGTAGTCACTGGTTCATGTGGCCCTTTCTGTCTCTTGGGCTCGTAATTGCCTTGTGTCCTTGGTGTTCTTCATTCTCCTTTGATCCAGGTGGGTCGAGACCAATTGATGCATCTTAGATGGCTTCTTGCTAGCGTTTAAGACTCCAGACACTACTCTTCAAAGTGGGATGCAGAATGTTTTCTTAATAGATTTTATTATGCCAATTGACTTAGATGTCCCCTGAAACCATGGTCCCCAGACGCCTGCCCCTGCTACACTGGCCTTTGAAGCATTCAGTTCATTCAGGAAACTGCTTTCAGTTTAGTCCAATTGTTATAACCTTGTTTTATGTGTGTTTCGGTTTATTGTCGTTGTGTGCCACCGAGTCAATTCCAACTCATAGCGACCCTGTATAACAGAGTAGCATGCCCCATAGGGTTTCCTAGACTGTAATCTTTATGAGAGCAGATCTCCAGGTCTTTTCTCCCGTGGGTTTGAACTGCGACTTTAGGTTAGCAGCCTCGTGCTTAACCATTGCGTCACCAAGGCTCCTTCTGTTTCTGCTGAAAGACACCTTATTCAATATATATTGTTGATTCCTCAGCATTGAACTCATGGCCAAAAGCACTATTAACTCATGCCTGAACAAAGTTTATCCCACACGTGCATTTTCTCTGTAAGTCTTATCATGGCCGCCTTGCACTTAGGAACATTAAACAGTACCTCAGCACTAGGCTTGGGAGCCATTTTAAACAACGAAATCACCGACAAAAAAAGCACAAAAATGAGGAAAACGTGGCACTAAATAAATGGTGAAAAGGGCACTTGTTTAGAGTTTGAGAGCTGAAACAAGAAGTCAAAGCGTTGCCTTGTTCAGCCCCAACTGAGAATGTGTGAATTGAGTGACTCACGTTTTTCACTGCTCTGAGCATGTCCAGGGATGACCACGAAAGCATCATGATTTTGGCGCTATGCATACATCTTAGCGAGTAAGTGAATTCACAAGTATGGAATCTGTGAGTGATGAGAATCCACTGTAGTTCCTGTCCCCGGAGGCTTATTTTAAACTACCCATGACCATGCTGTTTTAGAAGGCGGGGACCAGACCTGAGACTCTGCCTTCGGCACCTTCAACCCCTCCTTTTCTTCTCCCCGCCCTCCCCACCCCCACCCCCCCCACCCCACCCCCGCAAAACCAAGGGCTTTGAGGTTTTCCTTCTGTACAATGAGTCACCAAATACTGACTTTGAGGCCATTTAGGAGAGCTTTAGGGAACAGTTGGCTAACCCAAAACCCCACAGAGATCGGGCCAGGAGGACACTCCCTATGTTCCAGTTCCCAGGTTCTGTCCGCCACACTCAGGCTTATTCCCAGAATCGGCTCTCTAAAGGGAATCTGCATTTTAAAATAAAAACTTGGGGAGAACAATGTTTAACTTAATAGGGTGACTCTCCCAGGGTGGAATGTCATGCACTAGGACTGGGTGGGACTCCTCCTGGAAAATATGTCCCTTCTGATAACATGTCCAAAGTACTTGAAACAAAGTCTCACCATCCTCGCTTTTAAGGAGCATTCTGGCTGTACTACTTCCAGGACAGGTTTGTTCCTTCTTCTGGCAGTCCATCATGTAATTAATATTCTTCGTCAGCACCGTAATTCAAAGGCATCAATTCTTCAGTCTTCCTTATTCGTTGTCCAGCTTTTGCATGCATATGAGGGGATCGAAAATACCATGGTTTGGGTCAGGTGCACCTTAGTCCTCAAAGTGACATCTTTGCTTTTTAACACTTAAAACAGGTCTTTTGCAGCAGATTTGCCCAATGTAATATGTCATTTGATTTCTTGACTGCTGCTTCCATGGGCGTTGATTATGGATCCAAGTAAAATGAAATTATTGACAACTTCAGTATTTCTTCATTTATTATGATGTTGCCTATTGGTCCAGTTGTGAGAATTTTTATCTCTTCATTTCGGGGTGTAATCCATACTGAAGGCTGTGGTCTTTGATCTTCATCAGTAAGTGCTTCAAGCTCTCTTCGCTTTCAGCAAGCAAGGTTGTGTCATCTGCATGTGGCAGGCTCTTAATGAGTCTTTCTCTAATCCTGATGCCGTGTTCTTCATGTAGTGCAGCTTCTCGAATTATTTGCTCAGCATACAGATTGAATAAGTATGGTGAAAGGATACAACCCTGATGCACACCTGTCCTGATTTTAAACCAGAACTATTCAAAGACTGCCTCTTGATCTATGTACAGGTTCTGCATAAGCACAATTAAGTGTTCTGGAATTCCCATTCTTCATGATGGGGTCACTATGAGTTGAAAGTCAACTTGACAGCACCCAACAACAACAATTCATAGTCCAGATCTTACCTCATACTGGGTACCTGGTAGTGGGAGGGAGATGTTGGGGTGAATTCCTGCTCCTTCCCCTCTCCTACTCCATGTCCAGGAAGAAAACAGTCCTCGGTTTTTGTCTTCCAAGGGACAGACAAAGCATGGGGCTGGTGGGCTCCGGCCCTGGGCCCTGTCTTGAGCGACCTTTGCCTGCCAAAGCAGTGTCCCCCACTCTCAGCCACTGCCACCTCTGAGGGCCATGCCGGAGGGCCACAGACTCGGCCTATAAATACATTTTTTCACAGTGGACTTTGTGTTGTTTGGCTCTTTGCTAAAAAGTTGAGGATTATCTCTGGTCCCCAGAGTGGGTGGCACATTACCCTTTCCACCTGGATTCCTAGGAGACCCCCCCGGCTCCACAGCATCAAATTCTATATTTTCTCTTCAGGACAACTTCTCTCATTCCCAGATGCCCTTTCTATCAGTCTTGCGCTATTTTGAACTGGGGCTCAGTTCAACTCTTCATTGTTTGTCTGGGACCCTGAGTGTTTTTCTATTGTGGTTTTCCAACACTCTTTTCCCCCCTTAATTTTCCCAGTAGTCACCAAGCCAGGGCCTACAGAGCTGCGGCTGAGGTTCAGCCCACTGCCATCCCTGCAACAACACAGGGCCGGGGTCTTGGGCCCAGAGGACTTCCACGGCACTCAGAAGGCCCGAACAACAGGCCACTCTGAAAGAACTGGGGCTTTCCTACCAGAGAGCCTAGAGTTTTCTTAAGGAGGCAGAAGGCAGAAGTGTGAGAGCTAAGGTAAGGACCTAACCCCAGATGTTACTTTATACAAACAATACAATCCAACAGCTTCTGGCTCTGATTGAAAATAAATTGGCCTTTCTGAGGTTCTTTTTTTCTTCCTTAAACCAAATATGCTCTCTTTTCTGTTTTCTCCCCTCCACACCGGAAACTCTACTTACGATTTTTAAATGGTCTTAACTGGGGAGAGGAAGTTGATTGGCTGAGGAGAGAATTCCAAACTCGGTCCATATCCCACTGGGCTGGGAGTCAATAGAGCGCCCTCCGGCCTGGCGGCAGGAGACCGGGCAAGCCTTGAAGTATTTATTTTCTGTGGCTTTGCCAGGGCCTCTGCAGACAGAGTTTTTATTGAATCTGGCCCCAAAACTGCTGGGATTAGGACTTGCTTGGCTACACAGAGAGAAATAAGTGTTCTCAGAAAAAAAAAGTTGCCATCTCCTGACCTCTCCTGCCCTCCCCCTCATCCACCCCTCCCCACGGTGGTTTCCGTGTTTTCAAGTTTTCCAAAATTTGCTCGTACTGAGGAAGAGTCATGTTTTTCTGAAAAGCCCAACACGCCCATCCCGGCTCCACTGGAGCTGCGGTCGGTGGCGTCAGTCTCAGGAGCTCCCGCCACCCCCAGCTGGGCACAGGGAGGGGGCCTACTCATGCCTACTGAACCCCTCCGTGTGCTGTGGGCCCAGGCCACCTCCCAGGTGGGCACTGTGGGCCGGGCAGTGGGGGCATCCCAACCCTTCCCTCCAGCTCAGAGCTGGGAGCGGGCCCTGGGCGCCCAGGAGCTGCGGAGATAGTGAATACAGCCCCAGGGAGCTGACATCTGAGGGAGAGGGAGGGTGTGAGGGCCTGGGGGCGGGCCTTCCCAAGGTCAGGCCTGTGCTGGGCAGAGCCAGATCAGGATCCAGCAGAACCAAACTCCCCAGCTGGGTCCGGGCTTTCCTGATGGACCCTGGGAAGTAGGCTCCCCAGGGCTTTAGGGGGCTCCAAGCTGACGCCAGTAACAGGCTCTCTGGCTGTGCCCTGAGGCTCTGGCCTGGCCCAGACCTGTGTCCTGAGGAGGCCTCTCGTAGCCACTCAGGGCTTGTGGGTGGGGAGATTCGGCCCAGACCGGGTACGCTGAGGGACGCCTGCCTCATCCACTGCCACACTGTGGATCAGGACACTGGGGTGAGAAGGCAGCCCCTGGTCCTACCCCAGGCTTGCTCCCACCCCTGGCCTGCCCCGGCCAGCATGCTCCATTTTCCACAAACTTACTGTCTGAGATGTGATTGTTCTCAAGGTCCCTTAAACACATTCATTAGTTTATTCATTCAACAAACAACTGTAAACAAAATATCTGCTAGAAGAGCAGTGCTTTGGGGTCCCAGAGGGGAGCGAAGCCTCTATTTCCCTGGGGTACTTCCCAACTGGAGACAGGGTGTCCTTAGTGAAAGAATTAGACCACCCCCGGAGGCCTCTGTTCTGCTTTGGCTGGAAGACTCAAGCTGGGAGGACAGAGGTATAGATGGATCTGGGTTCCCCAGCAAGGCACAGCATCTTTGGAGAGAGGAGCACCCCAGCAGAGGCAGGGTAGGCTGAGGTGCCTGTGAGGCAGAGGGAAGCAGGCCATGGCCTGGTGAGCCCACTGATCAGTGTGACCACTCCTCATTCATGGACTGTGGCATCCATCCAAAGATTTGTTACATGAACAAAACCCAGCCGTGTTGGGTTTGGAGGTTTGTTCATGTGTTTCCTTGTTCCGAACTCGAAGAACTGTCTATGCTGTGGGAGGAAGAGCCAGCTTATCACCAGAGTTCATTGTGGGGCTATTAATACTGCTGCCCCCTTCTCAGGGTGGAGGAGATAGGCCAGGCTGGCCAGCCCAGTCCCTGCAGTGCCTTCCTCCTGGCCCTGCCAAATTCCTCAGAGCCCAGTGGATAAGATTAGTGGTTTCTACTTCCCAAAGGCCTGGTCTGGCCTCGAATTCTTATCCAGCTCCAGGCTCCTCTACCTTGCGTGAGGGCGGAGCTGACTCTGGAGGGTTAGGAGCTCAAAGACCCCAGTGAGGGGCCAGGGCCCTTATCCAGAGGTGACTTGATCCCTGAATCCTTGACGCCTCCCTGCAGAGCTGCCTGCCTCCTCCCTCCTTCCAGGCTCCTAAAAAAAATCCTGTTACTCCCCAATTTCACAATTCTAGAGACAATTCTGAAAGCAAATGCCTGGGTGCCCACTCATCTAGCAATGGGCAGAAAGGAGAGACGGGCAGGGCAGCCAGGCCAGGACACAGCCAGAGAGACTCACCCTGTCCTGTGAACTTCCTGGGCCTACTTCCCTGTCCACCCCCACATCCCCACAGTTGGGCCCCTTTTGGCTTCAGGACTGGCCCCTCCCTGCCTGTCCACTCGAGATGCATAGCTCTGGCTGGTGCCCACACTAACCCCTCATGCACCCGGCGCCTGCCCCCCTGCTCACCCACACCCTGCCTGGGCCCTCACTGAGTACACTTGGCCGAGGTAGGTGAGCTCTCAGAGGTTGGTGCTGCAGAGCACTGTGGTCAGCAGCCCTCATGGGCCACTTAAAGTCCTGCTTCAAACCGTTTGATTGGTTCTGTGTGTGCAAGAGTGGTCTCCACAGCCCAGCTGCTGGCTTCTGGGCATGTGCACATGAGCGTGCACACGCACACACACCCCATACAAACACACCACACACCCCCCCCCCGCCCCACGCACACACCCCGAATGAGCTCTGAGGAGGGAGGGATGGCAGGGCACAGAACCAATGGTCAATCTTTGTTGATGTTAAATGATTCATTATGATGCATTTAGAACTCCACGGGACCAGGCATCAGGAGCCCTGGATTCTAGAACTGATGGCTGCGATGCGCTGTGCGACCTTGGGAAAATCACTTACCACTCCATCTGTCCACAGCTTCTCCATTTCCTGCTCCATGTGGAGATGAGATTAGCCTTACCCTTGCAGAGCCTACTATGGATGAGGCTAGGGAGAGGTCAGAGGGTCACACCAGGGTCTGGTCACTCCGGTGGTGAGGGAGTTCATCTTGGGGAGGGTGCTGGGTCCGTTTCATTCCTGATCCCCAGCAGAATGTTTCTCTTGATCTCCCAGGAGCTCTGTTCCAAGAACAGGGGCCACCATGGTGACTCTGATGCTCCCTCACTCTCTCCAGAGCCCCACCCCTGCCAGCCTGCTGACCTCCCACTCACAGCAAACCCCAGGCTGTGAACTGCATGACCCCAGGGGGCCGCCCTCTGTGAGTCTGATTTAGTTCAAGGACAGATTTTGGCTGAGGGGCCTGCAGGCCGTCCTCCACTGTCCAGAGGCTGGAGAGAGGCTTTGGGGTTGAGTAGGCTGGCCCAGGCTGTGACCTTGGCCAGCACAAGGTGGCCTGGATGACAACTCAGAGCCCAGCCAGCATGGTTTTCCTACCTGTAGTCTGGTCCCATGGAGGACACTGCAGGGTTGCCTGGAGGCCTCCTCAGCAGCATAGGAGGGAGGGATCTGGTGGATTCCGCTGAGGTCAGGACGCTGTGGGTAAGGGGAGAACGTCCCTTCCTGGAGTAAAACAACACCCAGGGCCTTCGAGGGTTAGTGGGAGAAGGAAAGAGCCCCGTTGGGAAGCGGAGGCTGACCTTGCACTTCTGTCCCCCTCAAGTTTAGCCTCTTCTTGGAGGTCTGTTGTTCTAATCCCTGCTGTTGTGCTCTGCAGTCTCACACCTGAGTTCTCCTCCCCCTTTTAGTTGCTGTTGAGTCAATTCAGACTCATGGTACCCCCATGTGTTGCAGTGTAGAACTGCTCCGTAGGGTTTTCAAGGCCATGACCTTCTGGAAGTAGATTGCCAGGCCTTTCTTCCAAGGCTCCTCTGAGTGGGCTTGAACCACCAATCTTTCAGTTAGTAGGGGAGTGCTTAACTGTTTGTGCCACCCAGGGTCTCTCTTCTCTCCCTAGACCACGGTTTCCAACCCTGGCTGCAGACTGGAAACACCTGGAGAGCTCTGACAACCAGCGATGCCCAGGACCTGCCCCCAGAGACCCCAGTGTAATTGGTCTAGGGTGTGGCCTTGTTGAGACCCTGTGTCTTAGGGTCTAGCCTGCCTCCATGTGAAGAGCACCTTCTCTAACCCACACCCCTACCCTGCAGTATCTGAAAGTTCCCTGAGTTTCTGCCCAAACATGCACTGCTCACTTGGATGACTGTTGACACATCTGGTCTCTCCCACAGATGAGGGGCAGCCTCCTGCCCTCTGGACACTGGCCACCTGGGGCAGGTCCTTAGTAAAGTGGCATTAAAGGCTTATCACACATATGCGGGAGTCATGGGGTTCGTCCTCCTACTACTGCCTAGCACTAGCACTAGCTGGTCAGTGCCCCCACCGCTGCACCATCCAGCCAACCCAGTTCCTAGTAGGAGGCAGGATGGGTGGTAGTGATCGGCAGTTGCCGGAGGGGGCCAACTCTGCAGCTCAGGGCAGCCTGGAGGGTCCCTTCTCCACTGAGCGGGTCTCACTGGGATCCCCAGTGGATGACCCTCACGCCTTCTCATGGGGACCTCTCGGTGGGGTGGTGCCATGGCCTAGGCCCTTCTCTGGCGTCTGCCTTGGCTTTTGGAACACTCTGACTCTCCTCCTATCCCTTGGCAGACTCCCCAGTTCCCCCTCCCCCACTTGCCCTCCAAATGAGGGGTCCCTCGGGGCATGTCCTTGGCCCTGTCCTCGCTCCACTCTCTCCCAGGAGTGACCTCATCCAAACCACAGCCTCAAATGCCATCTGTGCCCCTAGGGCCCTGACTCTTATCTCCACCCTAGCTCTCTCTCTGAGTTCCAGAACCCTGTATCCAACTGCTTACTGAACCCCTCCCTGGGTAGCCCACAGAAACCTCCAACTCACCCTATTCATACCCCCAAACTGCTACTCTTCAGTTTTCCCCTGTCTCAGAAATGACAGCTCCACTCAGTGGCTAGCCTGCACCTTACCCTTGACTTCTCCTTGCCCCCACCTTCCCAACTAAGCTCACGCGGTTAATTTCACCAGCCAAGTCTTGATTCTACCCACATCTCCCCACCTCCCTCCACCAGCCTGGTCCGGGCCACCATCATTTCCCACCAGGCCACTGCAATAATCACTTCCTGAGTTCCATCTTGCCCTTGTTCAAACCTCCATCCAGCAACCACTAGGATGTTTGACAGGGGAGCCTGGGTATGTCACTTCTCTGCCTAACACCTCCTCATGGCTCCCCATTGCTCTTAGGACAAAGTCTTCTTTAAGGGGATTGACCCTTCCTTCATCCCTGGCCCCTGTCTGCCTTCCTCCTCCCGGTTTCTTCATCACACATTCCAGTCATTCCATCTTCTTAGAGTTCCCTGACATGCTGTAGTTTACACCTTTGAGACATTACACCTGCTCTAGAATGCCCTTCCCCCTTCCACCCAGTTAACTCTTATCCATCCCTCAAAACACCACTTGTGTGCTACTTCCTTTGGGAAGCCTTCCAGGAACTCTTTGGTCTGTGTGCTGGAGTGACTTGGAATGTGTCTTAGTGATTCACAGTGCCGTGCTTTCAAGGTGGCTGCTCTTTCTGTTGCCATGACCCTTGGGGAATTTGGAGCCTTGCAGAGGGACCACAGAGTGTTCAGATGAGGCGACAGAGATTATCACACGGTCCATGGGTCAGAGGAGTGGAGGCTTATCAGACTTCTGTGGGAGGCGTCTGGTACAGGCCCCAGTGTGAGCTTTGCCCACATGTCTTAGGTGAGAACGTGGTCAGGAGCATTCGCAAATGAGAAGCTGGGGCCGCCACGGGAGCTTTCTGGAGAGATGGTCATGTGTTGTGTCTTGCTAGGGGTTTGGGTTACAGGGTGTATTCATTTTTCAAAACTCTGTGAATATATGCTGAAGACTGGTGCATTTCATTGTATATATATATATATATATATACTTTATATTGAAAAAAAACTTTAAACAAATATTGAGCCCTAGTTAATGATATGCTTGCTGACATATTTGGGGGAAGTAAACTGATGTCAAGGAGCCCTGGTGGCACAATGGTTAAGCTCTTGGCTGCTAACCGAAAGGTCAGGGGTTCAAGCCCATCAGCTGCTCCGCAGGGAAAAAGACCTGGTGATCAGCTTCCAAAATTACAGACCTATATCCCTCTTGAACTTAGATGCAAAAATCCTCAACAAAATTCTAGCCAACAGAATTCAACAACATATCAAAAAAATAATTCACCATGACCAAGTGGGATTCATACCAAGTATGAAAAGATGGTTGAACATTAGAAAACCAATTAATGTAATCCTTTTATCATATAAATAAAACAAAAGACAAGAACCACATGATGTTATCAATTGATGCAGAAAAGGCGTTTGACAAAAACTCAACACCCATTCATGATAAAAACTCTCAGCAAAATAGGAATAGAAGGAAAATTCCTCAACATAATTAAGGGCATTTATACAAAGCCAACAGCCAATATCATCCTAAATGGAGGGAGTCTGAAAGCATTCCCCTTGAGAACGGGAACCAGACAAGGATGCCCTTTATCTTCACTCTTATTCAACGTTGTGCTGGAGGTCCTAGCCAGAGCAATTAGGCTAGATAAAGAAATAAAGGGCATCCAGATTGGTAAGGAAGAAGTAAAAGTATCTCTATTTGCAGATGACATGATCTTATACACAGAAAACCCTAAAGAATCCTCAAGAAAACTACTGAAACTGATAGAAGAGTTCAGCAGAGTGTCAGGATACAAGATAAACATACAAAAATCACTTGGATTCTTCTACACCAACAAAAAGAACATCGAAGAGGAAATCGCCAAATCAATATCATTTACAGTAGCCACCAAGAAGATAAAATAATTAGGAATAAATCTTACCAGAGATATAAAAGACCTATACAAAGAACACTACAAGATACTACTGCAAGACCAAGAGACCTACATAAGTGGAAAAACATACCTTGCTCATGGATAGGAAGACATAACATTATAAAAATGTCTGTCCTACCAAAAACAATCTATAGATACAATGCAATTTCAATCCAAATTCCAATGACATTTTTTAATGAGATGGAGAAACAATCACTAACTTCATATGGAAGGGAAAGAGGCCCCGGATAAGTAAAGCATTACCGAAAAAGAAGAACAAAGTGGGAGGCCTCACACTACCTGATTTTACAGCCTATTATACTGCCACAGTAGTCAAAACAGCCTGGTACTGGTACAACAACAGATATGTAGACCAATGGAACAGAATTGAGAATGCAGACATAAATCCATCCATATTTGAGCAGCTGATATTTGACAAAGGCCCAAAGCCAGTTAAATGGGGAAAAGACAGTCTCTTTAACAAATGGTGCTGGCGTAACTGGATATCCATCTGCAAAAAAATGAAAAAAGACCCATACCTCACACTGTGCACAAAAACTAGCTCAAAATGGATTGAAGACATAAATATAAAATCTAAAATGATAAAGATCATGGAAGAAAAAATAGGGACGACACTAGGAGCCCTAATACATGGCATAAAAAGTATACAAAACATTAGTAACAATGTACAAACACCAGAAGAGAAACTAGATAACTGGGAGCTCCTAAAAATTAAACACTTACGCTCATCCAAAGACTTCACCAAAAGAGTAAAAGGATTACCTACAGACTGGGAAAAAGTTTTCAGCTATGACATTTCCAATCAGCTTCTGATTTCTAAAATCTACATGATACTGCAAAAACTCAACGACAAAAAGACAACCCAATTAAAAAATGGGCAAAGGATAAGAACAGCCACTTCACTAAAGAAGATATTCAAGTAGCTAACAGATACATGAGGAAATGCTCAGGATCATTAGCCATTAGAGAAATGCAAATCAAAACTACAATGAGATTTCATCTTACTCCAACAAGGCTGGCATTAATCCAAAAAACACAAAATAATAAATGTTAGAGAAGTTGTGGAGAAAGTGGAACACTTATACACTGCTGGTGGGAATGCAAAATGGCACAACCACTTTGGAAATCGATTTGGCACTTCCTTAAAAAGCTAGAAATAAAACTACCATACGATCCAGCAATCCCACTTTTTGGAATATATCCTAGAGAAATAAGAGCCTTTACACGAACAGATGTATGCACAGCCATGTTCACTGCAGCACTGTTTACAATAGCAAAAAGATGGAAGCAACCAAGGTGCCCATCAACGGATGAATGGTTAAATAACTTATGGTGTATTCACACAATGGAATACTCTGCGTTGATAAAGAACAATGATATATCCATGAAAAATTTCATAACATGGAGGAATCTGGAAGGCATTATGCTGAGTGAAATTAGTCCGTTGTAAAAGGACAGTGTATGAGACCACTATTATAAGAACTCAAGAAATAGTTTAAACAGAAAAGAAAATATTCTTTGATGGTTACGAGAGTGGGGAGGGAGGGAGAGGGGTATTCACTAATTAGATAGTAGATAAGAACTATTTTAGGTGAAGGGAAAGACAATACATGATACAGGAGCGGTCAGCACAACTGGTCTAAACCAAAAGCAAGGAAGTTTCCTGAATAAACTGAGCACTTCGAAGGCCAGTGTAGCAGGGGCGGGGGTTTGGGGACCATGGTTTCAGGGGACATCTAGGTCAATTAGCATAATAAAATCTATTAAGAAAACATTCTGCATCCCTCTTTTGAGAGTGGCGTCTGGGGTCTCAAATTCTATCAAGCAGCCGCCTAAGTTGCATTGATTGGTCTCAACCCACTTGGATCAAAGGAGAATGAAGAACACCAAAGACACAAGGTAATTATGAGCCCAGGAGACAGAAAGGGCCACATAAACCACAGACTACATCAGCCTGAGACCAGAAGAACTAGATGGTGCCTGACTACAACCGATGACTGCCCTGACAGGGAACATAGCAGAAAACCCCTGAGGGAGGAGGGGAGCAGTGGGATGCAGACCTCAAATTCTTGTAAAAAGACCAGGCTTAATGGTCTGAGACTAGAAGGACCCCAGAGGTCATGATCCCCAGACCTTCTGTTAGCCTAAGACAGGAACCATTCCCAAAGCCAGCTCTTCAGACAGGGATTGGATGGGACTATGGGATAGAAAATGATACTGGTGAGGAGTGAGCTTTTTGGATGAAGTAGACACATGAGACTATGTGGGCAGTTCCTGTCTGGAGGGGAGATGAGAAGGCAGAGAGGGACAGAAGCTGGCTGAATGGACATGAAAATAGAGGGTGGAGAGAAAGAGTGTGCTGTCTTATTAGCGGGAGAGCAACTAGGAGTATATAGTGAGATGTATATAAATTTTTGTATGACAGACTGACTTGATTTGTAAACTTTCACTTAAAGCACAATAAAAATTGAAGAAAAGATTCCCTTTTGCCAGTGAAATGATTCGGACTCAGAGTGACCCTATCGGACAGAGTAGAACTGCTGCATGGGGTTTCTAAAGCTATAAATCTTTACAGAAACAAGCTGCCACATCTTTCTCCCACAGAGCCACTGGTGGGTTTGAACTGCTGACCTTTCAGTTAGCAACCGAGTTCTTAACCACTGTACCACCAGGCTCCTTCCTGTAAAGAAATCCTATGGGGCAGTTCTGTTCAGTCCTATAGGATTGCTATGGGTCGGAATCAATTCAACAGGACACAACAACGACAAACTGATGTCTGCAATTTACTGTGAAATGTGTCACGAAAAGTACAATGGACGAAGAGAGGGATGGATAGACAGATGTTTTTGTTTTTGTTAGCTGCCCTCAGGTCGGCCCCTGACTCATGGTGACCCCATGCACAAGGGAGCAAAACCCTGCCTGGTCCTGTGCCATGCCCAGATGGACTGCAGATAGACAGACATGTACAGGTAGTCAGCACAGTAACATGTTGATGATGGAGTCCAGGTGGTGGGTAAACAGGTGTGCACTGTAAAATTCTTTCAACTTTGCTGTATGTTTGAAAATTAAAAAAAAAAAAAATACAAAGCTGGGGGTGGGTAGCAGTCTAGAGTTGGCAGAGAAGGCAGGAAGAGCTCTCTTGGCCACCCCTGAGCCAACAGCATTTAGGTCTTCACGTGTGAGGCCACCCCAGCACCTCTCTGAGAGGCCTGGAGAATGTTGAAGTTTATGGTTTGCATTTACACAAACACCATGAATTGGATAAGTTTTATCACAACATGGTTTGTGCTCGACTACTAACCTAAAAGGTTGGTGGTTTGAATCTACCCAGCAGTACCATGGAAGAAAGGCCTGGCAATCTACTTCTGTAAAGATGATAGCCAAGAATATCCTATGGAGCAGATCTACTCTGTAACACATGGGGTCACTATGAGTTGGACTTGACTCAACAGCAACGGGCTTGTTTCTTGTTTTTAGGGCCTACCGTTTTCAGCAGTTCTCTCGGTTGTTTTCAGAAAGTCCCAGGGCAAAGACCTGGGTGGACTCTACTATAACATTGCAGTAAAGATGCTCTTTCTCAGAGTGAGCAAGATGAGGTAAACAGGGCCTCTCCAACCCCCAGCAGAAGGCTCTTCTATTGAGACTTCTTGCTGCCCAAGGGGTGACGGTTAGAGGCTTGCCCCTGTTGGAGCCCTGGTTGCACCCCCAGGACGCTGGAGGTGAGCTCCCTGGGGCAGGGACTGCTCCTGATTTTCCTTTGCAGCCTGTCTGGCACATGGTGGGTCTCAGAACTGCTTGCTGGGTGGTGGAGTGCCCTAGGCTGCCTCATATGGCACATTGGTTTGTCTAGCCTGGGTGCTCTGTTCATGCATGGAACCCACAGGGACTCCAGCTGCCCACTGATGCCCGCAGAGACACCCTAAACTTGCTTCCTGGGTGGGATCAGGATGGTTAGGGCTCAGAGTCCCTCTGTCCTAGGTCACGATGGAGCTGCCTACTCTGGCATTCCAAGTGCTCCAGAGCTTGTCCCCACCTCTCTGGCTTTATTTCAACACTGCCCAAGGAGATTTCTCTGCCCCAGTCACAGAGCCCTAGTCCCTGCCCTCCAAGCCTTGTACCCTCCAAGCTCCAGACTTATGCTCAGCCAGTGACCCCTGCCTGGAATGCCCCCCATCTTCCCCTACCTATCTGAACTGGCACTAGCCTTCAAGGCCTTCTGCCCCCAGGAGCCTCCCAGACCAGGGCTACCACTGTCTCCTCTGACTCTCCGTCACTCATTGGCCGTTCTGCTGGCCTGGCACTAATCAAACAGTATTATTAATTAGTAAGCATTACCAACTACTTCTTTCTGTGCATCTAGCTGATCTCCCAAGGCCTATCTATTCTCCAAGGAGCCTAGATGGCACAAGCAGTCTGCATTCAGCTGCTAAACCAAAGATTGGTGGTTCGAACCCACCCACCCGCTTCTCAGAAGAAAGGTCTGGAAATTTGCTTCCATAAAGATTGTTGTTGTTGTTGTTAGGTGCCATCAAGTCCATCTGACTCACAGCAGCCCCGTGTGACAGAGTAAAACTGCCCCATAGGGCTTTCTTGGCTATCACTTTTATGGAAGCAGATCACCAGGTCCCTCACTTGCAGAGTCACTGGGTGAGTTTGAACAGCCAGGCTTTAGGTAGCAGTCGAGTGCATAACTGTTTGTGCCCCAGGGCTCCTTCCATAAAGATTGCAGCCAAGAAAACCCTGTGGGGCTCAGTTCTACTCGAACACATGGGGTCGTCATGCTTCGGGCTGACCCTACAGCAGCTAAAAAGCTTTCTGTGCCCCTTCCCTCCCTCAAGGCTTAGTGCAGGGCCCAGTGAGGGAGACACCCAGCGAGCTGGTTGACAGAACCATGAATCTTCAGGCCAGGTTTGTGGTCCTGGGCCCAGAACAGGAGCCTTTTTTATGAATGAAGCATGTGAAATTGGAACCTGCAGAGGTGAAGACAGAAGCAACGCTGCCCAGACTGTCTCCCTGTGGTGTGGATGGCAGAAGATGGGCCTCCCAGGTCTGCTTTCTCCAGAGCCCATCATCACCTTCAACTTGACCTCCACGGGGTCTCCCATTTGTCCCGCTCCCCCACCTCTTCCCGAGCTGCCCTCTGTAAAGTGATCTTTCTATATTTACTTAAACTTCTATTTAAAGAGGAATTCCTCATAATTACTCAGCCACAGAGAGCTGACACTGTTTGGCTCTGTTTATTTAGTTTCTCCTAGTGATTGGCAAAATGTCCTCAGTGGCTTTAAAAAGCATATATAGACGAATGACCTGTGGATCATAAAATAAAGTATGATGTTCTTCTCTGTCCTCATGAGAGATGACATGCGGAGGGGACATGCCTCACCACCCATTCCATAAAAATACGGACTCCAGTCACGTCTGAGGTGGCATTAAGGGAGACATTTTTTAATTTTTGAATGAAACCCATATCATTCAGACGTGACTATGCCTGTGTATATTGTGTGTGTGCTCAGCACCCACAGCTACAAAGCACTTCATGTGGACACACACGGACATTCACACCCACACGCACAACCTCACGAATGGCAAAGGGCAGACAGATGCTAACAGAGGAATAAAGCAAGGATTAATACATCTATTTTTTCCTTAAAAAAAAAAATTAATTGATTCTTGGCTCTTAGTCCAGTAGTGAAACTAAAATAGTAAGTTATTTTTGTAGAAATAATTCCCAAAACGATTCCCTCTCTCCTCCCTCTCTCCTGTACTTCTCTTCCACCCCACCAAGCACACAAAGACCTTCCAGAGCCCTCAGGGAAAACTCCGCAATGACAAACCCAGAGAGAGTTGTGCTGAATAGCACTTGTAATCATCTGGCCAGTAGCTGGACCCAGAGATGGTTGGCAATTTAGGGATTTTACAGGGATGGCATTGTGCTGTGTGCTCTCCATTAGTCCCAATGAGTTTGAAAGCATAGAGGAGGTAGGGGCAATGTTTATGCCTTCCCAAAGGTGACCCCAATCAGCCTAACCCACCACAGCCTCCTGCTGCCAGGGAGTACCACCATAAGCCTCCACGACCTGCCTTCCTGAGGGACTCTTATCTCCACAGCCCATTTTCCACCCACCCAGACCTTGAGTGGACTCCTCTGTACTGGGTGGCCCCCAGGGCCCTCCACCGACTTCTCACTACTGCTTTTCCCATCCCTCGGTGTGAGTGAGTTGCCCTTGGTGGCAACTGCCCCTTTGAGGGGGACTGGGCCTGTGCCCTGGGCTCCCGCAGTGTCCCCGATCACCTAGTACACGGTGTGGGGATGAGTGTGCAGGAGGTAGGGATGCCACACGCCTGATGCTCCATTCTGTGGCCTGCTTTCACATGGCACAACCCCAGAGCACAGGAGAGGTCTATTATTGTTGACGGAGGCCCCTTCCTGAAATCTGATTTCTGCTGGGCCCGAGGCTGGAGAGAAAGACAGATCCGGGCAGATAGCGGCGGTAGCTGGCAGGACATCCTCTGGGTCCCTGGTTTTGTTGAGCTGGTGATTGAGCCTCACTCAGTGCTGTTGCCTCCCAGAAAGCTAAGGCGGCCATTTCTATGCAGGATGAGAACAGAGGACTTTCACCCATTCCTGAGGAGCCCTGGTGGCACTGGTAGCATAATGGTTAAGAGCTTGGCTTCTAACTGAAAGGTCAGCATTTTGAACCCACCAGTGACTCTGCAGGAGAGAGGCCTGGCAATCTGCCCCCATAAATATTACAGCCTAGAAAACCCTATGGGTTCCTAAAGCCAGCTGTCTTCAGACATAGGCAGGGCCCAGAAGCATGCAGTACAGTCTGCAGGGACCCCCTCTAAGCCCCACACCCCATCCAGAGAAACTTTGGCCCCAGCCCCTCCATAGTGTTTGCAGCCCTTCCATCACCCACCTCCTCCCAGGGCCTGCTACCATGCAGATGCTAAGAGACTCACTAAGCTATTTCTAGCTCTGAAAACTCCATTAGTGTAGTTATTCAACAAGCATTTATTGAGCGCCTGCTATCTACCATGGAATCCTGGTGGCAGAGTGATTAAGCGTTCATCTGCTAACCAAAAGGTCGGCGGTTCGAACCCACCAGTGGCTTCTCGGGAAAAAGATGTGGCAGTCTGTTTCTGTAAAGATTATAGCCTTGGAAACCCTATGGGGCAGTTCTACTCTGTTCTATAGGGTTGCTATGAGTTGGAATAGACTTGATAGCAATGGGTTTGGTTTTTGGTTTACCATCTACCATGAGGAAACCCTGGTGGCATAGTGGTTAAGTACTATGGCTGCTAACCGAAAGGTAAGCAGTTCAAATTCACCAGACAGATGCTCCTTGGAAACTCTGTAGGGCAGTTCTACTCTGTCCTATAGGGTCACTGTGAGTTGGAAATCGACTTGATGGCAATGGATTTGGTTTGGTTTTATCTACCATGAGCTCTGCTTAAAACAAAACAAAAAATCCACTGCCATCAAGTCGATTCTGACTCATAGCAACTCTGTAGGACACAGTAGAACTGCCCTATAGGGTTTCCAAGGCTGTTAATCTTTATGGAAGCAACTGCAACACCTTTCTCCTGGGGAATGGCTGGTAGGTTGGAACCACCAACCTTTCGGCTAGCAGCCAAGCACTTTAACCACTGTATCACCAGATCTCAGTTAACATGGCAATAAACAAGGCAGGTGGTTGAATCCCTGCTTCCAAGGAGCTCGTAGTCTAGCAGCAGAGTTCCTAACCTTCAGGTGCATTAGGATCCCCTGGAGGCCTTGTTAAAACACAGCTTGCTAGGTCCCACCCCTAGGGTTTAGGGCAGGACCTGAGAATTTGCATTTTCAACGTGTTCCCAAGTGATGTTGAAGCTGCTGGTCTAGGGACCACGGTTTCAGAACCTGTGGAAACTCTAGAAACTCCTCAAAGGAAACGGATTGAGAAGAGCAGGTGATTTTTAAGGAGAAAAAGACTGGTGGTTCCAGAAAAAAAGAGGGTGCATGGCCTGTAGACTCTCAGCATACCGGAGCCTTAGGACTTCACCTGAAAAGCTGCTGTACGAGATGGTCTCTAAGATCCTTTCCAGGTGTCTTTTCTGGAGGTGGGTGAATTGGCATGAGGCAGAGGATGGCATTTCAGGAAGGCAGCTTGTGAGCAAGGATGTGGGGGCTGGGAACCATTGGTGTGGGGCTGCTGTTGGAGATGAGGTGACTTCGAGGCTTCCTGTTTTCCCCAGCTTGTCTCTCAGCTGCTGCCTCCTCCTGAGCACCCCCAGCCCACCAGACACTGCTGGGCGGGGCGGGGGTGGGGGGCGGCGGGCGTGTAGGGGCGGCTGGAGCCAGCACGACCTGGAGCCTCCTTCCGCTGCCCACAACACCTACGGTTTTAGAATCTGAAGAGCGGATGCCACTCCTCGCTAAGCAACTCGTGAAACAAACAGCTTGCTTCAGGGCTTTCTTTTTTGAAGCTGACTTTGTTGTTGGGGTGGGGAGATGTGTGTACAGATAAGCTCTCCAAATGATGACATCACAAGAATAATAAAAATGACACTTTGCACTCTGTGTCTTCCACCCCAGAGGCACACTCTTCAAAATTGTTGCAGGTCAATTCCCTTTTTTACCAACTCCAGGGGCTGGGAGTGCCACTGGGAACTCTTGGAGGAGCTTGGGGGGAAGCCACCTTAGCGCTCGGAGACTCAGTTCCCCTATCTTATACATGAGCCGAGCTAGAGGGGTTTTAAGGTCCCCTGGTGGTGCAGTGGTTAAGACCTCGGCTGCTAACCCAAAGTTTGGCAGTTCAAATCCACCAGCCACTCTTCGGAAACCCTATGGGGCAGTTCTACTCTGTCCTACCGAGTCACTGTGAGTCGAAATCGACTCTACGGCAACGGGTTTTCCAGTTCCCAATTATATACATGAAACTGATTTTAACTGTCTGACCAAAGCTTTGTTCAATGTACTGTTCATTGCAGTGGTGGTTGTTATAACTGAGTTTGACCTGTATACTCATCAGAAGAACTTTGTCTTTTAGTAGTATGGTGAGGGGGTCAGGGGAAGGAGCCCTGGTGGTGCAAGAGTTAAGTGCTTGGCTGCTAACCAGAAGGTTGATGGTTTGAATCCACCCAGCGGCTCCGTGGGAGAAAGACCTGGTGATCTGTTCCCATAAAGATTACAGCCTAGAAAACCCTCTGGGGCAGTTCTACTCTGTCACATGGGGTCGCTATGAGTTGAAAATCGACTTGACAGTTCCTAACAACAAAGGGGTCAGAGGTTGCTCCCGAGGTCTCCTTATAACAAATAACAGGAAATTACTAATCAAAATCAGGTGCAGGGCCTGGGCAGGGACCCAAGACAGGAGGCGCCCTGAAGTGCAAGCTCCTTTAGCTCCACAGTAACCCCTCCCCTGTGTGGTTAAAGGTCTACAGTCATCCTGAACAAATACCAGTTATCTGGAGTATCAGAGACTCTTGAGATCCTTGGTCACAGGCTTGAGTTGGCACTTTGCAAACCTGGTGTCTCCGCGCCCATTCTGCCCTGGCCTGTGTTTTGGCCTTGACACTGTGGTTGCCAGGCAACTGTCTATCCTATAGGAATTCACACTCATTCTTCCAGGCAGACACACATTTAATTTCAGCCCCAGAGTGCTCAGTGACGCGGGGTGTCACCAGCCTGCACCCTCACAGAAATAGCCTAAAGCACGGAGTCAAAAGTAGCTAGGGGAACTGATAGCCGCATTTGATCTTATTCCCCTAAAATAGCCTGGTCCTGTTTATGGGGCCACTCTGCAAGGGTACATACGTGGGCCTGGCTGTGTCCTCGGCTTCCGCCCTCCGCCTGGAGCTGGCCTTTCTGTGGCCATCGCCAGAGACATTCTCCGTGACTCAGGGACATGAACATGATGTAACAGCGCTGGCTGCCGGCTGGGGTGATGGAATTCCAGGCGGGACCCTTGGTGCCTGCCTGCCTGTTCTTGATCAAGGTCAGGTGTGGCTGAGGGCAGGACTCATCAGCCCAGGGTGTGGGGGCGGGAGGTGCAGCTGGGCCCCTCGGCCTCACACACCAGGGCTCTGACCCTCCCCTCCAGGAGCCCAGGCACTAGATCAGTGCCCCCACTACAAACACCCCATGCTCCGCACTGTGTGGACCCACAATGGTCTCGTTCTCTAGAGTAGTGACTCTCAACCATGCCTCCTGTCTGGAATCACCTGGGGAGCTTTAAAAAAGACTGGTTCTCCCCATCTGGGGCAAGGGAGAATGAATAAAACCAAAGACACAGGAAGGATTAGTCCAAAGGGCTAATGGGCCACAACTACCACAGCCTCCACTAGACTGAGCAGCACAACTAGATGGTGCCTGGCTACCACCACCGACTGCTCTGACAGGGATGACAATAAAGGGTCCCAGACAGAGCTGGAGAAAAATGTAGAACAAAATCCTAAGTCACAAAAAAAGACCAGACTTACTGGTCTGGCAGAGACTGGAGAAACCCTGAGAGCATGGCCCCTGGACGTGCTCTTAACTCAGTATTAAAGTCACTCCTGAGGTTCATCCTTTAGCTAAAGATTAGACAGGCCCATAAAACAAAATGAGACTAAATGGGCACACCAGTCCAGGGGCAAGGAAGAGAAGGCAGGAGGGGACAGGAAAGCTGGTAACGGGGAACCCAAGGTCGAGAAGGGGGAGTATTGACATGTCATGGGGTTGGCAACCAATGTCACAAAACAATATGTGTATTAATTGTTTAATGAGAAACTAATTAGCTCTGTAAACCTTCGTCTAAAGCACAAATTTAAAAAAAAAAAATCCTTTGGGAAAACAAATAAGACTGGTTCTGATGTAATTGAGAGATTCTTGTGCAGCCAAGGTGGAGAGCCTGGGGGCTCCAGCCCAGGGTCTCCTCCCTGACCAGATGCTGAGCCTTTTTTTTTTTTTTTAAATCAGGAGTTCAACACACACACACACATTCATATATTTAAATTTTATTTATTTTGTTGTCGTTGAAAATATACACACCAATTCAACAGTTTCTACATGTACAATTGAGTGACAATGACTACATGCAACAAGTTCTGCAATTCTCACCCTCCTTGTCAGAGTGGTTTCTCTGCCATTAACTTAAACCCACCGCCCCCTAAGGTTCCTGTCTAATCTTTTGAGTTGCTGTTGTTGATTTGATTCCATATAGATAGTTCGTAAAACAGTGTAATGATCAAGGCAGACCTTTTTTAGTAGTTAACATATTGTTTGGTTTTAAGAAGACTTCAGGGAATATTTTTGGTTCAAAGTTTAAAGATTATCTCAGGGCAATACTTTCAGGGGTTTATCCAGGCTCGATGGCTCCAGAAAGTCTGGAATCCATGAGAATTTAAAATTCTGTTCTGTATTTTCCCCCTTTTGATCAAGATTCTTCCATAGAATCTTTGATCAAAATGTTCAGTAAGGACAGGCAGGCACCATCCAGTTCTTTAGTTCTCTAGGCAAAGGAGGCATTTGTCCATGGAGGCAATTAGCCACGCATTCCATTTCCTCCTATTCCTGGCTCTCTTTCTTCCTCTATTGCTCCAGGCAAATAGAGACCAGTGGTGGTGCCTCTTTTTTGTCCCCCTTTTGACAAGCAACTCTGGATTCTGACATTCTAAGGCCCTTCTTGACCTGGGGCACAGCTGTCTGTCCTGTCCTTGGAGACCCTCAGCCTGACAGTCAGGTCCAACCATGGACCTATTGTGTGCCCTGCCTAGTGCTGAGCACCCCCTGCAGTCACTAGGACTCAGCCCATTGGGCCAGCTTTAATCACAGTGATTTGGGGAGACACTTCTTTTTTTCAGCGGATGTGTGAAGGTCTGAGCACCATACCCAGAGTCTAATCCTCAGCCAGTCACTTAGCCTCGCTGGGCCTCAGCTTCCCCTTTTGTGAAGTGGGGGTGACTTCTGGTGCCCTGCCTGGTGCTGAAGGCTGAGATGCCCAGGTAGATGAGCTGTGGCCCTAGCAGGTTATACAGAGGACACAGGCCCTAGGCTGGCACTTAGTAATGGCATGAGAACTGTTCACGTAACAGTTGAATTCAAGGCCCACATGGGCCAAAGCCCCAGGCATGTTCCTAAGGTGCTACTCCCAACTTCACCCAGGGAAGGTGCTCTGGAAAGGTGGCCCAGCCTTGCCTTGTTTAGTAACCTGCCTTATGGCCATAGGTCAGTCACTCAACTACCCTGGGCCTCAGTTTCCCTCATCCACAAAGTAGAAATAATGGCACTTTTTTCATCCTGTCCCTGGGTGATGCAAACAGTTAAGGCACTTGGTATTTGAGGTTCAAGTCCACCCAGAGGTGCCTTGAAAGAAAAGCCTGGCAATCTGCTTCTAAAAAATCCGCCATTGAAAACCCTGTGGAACACAGTTCCACCCTGAGACACACGGGATCACCGTGACTCAGAGTCAGCTCAACAGCAACTGTTTTTCTTTTTCCACCTCTCATCTAACTCACAACTTAAACATAAACACTTATTTGGCCTATTTGAAAATCACTCACATAGTATATGGTAAACATTGGTTATAAAGTGTTGCATCATTTGCAAGCATATAACGAGCCCCTTTCTCCCTTTTCCAGGGCTGCATCCGTGTTGTTATGGTGTTGTTGGTGCTCCTTTTGTCTGTGCTGAGATTGTCTTTTCCAGAAACAGAGCAGGGAGAGAGCTGTGTGTGTAGGAGAAGGTGCCGGACAGGAGGAGGTGCTCCGAAAGTGGAGGGAGACAGCCGGTGCCAGGCCTCAGCTGCAGGGAGTGCTGGCAGTAAGCACTTCAACCTCTTTCTGTTTGCCCTTCGTCCTCCTGACTGGGGGCCCCTCTGGGCAAAACCAATGGGCAGCAGAAGGGCAGGGGCACTCTCACTGGTGAAGCCTCACAGAGAACCGGGGAGGGTAGATATGGTGGGTCAGGCAGACCACTTGGCTTAATGATCGCCGGCCACTGTTCTGTCATCTCCACCATCATTACATCCAGCCCTTGAGATTCCATGACAGTAGATTTTTGGTTCTGACAAAAAAGGATCTTCAAGACATATTGAGAACAAGAAGCATATTGCAGGTCCATACCCACAGTAAGACCCGTTTATGTTAACGAAAGAAACCCCAACTCCACATAAGTTTATTTTTGTAATCATGAAATGTGGAGGGGCCACACCAAGCCTTTGACGTTGGTGAATATGGAGCAGTCTGGGGAAGGGAGAAGGACTTTCTATGTTTCTGTACCACCCAAATCATGCAGGAGTAGAATATATCTGTGATTACTTGTTCAATTCAAATATACAAAACCAAAGCAAAACAAGGAGCGGACTGCCCGAGGACCCTCCAACTACTCGGAGGCTTTCTTCCAAGAAACCTTGAGATATGGAGGTAGAGGGTGGTGTCTGAAAATGGATTTTGGTCGAAGTTCCATCACCTAGCACCTTCACAGGCCCTCAGCTGTAAAATGGTGCTAACAGTATTTTCTTTTCTTCCAGCATATGTTTGTGAAGAACGAGAATGAAGGATTTCTGCAGAACCCCCTTGCAGTGGCTAAAGTGCTCTCTATGCTTCAGGAACCCCCTAAACCTACCTACAGGGCAGGAAGAAGTTTTCATTTCTCCATGACCTTGATGACAGTACCCAGTACATAGCTTGGCCCCCAGCTGGTGCTCAACAGAGCCTTCAAGGTGTGCATGACTGGGTGAGTTATGAACCAAAGTGACCCCCATGTTACTGAACTCAGCGTATCAGCAGTATTCAATGTGGTCAGCCCTCCTCCATGATTCACTTTCTTCACTTCACCTCCAGATGCAACACTCCTGTTTTTTCCTCCTCATGGACGGGCCTTCTCCAGCTCCTCAGCTGCACCCTCCTCTTCTTCCTGACCCCATGAGTTGGGTGCCCAGAGCTCAGTGCTCGGGCCCCACTCTTCTATGGCCACACCCACTCCCCCCAGTGATCACAAGTTTGCTGACAAGGCCCACGTTCATTCTCCAGCACAGCTCTCTCTCCCAAACCCCAGCCTCGAACAGTCAACAGCCTCCTTGACCTCTCCACGTGGGTGCCCAATGGCCTTATCAAAGTCAGTGTGACAAACCTTAACCTCTGGTCTTCCCCCAACACTGCTGTCCCTGGAGGGTTTGCTATCTTGGACGATAGCAACTCCGTCCTTCTATTTCTCAGGCTAGAAACCTTGCAGTCATCCTTGACCTTTTTGTCTCCTACCTCATGTCAGGAAATCCCATGGGTCTTGCCTCTAAAATACAGTCAGACTCTGACCTCCATTATCACAAGAATCTCATCAGAGAAGTTCACTTTCTCATTCATGTTCCCGTGTCTGCCTTTGGTCCCCTACGGTCTGATTTCAACAGTCAGAGTATCCTTCAGAAATGCAAGCTGTATCTATCACTCCTCTGCCAAAACCCTAAACCCTCCAATGGCTTCCCAGAGTAAAACACAAGGCCTTACAGTGGTCTGCTGTAGTGGTTCCCAACGTGTGGGCCCCAGACCAGCCACATCTACATCGCCTGGGAACTTGTTAGAAATGCACATTCTCCGGCCCTACAAGCCCTACAAGCAATTCTGGAGTCCTGGTGGCACCGTGGTTAAGAGTTGGCTGCTAACCAAAAGGTCAGCAGTTCGAGTCCACCAGCCACTCCTTGGAAACCCTGTGGGGCAGTTCTACTCTGTCCTATAGGGTCGGTATGAGTCGGGATTAACTCAACAGTAATGGGTTTGGTTTGTTTTTTTCCAGGTGATTCTGAAGCATGCTCAAATTTGAGAACTACCACAACCCACTGATCTGGCCTCTACCATCTCTCTGACCACCTCCTACCCTCTGCACCAATTGCTCCATTCCAGCCAGACAGGCCTGCTTGCTAATCCTCAAACACTACAGACATACTTCTGTCCTAGGACCTTTGCCCTTGGCTGTCCTCTCTGCCTGATGTCTGCTTGGCTCACTCCCTTGTCTCCTTCAAGTCTTGGTTCAAATATCATCTTCTCAGTGAAGTCTTCCCTTCCTACCTGTTTTAGTTATCTACTGCTGCTACAAAGAAATACCACAAGTGAATGGCTTTGACAAGCGGAAATTTATTTTCTCACAGTTTAGGAGGCCAGAAGTCCGAATTCACAGCACAGGCTTGAGATCCCCATGGGTCTTGGCATCTATTTTACCCTATCTCTCCTCTGCTCACTTGTTTAATCTTTTATCTCTCAAAAGAGATTTACTCAAAACACACCCTACATTAATCCTGCTTCGTTAACATAACAAAGACAACCCATTCCCAGATGGGATTATAACCACAGGCAGAGAGGTTAGGATTTACAACACATTTTTTGGAGGACATAATTCAAACCATAACACCATTCTACTTAAAATTTCAACTCAGTGACCCTATGGATTTCCTAGGCTATTATCTTTATGGAGGAGCCCTGGTGGTGCAGTGGCTGTCCTACAGGATCATTATGAGTCAGAATTGACTCCATAGCAATGGGTTTGGTAGTCTTTATACAGGTGCCCTAGTGGTGCAGTGGTTAAGCACTTCGCTGCTAACCAAAAGGCCAGTGGTTCAAACCCACTAGCTGCTCTGTGGGAGAAAGATGCTGTAGTCAGCTTCTGTAAACCATATGGGACAATTCTACTCTGTCGTTTAGTGTTGCTTTGAGCTGGAATTGACTTGAAGGCAACGAGTTTTTAAAAAATCTTTATAAAGATGTCACTTTGAGGCCTGACCCAATATGCGCCTGACCCAAGCCATGGCATTTTCAATCACCTCATATGCATGGGAAAGCTGAACAATGAATGAGGAAGATCAAAGAAGAATTGATGCCTTTGAATTAGGATGCTGGCAAAGAATATTGAATATACCATGGACTGCCAGAAGAATGAACAAGTCAGTCTTGGAAGAAGTACAGCCAGAATGGTCCTTAGAAGTGAGGATGGTGAGACTTCATCTTATGTACTTTGGACACGTTATCAGGAGGGACCAGTCCCTGGAGAAGGACATCACGCTTGGCAGAAGATCAGGAAAAAAGAACAAGACCCTCAACCAGATGGACTGACACAGTGGCTACAACAATGGGCTCAAACATAGCAACAACTGGGAGGATGGTGTAGGACCAGGCAGTGTTTTGTTCTGTTGTACGTGGGGTTGCTATGAGTTGGAATTGACTTGACGGAACCTAACAACAACAACGTGGGAGCAGATTTCCAGGTCTTTTGTCCTGCAGAGCAGCTAGTGAGTTCAAACTGCCAACCTTTAGGTTAACAGCCTAGTGCTTAACCCTTGTGCCACCAGGGCTCCTTATTTTTCGTTATGACATTGATTATCTTCTAATATTTCATACAATTGACTTATTTATGATGTAGCTTGCTTATAGGTTAGCTTTTCTCACTAGAATGCTGACTCTATTTGGGCAGGGATTTTTGCCTCTTGTGTTTGCTGGTACACCTGAGTGTCTATGAAGTTGTCTGATCCACAGTGGACACTCAGTAAGTGTGTGTTGAATGAATAAATGAAAATCCACATAGCCCCAAAGAGCAATTGTGAAGTGCTGTTGAGACGATTCTGACTCATAGTGATCCTATGTGACAGAGTAAAACTGTCCCATAGGGTTTTTGAGGCTGTAATCTTTTTTTTTTTTCTTTCTGTCTTTAATTAGTTAGAATTTTTCTAGGCGGTAATCTTCATGGGAGCAGATCGCCATGTCTTTCTCCCAAGAAGCTGCTGAGTGGATTGGAACTGCCAACCTTTCAGTTAGTAGCCAGGCACCAGGGCCCTTCCAAAGAGCAGTAGCTACCATTCATTGAATGTATATTCCTTTTTGACTTCTCTTTAAAAATTAGCTCTAATTCTCTCAAAATCCCTGCAAGATACGAAAAAAATCTCCATTTTATGGACAGGGAACTGGACTCAGAGAAGTCAAGCATTTTGCCAAAAGTTTCTCAGCTAAAGAGGTTTGTGTTTGGAGTCTTTCTGATTGTGAGGCCTCTATACTTTCCCCAATACCTGGCAGCAACTCGTCTCCCTAAATGGCCACTAAAGCCCCCCAGCAGGAGGCGACACACAGCCTCAAATGCAATCCAGCCTTGGAGAAACACACAGTAAAATGTAACACAGGACCCAGCAGGCCGGGGACCAATCCATCTGTGGATAAAAGCTCAAAGAAACAGCCAGAATTCTTTGTTACCCAGGGCTGGGCAGGGAACGTCTGGCTCCTTGGAGTTGGCTGGTGGCGAGGAGGGGCCTTGGGAGCAGGGTGGGCTGGCATGGCAAGCAGGATGGCATCCAGCTTTCTCTAGATCCCCATGCAGCCCTTTAGAGAATGTGCCCTTCACCCAGTCTCTAAGCAACCGCCTTCTGCAGCAGGCAGAAAACTCGGGAACCGATCCATTAATGATACGTTAGGAAACCCTTACTGAAAATAATTACACCCTCCTCGGAGCGCAACGTGTCAAAACATGCTAGTTGGATTCGTAGGTTCAGGCAGAGCCAAGGCCACCCCTTTCCACCCACTCCTCCTCTGCGCAACCTGCCACGTCTTCCAGGGCAGACCCTCTCCCTCCCTTAATGAAATTGGTAAAATTGTGGGGGGGTACCCACAAAATCCATACTGCATCTCTTTTCTGCACCACATTACTCAGCTAACAACAGGCTCAGGGGATGAACACCATCTTTTCAGAACAAAACTGCAGACATGCAGTTGTTAGGCACCATGGAGTCGATTTTGACTCATAGTGACCTCTTATGACAGAGTAGAACTGCCTCATAGGGTTTTCTAGGCTGTAATCTTTGCCAGAGAAGAGCAACAGGTCGTTTCTCCTGGGAAGCCGATGGGTGGATTCAACCACCGACCTTTCTGTTAGCAGCTGAGTACTTAATCTTTGCGCCACCAGGGCTCCTTCCAGACACGCGGTAGATGGTTTGAAACCAGAGCTGCCCTGGGAGACCCAGGATGGATGTCAGCAGAGCTATGGGAACTTGAGGCTAATTCCAGCAGTGGGGGTTCAGGAGCCTATGGGGGCTGAGGGAGTGGGGAGGGGCTGTGAGGCTACCCTGCCAAGAAGAGGCCAAAACCCATTGCCATCAAATTCTTTCTGACTCATAGCGACCCTATAGGACAGAGTAGAACTGCCCCATAGGGTTTCCAAGGATGGATTCGAACTGACCGTTGGTTAGCAGCCAATCTCTTAACCACTGTGTCACCAGAGCTCTGAGAGAAGGGGCCAGAAACAGTTAAAGGGGGGCAGAAAAGCCATCACTCACTCCTGTCAACAACCCACCACATCACCTGGGTTTCCTGCCCTTTCTTCGAGACTCCAGCAAAATTGCTTTTGAGAGCTTTTGCCAGATCCCTCGGGATCATACCCTTTTAAAAAAAAAAAATTTCTTTACTAATTTTTAGAATGTCAAAATAATACATGTTTACTGGAAAACATTAAAACAACACAAAAGTGTCTAAACGAAAAAACGATTGTACCACCCCCAGTCACCTCCTTCTTTAAATCCCGCTCTCTTGGAGTTAACAATTCAGGGCATGGGTTCTCTGTATCTCTCTCATTGTGTTTTTATTCATTATTGTTTAGATTTGATTTGTTTTGTTTCCACAAATATGAGCTCATCTCACATGTACGGAGGAGCCCTGGTGGTGCAGTGGTTAAGCACTCAGCTGCTGACCAAAATGTCAGCAGTCTGAACCCACCAGCGGCTCCGAGGGAGAAAGACGTGGCAGCCTGCTTCTGTAAAGATTGCAGCCTTGGAAGCCCTATGGGGTAGTTCTACTCTGTCTTATAGGGTTGCTATGAGTTAGAATTGACTCAGTGGCAATGAGCTCACACCAATTCCCCCATGATCTGCTTTCTCACTCAACAGCATAATAGCATGGACGGACTGCATGAGGTCAGAGTGTGGTGATGTGTCAGAATTTATTGGAGCAACCTGCTACCGATAGGTGGTCAGGCTGTCTCTAATTTTTTTGCTGGTTCAGACAAAGCTGCATGAACATCTTTTCCAGAACTGTCCTCCTGAGTTTGTGCAAGTGTTTTTGTGCAATATTTTCCTGGACATGAAATTGCTGTGTTGAAAGTTATGTGTATTTAAACACTTGAGAAAACATTTGATAGCTATTGCTAAATTAATCCCCCCAAAAGGCTGCACGTTTACTTTCAAACCTACAGTGCAAGAGAGTTGTTTTCCTATATCCTTCCCAACACTGTATATTATCAACCTTTTTGTTTGAAAATATAATATCTCATAGTTGTCCATTTGTATTTCCCCTGATTACTGGAGAAAACAAACATCTTTTAATAAATAAATGTATTGCGCATTTTACTTTCTTCTGAGAATCACTTCTCCTCCGTTGCCTGGTTTTTTGGGTTTTTATCTTTTTCTAATGTGTAGATTCAGGATAGGAGCCATGGTGGCACAATGATTAAGCACTCAGCTGCTAGCCAAAACGTTGGCTGTTCGAATCTACCAGCTACTTCAAGGGAGAAGAGACCTGGGAATTGCTCCCATAAAGGTTACAGTCTTGGAAACCCTATGGGGGCCGTTCTACTCTGTCCTATGGTGTTGCTGAGTCAGAATCAACTGGATGGCACACAAGGACAACAGATTCAGGATACTAATTCTTTATATTTTACATATGATGCAAATATTCTCTCCTGGTGTGTCATTAGTTTTTTTTTTTTTTTTTTAAATAATTTTTCTTGTGCTTTAAGTGAAAGTTTACAAATCAAGTCAGTTTCTCACATATAAACTTATATACACCTTACTACATACTCTCATTTACTCTTCCCCTAATAAGTCAGCCCCCTCCCTCCTTCTAGTCTTTCCTTTCGTGACTGTTTCACCAGTTTCTACCCTCTCTACCCTCCCATCTCCCCTCTAGACAGGAGATGCCAACACAGTCCCAAGGGTCCACCTGATACAAGTAGCTCACTCCTCATCAGCATCCCTCTCCAACCCACTGTCCAGTTCCTTCCATGTCTGATGAGTTGTCTTCGGGAATGGTTCCTATCCTGGGCCAAGAGAAGGTTTGGGGACCATGACTGCCGGGATTCTTCTAGTCTCAGTCAGACCGTTAAGTCTGGTCTTTTTATGAGAATTTGGGGTCTGCATCCCATTGTTCTCCTGCTCCCTCAGGGGTTCTCTGTTGTGCTCCCTAGCAGGGCAGTCATCGGTTGTGGCTGGACACCATCTAGTTCTTCTGGTCTCAGATGATGTTAGTCTCTAGTTCATTTGGCCCTTTCCGTCTCTTGGGCTCATAATTATCTTGTGACCTTGGTGTTCTTCATTCTCTCTCTTTTTTTTTTTCTTAATAATTTTTATTGAGCTTTAAGTGAACATTTACAAATCAAGTCAGTCTGTCACATATAAACTTATATGCACCTTACTCCATACTCCCACTTACTCTCCCCCTAATGAGTCAGCCCTTCCGGTCTCTCCTTTCGTGACAATTTTGCCAGTTTCTAACCCTCTCTACCCTCCTATCCCCTCTCCAGACAGGAGATGCCAACACAGTCTCAAGTGTCCACCTGATACAAGTAGCTCACTCTTCATCAACATCTCTCTCCAACCCATTGTCCAGTCCCTTCCATGTCTGATGAGTTGTCTTTGGGAATGGTTCCTGTCCTGGGCCAACAGAAGGTTTGGGGACCATGACCGCCGGGATTCCTCTAGTCTCAGTCAGACCATTAAGTCTGGTCTCTTTATGAGAATTTGGGGTCTGCATCCCACTGATCTCCTGCTCCCTCAGGGGTTCTCTGTTGTGCTCCCTGTCAGGGCAGTCATCGGTTGTGGCCGGGCACCATCTAGTTCTTCTGGTCTCAGGATGATGTAAGTCTCTGGTTCATATGGCCCTTTCTGTCTCTTGGGCTCATAGTTGTCGTGTGACCTTGGTGTTCTTGATTCTCCTTTGCTCCAGGTGGGTTGAGACCAATTGATGCATCTTAGATGGCCGCTTGTTAGCATTTAAGACCCCAGATGTCACATTTCAAAGTAGGATGCAGAATGTTTTCATAATAGTATTATTTTGCCAATTGACTTAGAAGTCCCCTTAAGCCATAGTCCTCAAACCCCCGCCCTTGCTCTGCTGACCTTTGAAGCATTCAGTTTATCCCAGAAACTTCTTTGCTTTTGGTCCAGTCCATTTGAGCTGACCTTTCGTGTATTGAGTATTGTCCTTCCCTTCACCTAAAGTAGTTCTTATCTACTAACTAATCAGTAAATAACCCGCTCCCACTCTCCCTCCCTGCCCCCCTTGTAACCACAAAAGTATGTGTTCTTCTTAGTTTATACTATTTCTCAAGATCTTATAATAGTGGTCTTATACAATTTTTGTCCTTTTGCCTCTGACTAATTTCACTCAGCATAATGCCTTCCAGGTTCCTCCATGTTATGAAATGTTTCACAGATTCGTCACTGTTCTTTAACGATGTGTAGTATTCCATTGTGTGAATATACCACAATTTATTCAGCCATTCATCCGTTGATGGACACCTTGGTTGCTTTCAGCTTTTTGCTATTGTAAACAGAGCTGCAATAAACATGGGTGTGCATATATCTGTTCGTGTGAAGGCTCTTATTTCTCTAGGGTATATTCCGAGGAGTGGGATTTCTGGGTTGTATGGTAGTTCTATTTCTAACTTTTTAAGAAAACGCCAGATAGATTTCCAAAGTGGTTGTACCATTTTACAATCCCACCAGCAGTGTATAAGAGTTCCAATCTCTCCGCAGCCTCTCCAACATTTATTATTTTGTGCTTTTTGCATTAATGCCAGCCTCGTGGGAGTGAGATGGAATCTCCTCCTAGTTTTAATTTGCATTTCTCGAATGGCTAATGATCGAGAGCATTTTCTCATGTATCTGTTAGCTGCCTGAATGTCTTCTTTAATGAAGTGCGTGTTCATATCCTTTGCCCACTTCTTGATTGGGTTGTTTGTCTTTTTGTGGTTGAGTTTTAACAGAATCATATAGATTTTAGAGATCAGGCGCTGGTCAGAGATGTCATAGCTGAGAATTCTTTCCCAATCTGTAGGTGGTCTTTTTACTCTTTTGGTGAGGTCTTTAGATGAGCATAGGTGTTTGATTTTTAGGAGCTCCCAGTTATTTGGTTTCTCTTCGTCATTTTTGGTAATATTTTGTATTCTGTTTATGCCTTGTATTAGGGCTCCTAGGGTTGTCCCTATTTTTTCTTCCATGATCTTTATCGTTTTAGTCTTTATGTTTAGGTCTTTGATCCACTTGGAGTTAGTTTTTGTGCATGGTGTGAGGTATGGGTCCTGTTTCATTTTTTTGCTAATGGATATCCAGTTATGCCAGCACCATTTGTTCAAAAGACTATCTTTTCCCCAATTAACTGACACTGGCCCTTTGTCAAATATCAGCTGCTCATATGTGGATGGATTTATATCTGGGTTCTCAATTCTGTTCCATTGGTCTATGTGCCTGTTGTACCAGTACCAGGCTATTTTGACTACTGTGGCTGTATAATAGGTTCTAAAATCAGGTAGAGTAAGGCCTCCCACTTTCTTCTTCTTTTTCAGTAATGCTTTACTTATCCGAGGCTTCTTTCCCTTCCATATGAAGTTAGTGATTTGTTTCTCCATCACATTAAAAAATGTCCTTGGAATTTGGATCGGAAGTGCATTGTATGTACAGATGGCTTTTGGTAGACTAGACATTTTTACAATGTTAAGTCTTCCTATCCATGAGCAAGGTAAGTTTTTCCACTTAAGTAGGTCCTTTCTAGTTTCTTGCAGTAGTACTTTGTAGTTTTCTTTGTACGGGTCTTTTACATCTTTGGTAAGATTTATTCCTAAGTATTTTATCTTCTTGGGGGCTACTGTGAATGGTATTGATTTGGTGATTTCCTCTTCGATGTTCTTTTTGTTGATGTAGAGGAATCCAAGTGATTTTTGTATGTTTATTTTATAACCTGAGACTCTGCCAAACTCTTCTATTAGTTTCAGTAGTTTTCTGGAGGATTCCTTAGGATTTTCTGTGTATAAGATCATGTCATCTGGAAATAGAGATAATTTTACTTCCTCCTTACCAATCCGGATGCCCTTTATTTCTTTGTCTAGCCTAATTGCTCTGGCTAGGACCTCTAGCACAATGTTGAATAAGAGTGGGGATAAAGGCCATCCTTGTCTGGTTCCCGTTCTCAAGGGGAAATGCTTTCAGGCTCTCTCCATTTAGAGTGATGTTGGCGGTTGGCTTTGTATAAAAAAAAAAAAAAAAATTTTTTTAATACAAATAGATGCCCTTTATTATGTTGAGGAATTTTCCTTCAATTCCTATTTTGCTGAGAGTTTTTATCATGAATGGGTGTTGGACTTTGTCAAATGCCTTTTCTGCATCAGTTGATAAGATCATGCGGTTTTTGTCTTTTGTTTTATTTATATGGTGGATTACATTAATGGTTTTTCTAATATTAAACCAGCCTTGCATACCTGGTATAAATCCCACTTGGTCGTGGTGGATTATTTTTTTGATATGTTGTTGAATTCTATCGGCTAGAATTTTGTTGAGGATTTTTGCATCTATGTTCATGAGGGATATAGGTCTGTAATTTTCTTTTTTTGTGATGTCTTTACCTGGTTTTGGTATCAGGGATATGGTGGCTTCGTAGAATGAGTTAGGTAGTATTCCGTCATTTTCTACGCTTTGAAATACCTTTAGTAGTAGTGGTGTTGTCATTAGTTTTTGAATTTTGTTTATGATGACTTTTTTTTCCCTTTGAGCTTCCAAGTAGCCAAAGGTGCTCGCCCAACTTTCCTTTCTGCTTTCTGGGTGTCTGGCTCCTCCTAAATCCTACTCTTCAGGGTGAAAATGATGGGGTCTCAGACCTTCAGACTTTGTTGGTATAAATGCCAAGCCAGGAAAGGCTTACCCTGAGAAAAGAAGCATTTTGTCAGGTAGAAGCGTCCTGACCCAGGTACGACACATGACACACCTCTTGCTGCACCTGGAACAGCCTCACCCACTCCCAGGAGCCTTTCCCAGGGCTGCAGAACAACTCCCTGGCCTGCCAGCCTGGCCCAGGCCCAGAACGTCCCCCAGGAGAGGAGCAAACAGGGGCTTCAGGCTGGGATCTCCTCTGCCCCCTCCCCACTCCCTTTCCCTGTTGCCATCCTGCTATGGGAAGGGGAGGAGAGGACTGGGCAGACCGGCAGGCCACCCTCCCCAGCCAGCACTGGCTCCAAGGAGCCCAGATAGGAGAGATATGTTAATGGACTTTTCCAGAAAGTGTAGGACTCCGGCTCCCGTGTGCAGACAGACAGACTACAACACAAGTCCTGCAGAGAGCCAGCCTTATCTCCTGGACCTTTGCAGGGTGCCTCCGAAAAATGGGCTGGTGGAGGGGTGGCCCCGGGGGTTGTTGCAAGGGAGCCAGCCCCAGGCCCTCCCCACCCAGCCTACTTAGTAGTGACAACCACAGCTGAGTTCTTTTGTTAAAAATTCACAATTGTAAAAAATTTAAAAAGGGCAAATCTGCTGTAAAAGACCTCTTTAAAATGTTAAAAAGCAAAGATGTCACTTCCAGGACTAAGGTGCCCCTGACCCAAGCCATGGTGTTTTCAATCACCTCATGTGCGTGGGAAAGCTGGGCAATGAATAAGGAAGACCGAAGAGGAACTGACGCCTTTGAATTGTGGTGTTGGTAAAGAATATTGAATACACCATGGACTGCCAGAAGAACGAACAATATGCGTCTTGGAAGAAGTACAACTAGAATGGTGAGATTTCCTCTCACATACTTTGAATGTGTTATGAGGAGGGACCAGTCCCTGGAGAAGGACATCAGAGTTGGTAAGGTAGAGGGTCGTGGAAAAAGAGGAAAACCCTCAACAAGATGGATTGACACAGTGGCTCAACAATGGGCTCAAACATAGCAATGATAGGACGGCGCGAGACTGGGTAGTGTTTTGTTCTGTTGTATATGGGGTCGCTGTGAGTCGGAACGGACTCAATGGCACCTAAAGACAACATATACTACATACAAAAATAGCAAATATCACAGAAACGAAACACATGGAGAGTGCCGGCCTCTTGGAGCTCACCCCAGAGACAGGTACCGGGCCTGGGGTCTGTACTGAGCTCATTAGCGTTGCTGCTCGTTCTTGTTTTCCCCTCACCATTTTCTAGGAAAGCATCCAGATCACCTAGAACCAGTTGCCATGGAGTCAATTCCAGCTCATGGAGACCCCATGTGTATCAGAGTAGAACTGTGCTCCACAGGGTTTTCAACGGCTGACTTTTTAGCCTTTCTTCCCCAGTGCCTCTAAGTGGGTTTGAGTCTCTAACCGTTTGGCTGCAATTTGCACCACACAGGGACTCCTGTACCTTCTGGATTTTCAAGTATTTTGGCATAACATGACACACAATATTTTCCAACAGTTAAAGACTCACCTTATCTGTGGCTGGGCCTCCTTTCCCAGTTCTATTGTTGTGGGTTTGTATTTTTTTTTTCCCCTCTTTTAAAAAATCTTTCTTAAGAAATATACATAGATAAAAGTACATGAAACACAAACATACAGCCGAATAAATGAATTTAAAGGAAACTGCGTCCAACCACCATAGAGGCATGGAACATTATCAGAAGCTACCCTTCACCTGGCGCCCTTCCAGTCCTAACCTCCCACTTGCCTTCAACAAAGGTAGCGCCCATCCTCTTGGTCAGTCACTTCTTTCTTGCTTTCTTCTCAGCTTTTCCCACTGTGGTTTGGTTTTGCCTGTTTTTGTTAGGTTTTGTTTTTTGTTGTATAGTTTTGTTTTTTTGAGGCTGGTCTATCAGCCCCTGCCCTAGGCCTCCCGCACCTCTCCTGCTCCCACACTAGGCTGGAGGCCTGTGAGAGCCACCCCTGGCCGCCAGGCTAATGATCCCCAAGTGGGAATTCCTTCTCCACCCCTCA
Source organism: Loxodonta africana (assembly GCF_030014295.1). Taxonomy (NCBI): domain Eukaryota; kingdom Metazoa; phylum Chordata; class Mammalia; order Proboscidea; family Elephantidae; genus Loxodonta; species Loxodonta africana. The sequence continues at coordinate 58,313,325 of NC_087352.1, read as the reverse complement.
CCAGGCACAACCTAGGGCAGGTTATTAAATGCTTTAAGCTTCAGCGTCTTCTCTATAAAATTAGTTATTAGGAGGGCTGAATGCTATAACTAATGGAAGGCCTTTTAGCTCATTTCTGGCATTTAGAAAGCAGGACACAAAAGTTTGCTATTATTCTCGCACCTTCCCACCTCCTTCACTTGGGTGGTGCAAGTGGTTAACTCGCTCGGCTGCTAAATGAAAGGGTGGAGGCTTGAGTTCATCCAGAGGTGCCTCGGAAGAAAGGCCTGGCAATCTCCTTCAGAAGGATCAGCCACTGAAAACCCTATGGAGACTAGAAGGACTCCAGAGGCCATGGTCCCCAGACCTTCTGTCAGCCCAAGAGTGGAACTGTTCCCAAAGCCAACTCTTCAGACAGGGATTGGACTGGAATGTGGGATGGAAAATGATACTGGTGAAGAATGACCTTCTTGGATCAAGTGGACACATGAGACTGTGTTGGCATCTCCTATCTGGAGGGGGGATGAGAGAGCATAGGTGGCCAGAAGCTACCGGAATGAACATGAAAATAGAGAGTGGAGGGAAGGTGTGTGCTATCTCATTAGAGAGAGAGCAATTAGGAGTGTATAGCAAGGTGTATGTAAATGTTTGTATGAGACACTGACCTGATTTGTAAACTTTGACTTAAACACTATGGAGCACAGTTCTACTCTGACACACATGGGGTCGCTATGGGTCGGAGTTGACTCGACTGCAACTGGTTTTATTCTCAGTGCCTGATATACTTTGCAAGGGGGATCTCTTACTTCGCCAGTAAGGCCCAACCCAAATGTTACAGCTTCTGTGACACCCCCGCCGAATGACTTGCTTCTCTGGCATCTTTTTCTCACATGGCATTCCTACCTTCTAAAAGGCTAATAAAAATCTCTGCCATTTATTGGGCCACTAACTTCATGCGAACTCTTTCTACGTATTCTCTGTAATCCTTGCATCAGCAAGGACAGGTAGATTATAGCTCTGTTTTATGGATGAGCAAATTGAGGCTCATAGAGCTTAAGCAATTTTGCCCAAGGTCACAGAGTCTGTAAGTGACAAAGCTGGAACTCAGATCCCTGAGGGCAGAATCCAACTCCATATTTCCAGCCAAGGCAGCTGAACATGACTGGTTCGAAGCCCTGCTGAGAATTTGTATTTCTAACAAGGTATCAGGAAGTTATAAGAATCACTTGGTGATCTTGTTAAAATGTAGATTCTGATTCAGTATATCTGGTGGGAGAATGCAAATTCTCTTTAGGGAACTTGTTAGAAATAATAAATTCTCGGCAGGAGTTTGAACTGGCTTTGAAGCCCTGGGCAGCAGCTAGCCCATAGAGTGCCTTTTGACATGGTAGAGAAGGCGGACTTTTCTTCTGGGTGGCCGCAGCCCTGCACTGAGATGCAGTCCACAGGGGTGGTAGCAGGTGGGCTACGGGCCCCACTTGCCGCTGGTGTAAGGCACAGACTGTGTTAGAGTCTTAGAGTAAGAGACAACACTGTCCCAGCTCTCAGCCACACTAGACCTACCTGAGCTGGCCAGTGAGACCCACAGCAGTCACAGATCCCCCATGCCCCAGAGCCTGGGGAAAAGGGTGGTTCCCTGCAAAATGTGTGCTGAGGCCCTGAAATCTAATTGACTTTGGAAGGCCCAGAACATTCCTTGCTACATCTGAGCCTCCATGGGTGCCAGTCCTAGTACTGGCTGAGACCCTATGGGGACAGGAAATAGGTCGCCTTGCCCAGTCTGTATATGGTCCCTGCGGCCTTCTAGTTGACTTTGACGTGTGTTACTGAGTAGAACGCTCCATGGGGTTTTCTTGGCTGTAAATCTTTACAGAAGCAAGTCACCAGGCCTTTTTTCCACTGCACCACCAGGTGAGTTCGAACCACCAACCTTTAGGTTAGTAGCTGAGAGCAAGCTGTTTGTGCCACTTAGAGACCTCTGTGAGTGGTAGTTACGGCCATTTTATTTATTTATTTTAAATGACTTTATTGAGGTACAATTGCCATACAACAAACTGAACATATTTGAAGCACACAATTTGATAAGTTTTGACATGTTACACCAATGAAATCATCGTCACAATCAAGTTATGAACATGCCTATCATCTCCAAGGAAACCCTGGTGGCGTAGTGGTTCAGAGCTACGGCTGCTAACCAAAAGGTTGGCAGTTCAAATCCATAAGGTGCTCCTTGGAAACCCTATGGGGCAGTTCTACTCTGTCCTTTAGGGTTGCTCTGAGTTGGAATCAACTCAACCGCAACGGGTTTGGCTTTTTTTGTATCATCCTCAAATGTTTTGTTCGGGTCCTTTGTAATCTCCCTCTCAGAACCTTCCATGACCCCAACCTCAAGCAATTACTGATTTGTTTTCTGTCACTATAGTTTGCGTTTTAAAGAATTTATATATATATTTATATTTTTAAATATATTATATATTCTTATGTATATATAATTAGCAATTATATACATATATTAAAAAAAAAAAGTTGCCCAGTCCACTCCAACTCATGGCCACCCGAAAAGTGTCAGAGAGCTGTGCTCCGTAAGGTTTTCAATGGCTGATATACTTTTTTTTTTAAATTGTACTTCAGGTGAAGGTTTACAGAGCAAATTTGTTTCTCATTAAGTAATTAATACACAGACTGTTTTGTGACATTGGTTGCCAAACCCGTGACGTGTGAACACTCTCCCCTTCTCGACCTTGGGTTCTCCATTATCAGCTTTCCTGTCCCCTCCTCCCTTCTTGTCCTTGCCCCTGGGCTGGTGTGCTCATTTAGTCTCAAATACATGGTTGATCGGTGCATGTTATTGTTTGTTTTATGGGCCTGTCTAATCTTTGGCTGAAGTGTTGTGGCCATTTTAAAGCCAGCTGCCTTTGCCCTCTTGACCTCAGGGGAACTATACAATGAAGTGGCTACAGGCTCCAGAGCCAGACAGCCTGGGGCAAGTCCCAGCTCAGTCATTTCTGTCTGCGTTACCTTGGCCAAGTTACTTCTCTGTGCTTCAGTTTTCGCCTCTGTAAAATTGTGATTGAGGATAGCACTTACCTCCTAGGGTTCTTAAAGGGTTTAAATGAGTTTATACATGTTTTTACAGTACAGCGCAAGTACTGGGACAGAATAAGGCTCAGTAAATGGCAGTGATTTGGGTTCTTCCTCTCTTTTGGGCTCCCAGAGGACCCTCCCTCCCCGAAGGAGAATGCCTGCAGGCCCAGTCCCAGGTGCAGTCACATTCTTGAAGCCCCTTCCTGAGCTTTCACGGAACCTGGGAGTTGGGAGGGCTGGCCCCTAAACCAACGGCCAAAGATTTCGAGGGCTCTGGGAGGCCCCAGCGGGCCTGAGCTCTGCCCTAGGAGGCCAGGCTCCCAGGCAATGCTTGTGCTTCATCCTGGGTCCTAACCCTTCCCCAGGCCTGGGCCCACCCCTAGGTGGGTGCACCCATCTGACCCAGGAAGATAAACGGAGAAAAGGTGCATGCAGGAAACCAGCTCGTGTTGAAAATCTTGTGTGCGCTGGACCACAAGGAGGTGCTTCACAGCATTATTTCATTTATTTTTCAATACGCTGTGAAGTACTGGTATCAACCTTCATCTCACAGTGGTGGAAAAGAGGCTCAGAGAGATTAAGTAACCGGCTCCAGGTCACACAGCATTGGGATTCTGTCTGGCCTAAGTCTGGGCTTTTGCTTCTACAACTTACTGCCCTAAAGTGGGCAGCCCCCTGGGGTTGGGTGTGGACAGTCCTGAGGGAATGACCAAGGTGAGACCCCCAACTCCAGAAATAGAAGACCCCACTCTTGCTTCACAGAAATCCACATATCAGAGTCTTAAGAGATGGGGGTTGTGTTGAATCTGTAGATCCATTTGGAGATTATGGCTACCTTAATATTAAGTCTTCCAATTCACGAATATGAGATGCCTTTCCATTTATTTACATCTTTTAAAATTTATTTTAACAATGTTTATTTTGTATTTATTGTGCTTTAACAATGTAGTTTTCAGAATTACAAAACTTGTTAAATTTATTCCGTTTTGTTATTTTGACGCTATTATAAAAGGAACTGTTTTCTTAATTGGTTTTGGATTGTTCATTGCTAGTAAATAGAAATAAATTGATTTTTGCATCTTGAACTTACATTCTATAACTTTGCTGAGCTGGTTTATTGGCTCTAATACTTTTTTTTTTTTTTTTTAATGGATTCTTCAGGGTTGTCTATATACAAGATCATGTCAACTTTGAGTAGAGAGAGTTTTACTTTCCAGCCTAGATGCCTTTTATTTCTTTTGCCACCTAATTGCCCTGGCTAGAACCTCCAGTAATCTAGTAGACTTCCACATCCTTCTTTGGCGGAGCGGCTGGTGGATTTGAACCACCAACCTTTCAGTTAGCAGGCGAGTGCTTAACCACTGAACCACCAAGGCAGTTGTACTGTGTCCTACAGGGTTGCTATGAGTCAGAATCGATTCGATGGCAATGGGTTTTTAGAACCTCCAATCGGGGCAGTGGTGGTTCAGTGGTGGAGTTCTTGCCTTCCACATGGGAGACCTGGGTTCAATTCCCGGCCAGTGCACCTCAAGGACAGCTACTGCATGTCTGTTGGTGGAGGCTTGTGTGTTGCTGGGATGCTCAACAGGTGTCAGCAGAACTTCTGGACTAAGCCTGTCTAGGAAGAAACCCTGGTGGTTTACTCGCAAAAATCAGCCAGTGAAAACCCTGTGGATCACAACGGTCTGTTCTGCAACCAGTCACCGGGATGGCACAGGACTGGACAGCTTATCGTTCACTTGTGCACAGGGTAGCCACGAGTCAGGGACTGATCCGACATCAGTTCACAACAACAGAACCTCCTGAGCAACGCTGAATAGAGGCTGTGGGCAGGGGCATCCTTCCCTCGTTCCTGATCTAAGGGGGAAAGCTGTCAGTCTTTCTCCATTAAGTGTTAGCTGTGGTTTTCTTTGTAGGTTCCCTTTATCAGGTTGAGGAAGTTCTCTTCTATTCCTAGTTTGTTGAATGTTTGTGTCATGAAAGCGAGGGCCGTTTCTCTGAAAAGATGGCAAGAGGGCATTTGGCCAACTGCTTTCTCAGGCTTGTTTGTTCCCTACAAGGGGAGTCAGTGCTACTGCCTCCCCACCCACCCACCCAGAGGTGAGCTGTCTGGATCCTCAGAATCCCACCCAAAGCTTGGGATGGGAGGGCTTTGCCTCTGTGAATGAGACCCCTCTCCAAACATTACAGCCCGAGGCTCTCAGGCCCCACCCCTCCTGGCTTGTGAGTAGACATAGCCCCTGTTGCCACTCTGAGGAAGACCTTGGTCAGGGAGCAGGAGACAGAGGGATGGTCGGTCCCAGGGCAGTGGCTGCCAGTCCTACAGGTGGCTGCGGGTCCCTTGTCACCAGCTCAGAAAGTGTTTATGGGCCCTGTCCCTCCCCAGAGAGGGAGAAGTGGGGGGACAGGAGAAGGGGCCGTCCCCTTGCTGACCTTTCACCCCGTGTCACAGGAAGTACATGCTGCACCAGCTCTGCCTTCAGAAGACCTGGGTCTGCCTCAGGGGCCTCTTGGCCAACTCTCACCCAGTTCATCTCTATCTTCCTCCCCAGTTACAGCTCTGCTTCGTACCTTCCTCTCTCCTAGTTCTTCCTCAGGGGCCCCTCCACTGGCAGACACTCCCCAGGTTAGGGCCTCCCCCCAAAACCTTTGTGCCATAGCTGGCTTTGGCACACAGCAGGTGCTCAATAAATGCTCCTTTCCTGGGTTTACAGGCAGAGGCTTAGGTGTGCTGGGGGAGAAAGAATGAGTGGGAGGGGTGGGGAACCAGAGTGGTAGGAGGAGAGGCAACTGGGCCTCAGAGACCTCAGGGTGGGACTGAGGGCCATAGGAACCCTCCCCCAGTGCTGGGACCCCATTCTCCTATTCCCGGTCCCGGGAGAGGCCCATTCTTCTGGGACGACTCACTCGCCGTGCCCACCCACTCTGTCATGCCTGGGCGCCCGGCAACGGTGAAGATAATAAGGCTGACAAGGTATTTATGGCGCGTCTTCCTGGCGGAGCCGCATGGCTTCCCAGACATGACCTCAGTGCTCACGGGACAGCCTTAGGCACCAGGTTGGTGCCGACTTGCAGGAGGAAACTGAGGCCCAAGAGGGCGAGGGTTCACTGGCAGATGCTGTCTTGTGGGCCAGAGGGTCTCAGGAAATAGGGGACTCACTCCTCACCTCCAATTCACCAAACGCATGAAAGCCAGGGCAGTTAGAACATAAAGGTTCAGTTAGGCCCATTCATTCCTAGGGGGATCCCGACAGGTAGCCCACCTGGTCACCACCCTCCTTTGTCTGTACCCTGCCTTGCCTGATGTGGCATTTGTGGCTTCAGCAGCCACTCTCCCTGGAGGGTCACAAATGGTGTCCTGCTGGGGTGAAGCAGCTGCCACAGGCCAGTACCCACCTTGCCAGGCACTATTGGGGAAACCAAGACACAGGCTTCACCCTCACCCTGGGGAGTCTGAGGAGTGGAGTAAACCCAGCAAGGCCGGGGGAGGGGAAGGGGGCAAGGGCTGTGCACAGGGCTGGTGGGAGCAGCTGAACTGAGCCATTGAGCCCTAACGGGCCTTGGCCTGTGAAGGAGTGGTGGCCTCATACACTTCATGAACTGCTGGTGTCTGCTCAAGGGGCCTCCACATCCATACCCCTGGGCCTCTGAGCATCCTGGCAGACCCCACCCCTAGGACCCCGCACAGATCAATAGCCTGGGGGTCTCGGGGTCCCTGCTGCGTGGGCCAGCTCTGACAGTGAGGCCTCTCGTCCCTGGTGGCCTGGCCTGGCTCATCCCCACTCCCCAACGGAGGTCTGCCTGTACAGCCGAGTGATCGAAGGTGCTGTGATCTGGCCTCGGGCCTGGACTGTGTAATACCCGTTCCGCCTACTGAGCCTTTATGTGTGTGATCCCCTGTAGCCCGCAAAGGAGCCCTGGGAGTGTGCACTTTCATTAAGCTCCGTCACTGACCAGAGACTGAGGTACAGGGAAGTTCAGTTCTCCTCAAGGTCACAGACCTGCTAAGTGACAGGGCCTCAGCCACCGTGATGCTGGGTCCCAAGGATTGCTGACTCCCTGCCCCAAACCCAAGGCTCCCTGGGGCCCAGCTGGAGGAACAGGCCTGGGCATGGCTGGGCCTGAAGTTTCTGCAGTAGGAGAAGATGCTCTTTTGTGGCCCTGATTCTTCTCAGCTCCGCTCCCTGGGTCATGGGGTGCACGGCTGGGGGCTAGGCAGAAGAGAAGGCTAAGTGGGAGGGAGCTCCTGCTGCTCACGGAGGAGCTGGTGCACAGGGTGCAAGTTGGGGAAGCCAGCCCCTGGGTGGTGGGGCTGGGGGCGGGGGCTCGGAAAGGGCCCACCTGGGAGCACACAGTAGTACAATAGGTACCAGGCACACGCCTGCTGAGGGCCTTGCCCTGGCCTGGCTCTGTGGGGCGCCAGAGACCCCCAGGCCTGTGGTCTCTTGTGGTAGGGAAGGTGAGTCCAGAGCCTTGGGCAGGGAATGGGATGGGGTGGAGGGGAGCGGCAGCTGCCTTCTAGCCCTGACCAGCCCTGACAGGCTGATGACCTTGGACAAGCCCTTCCTCTCTCAAGCCACAGCCACAGCTGTGAAGTGCAACCTTCTACTTAAGGACGTCCACCCAGGGGCCGCCATCACCTGCTCTCCTGGAAGGCCCCTAGCTCCTCAACATGAACCTATTTCTTGACTCTAGGAGTGTGTGCATGTGCACGTGTGTACGTGAGTGAGTGTGTGTCTGTGTATGTGAGAACATGTGTGTGAGTGTCTACATGAGATTGAGTGTATGTGTGAACACGTGAGTGCATGTGAGTGTATGTGTGAACACGTGAGTGCGTGTGAGTGTATGTGTGAACATGTGTGTGTGTGAACATGTGTGAGTGTATGTGTGAACATGTGTATGTGAGTGTATGTGTGAACATGAGTGTGTGAACATGTGTATGTGTCTATGAACATGTGAGTGTATGTGTGAACATGTGTGTGGGTGTTATATGTGTGAACACGTGAGTATGTGTGTATATGTGTGAACATGAGTGTGTGTGAACATGTGTGAGTGTGAATGTGTGTGTGAGTAGTAGATTTGTGAGTTTTGGCGTTAGTTTAGGCAGGAGTGGGGGGCAGAGCCCTGTAGACTTCCTTGTCTGGGAACCCACCAGGCTGGCTATAAATCCTCACCTTCAGCCCCCTGTTCCCACCCCAGCCCTCTCAGCAACTTCGGGAAAGAGGAATCATGTACAATCCTAGGAGGTAGGGGGCATGGGGAGGGGAATGTGAAGCCATCCCTCATCCCCTCCCCCATTCCAGGGCCAGGCTGCCCTTTGCCACCGTGTCACCTGCGCCTCCTCCACCCTCACCCCCTGTCACAGACTCAGGATCTCTGGAGACAGCTGGCTGTGGCTCGAGGAGGAAATCTGGTGGCCTACAAATCCCCAGATGACACCTCACCTCACCCCCATTCCCTGGTCCTGGCTGCTCTGTTCTATCTGGTGGCCTACAAATCCCCAGATGACACCTCACCTCACCCCCATTCCCTGGTCCTGGCTGCTCTGTTCTCCAAGTCCCCTGGATTTCTGAGAGCTCAGGTGAAGCTGTCCTTCTCATCTGTGGGAGATGGCTTCGGGAGTCCCAGTCCTGGCCTCTCCCGAGTCTAAAACTTGTTTCCAGTGGTTTCTACAGAAGTCCACCAAAGTGTGTCATCTCCCCCACAGGGTCAAAAGGCCTGATAGACTCCTCACCTCGCCTCTCTCCTCATGCACTGATGACCTCCCCCACGTCCCAGCCCCTGCTGCTCCCATTTCTTGTCCAGTCAGCTGCAGCCAGAGCCCACCACTGTGGCAGTAGGCTGGGAGCGGCAAGGAGCCCTGGCTCTGGAGGCAGTGGAGCTGGGCTTGAGCTCTGCCGTATCCACGTGACCAGGGCCCAGAACTGCCCCCTGAAGCTTCAGTTTCCCCTCTCTGTCTCTGTTTTAGGTAGGAAGAATGCATGACAGGACACCAGTTAAGAGCCTGGAGAGCATCCAGTGCTGGGGCTGGGGCTCTGCCCATGTGGGTTCCGGACCCCTCAATTCTTCCCCCCCTCCCACTTGAGCCCTTGTTGGCTGTCAATGCACGGCTGCCATCACCTTCTTGAGGGCCCCCAGCCCCTCATGGCCTCTCGTGACGGCAATCCAGTGACCTGTGCCGAGGTGAGCTCAGAAACCTCCATGGCTGGCATCTGTCTCCCATATTGGGGCCTGGCTGGCCCACTCACCCTCTGCAGTCCTGGTATCTTCCCACCTCTGTTTGCAGAGCAGGCAGCTCCTGTCCTAGAAGTGCCCTCGCCTTCATCTGCCTCACTGCGGAGAAAGGTGGAAGGGGAATTGGAGCCCAAGAAGGAAATGAAGCTCCAACAAGGATGCTTAGACTTGCTGGAGAGAGGGTCCATCTCCTCCTGGACATAGGAGTACACCTGCCCGGCCTGGGAAAGGACACGCCCCCTCCTGCCTGTGGAAGGACCTGCAAGGTGGGCGGCAGCCAATGACCTCACCTCTCCTGGCTCCAGCCAGCAGTCCTGCCTACCTCTGGAAAATTTATGACTCAGGCTTCAGGTAAGAAGGGTAGAGCCCTGCCAAAGTGCACTGTCCTGACCCTGTGTCACACTAGTCCAAGGGAGTCGCCCCCCAGCAGGGCAAAGGGGAAACCAGGAGGAACCCAGAGGGAGTTGGAAGCCACAAGCTCCTGCTCTCCCCAGCCTGCAGTGGCTGAAGGCTGGTGGCCAGGGCCTGGGGAGAATGCCGAGTTGGGTTTGACTCTCGGCTTCCAGGAGTTTACTAACAGAGGGGAGGCAAGGGTACACAGCCCACACACCACACTCAGGGCTGCCAACTATGGCTGCATGGGTGGTACACTGCTTAACTCCAGGGGGCGCCACACACACACTTTGACGTAATAGCTGGTGTGGCGATGTGAAGATCTGATCTTCTCTCCCTCTTCCTCTCCCTCTCTCTCACACATACACACTTCATTCACATCACATATTGAGAGTGATTTCCCATCAATGTCCTGATGTGTACATGCTTCCTCTGCCTTGCTTAAAGATGGCAGCAGCAGAATAAAGCCTGACTAGCGTAGAGCCCTGGTGGTGCGATGCTTAAGAGCTTGGCTGCTAACCCAAAGGTCAGTATTTTGAATCTGCCAGCCTCCTCCTTGGAAACCCTATGGGGCAGTTCTACTCTGTCCTATAGCGTCGCTATGAGTCAGAATCAACTTGATGGCAATGGGTTTGGTTTTTTTGGGGTAGGGGTTAACTTGGGGAGTGGGCTTACAATGGAGGAGATCAATTACTTTTCTACCAGACACCCCTTTTCTGGGTCTGCTCCATGCTTCCAGAAGTCAGAATTCCCCTCACCACCCTGGGATTCACTGGGGCTAGGCCTGGGGCCGCCACCCTTCCCTGGTCCAGGCCTCAGCCTGGCGGAGCGACTTCTTACTCTCAGGACTGGCCTCTTGCTCTTGTGCTGGCCAGGCCCTCGCTCAAGGAGTCCCCAATCTGGGCCTCCCCCATTTGGACTTTGAGTTGGAATGTGACCTGTGTGTGAAGGACTTCCCTGAGCCCCTGAAAGTCCTCATGCAGTCACCCCTGCCCTGCCAGGAACATCGTCTCTGCCTTTCCCATGGGCTCCTTCCGCAGGGCTTGAAAACACTCCCAAGTCTCTCTCATCTTAACTCCCCTCCCCCCGTAATGTAATTATCAGCCAATATGTAACGAAGCACCCAATACATATGTATCATAGGAGCCCTGGTGGCACAATGGTTAAGTGCTGGGCTGCTAACCAAAGTTTATGGTTTGAAACCACCCAGCGGCTCCTTGGGAGAAAGATGTGGCTGTCTGCTTCTGTAAAGATTACAGCCTTGGAAACTCCGTGGGGCAGTTCTACCGCGTTCTGTAGGGTCCCTGTGAGTCAGAACTGACTCCACGGCCATGGGTTCGGGTTAACATATGCATCAGGCATGGCTCTAAGTGCTTCACAAATAACACAGGGTTAATCCCCCTGACAGCTCTGTGAGGAAGTCCATTATTATGCACATTATAGAGATAAGGAGGAGCTCTGGTGTCGTGACAGTTAAGTGCTCAGCTGCTAATTGAAAAGTTGGTGGTTTGAACCCACCCAGTGGCTCCATGGAAGATAGACCTGGCAATCTGTTCCCGTAAAGTTTACAGCCAAGAAAACCTATGGGGCAGTTGTACTCTGTCACATGGGGTCACTATGAGTTGGAATCAACTCAATGGCACCTAACAACAATAATGTGGAGAAGAAGGAGTCCCTTAGTGATGCAAGTGGTTAGTGCACTTGGCTGCCAACCGAAAGGTTGGAGGTTTGAGTCTATCCAGAGGCACCTCAGAAGAAAGGCCTAGCAATCTATTTACATAAAATCAGCCACTGAAAAATGCATGGAGCACAGTTCTGCTCTGAACACATGGGGTCACCATGAGTTGGAATCAACTTGATGGCAACTGTTTTTTTTTAATAGATAAGGAAACTGAGGCTCTGGGTGGTTACACAGCTAGTAAGCACCAGAACTGGGATTTGAACCCAGGCAATACGTCCCCCTGGTCCATGCTCATAAAGATCACTATATTAGACTGCCTTTCTTCCTCTTTTAAGCCTTGTCAGCAGAAGGACATTGGGGATTCACCAGGCGGTAGCCTGTTAAAGTGCTCCACAGTGACCCCTCATGGCTTTCTGGAGAATCGTAGGTAACCGTAGCTTTTCCTTTGATGCCCCCACCACCTGCTCAAGGGTGCACTGTCCAGACTGGCATTTTTGTTCACTGTCAGCAAATCAGTTCACCCCTAAAATGTAAAACCAGAGCCCACGTTCCCAGGTAGTTCTTCTCCTCCACAATCTCAGTAACTCAGATTGTGCCTTCGTGTGCAGATGGCATTGTCACTGCCACCTCCTCCACACATGAATTAGCCATCCTTCTGCAGATGACAGAAAAGTCCTGGGCATGTCCCTGAGGCCTGGGGCTGCCCTCATGGAGCTGCTCCTTGGGAAGAGAGACATTCCACAGTTTACACATTAATGAGGAAGACACACACTGGGAGGAGTAGGGGCTGGAAGAAATAGCAGCAAGTGACTGTAGGTGGGGCTCTTTAGACAGTGTCTTAGTCACCTAGTGCTGCTATAACAGAAATACCACAAGTGGATGGCTTTAACAAAGAGAAGTTTATTCTCTCACAGTCCAGTAGGCTAGAAGTCCAAATTCAGGGTGCCAGCCCAAAGTGAAGATTTTTCTCTCTGTGGTTCTGGGGGAAGATCTTTGTTACCGATTTTCTCCTGGTCTAGAAGCCTCTCAGCATAGGGACCCCTGGTCCAAAGGACGAGCTCTGCTCCTGCTGCTTCTTTCTTGGTGGCATGAGGTCTGTCTACTCTTTGCTCGATTCTCTCTTTCATATCTCAAAAGAGATTGACTCAGGATACAACCTAATCCTATAGATTGCATCCTGCCTCATTAATGTAACTGCCTCTAATCCTGCCTCATTAACATCATAGAGGTAAGATTTATACCACATGGGATAATCACATCAGGTGACAAAATGGAGGACGATCATACAACAGTGGGAATTGTGGCCTAGCCAAGTTATACACTTTTTTTTGGGAGGGGGCACAATTCAATCCATAACAGACAGGGTGGGCAGGGAAAGCCCCTCAAAGCTGAGGGTCGAGAGGAGGGGGCTGTCAGAGGACCTGGGGGAAGAACAGACCAGGCAGGAGGCCTGGGGCAGGAGTGGGTTCACAGCTTAGGGAAGCAGCGGGGAGGCCAGGGTGTCCAAGGCTGAGGCTGTCTAGGGAGGGGGAGGGGGGTCAGGCTCCCAAGCCAGAATCAGAGGACCCCAGGCCCTGTGCCAAAAGTGAGTGCATCTGACTGCGATGTGAGTGTACATGTTGGGGGGAGGCCCTGCTGGGGAACCTAACAGAAGAGGGAACCTGGACAGGTGGTGTTGAGTGTGAGACCAAACAGGGGCAAGCTCAGAGGTGGCTCCTGGGCTCCAAGTTAAGGTAGGAGAAGGGGACAGGTGTGTGTGTGGGGTGGGGTGGTGGCAGTGACTTCAGACCAGGCTGTGCCTCCCACCCCCACCCAAGGCAGGGAGCCATCCAGGGCTGCCCACACCCCTCCCCTCTGGGTTTGAACTCTCTTCCCCCACCCCCCGACTCCCACAAGGCTCTTGAAGGCTCAGCTCCTTTGGAACACACAGTGAACCTGGATGTCCTTCAGAAACACATCCCACCCTACCCACCTCCCAAAATGCCGTAGCAGCAATTGCCACCAAATGAGCGCGCACACACACACACACACATGAATATGTCATCCATTAAAATTCCAGTTTTACAAACTTGTTCTAAAATTAAAATTGCCCAAAGGACGTGGAAAAGAGCGCTGCTTTGAAGATGTGTGCACTTTGGAATGGCCTCCTAAGCCCACATCTGGTTTTCTGTTCTCAGGACGAGGTGGGGATGCTAGGTCTGGGTCTCCTGCTCTCTGGTGTGATCGGGCTGGTTTGGTGGAGTTTCCACTTGCTCTGGACACCCCCCTACTCTGCCAGCATCTGTCTCAGGGGGTTGGCTGGCACTGGAGTGGTGGTTGGCAGGCTGTGGCTGCAAATGAGGCCTGGGTGGGGGGCTGGGGTAGGATAAGGTGCCTGTGTAGCCAGGAGCTGGGTAGAGATGTCCCTGCGTAGGACCCTCCTTCTAAGGGTGCCCCCTCTGCCACACATACCCGAGAGTCCTGGCCACGCTGGTAGAGAAATACCTTTCCCAACAGAGGTTGGATTCTACCGCCTTCTCCCACCCATGACCAGACATCCCTTTCAATCTCCCCACATCCTCACCAACATGTTGTTATCCATTTTCTTTTCTTTTTTTAATCAGTGCCATTTAAGCCTTAGTAAGATGGTATCTCATTGTAGTTTTGATTTCCATCTAATGGCTAACTGGAAACCCTGGTGGCGCAGCGGTTAAGAGCTACGGCTGCTAACCAAAAGGTCGGCAGTTTGAGACCACCAGGTGCTCCTTGGTAAACCCTATGAGGCAGTTCTACTCTGTCCTATAGGGTCACTATGAGTCAGAATTGATGGCAACAGTTTTTTTTCATTTTTTTAAATGACTAATTGGGGTCCTGGTGGTACGGTGGTTAAGAGCTACAACTGCTAACTAAAATGTCGGCAGTTTGAATCCACAGCTGCTCCTTGGAAAACCCATGGGGCAGTTCTACTCTGCCTTATAGAATAGCTATGCGTCAGAATTGGCCCGTAATTTTCATTTCTTATACTGTTCTTGTCAGACTTTTGGTATCTAAGGTTTTGTTGGTCTCATAAAATGAATTTGGAGGTTTTCTAGTCTGTGGAAGAGTTTGTGTAAGACTGACATCATTTCCCTCTTAACTGTTTGGTTGAATTCACTGGTGAAGCCATCTGGGTCTACAGACTTCCTTGTGGGGAGAATTTAAATTATGGATTCAATTTATGCAATAGATATAGATGTCTCCAATGATCAAGATCTTCTGATATCAGTTTTGAAAAGTTTTTTTTTTTAATTTGTCCATTTTGTAAAAAACTTAAAAACATCTTTGTTACTATTTTAAGTTGCCATTGAGTTGATTCCAACTCATGATGACCCCGCGTGTGCAGAGAACTGTTCCATAGGATTTCCAAGGCTGTGACCTTTTGGAAGCAGATCGCCAGGCCTGTCTTCTGAAGAGCCACTGGGTGGGTTTGACCCATCAACTTTTTGGCTAGTAGTCAAGGGCTTAACCATTATGCCACCCAGGCATAAATGATATTCAATAAACTGCACATATGTAAAGTGTATAATTTGATTAGTTTTGACATACGTATACACCCAAAAAATAGCACTACGATCAAGAGCATTTCATCTAAATTTAAAAATTTATTAGTATTCATAATCTCCTCTTAAAAAATTTTAATGTCTATATCGCTGTGCGTTGGAATCGACTCGAGTACTTTGCCACTTGTCACTTTAGATATTATTCATTTCTTCCTTCCTCCTCCCCTCGCTTCCTCTTTTCTTCCTCTTCTTCCCTTCTTTGATCAGTTTTGTTACGGGGTTACCAATCCTAATAGTCCTTTTAGAGAACCAACTTTTGACTTTCTTGCTTCCCTTTATTATTTGTGTTCTGTAGCATTCATTTCTGATTTATTTATGCATTTAAAGACACAAATTTCTAAGCGTAGTTTTAACTGCACCCCGCAGTTAAATTTTTTATTCATAAATTTTGTTATGTAGTGTTTTCATTATTACTCAGTTAAAAATGTTTCAAATTTCCTTTGTGATTTCTTCTTTGAGAGATGGGTTATTTAGAAATCTGTTTCTCAATTTCCAAACATAGGATTATCAAATTACTTTTTTGTGATGGATTTCCAGCTTAATTGCATTTTGGTCGAGAACATATTTCATTTGAATTCATTTTTTTGAAGTTTGCTGAGACTTGCTTTATATCCCAACATACACATTTTGAGTTCCGTGCTCTGTGTATTTCTACGTTGGCAGCCATTTTCTTCCAGCACTTCAAAAGTCAATATTCCGTTGTTTTCATTGCTTCTGTTGACAGCTCTGCTGTCAGTCTAATTGTTGCTCCTTTGTTTGATGGTAAATCTTTTTTTCTTCCTTCACAGTTTATTTATTTTTTTAAATTTGTTTTCCAACAGTTTACTATGATGTGCCTAGGTGTGGACTGTCTGTTTTTATTTATCCTACTTGGGGTTTGTGAAGGGCTTCTTGAATTTATGGCTTGGCAGCTTTCATGAGTTTTGGAAAAATTCTCAGTCAATATTCATTTATTTAAATATCTCATTCTTTTACTCTTCTTTTGAGATTTCAACAACACTTAGGTCAGACATCCTTACTGTATTTTTTATGTCTCTTACCCTCTAGTCTCTATTTTCTGTATTTTTAACTCTGCTTTTTTCCCCTTCTGATTTTATACCTTAGTAATTCCCAGTTGTCTTACTTGCTTTTAAATCAATGCACTGAATTTTTTTTTATTGTGAAATAATTTTAGACTTAAAGATCCAAGAATAGCATAAAGAGTTCCCAGAATACACATTAGCAATATGAAAGGAGATATAAGGAATATCCAAGATAATATTACATGCAACTTGATGATAATCACTTTGAAACTCTACAGCAGGGGTTAGCAAACTACAATTTATAAGCCAAGTCTGATCAACCATATATATGTATTTAATATACATTTAATTTTATTTAGTTGTTGCTGAGAATATACACACCAAAACATACATTAATTCAACAACTTCTACATGTACCATTTAGTGAACTGATTACATTCTGTGAGTTGTGCAACCATTCTCATCCTCCTTTTCTGAGTGGCTCCTCTTCCCGTTGACAAATTCACCACCTCCTAAGGTTCCTATCTAATCTTTCAAGTTGCTATTGCCAATTTGATTCCATATAGATCGTTCTTAAAAGAGCATAATGCTCAAGGCAGATCTTTTCTTTTACTAGTTAAGCCAAACTATTCTTTGGTTTTAAGACTTCAGGGGATATTTTTGATTTAAGGTTTAAAGATTATCTCAGGGTAATGGTTTCAGGGTTCATCCACCCTTCATGGCTCCAGGGAGTCTGGAGTCCATGAGAATTTGAAATTTTGTTCTGCATTTCCCCACTTTTGATCAGGATTCTTCTGTAGAATCTTTGATCAAAATGTGCAGTAATGGTAGCTGGGTACCATCCAGTTCTTGTGGTCTCATGGCAGAGGAGGCAGTTATTCATGGAGGCAATTAGCCACACATTTCATACCCTCCTTCTATTTCTGGCTCTCCTTCCTCTGTTGTTCCAAGTGAATGGAGACCAATTGTTATGCCTTGGATGGCTACCTGCAAGCTTTTAAGACCCCAGGCACAACACAATTAACTCGGAGGCAGAACAGAAGCACTAAACATGTTATTAGGCCAATTAACTTGATGTCCCGTGAAACCATAATCCTAAACCTCCAAACCAAAAGATCAAATCACGTGAGGTTTTTGATTGTACATAAGCAGCCTCAGCAGTTACTTTTTATTTTTTTGTCCTTGTTGTAAATGTATCTATCGTACCACTTTTGCCAATTAAACTTTTTACGATGGCAATAACAATAATTGGCTGTGCCGCTATACCCTTAATCAATGCAATATTTCCATCACTGTAAGCCCTCCTCTTCCCCCTCCCTCCTGGCCCTGGTAACCACTGATAACCTTTTTTTTCTATACATTTGCCTTTTCTTACCTTTTTCTATAAGTGAGGTCATACAATATTTGTCCTTTTTTGATTGATCCATTTCACTCAGCATAATGTCTTCCACTTCCACCTATATGTAGCATGTATCAAGACTTCATTTCTCCTACTGCCTGTATTTCATTGTATGTATGTACCATATTTTGTTTATCCATTCATCTATTGATGGGCATTCAGGCTGTTTCTACCTTTTGGCTATTGTGAATAGTGCTGCAGGGAACATCGGTGTGTTAAGTGTCTGTTTGAATCTCTGCTTTCAAGTCTTTTGGGTACATACCTAAGAGTGGAAACGCTGGATCATTTGGTAGTTCTATTTTTAGTTTTTTGAGGAACAAACACACTGTTTTCCACAATGACCTGTAGCATTTTGCATTCCTACCAGCAATAGGTACAGTTTCTAATTTCCCCACAACCTTGCCAACATTTACTATCATTTAATCTTAGCCATCTTACACACTGCTGTTGCATCGACTCATAGCAACCCTACAGGACAGAGTAGAACTGCCCCAGAGTTTCCAAGGAGTGCTTGGCGGATTTGAACCGCTGATCCTTTGCCTAGTGGGAGTGAAATGACATCTCACCGTGGTTTTGATTTGCATCTCTCTGATGGCTAATGATGCTGAATCCACTGAATTCTTAATCTTCTTATAGTATTTTTTCAGTCCTAGAATTTCCATAGTTTTCAATTCTCTGTGGAGATTCTGGCCATGCATTTTCTTTTTGAACGTAGTGAGTGTAGCTATTTCAAATTCTGTGGCTGATAGATCTGCAGTCCCTGTAGGCATTTCTAATTCTTTTTCTTCCCTGATGGTTTTAATTCATATTGTCTGGTCTTCTCTTATGCCTGAGTATTTTTGATTATAAAGTTGTATAAATAATTTGAGGCCTTCGGTTATGTCAGCTTGGTCCAAAGAGAATTTACATTTGCTTCAGCTGGTCACCGGGGGACACTAGCAATCTGTTTCATCTCAATCCACATTTGGGGACTGTGATGAGTTAGAGATGAGCTGCAGTACCCGTGACGGAGAGTCTACTGACAGTAATGGAGGACCAGGTCATCCAAACCAATCTTTAGGGACAACTTGAAGATTAGGCCAAAACATTTAAAAAATTTGCTTGAAGGCATCACAGAGCCAAGAAGAGGGTGAAGTACTGCCAGGTCAGTTGCACAGGGCTGCTTTTCCTGGGGGGCTTTAGCTAATTCTAGCGGGTGTGTCTGAGTGACTGGCATTTTTGAAGGCCTTGAAAAGTGAGAGTCCATGACCTGACCAAGGGGGGTTGGATTGTTGGTGAATCTCCCCTGCTTTGGGCTGGGACCCCAAATGGCTATGCCCTAATGAGATCAAATTTTAAGCCTTATCTTCACTGAGTTCTTAAATAAAAATGTATTATTTACTGTGGATCATGTGCTACCATCCATTCTCTTGGTTTTTCGTACTCACTGGAAGCCTGGCTATTCATCAGTGAACTGAAATCCTGACCTTCTTGAGCTCAGGAGAAAACATAGCACACTGAAACAGCCCCAAGTTTGGAGTCAGAGGCCCAAGGATCAGTCCCTAATATCAATGGACAGCTACTGAATTTACAGGCATAGTGCCTAGGAGGGATTAAAGAGACTCGAAGGGTTGACCTTACAAACTCAAGCCTGTAGGATATCACCAAGTACCACAACTCTAATTTATGGCTCTGGAAAGAAGCACAGGGGACTCAGTTATGGAGGGAGGTATAAACTTAACGTAAAACCCTTTGCTTCCCAGCATCTAAAAGGACAACACGTTGCCTAAAGAATGGTATTTTAAGATTAAAGACATTGAGGACCTAAAATTATCCCTGCATTATATGTTTCTTTTGGGCTTCCTTTATAAACTCTTCAGGAAGTGGCTGAGCATTCTGACCAAACCTAGTTCGGTGTTTTTCTACTTCTCCAGCTCCCGCAAGCGCGTTCCTTCGGGAGAGGCCTGTGCAGTGCATTTTCTATGCTTCACCTTTGGGGACCTCCTCTTTTCCTCTCTGTCTTTGTCCCTGAACTGCTCCAGACCCCAGCTCCTGTCTGCTCTGCTGAATGGTGGCAGTCCTGTGATGCCAAGGCTGCTAGGCTGTTGTTCATAGACCCTATGACACCCGCCTAAATGGATGACTATGGGAACTGGAATTGTAATTTTGCAGCTTTTTGCAAAATGCCTTGAACCCTTGATAGGGAAGGTGCTACTGAAAGGGGCACATTCTTTTAAAAGTAAATATTGTGGCAGAACCCTTTGTTGATAAAATGGCACACTGCATAATAGCTTCACATTATGGGTAAAATCAGGTGTTGTAATTTCCACCCAAACACATGGTAGTCCTGTATTGCATCATTTTATACATTTTTACTTTGTGCAGAACAAGAAGATTTCTAAGCAAATTAATATTCAAAATTAATGCAAACACATTAATTGGTTTATCATTTAATATTACTTAAAAAAATTTTGTGTTTTCTGTGAAAGTTTACACAGCAAATCAGGTTCCCATTTAACAATTTCTACACAATTTGTTCAGTGACATTGGTTACATTTTACATAGTATGTCGACTTTCTCATTATTTCCATTCAGGTTGTTCTGTTTCCATAGTTTCACTGCCCCCTTGCCTTCTCATCTTCGCTTTAGAGTAAGTTTTGGCCATGTGATCTCGTATAGATGATCTTTTAAAGGAGTACTCCTCAAGGGCGACACTATTTTATGAGCCAGTCTGTTACTTAGCTAAAAGATGACCTCATAGAATAGTTTTGGCTCAAGGTTTAAAGGGTATCTCAGGGTGACAGTCTTGGGGAGTCCTCCAGTCTCAACTGGTCCAGTAAATCTGGACTTTTTGGAGTTAAAAAGTTCCACATTTTGCTCCCGTTCTATCAGGATGCATCTATTGTGTTCCTGATCAGAATGGCTGGTAGCGGTAGCCAGGTACCATCTAATTCTTTCGGTCTCAGGGTAGATGAGGTCATGGTTTGTGTAGACTACTGGACTTGTGGACTAGTTTCTTCTGAGTCTTTGGTTTCCTTCATCCTCTTTTACTCTGGACATGTAGAGACCAATAGTTTTATCTTAGATGGCTGCTCACAAGCTTTTAAGACCCCAGACGTGACTCATCAAGTTAGGATGTACAACATGAACTTTACATACTGTGTTATGCCAACTGACTGAGTTGTCACACAAGCCTATGTTCCTAAGCTTTCAGACCCCAGAAACCGATCCCGTGAGGTGTTTTAATAAGTACCCGTGCTTGTGCTGCCTATGTGCTTTATTGAAAAGAACCCTGGTAGTGCAGTGGTTAAGCACTTAGCTGCTAACCAAAAGGTTGGTGGTTCAAACCCGCCAGTCACTTGGTGGTAGAAAGATGTGGCAGTCTTTTTCTGCAAAGATTTATAGCCTTGAAAACCCTTTGGGGCAGTTCTACTTTGTCCTACAGGGTTGGTATAGGCATTGACTTGAGGGCAATGGGTTTGGTGGTGTTGTGGTTCAGTGCTACAGCTGCTAACCAAAGGGTCGGCAGTTCAAATCTGCCAGGCACTCCTTGGAAATTCTATGGGGCACTTCTACCCTGTCCTCTAGGGTCGCTATGAGTTGGAATCGACTCGGCGGCCCTAGGTTTGGTTTTTGGTTATTGTATATATGAATATACATGGATGCACACACTTATATGTATATACACACATATCTGAATATAGATACATCTATATATGCCCACTTACACACACACACACACATAACCACACTCCTTTTAGTAGTTGTTGTACAGTTGTATACGTCCTATAACTTACCAAAAAGTGTTTCTTGCATACTTCTTAGTGATATCATTTACCTTGGTCAAGCTGTGCACATTTCACTCACATTTGGTGTTATATTTCCCATTCCCCAAAATAACAAGTGTCTACTATCTAGAGAGTGATCCCCCACCCACCCCCCATCCCTGGTAACCAGCAGTGAATGTTGGTTTTAGTATGTATACCTATTCTTGTCTTTTTGTAATAGTGACATCATATAGTATTTTTTTTCTTTTATGATTGACTTACTTCACTCAGCATAATGACCTCCAGTTTCATTCACATTATATTTTGAGAACACATCATTATTCTTCATGGCTGCATAGTATTCTATTGTATATATATACCACATTTTGTTTATTCTTTCATCCATTGATGGGCACTTAGGTTGTTTCCATTTTTTGCTATTGTGAATAATACTGCAATGAGCATAGATGTGCATATGTCTGATTGTGTCTTTAGTATGAGATCTCTAGGGTATATACCTAGCAGTGGGATTGCTAGATCATAAGGTAGTTCTATTTCTAGCTTTTTGAGAAAATGCCATACTATTTTCCATAGTGGTTATACCATTTTCCAATCCCACCAGCAGTGGATAAGTGTTCCAATCTCCCCACAACCTTGCCAGCATTTTTTTTTTTTCAATCAGTGCCATTTTAGCTATGGTGAGATGGTATCTCATTGTAGTTTTGATTTGTGTCTCTCTAATGGCCTATGATCTCAGCATCTTTTCATGCC
Organism: Loxodonta africana; assembly: GCF_030014295.1. Lineage (NCBI taxonomy): Eukaryota > Metazoa > Chordata > Mammalia > Proboscidea > Elephantidae > Loxodonta > Loxodonta africana. The sequence continues at coordinate 58,291,438 of NC_087352.1, read as the reverse complement.
TCTGTCACGTCACTTGAACGTCCTTTTTGTTGAAGTGTCTGTTCATGTCCTTTGCTCATTTTTTAAATGGTTTGTCTTTTTGTTGTCATTTAATTATTTTAATTACCATGTAAATATTTCACAAAAAAAGGGAAGGAACTCCTGGCGGCTTTGCAGAGCCTAGAGGCAGTGATGCAGGTGCTGCCTAAGTGCTGAGGAGGAGCTGCGGGGTGGGGGGCTGGGGGCTGGGGTCTGAGGGCTTGTGCTCACTGGCTGCACTGTCTAAGTCCTGAGGAGGAGCCGGGGGCTGGAGGTTGAGGGCTTGCACTCACAAGCTGCACTGGAGGCTGTTGCCCCAGCTGAGTTTGTAGGCCAGAAAGCATGTCACTGTGCAGTGAACTTAAAGAGGGAGAGGGAGGTGGGGAGAAGAGCAGAAGGGTGGCAGAGGGAGAGGGGGGAATGCTGAGAGCTGGGCTCTGATGGAACCTCAGCTAGGTAGGTGGCCTGAGGAAGAGGCTGTGTGAGATCGTCAATCAAAGGTTCCTTGGCAATTTACGCTATCGAGATGACAAAGTTTCTGGGAGACAGTGTATCCTCCCATCATAAGGACTGACAAATTCTGCAGCCCAGTGATGATCATATAGCACTGCCCTGCCCTCAGACTCAGAGGACAATCCCATGGTCCTACCAGAGGCTGTCCCTGGGTGGTAGAAACAGAGAATGTACTTTGCTGGTCCACCCAGAGGCACTTTGAAAGAAAGGCCTGCCAATCTACTTTGAAAAACCAGCCACTGAAAACCTTATGGAGCACAGTTCTAATCTGACACACACAAGGTCTCTTAAGAGCTGCAATCGCTTCAATGGCAACTGGTCTACTGGATATCAGAGGCTCAGCTCCTTCCAAGGACCTTCTTTTCTCTTGATTTAAAGGAAAAGCAAGCAAATCAAAATGCCCTGGAAATAAATGCAAAGCTGTATTATCATTTCCTTATACAGGGAACAAGTCTAATTGCTACCTGAAATGTTAAGTCATTTCCTCCTTTTGACTGAGAGTTGCCCCCTTTGTATTCAAATTGCCTTTTCCCCAAAGCTAGGCAAACTGGAAGTCATTAACATGCCTAATTGGCTAGTTTGCAAAGTCTGGTGCACCTGATACCGGTGAGATATACAAGAGCAGGAGTCCTCCACCATTCATGGAACAGGTGAGAGGCTCGCATAGAACAAGCCTGGAGGTGGTGAGGGGCAAGCTGGATGTGCATGCTGAGTAAACGCAGGCAACAATGGGTCCTTCACCTGTCATTTAACCTCAGGAAGCCGCAGTGTCATCACCTGTCCAGATGAGGTTAATAAAACGGCCCTATCTGCCTCCAAAACCTGCTGAAAGTGTCACCCTAGGTCTTTAGCAGATGGAAAGCACAGGGATGTGAACTAAAAGCCTTTGGCAGTGTGCTTACCTTTTGCAGAGCTTGGTTTGACTGAAGGTGGCCTTCTCAGGACTCTCAGGAGATGATGATGGCCCAGGATGACCTGGGCTCCAGCCCCAGGCCGGGGACAGGAGAAGTGGCTCCCAAAAGAGATGACAGCAGACTGAAACAGGGTGCTTGGTCTCCTTTGGGATTACGTGCTCTCCACAGAGAATAGCAGGTGCTTTTTGTGTCTCTGAGGATGAAACCAGGCTCCTCATCTAGCCTGGAGAGGGGCCAGCTATGGCGCAGTGTGTGCCGAGAAAGGATGGCCCCACACTGCTCATTGAGCCCCAGTGCTGCCTCCTCCCCAGAAGCTCCTTCCTCCAGCCCTGGGCCCAAACACACACCACACAGGCCCAAAAAAGTTTAAAAAATCAGAGATGAAAACATGTTTTTCATCTCACGTGGAATACTGTATTCATCAAATCGGTTTCCTTTTTCCTCTTATTAGTCAGGCTGAAGAAAAAAGATTGCTCTCAAAATTAAGCTTTTCCTTTCTCAATGATTAATACAGAGTAGATTAACTTAATTTGCGCTAGACTCCAATTTAATTCCAGCTCCAGCTCAAAGGCCAAATCCACAGAAGCACTCATCTGGGCTTTATAGCAAAGAGTTATTTTCTTTCTTTGAGAGAAGGATGCAGAGGGTCTAAAGGCTAATATAAACTGCCCGGGCAGCATCCAAAAAAACCCGACCTGTTGCTGTGGAGTTGATTCAGATGCTAGCGACCCTACAGGCCAGAGCTGAACTGCCCCACAGGGTTTCCAAGGCTGTGAATCTGTATGGAAGCAGACTGCCACATATTTTTTCCTGCAGAGCAGCTCCTGGGTTCAAACCACTGACCTTTCGGTAGTCCTTCTCCTGGGCATAATCAGCCAAAAACCAAACCTGTTGTCGTCAAGTTGATTCCGACTCATAGCAACCCTACAGGACAGAGTAGAACTGCCTCACAGAGGTTCCAAGGAGTGCCTGGTAGATTTGAACTGCCAACCTTTTGGTTAGCAGCCATAACACTTAACCACTACGCCACCAGGGTTTCCCCTAGGCATCAAAAAAAAAAAAAAAAAAAAAGGCATCATAGTGTTTATTAAATTGTGAGTCCTCTGAAAGGCAGCCACATAAGCAATAAACACACACACACACACACACACACACACAGAGTTTCATTTCCTTATTAACACCTATCCCATCATCTTTCCAGACTGATATTCCTTAACATTAAAAAAAGGAGCCCTGGTGGTACAGTGGTTAAGTGCTCCATCTCTAACCAAAAGGTTGGTGGTTTGAACCCACGCGCTACTCTGAGGGTGAAAAGATGTGGCAGTCTGCCTCCATAAAGATTTACAGCCTTGGAAACCCTATGGGGCAGTTCTACTCTGTCCTATAGGGTGGCTATGAGTCCGAATTGACTCTATGGCAAAGGGTAATGGATAACATTAACAACAACCGCCACCCACCCCGGCCAAAACAAAATCTAGAACACACCCCTACAAAGGAAAAGTGGATACTGGTGAGATGTGATACACCTAAGGCATCAGGTTCCTGGGAAAGCTCTGGAGTTTTCGGTTTAGAAATGAAACTGCATGTTGAGTAGCAGGTTTTCATGTTTATTATTGTTGTGTACGGCCCCCCCACCCCCCTTTTGCATTACAATCTAAGGTGAGTGATCTATTGCCAACGGGCACAGATTCTCTAAATCAAAGTGGCACGGGAAACACGCTTTGTGTAATCCTCTTTAGCAGAAGATACACTAGGCAATCTATCTCCCTACTTCTGCTCCCTGGACAGCAAGAAAATAACTAGAAGGGCTGCTTGGCTGGAGGGCGGGGTCAGGGTGGGAGGCAGCAGCCGACCCTCAGTCGGAATCCATTGTGAACAGCTGGATGTCTTGAGGGTTCCAGTACAGGCCTGCAGCGGAGTTGTAGACAAGAGACCAGACGTAGGGGATAAAAAACTCCTCGGGCTGCTCCTCTTCCACGTATTTGAATTTCAGTTCTGGAAATTTCTGCAATGAAAACAAGGTGATTTGATAACTTCACAGTTCCCTGGAAAAGCAAAAGCAGCAGAAGTTTATACACTACTAACTGGTAATTAATAACTGGTAATAGGGCCTGAGAGCGCCTGGCTTTAAAATGTTTTTACTTTCAAACAACTCCTACGAAAATGCAAGTAGAAAGAGCAATTTACACTATTGGTTCTGGTCAGCTAATGTCCATTTGGCTGACAGTCTGCTGAGAGGAGTAGGGACTCAAACAGGGGTAGAGGTAAGGAGAGAAACATCACCAACTGAGAAACAGATCCCGCATGGGAAGGAAGACACGGGCTCAAGCAAATACCACCTACTGTACAGTGCTCAGGGCTGGTTCTTCTGGAGAAATATGCTTTCAGGAGTCAGTCATTCTGGAGAAGACGACTTTCCATTCACAGTTCCTGACTTGACCTGAGATGTCAGTCATGGTCTGGGGCAGGCCACATGCGGCCAAGAGCTCAGCCTCGGCCTTGGCCTTGGTCTCTTTGGAGGCAGGCAGGCACGAGCAGGTCTGGCTCTGCACACTCTTGCAGTGGCCTGGGTCTGCACTCCTCTGTCCCAGCTGGTAAGTGAGAGGGTGGGGCTTTAGCAGCCCTAGAGGGCACTTAAATTGTATTGCTTCACCAGGACTGGGGGCTTTGGATGTTCTAGTCTTACTGCTGACCTACTTATTCCTACAGGAGCAGTGGGCATGAGCCTCCTCTCAGCAGCCCCAGGAGCAGGCTGAAGTCCACGGAAAGCCCCTGAGGCTTCTTGCCAGGGTGACTGTGACTGGCAGGAGTGGCTGCAGTTTGGTGACCTTTCTGCCAGGTGTGGTGGGGTAGGGGGCAAGCTAAGTATGTTAAGAGGAAGTAGACAGTGGAAGGTTGAAGGAGAGAAGGTAGGACACAATACATATACACAAACATGCCTCCATACGCACATTTTCCACATCATACTAGGATGCATGGCCCTGAGGGCAGAGATTTTTACTTTATTTTTATTGTACTCATACAAAGATTGACACACACATTGTTATGTGACCCTAGCTGCTCTCCCCACAACGTGACAGCACATTCCCCACCCCCCAACCTGATCCCCCGTGTCCACTCAACCAGTTCCTGGCCCCTTTTGCCTGCCCATCTTGCCTCCAGACAGGAGCTGCCCATTCAGTCTCATCTATCTACTTGAGCTAAGAAGCACTCTCTTCACAAATATCATTACACGTCTTACAGTCCGGTCTAATCTTTGAATAGTTCGCCTTCGGAATGATTTCAGTTCTGGGCTAACAGAGAGCCCAGGGGGCCATGTCTTTCGCTGTCCCTCCAGTCTCAGTCAGACCATTAAGTCTGGTCTTTTTACTAGATCTTGAGTTCTGCACCCTACTTTTCTCCTGCTCCGCCAGGGACTCTCTGTTATGTTCCCTGTCAGGGCGGTCATTGGTGGTAGTCAGGCACCATCTAGTTCTTCTGGTCACAGGCTGATGGAGTCTCTGGTTTATGTGGCCCTTTCTTTCTCTTGGGTTAATTTTTCCTTGTATCTTTGGTGTTCTTCATTTTCCTTTGCTCCATGTGGGTTGGTACCAATTGACACATCTTAGATGGCTGCTCGCTAGCTTTTAAGACCCTAGTTGCAACTCACCAAAGTTGGATGCAGTACATTTTCTTAATAAACTTTGTTATGCCACTGACCTAGATGTTCCCTGAACCATGGTGCCCGGATTCCCACCCCTGCTACTTGGTCAGAGATTTTAAAAATTTGTTCTGTTTGCTGTTGTATCCCCATAGACAGTGCTCAGGCACTGGAACAGTGCAATGAAAGAATGAAACAAAAAATCAACCATCTGTGAGGACTAAGTCCCAGATACATTAGTAGGTACTTCATGTATATTATTTTATTTAATCTTTCTTATGTGAGTCATTTTGGAGCCCTGGTGGTGCAGTGGTTAAGAACTCGGCTGCTAACCAAAAGGTTGGCTGGCAATTTGAATCCACCAGCTGCTCCTTGGAAACCCTATGGGGCAGTTCTACTCTGTCCTATGGGGGTGCTATGAGTCAGAATCCATTTGATGGCAACAGGAATGTGAGTCATTCATTCATTGTATTTAGTACATGCTACTTGGGGCCAGACAGGCATTGTATGTGCCAGGGGCTAGGGACATAAAGGCACAGCAGCCAAAAAACAAACTGTCCTTAGGGAAGGTACATTCTTGTGGGAGAGAGACAAGTGAGTAGCATCAGCAGCAGCAACAACAGAACAATTCTAACACAGTAGTAAGAAAGGGAAGGACAAGATGCTCTAGAGGCCTGGAGGCAGAGGAGGCGGCACCCAATGCAGAGGGAGGTGTGTCCCCAGGAGGAAGCATTGTGGAGGGAAGGCCTGTGGGTGAGGCAGGGGGCACATCACGATGGGGGGGTCGAGGAGGTCTCATGTGTGCAGAGTAGAACTGCTTCCCAGGGTTTTCAAGAATGTGACCTTTCAGAGGCAGATGGATAGGCCTGTCTTCCCAAGCACCTCAGGGTGGGTTCATACAGCCAATCTTTTGGCTAGTGGTAGAGTGCTTAACAGTTTGTGTCACCCCCAGACTCTTGAGGAGAGGGTGGAGGGAAAGTAAACACTGGCGAGCAGGGCCAGATCTGGGGAGGCAAATGAGCCTCCTGAAGAATCCTGAACTACTTCCTAGGGCCTGGAAGCCTCTCAAGGGCTTGAAGAAGGGTGCAGATGGTAAGAGTGGCCCCCAGCAGCAACCTTTTGCTCTCAGTGTGGTGAAATGGGGGGGACAGGGCTAGTGCCCTGTCAGGTAAGGGGCAAATAAGCCTGAATGAAGCCAATGCATGCTGGGTGGAGAGAATTAGGTGGATTTAAAAGATATCTAAGGAAGAGAATCAACAGAATTTGTGGGTTTTATCATTTTAAAGGATAAAAATGGTAACAAATTAGGTAAGAGGCCCAAAGCGGGGAGCTAGGACCTGAATCCACATTTGTCTCATTCCAAGCCTGTTGTCTAATATACACTTGACTCCCGAAGGGCTTGGGATACACACTGCTGACTTTCCCCAGCACCTGGGGCCCTTAAGTGGTATCTTGGGTCGCTGTGTCACCCTGGGCAGTCCTGAGTACGCCTGTCCCAAGTGAGGAGCTAACACACACACACACGCACGCACGCACGCACACACAGAGTTACCAGATTTTTAAACAACATTTACAATGATTGGGACTAAACAGACTAAACACCTAAGTGATGATCAGAGAGGGGCAGGGTTAACCAGGAAATGCTTTGTGCGAAGGTGACTTTTGAGATAAAATCTTTCTTGCAAAAGTGTATAGGAATTCCTAAGAAGAAAGGTTTTCTGGTCACTGATGTTATTTCATCATTCCAAGTCACTGCAGACAGCACAGCCCATCTGTACAGCTTTAGTGAAAACCAACTTCCTACATCATGGCTCCCAGAATAGTATGTAAATATAGGTTTCATGCCTTGTTGTCAGGTGCCGTTTAGTTGGTTCCAACTCATAGTGGAACAACAGAACGAAACATTGCCCGGTCCTGCGCCATCCTCCCAAATCGTCACTATGTTTGAGCCCATTGCTGTAGTCACTGTGTCAGTCCATGTCATTGAGGATCTTCCTCATTTTTGCTGACCCTCTACTTTACCAAGCATGATGTCCTTCTCCAGGGACTGGTCCCTCCTGATAACATGTCCAAAGTACGTGAGATGAAGTCTCATCATCCTCGATTCTAAGGAGCATTCTGGCTGCACTTCTTCTAAGACAGATTTGTTCGTTCTTCGGACAGTCCATGGAATATTCAATATTCTTCGCCAACACCACAATGCAAAGGCATCAATTCTTCTCAGTCTTCCTTATTCACTGTCCAGCTTTCGCAGGTACATGAGGCGATAGAAAGGACAATGGCTTGAGTCAGGCGCACCTTAGTCCTCAAAATGACATCTTTGTTTTTAACACTTTGCAGAGGTCTTTTACCCAATGCAATGTGTTTTATAAGTGGCCCAAATCCCAGCATTACCTACCCTGACAGCCTCTCTCATATCCTCCCTCACCATATTCTTCAGTTCCTTTCTCAAAACTCTTCTGGTTTAATGAAAATCCAAGCTTTTTCAGGCTCTCAGTGTTCCTAATCAGCTCTTTGTTATCATCTGTTTAGGCTAAGAGTCATGGTGTGTGCTGATGATAATGTTAACGATTGCAACTTCAAGTGTAACTTCTCTGAGTGGGCTCTGTCAGTTTGGCTGACAATGTTCAGTTAGCTCAGGGATGTGGCACTACTTCCACTATGCGCTGACATGAGCTGGGATCCCCTTGGATCCCCCTGTTTTCCACTCCCTTGTCATCATTTCACTTGAATTCTGCCCACCCTATGCTCAGTATTCTCTGGATGTACCGTAACTGCCCAAGCAGGTGGGTGGCCTTTGGTGGCCTGGGGCCTTTGACATCCTTGCTGAGTCTCCTCACACAGTCTGTGCTGCTTCCAGCCTGGCAGGGTACTCTCAGGTAGGGGGGACATGGTATGTGGAGATGGCAACAAGTCATTGTCATGGAAGTCAGGTATTTTATATAGGTAGCAACTCAATGAGATTCTTTTCTGGGTGCAGCTAATAGCTACCACTAACCAAACACTTCCTATGCACCAAACCTGCCTGGAATCTCCGCACAGAACATCAGGGCAGTCACCATAGTGTGCCGGCTGACACTGGTCTCACCAGCCCCAACTAGCAGAAGACAAAGTAGAGGCTTGGAGGGCTAAGTGCCTGGTTCAAGGTCACACAGCCTATGAGGGGCACAGTAAGGGTTAAAGCCTAGTCTGACTGAGTGTACCGGATCAGTGTGGAAAGTGACACCAGAGATCTAGCCACCTGCTGTGGACTGAACTGTGTCCCCCCAATATTTGTGTTGTAAATCCTTTGTTATAATAAGAGGCTGTATCAGTGCACAGTGTGTTTTAAGCTCATCACTTTTGAGATATAAAAAGAGGAGATTAGGACAGAGGACCAAGCAGAGACGAGAGAAGATAGATGCCATGCCACGCCAAGGAACCAAGGAACAAGGGCCTTCGCCCAGAGCTGACAGAGAAAGAAAGCCTTCCCCTAAAGCAGGCAACCCGAATTTGGACTTCTAGCCTCCTAACTGTGGGAAAATAAATTTGTTTGTTACAGCCACCACTTGTGGTATTTCTGTTACAGCAACACTGGATAACTAAGACAGTACCCTAGGGCTTTGGTATTAAACTCCATTTACCTAGGCAGCCTTTTCACTGTATGGCACAGAACCCAGCATACTGCTGGTCCTTATCAGAGATGAGGACAATGACCACACAGCCACGTGATAGCAACAGTCAAGAAAGGATGGGGGCTCTGTTTGAACAAGAGGCATTTACGCCATAAGAATGGAAAGAAAGTCCTAGTTCTTGGAGCAGCCTCAACCTTCAGGCACCTTTGACGCTGACTCTGAGGGTAGAGGTGCAGCTGGGGTGCTCTGACAAGGTTGCAAGCCTGAACTTCCTTTGTCAGTGGGCATAACAACAGCCTATGTTTCTGTGTGGTCATGTAGCCATGAAAATGAGCTTCTTCCTGTTAGAAACAGAAATGACTCAGGCATGAAGCCTTTTCTCCCTCCTGGGATGTATTTGGGGGTTTTCCTATGAATATCTTAGGAAGGGACGTGAGGCAACTGATCTGAGACAGCTTTTGACACCTCTAAGGAGGGTGGGGAAACCCTGGTGGCGTAGTGATTAAGAGTTATGGCTGCTAACCAAAAGGTCAGCAATTCAAATCCACCAGGCGCTCCTTGGAAACCCTACAGGGCAGTTCTACTCTGTCCTGTAGGGTTGCTATGAGTCAGAATCGACTTGATGGCAATGGCTTTGGTGTTTTTTGGAGGATGAAATAGGACATAAAACAAGCAAACTTTAAACTGGATTCATAAGGTTTTTTTTCTAATCAAATCAAAAAAACTCAGGCAAGAGCCACTCAGTGGTCTGGCACTTAGGTTACCTGCCCTCATGGCTGGGGGAATTGATGATGACTCAGCTGGAAAAAGTAACTGAGTCAAAGACTGCCCTTTTAGAGCATCCAAAGGTGGGTCTAGGAGGGGCCTACTCGGAAAAGTACCTTGTCCCCATGACTACCTTTCCACGCCAGCTGGTAACAGCAGAGGTGAAAATGCCTCATTCTCATTTTAGCTAATGTTTATGGCAAAACATTCATTCATCTTACCATCTGCAAAGGCACATGACATCTCTTCCCAACATGGAGACTCTTTCTCAAACCTGAAAGTAAACTAGTTGGCAGATAATAACTATGGCTTTCAAATATAATAAATAAAATTCGAATGAAGGGTGATACCCAAAGTAGCAAGGATATCCTACTAAAAAAATTATAAAATTTATCGAAGAGTATATGGTATATAATAGTATATAAAAATAGCATAAAACAATATAAGCTGTCAATAGTAGAAACGTGTAGATTTTATTATAAAGTCTTTCTTCAAGCTGATCAATGATTCTTTCTAGAGCCCTGTAAAAACCCGTTGCCATTGAGTCAATTCCGACTCATAGGGACCCTACAGGACAGATGAGGACAGCCCCACAGGGTTTCCAAGGAGCGGCTGGTGGATTCGAACTGCAGACCTTTTGGTTAGCAGTTAATCTCTTAACCACTGCGCCACCAGGGATCCATTTTTACAGCAATTCTCCATTAAAATTTTACTAATTGATTCTGAGATCATAGCTGTCATTTACTGATTACCTGTTATGTGTTGGGCATGAATAAACACTTTACACAGAGCTACACATTTAATCTTTGAAACAACCAGAAAAAGCATTTGAAAGGCAAGTAGATCACATGTGTTTCAGCCCCATCTTTTCACTCAGCAAATATTTACTGAGAGCCTAACCGATCATGGGAATGGCGCAGAACTGGGCAGTATTTCATTCTGTCATTTATGGGGTCGCCATGAGTTGGGAGCCAGCTCTACAGCAACTAAAAACAACACTATGCCGTTGGCACAACACTGAGCACACAGCTGTGCGTAAGACACAGTCCTGGCATTTAAGGGCCGTGAAGTCCAGTCCTTATTAGCTGGGTGACCTTGGACTCAGGCTCTGAAAATATAAAGTTTGCTACACTCTGAGATTTTGCATTTAACCGTCCTGCCTACTCCTCAGAGTTGTGGTGACATTCAGAAGAGATGAGCCACGCAGAAGTGCTTTATACAGCGCCTGACACAGGTAAGTGCTGCATGAATGCTGGCTGCTATTGCTGAATGTTGGCTGCTATTGCTAATGTGAAGATGACAGGAAAAGGTAAGGTAAACTCATAATTTTATAACTTTCAGCAGTCAGATCTAAAAACTAGAAATACTGGAACTGGCCTGGTACCACACCCATTTCTCTTGTGCCATCCAAATGGATGCTTCTCATTTGGCAACCCTACCCCTGACTCATAATAATAGAAACATAAATGACATGAACCCTTCCGCGTGAAAACCCAGGAAAAAGTGCTGACAAATAGTTTAAAAGCAATGGACTCATCTTCATAAACATTTAAAACATGGAGTTATCTTAGTAAGAGAAGATAGTTTTGAATAACTTCCTTCTTTCCTTCTCTCAGAGCCTGACTCTACCTGAAGGGAGGGAACTGGCCCTGAGGTGGGTTTGTGGTTTTGGTAATGAGAACAAGGGTCATTTCTAAAACATATTTGACATTAAGAACATGACCTATGTGTTCACAGCCTTCTTGAAAGATTATATGGCATGTTCAATGACATCCAAGATGGAGCCAGGAGAGTGGCATCTAACCCTTTGAGCTGAATGGGCCTGGAGTGGCTTAGGTTACTGGGAGCCAGGACACTGTGCCTTCTGCTTGGCGCTTACAGAGACAACCCAGTAGGAGAGCTCAGGGGAGGTGACACTCACTGATTGTTTCCTATGTGCGAGGCACTTCCCACCCTACCAAAGACCACCCTATATAAAACCAAAAATGGCACCTCTCAGCTCACTGATTCATTTCCTTCACAATGCTTAATGTAATCGGTGCTTATCTTATATATTAATTTATTTGTCCACTGTCTCTCTCCCCACTAGAATACAGGTTTCAACAAGGCAGGAACCCTTCAAGTCCTTGGCATATTATGTCTGTGGAATGATGATTAATTCACTAAATGAAAGAATGACTTCAAACCTGTACAATAACCCTGTGACATAGGTATTAACTCTATTTATAGATTAAAAAAACGAAACAAAAAACCCAATGCTCAAAAAAGTTACATAACATGCCAAAGAAGACACAGTGAGCAAGTGGTGGAGCCAGAAGCTGGACGAAACTCATGCCTTCCCCAAGGTCAATAGGTACCTGGGTGTGCTTGTCTTTATAATATATATACTGCCACACCTTTCTCCTGTGGAGAGGCTGATGGGTTCGAACTGTCAAACTTTTGGTTGGCATTCGAGAGCTTTAACCACTGTGCCACCATGGCTAAACGGACATTAGGTGTCCACATCTTTCAAGTAATGGTAACGAGCTTCAAACACTTCTTCACTGTCCCCCCCGCCAGTATGTCACTTTATCACTGTTCCTGAGTTTCCCCACCTGTGGGATGATGGAATTGATCTCCAGGCCCGGTTTCTACTCTGAAGTTCAGGTGGCCCAAGACTGGGGGATATTGTCTCTGTCCTGGCTCAACTACTGGCAAGTTGGGTCATTTTGGGCATTTCTCTAGGACTCGGTTTTATCGCCTTGTATAAAACGAAGGACTTCTGAGCTTCCTCCAGTTGAGACTGGGTGTGGTTTTAGGAGATGACCCTGATAAAGTGTAAACGTTTTATTCTCTGCTACACTTCCCAGGCTCTGCTGGATCATTCTGGAAAAAAAGGTTGAATGAGCTGAGCCTGGGCTCAGCTGCCACCTTGAAGTCAAGCTTTTACTAATTTCTACTTAACTAGGCTTCACTTGGTGGCCAGCTCAGCGGAGAGGGTATTTGAAGTTTACTGAGCTGTCCTGTGGTTTCACAACAGATTGTCTCAAAGGCAAAAAAAAAAAAAAAAAGCCAGATCCTTAAAACCAAGACAAACACGAGGCTGTTGCAGAGTGGCTCTGTGGCCTGAAAGCTCACGGCCAAGGGGGTTCAGGGTCCAGATTTCGCCCCTGCTGGTGCTGGCTGGTTAGGGCCTGATGCCTTCCATAGACTGGGTTCCTAAGTCAGTTGTCTCCTGAGTGTGCACCACTGGTCGCAGGGGGACAGAAAGGTCAAGTACAGACAGAGCAGCGTGAGGACATCTTTAGGCCAGAAAAACACTTGAACACGGAGACAGCGCCATGTACATTCGGAACCTACAGGGCCAGTTCCTTCTCTCCTGGAGTGAGCAAGTGAGGTACTTTGGGGGCTGTTTGCTTGGCACTTTTCACCAGCACTTACAATGTTCAGAAAGGGCAATAATGCATAAATGGCAAGAAAAACAAGAGTACATTCTGTAGGACTGGTTTTATAAAACCAACACTTGAAAGCACCAGGTAAAAAGCATCCTTTTTCCAGCAATGAGTTGTTTTTAAGACCAGTGTACTGTAAACATTTTAAAAAGGTGAATAATAGATGACAAACACAAAAAGAGTTTTGAAAATGCTTTTTGGTCAACCTGATTAACTGGGAATGTGGCCTCTGCACAATTAACTGTACCCAAGTGACATCTGATTTGACTCTCTCCCAAATCTACCTCTCTGTCTAACAGCTATAGAAAGCCAAAATAGTTTGAGATTTAAATTGGCATTCTTAAAAACATGTGGTCTTCTAATATGTCTTAGGCATTTGAAAAGCTAAGGAAAAGACAAAAGGCTTTATGTAGCCCTGAGGACACTCGGGGACACATTTTGTCAGAATTCAGTCCAAGAAATGTCATCGTCTGAATGTCAAATCGATAAACCTAGAAACAGCCTCTCTTTCCCTAATGCTTGTTTTCAAGCCAGTGGTGGAGAACATCATCTTCCTGTGACGGCTGAGGGAAGCCCCACTTCTCACTTGAGAGCTTCTTCATGATGCTCACCCAATCACAGTCCTTTGGCGAGCGTTCTTCAGCTTTCCCAGCTCTGATGTCCGGTCAGCTTCTCTCTATCCACAGCTCCCCTCTCTTGGATATCTTAGGACTCTCAAGTGGGCTTGCTTTGAGGATGACTAAAGCTTTGGGAAGGTGGAGGTGGGAGCTCTGGAGGGTTGGGAGCTTTGCTTTGATTGTTATGACAAGAATTCATCTAGAACTGGCTAGCAGTGGGCAAGGTGCTAGTTACCTCAGGCCCAGGCTACCCTGATAAGGGAGCCCCTTGCTTCTACCTCTCTCTTTCTGAGATAGTTGTCCTGTGACTCAGCTCAACAAAGAGAGAACACCCATTTCCTAAGCTTGGAGCTTGGTCTCAATCCAAAGCTACTTGCAACAATCCTGTTGTTTTGATTTTTGGAGCCAGAGGTAATGCTAGACTCTTGAGTTTGACCAGAATGCTTTTATCAGCTCCAGTGAATCAACCTACCACAGTGGGACATCCGGACGCCCATCTCTGAGACAAAGCAAAGGTCTGATTTAGTGGTTGAGGCTTGGGTATAACAAGCAGACTGAAAGCTTTAAAGACCGTCTCTGCTGTCAGTCATGGGATCTGATGAAAACCCACAGGAAGTTCAATGAACAGATGTAGGGCTCAACTGCAATAATTTTATTACCACAAAAGTTCAATGGCATTTCCCCCTTTCCACCTAAAGATTATACAGATAGCATCAGAAACTCTGGCAAGCACCTGGCACAGCTCCAGAAAGTTTAATGTAATTTAAAATCAAACAGCTACATAGCACATTAAAAAAAATTTTCTTTTTAAAAGACCATATTAAGGCCTCTGAAGAGACAAGTAGGTAGGTTATCCTCCGGAGTGAGGCAGCCCGAGTAACTGCTGGCAGATGGTGCTGGTCAGGATTGATTAGGTTAGTTATTGTAAGCAGCACACGAAGGCTTGTGGTGGGTAGGTCCTGCTCAGATGAAAAATAAACTGGGTTCAAGATCCTGTCATAAGATAGCAAGGTAAGAATTTATTACAGGGCCATTTTTTTTTTTTTTAATCCAGGGGCAAAATATAAAATTTGAGGAGTATCCAGCCTCCCTGTCATCCTCCCCTCCACATACTACTACTGTTTAACATTGGGTCCTTCAATTATGGGTCCTTAAGCTAAAGGCTAGGGAGCACCAACTATGTATGAGGCATTGTGCTTGGGACCGTAGTGGACAGACAGGAATAATTGTGGCCCAGGATGCTTAAACAGTAAGGAAGAATAAGAACAGGAGGGAGCATAAAATAAGACAGAGACAGTACCACTAGAGGCTCCCCCAGGTCTACCTGGCCCCTCAGATCTAGCTAATGCTGAGGTTGGAGGATTTCAGTTGGGCTCAGAGGCAAACTCTGGGAGAAATAATGAGCTGAAAAACTAGGACACTTCTATATGATCAATTCAGATAAATTATTTCCTGAGTAGATAAATCATTTCTTGAGCAAGACTGGATTTCAGGTTCTTCCATGTGTAATGGAGTGAGCCACAAGAGTATCAGATATTACTACTTAACTGACAAAAAGAAGATAAATGCTGGTCTACGAGTCACAAGAGGCCCCTGGGTGGTGGTGCAACTGGTTTGCTCTCATCTACTAACCTAAAGTTTGGTGGTTCAAATCCATCCGGCAGCACCATGGAAGAAAGGCCTAGTGATCTGTTCCTGAAAAGATTACAGCCAAGAAAACCCTAAGGGGCAATTCTACCCTGTAACATACGGGGTCACCATGAGTTGGAATAGACTCCATGGCAACATGTTTGGCTTTTATTGGTATGAATAATAACAAAACAATGAGAAATATTTCTATCTTATGTGAACTAATTTTAAAATTAATGAAAAACTCAATATAAAATATAGAAAACTATAATGGACCACTTATTATTAGAAGCAAATTACAAGTTAAGCAATATAAAGCTAAAATTAAGACGCACACGATGGGGGTGGCTCAGAGGACAGTTACAATACACCGCATATCCAGGACCGCCATGGCTGGCTGTGCAGCGTGCCTTGGGGCTCTTACCACTAAAGAAGAGTAGTTATAGGGTGAGCAGACAATTCTGAAAGCTCAGGCCAGGCAACTAGCCACCTCTCCCCCAGGAAACTGCCTTGCTTCCTCTGAGTGTCTACAGTAACACTAACGACTTCTGTAACTGGTGGCAAAAAGACTCTTAGAACACATACAAAGAACACAGTACAAGGCTGAAGGCCACTCTCATGAATTTTCCACCAACTTGTCACCAGATCATCAGCCAGACTTTGAAGCCCACTGGAGTCTGGCGCCTCAGCAAATGTCCCTGTTAGACCCTTCACTCATGGGAAGGAGAGACACTTTCCTTTGTCTCCATTCTTAAAGTTCTCTTATTTTCTGAGGGTCATGATGAGGTATGGAGGAGAAAAAAACCAGAATAAGCTTTTCTGCTGCCAGGTAAGTCTGAGAAGAGCCTGGACAGATGGACAGCGTTCTGCCCCACGGGGACAGAGCTGGGGTGGGGTGGGGAGAGAGCTGGCCTTCCACGTGGAGAGACCCTCAAGAGCAAACAGGCACAGGGTGAAAAGTATGGTATCTGGGAATGGCAAGTAGTGTGGTGTGGCCAGTGTAAAGTCTTTTCTCTGAACCTGGAGTAAGAGAATTGGTTGAGGATAGAGATATATAATTAAAAGTCATCAGTTTTGAGGTGGCAGCTGAGGTTGCTGGGTTGTGTAAGTTCTTCAAGAAGACTGAAATGCACTGTTTCCTCAAACCACCTGCTCCTGAGGCAAATCAATCCCAATTCAGCAGGCTGGGAGGAAGAGGATATTCTGATTCCCACGTAGGAGACGAGAAGCAAAAGCAGGGAATGAACTCTTTTGTAAACTTTTGCAGAACTTCTTTTGCTGAAAGCTGGCCCAGAGGGGGAGCCAGAAAGGACTGGAATTGGTTGCCCTTCTGCACATAAAGCGGTGGGGATCATCCTTTAGAGAGGATACGGATATCTGGTGGATAGAGTGACAACCCAGAAAACAAATACTTTACTAGGAGATAACACTCTAGTTAGAATTCAAGCTCCATGAAGGCAAAGGGTTTTGTTTTTCTTCTATGATGTGCCCCTTAGTGCTTAGAATATTGCCAGGGGCTTAATAGACATTTGATGAATGAATGAAAAACAAAGGGATGCAAACTGTTTGTGGAAAACCCCAGAATTATGAAAACAGAGATGTGGAAAATTGAGTCCTGCACACCAGGTGACTTAGTGGAATAATTTTCCAAAGTTATTTGGGAGAAAATGAGCCGTATTAAGCCCAAGGCAGGTTGAGAAGTGAATGAGCGAGCTCTCTTACTTGGAATTTTGGGGGCAACACTTCAATCTAACAGTTTTACTTCTCAAATTGCCTGCTCTCCTTGTTACCACTATCTATTCTCAATTACTTAGGAAGATCCGGCTCATGGATAATGTTGCTATAAATGGTTACTACCATATTTTATATTTCATTATATATCTAGTGACGGACAATAAGGTTATTAACATGTATATGAGTTATAGCCATGGACTAGACTTGGCGCATAATATGTAAGCTGAGACAAGTTCCATTTTTCATGAGTTCTTTACCTTTTACGCTTATTAAGGTTGCAATATGGTATTAAAAAAAGAAAGGCATATAGCCTCAAGATGTAAAAGTTAAGCCCTAACTACTGTTATCAGTGATAATCTTTCTCTCATACTGATTTTCTTCAGACCAATTTATAAACTAGTGGGAGATACGGAGTGGGGGAAAGATTCTGGATCACGTTTAGACATTTTGGCAGAACAAGAGTCTCTGTCATG
Organism: Loxodonta africana; assembly: GCF_030014295.1. NCBI lineage: Eukaryota > Metazoa > Chordata > Mammalia > Proboscidea > Elephantidae > Loxodonta > Loxodonta africana. The sequence goes on along the minus strand of NC_087352.1, from coordinate 58,274,090 downwards.
TCTGAAGTGTCAATGCTGGGAGTTATAAGTGGAATGACATTCACAGGTCTGTGTGGATGAGGGCAGACAGGAAGGTGTCACTGGCCGGCCTCAGCCCAGGCTGGTGAGTGAAGGAGAGTTAGGGTAATTTAATCAGGTGGAAGCACACGTTTTTGCTATAGTATGTCAAAGAGCTATCTAGAAAGAGAATTCCAACTAAGACAACTATAACCAAAAAACCCAAACCCATTGCTGTTGAGTTGATTCCAACTCATAGCAACCCTATAGGACAGAGTAGAACTGCCCCACAGGCTGGTGGATTCCAGCTGCTGACCTTTTGGTTAGGAGCCGATCTCTTAACCATTGCACCACCAGGGCTCCGAGACAAATATGGAGATAAGAAATTGTTCTTAATTTCTTAAGATCTACCTTTGAACATCTTAGAATTTAAGACTTTTTCAAGCCTTCAAGGTATGTCATATATTTTTAGAAAAATCGTGCTTTAATTAATTCCTTAGCAAGAAGTAAAAACTAGGCTTTGATAATGAACATTCTAGAGCATCCATTATATAAGAGTTTTTTTCTTCCTCTGTGTATGTTGAGAACAATTTACTCACAGTGTTATGTGAAAAGCTCTGTGGTTGCTAAGCCAGTGATGTTTTCTTCAATCTATTTTGAGAAAATCCTATTTAAATCCTATAATTCTAATGACAAACAACTCAAAGTCCAGTCTTAGCACTTCCTATGGCTGTATTTCCCAAGGACCCATGCATGATCCACGAGTGGGCGAGCCACACCTACGGCTTCCCTGCCAAAGCAACAGTCCTGGACCCGAGGTTATTCCAATGTGTGTTATCAATGAATTAAAAGCACATAACAAGATTTGTTTACTTCTTCACTGTCATTAGGGCTAAGAGAGTGAATTAGTAAATCTAGAGGAAAGGGAATGGAAGTTAAATGCTCTACAATACTTCTAGTAAGATCATTTGCTGAAGAGCGGAATTTGGTACGAAGTGAGTCCACCTTAGATTTCATTCAAGGAAGAACTCATGCCTTTGAATTATGGTGTTGGTGAAGAATATTGGACATACCAAGCTACCAGAAGAATGAACAAATCTGTCTTGGGAGAAGTACAGTCAGGACACTCCTTAAAAGCGAGGATGAAGAGACTTAGTCTCACATACTTTGGACATGTTATCAGGAGGGGCCAGTCCCCAGAGAAAGACATCATGCTTGGTAAAGTAGATGGTCAGCAAAAAAGAGGAAGACCCTCAATGAGACAGACTGACACAGTGGCTACAACAGTGGGCTCAAACACAGCAATGATTGTGAGGACGGTGAAGGACTGGACAGTGTTTCGTTTTGTTGTACGTACAGGGTCGCTATGAGTCGGAACTGACTTGATGACACCTAACAACAATAACATGCCAGTGAAGTTCCAAAATCATGTGGCTGAGAGGTAGAGCTATCTAGAAGATAGGATCTCCCAGCTTGAATACAACAGGTCTAGGTCACTCCTTTATTACTTTTCTGAGCCTCAACTCTAAGAAACCAGGGGATCACAGAGTATTCACACTAAAAGGGACTGAACACTCTCCCACCCCCACATATTTACTCCTATCCTTCTAAAAAGAAGGTACAAGTGAACAAATAAAAACACAAAAATCCTTAACAGTCAAGTGGAAATGATATTAAATTAAAAATGTATAATTTTTTTCAAGAAATTGTCCTAATATAATATGTATGTATATATATAAAACAAAAAACAAAAACCAAACCCAGTGCCGTCGAGTCGATTCCAACTCATAGCAACCCTATAGGACAGGGTAGAATTGCCCCATAGATTTCCAAGGAGCGCCTGGCAGATTCGAACTGCCAACCCTTTGGTTAGCAGCTGTAGCACTTAACCACTACATCACCAGGGTTTCCAATGTATATATATGTATATGTATCGTATATATATATACACACACATATACATACAGTAAAATTTGTGAAAGCCAGAACCTGTGTAAGGTGGAAACTTGTCAGAGAAGGAAAACTCAAATATTTCCCACCAATAAACAGTGAGAGAAAAGTGGTAAGACTGCACCCTGTTAAAGGCGGAAAACGTTGAGACCCAGAAAAACAAGGCAGTCCTGTTGATCTCTGGCTTTCACAGGTTTCTCTGTATATTCCCTCAGCCTGAAACTCTTCCAACTCAGGCTTGTTTAAATGCTATTGATGAATTAGTTGTGCTTTTTTCCTCTTGAAGTCAGTAAACATGTACTATTAAGTTGATTCAAAAGATTGATTTTGGGTTATGTATCATGCTGTATGATATTAGTGTGTTCTTCTGATTTACAAAACAGCTAAAAATTGTGAAACGTTCAGTTGGCTGAGACCTCAAGACAGGAGACAAGCAACAAATGCATTAGAAAGAACTCATCCGAGGACAATGTTTCCAACTTTTCTCGGGAAAACATGAACAGGAAGACACAAAGACAGAGAAAAGTGGGTGGATGGGTAGATCACTGGAGGAGAGAGGATAATAAAAACACTACCTCAGTGAAGGTACATGAACTAGTACCAAAAAAGAGAGCAGCAAAGGGTAGGCTGCTCTACTATATATTAAACTATACAGCTAAAATAATGGAATGATATCATATCCTTCCCTCCCTCTAATATGGATCATCACAGGAGGATATAGTTTAGGTGGCGCAGTAGTTAAAGTGTGCGGCTGCTAACCGAAAGGTCAGTGGCTTGAATCCACCAGCTGTTCCACAGAAGAAAGATACGGCAGTCAGCCTCTGTAAAGATTACAGCCTTGAAAACTCTATGGGGCAGTTCTACTCTGTCCTATAGGGTTGCTATGAGTCAGAATCAACTTGAGAGCACACAACATGTTACAGTCACGGAAAACTAACCAAAAGATCTGTATAAAAGAAAATCTCATCTAGGGAAGACAGGGTAAATATTATTTTGTAGTTTAAAAGTAGTTGTTGAGATTAAACCTTCCAAAAATTTTCATTTCAGAAACGTGAGATTTAAAAATATACATGAAAAGAATCAAAGTTCAGATTTCCTTTATGTACTACATTGTATGAAGAATACTGTGGCTCCCATACTCACCATACTTCTTCCTCCCCACTCCTTGATTTCATTTTTTTTTTAGTAATTTTTATTGTGCTTTAAGTGAAAGTTTACAAATCAAGTCAGTCTCTCACACAAAAACCCATATATATCTTGCTACACACTCCCAATTACTCTCCCCCTAATATATTTTTTTTTTTAATGAGGCAGCCTGCTCTCTCCCTCCACTCTCTCTTTTCGTGTCCATTTTGCCAGCTTCTAACCCCCTCCACTCTCTCATCTCCCCTCCAGGCAGGAAATGCCAACATAGTCTCAAGTATCCACCTGATCCAAGAAGCTCACTCCTCACCAGCATCCCTCTCCAATCCATTGTCCAGTCCAATCCATGTGTGAAGAGTTGGCTTTGGAAATGGTTTCTGTCCTGGGCCAACAGAAGGTCAGGGGGCCATGACCACAGGGGTCCTCCCAGTCTCAGTCAGACCATTAAGTCTGGTCTTTTTATGAGAATTTGGGATCTGCATCCCACTACTCTCCTGCTCCCTCAGGGGTTCTCTGTTGTGTTCCCTGTCAGGGCAGTCATCGGTTGTAGTCGGGCACCATCTAGTTCTTCTGGTCTCAGGATGATGTAGTCGCTGGTTCATGTGGCCCTTTCCGTCTCTTGGGCTCATAATCACCTTGTGTCCTCGGTGTTCTTCATTCTCCTTTGATCCAGGTGGGTTGAGACCAATTGATGCATCTTAGACGGCTGCTTGCTAGCGTTTGAGACCCCAGACGCCACTCTTCAAAGTGGGACGCAGAATGTTTTCTTAATAAATTATTTTATTATGCCAATTGACTTAGATGTCCCCTGAAACCATGGTCCCCAGACCCCTGCCCCTGCTACGCTGGCCTTCGAAGCATTCAGTTTATTTTGGAAACTTCTTTGCTTTTGGTTTAGTCCAGTTATGCTGACATCCCCTGTATTTTGTGCTGTCTTTCCCTTCACCTAAAGTAGTTCTTATCTACCTATCTAATTAGTGAATGACCCTCTCCCACCCTCCCCCTCCTCATAACCACAAAAGAATGTTTTCTTCTCAGTTTAAACTATTTCTTGAGTTCTTATAATAGTGGTCTTATACTATATTTGTCCTCTTGCAACTGACTACTTTCACTCAGCATAATGCCTTCCAGTTTCCTCCATGTTATGAAATGTTTCACAGATTCCTCAATGTTCTTTATCGATGCGTAGTATTCCACTGTGTGAATATACCATAATTTATTTATCCATTCTTCTGTTGATGGGCACCTTGGTTGCTTCCATCTTTTTGCTATTGTAAACAGTGCTGCAATAAACATGGGTGTGCATATATCTGCTTATGTAAAGGCTCTTATTTCTCTAGGATATATTCCAAGGAGTGAGGTTGCTGGATCGTATGGTAGTTCTATCTCTAGCTTTTTAAGGAAGCGCCAAATCGATTTCCAAAGTGGTTGTACCATTTGACATTCCTACCAGCAGTGTAGAAGTGTTCCAATCTCTCCACAGCCTCTCCAACATTTACTATTTTGCGTTTTTTTGGATTAATGCCAGCCTTGTTGGAGTGAGATGAAATCTCATTGTAGTTTTGATCTGCATTTCTCTAATGGCTGATGATCGTGAACATTTCCTCATATATCTGTTAGCTACCTGAATGTCTTCTGTAGTGAAGTGTCTATTCATATCTTTTGCCCATTTTTTAAGTGGGTTGTCTTTTTGCAGTATCATGTAGATTTTAGAGATCAGGCGCCGATCAGAAATGTCATAGCTAAAAACTTTTTTCCAGTCTGTAGGTAGTCTTTTTACTCTTTTGGTGAAGTCTTTGGATGAGCATAGGTGTTTGATTTTTAGGAGCTCCCAGTTATCTAGTTTTTCTTCTACATTCTTTATAATGTTCTGTATACCGTTTATGCCATGTATTAGGGCTCCTGACGTTGTCCCTAGTTTTTCTTCCATGATCTTTATCATTTTAGATTTAGGTCTTTGATCCATTTTGAGTTAGTTTTTGTGCATGGAGTGAGGTATGGGTCTTGTTTCATTTTTTTTGCAGATGGTTATCCAGTTATGCCAGCACCATTTGTTAAAAAGACTGTCTTTTCCCCCATTTAACTGCTTTGGGGACTTTGTCAAATATCAACTGCTCATATGTGGATGGATTTATGTCTGGATTCTCCATTCTGTTCCATTGGTCCATGTATCCATTGTTGTACCAGTACCAGGCTGTTTTGACTACTGTGGCGGTCTTGATTCCATCTTAATCAATCCATTAACCAGTGTACTATGTGAAAAACACCAGGGTATGATAAGTATAAAGCAAAGTTCCTATTCTTAAGGAACTGAAAATCTAGTAGAGACAAAATATAAATGTACAGACTACATATTTAAATAACAATCTCATTATTAAATACCAAGAAGACTGATAAAGAGTGAACCACTGGAAGGGTTCCCAGCAGGGAGAGGTCAGTCAATGCTGGGAGAGTCTGCATAGGTGGTGGGTCAGACCCAGGGCTGTGCAGGGCAGGTGGAGAGGGGGAGAGGAGGTCATTACAGGCAGGAACAAGCAAGGGAGAAAGAGCAGTGTATTCCGGGGCTGGGGAGCACAGAACAGGCAACGGAACATGCTGGGAGGTGGTGGGGGCTGGGTCGTAAAGGTGGACTGGACTAGAGTCTGAATACTTTATTTTTCCTGGATTCTTCAGACATGTGGGCAGGAGGCAATGAAGGAGATGAGAGGTGGCAGAGATGGTGATGGTAAATGTGTGTCACATTTTCCCCCACCCAAAAGCCACCCTGGAGAAACAGGCTCCATAGACCAGGAGCAGAAGTACCCCTGGGTAGGTGCTTCTGCAAATTCTTGGAGCCCAGATATTCTGTGACTCAGGAAGACAGAAGGGAAAGAAGGACCAGAGGTGAAAAGAAGTTGGATGTTGGAGGAGTCATACATGTAGGAGAAACGTTCTCAGGAATGGGGAAGGGCTGAGATTGAAGACCTGCTAAGGCGTCCCAGCCCACTGGAGTTGAGAAGATTTAGACACCAGATATTTAGCCCAACTCCCTTATTTGACAAATGGGGAAATGGAGGCCTACAGAACAATGATTTTGTTCAGGCCTCAAGGCTAAAATGTGGCAGAGATCAAATAAGAACCAAGTATTTTGGGCCCTTGCTAGGCTGTCCTACAACAGAGACAGAGAGGCTGGGAACCAACAGGCATGGGGCCTGAGAACAAAGTAAAGGGTACCAGCAAGGAGGAATATGTAAAGGATGGTGAAAAATGGTGCTGCAAGATAAGCCAGTTGGTCCAAATGCCAGTAAGAACTTCTTAGTTCTACCAGTCTGCAAGTCACTTCTCAGTTAACTACTTTTATGTTACTGTAGCCTGTCTTCAAAGGTATTAATGTGAGAGAGATTCTGAATATAAGGTGACAAGAGTTCTAAGCTACACGTCTGGGGTCTTAAACGCTAGCAAGTGCCCATCTAAGATGCATCAATTAGTTTCAACCCACCTGGAGCAAAGGAGAATGAACACCAAGGACCCAAGGTAATTATGAGCCTAACAGACAGAAAGGGCCACATAAACCACAGACTACATCAGCCTGAGACCAGAAGAACTAGATAGTGCCCGGCTACAACCGATGACTGCCCTGACAGGGAACACAACAGAGAACCCCTGAGGGTGTAGGTGAGCAGTGGGATGCAGACCCCAAATTCTCATAAAAAGACCAGATTTAATGGTCTGACTGAGACTAGAAGCACCCCGGTGGTCACGGTTCCCAGACCTTCTGTTAGCCCAAGACAGGAACCATTCCTGAAGCCAACTCTTCAGACATGGGTTGGACCAGACAATGGGACAGAAAATGATACTGGTGAAGAATGAGCTTCTTGAATCAAGTAGACACATGAGATTATGTTGGCATCTCCTGTCTGGAGGGGAGATGAGAGGGCAGAGGGCATCAGAAGCTGGTGGAATAGACACGAAAAGAAAGAGTGGAAGAAAGGAATGTGCTGTCTTATTAGGGAGAGAGCAACTACAAGTATATAGCAAGGTGTATATAAATTTTTGTATGAGAGACTGATGATTTGTATACTTTCACTTAAAGCACAATTAAAAAAGAAAAAAAAGTTCTAAGCCACAGTAGTAATATCTTCTTTGGTTGGAAGTTCTAAACAGATTGCCCGGGATTCTGCCCATATGCCACATTCTTCATAGGTCAATGCCAAACTACATAGCTTCTCAAAAGTGCAGAGTGGCTAAATAAATCGGCAAATTGTTAAACATGAGTGCAGCAGAGTTCTTTGGGTAAATAATTTTAATTCTCTTTTTGGTCTTGGTTTTTCTTGGACCAAGGTCTCCCCACAGTGAGAATGGGAAGGAGAGGGTATGATGAGCTGGAAAGGAAATGTTTCCTTTTAGGGTCCCAAGAAATAGCCAGGAAGGGCTCCCACACAGTAGATGAGCAAGAATGAAGTGGCTGACTACAACAGGAACAATGGCTCCCTAAGGGGGTGCCAGCCAGGGACTGTTGGTGCTGGCGCTGCCACAGAAACAGCAATGACTCCGAGCCTGGCCAGCAGTGTGTGCTGGGCTTGGGCAACACGTGATGGGAGGGTGGGGAAGGGCTGCAGGGGGCCATGGTGGGTCTTAAGTCAGTCACACTCATGTCTCTTCAGCTGTCATTCTCTGCTCCCACTTGCCTGAGACAGAGGCACAAAATGGGCTTGGGGGCCTTAGTCTAGCACCGAGCAACTAAGAAGTCCAGTAAAAAGAGGGTATTTTTATTGCCAATATTATGGCAAAGAAGAATACTTCAAATTCTCTCCTTTTGAAAGCCAACGTAGACAGAGGGTAACAAACAAGGGACAGGCGATGGGATCACAACTCAAATGTGATCCAGATCTCAGACTGCATGCCACAGAGGAGAATATTCACAGGAAGCTCATGAATGTGAAAATGTTAATATTTGTAAGCTGGAGCAAAGATCAAATCTTCCATTTACAAAAGCCTATTCTTTCCCATTCATGACTGCTGCTTGTACCTTTTTTTGTTCAAAAAGGCAAAGGTTTTATGTTTCATTCCTCACTGTGTTAGCAGTTTAAAAACTGGCCTACCACATCCAAAACGGAGTCTTGAACTGACTGCAGGGCAGGTCTGGAATGTAACTGCACTGTATAAATCTGTGTGATTTGAAATTTTTCTGTAACTTCCTTATGAAGGGAATATTTTAACATTTTACAACATTATGAACAAGCAACAACACTGTCCAAAAAAAAAAAAAAAAAAATCCATTGCCATCAATTCCAACTCATATTGACCCTATAGGACAGAGTAGAACTGTCCCACTGGATTTCCAAGGAGTGTCTGGTGGATTTGAACTGCTGACCTTCTGGTTTGTAGCTGAACTCTTAACCCTGTGCCACCAGGGTTCCAACAACGTTGTTGGTAGGTTAAAAGTCTGTGCAGAGGTGGCAAAGCAGTGACACAAACCACCAGATGAGGGCACCACAGAAGGGATGACACTCCATGCTCTGAAGAGGGCAGCTCCTTGAGCCCCACCAACATGCAACGTGGTCCCACGCACAGATCAGTGGAATGATGGTCAGACAAGACAAGACAAGGCAAGGAAACTCGGAGTTAGTCACCGTTGTTCTTCTTCTCTCCCTGACAGTGGCTCTCAACACTGTGGATATAGACTGGAAGGTGGTATAACCCCAAATGCCATTTGTTGGATCTGGTTAGAGCCTTGGGAGCCAACAAGCTGTGTCTCACTTCATAGTTAGAAAGCGGAAGCTGGCGCAGGCATTACATTTTGACTTCTGCACCTTCTAGTTCCCCAGCTTAGGGACTGGAGGTTATAAAAGGCAGGACCTGGGCACATAATGCTCCCACGACAAGTGTCACACCTACCAATCGTGTGAAATATAAATACTATGATAAGGAAGGATAAACTTTAAGATTACTATGTATGTCTTGCAACTGGGCTATGAATGGTATAATGGAGGGAAAATTCAGGACACCTGAATTATAGGCCTGACTCTGAGGCTAATAAATTTGGACAAATAACGTCACCTTTCTGACACCTGGTTACGGCATCTGTAGACCGTTACTGCTGATGAGGCCTGCTCTGACCGGCAGTGGAGAACTAAGATGCTGAAGATAGCTGAGATGTTTACATGACTCACATGGGGCCCAACAAGGGCCAGGCAGGGTTGGGGCAGAACCCGGCTAGCACCTCATCTTGCCTTGTCCAAGCAATGCCATAGAAGGTTCCGGAAGAGCCCATCTGCTGCCTGTGACAGAGGTCACAGCCAAAGAAACACTGGAAATAAGGGACTCCTCCTCTCTTCTCTCTTTTGGTCTCCACAGTTATTTTTCAAATCATTGCCCAGAAGGTAAAAAACACACCTGTAGGTGAATCATTTGAATATCTATAGTCATTTCCAAAACATGATAATGGTTTAAGAGGAAGGAGTCATATTTCATAGCACAGCTTCTAATTATATCAAATTTACATATTTCAATAAAGAAAGATACACTGATGATCTCTTTTACTTCCAGTGACCCACAACGGGTAACTCAAATTGCTAAATATAAGCATAACAATTAAACGAAATTGGAATTTACCTTGAAAATATTCATAAATCATTTTAGAGGATCTTTCAAAGGGAAATTCTAAATATAAATGATCAACACACTGTATTTTAGGATTTGGATATAGAAAATATTTAAGTAATAAAAACATTCTTTGATTCTTGGAGTTTATATAGAGCAAGAGAATGCAGGACATACCTCTTATTGGTACGGTATATGAAAACTATAAACTTCCTATAAAGAAAATTATTGTATACTCAGCACCGAAAGGATGACTACATCTGAGTCTGGGACTTTTAAAATGCCAGTTAATTTTCAAATGAAGAGAGAATGTTGTGCTTATTGCAAGAGTCATTGTAATTGTAGATACATCTTCCATGATTTATCCATTCTGGTGAACATCCAAATCACCCTCTGATAAAACTTCTGATTGAATCCCTATTGCAAAGTGACCTGCTTATCTATACATCCTTTCTTCTTTTTTATCAGTATTTACATTATCATTGCTAACACTGATGCTCTAACACACTGGTGCTCTAACACAGTGGTAGACACAAAATAATGGCCTTCTTTGTCATCTGGCTGATGGGTCTGCATTATTTAGTTTTGATTATTCCAGGATCCCAACAAAATGCTGACCCCTCTGCAGTTTTCCTGGCTGTTTTGGTGGGCAGGGCTCTTGCGCTGGGACCCCTGGCAGTGAGAGGTGGAGGTGGTTGCCCACACAGTGCCTCGGAGTGAGGGCAGGGGCGAGGGGCTGAGAGCCCTGCAAGCCCTGCAAGCTTAAGGCTTATTCAGTACCACTGAAAGCCCAACATTTTATTGTGAAAAATGTCACACATCCAGAAATGTGGAGCTAATAGTACAGTGAAGCCTGCGTGCCCATCAACCAGCTACATACAAGTCCTCAACTCACGGTCACTCTTGTTGCATATACCTCAATCCCCCTCCTCTGAACTGTTTGGATGCCAATCTCAGATATTATATAATTTCATCCTTAAATATTAGCAAATAAAATCTCAAACAGAAAACGACTTTTTGCTCCACTTTTAATATAATTCAATGTGAAAATAAATTATTTGGTGCCAGTTATACAATAAAATATATGAGATATGGTCCCTACCCTTAAGGATCCTAACATTTACTTGGAGAGGTAAGAAACACAAATAGGGAAAAAATGATCACCAGAAAGCAGTTCTCCAATGTGCCCTAATATTAGAAGATGCAATGTCATAAGTGACAATTCTGATTTAGAGGATTCAAGATCTCCACATATTGGCTCCACCTGGCCTCTCAGCTTTATCTTCTATCTCTTCTTTACACAAGCCATCGGCTTCTGCCAAAATGAACTCCCCAAAGTCCTCTGTAGGCTCCAGTCGATTGTTCACATCCACACCTTTTCTGAGACTGCTCTTTGTATGTTGTCTTTCCCACACACATTTTCGTTTCCTATAGAGCTGGCTGAAAAGCTTCCACCTCCTTCTCAAAGTCTTTCACAGTCCTTTCCAGTGCCCAGTGCCCTGCCAGCCCACAGCCATTTATTTGTACATTTCCCACAAGGTGCCTGGACTGGATGTGGGTTTGTATACGGTTTTCATTCGCTGCTAGATTAAATGAAGACAGGCTCCATGAGGATGCCACCTATAGCTCCAGGGAAAGCTTTGCTGACTGAGGAAGGAGCAGAAGTCCAGGCAACAGGGCAGAGCCGGACCAGAGGAGAGAATGAAGGTCTGTGGCAACACCACCAGGGTAAAGAGAGAAGGCAACTTGGCGGCTCTTCATTCCTGTACCTCCCCATCCCCAAAAGGAAACTAGGGCTTGGAAGTGACAGATCCAGAAATACATCAGAGTCTCCTGAGTGATGGTCACATTTCATGTTTTGAGTGTAATGACCTTTGTTACTTTTGTTTTCCACTAGAAACAAGGGAAGAGACAAAACTCTGTTTCCATCTTTCATCTGGCTCCATTCTAATGTGCCTTTATCTTCCTGATAAGGTTGCTTCCAGCCAGCTTGCCTCTGGTAAAAGGTCTCTTGCAGTGGACTTCAGGATGCCCTTATGTGTAGCTCAGGGGAACTGCTGCAATAAGCCCTGTCCTGATCGTCTCAGGGTGCAGATTAAGCAATTCTCCTGCCTCATCTTCAAAAGGTAGAAGGGGGGGAAGCAGAGTCTGGGAGAAAGTCTCAACATATATTCCTAAAGGAAGATGTTTTACTAAATTTTGTATGTTTTAATCTTTGATCATTATCAGCTCTGTAAATATTAGAGAGCGATGACAATGGCTCAGACTCACTGTCACCAACTTTCTGATCTCAGTTTAGGAAGTGCACCCTTATCTGCCTCAAGTTCAGGACACGCTGACTAACGCCCCTAGTCAGTCTCCAGGCCTGGACTCTGGGACTCCGGCGGCCTGGGGAACGCACACAATGACCAGGGACTCTCAATCCTCCTGCCTTAAGTGTGAAGCCAGGGAACTACCTCCCACATGGGCAAACAGCAAGCCATTCAGGTTCCAGAGACAAAAGTTAAAATGGATTGGACTCAAGGTGTTCCACTCTAATGGCACAGCCTTGTGTTTCCCATGCACAGACAGAATACACACGGATGGCCGTGCTCTTTGCTATTTGTCCTCCCCACCCCGCCTCCACCCTTGAATTATTTGGAAAGGAAATAGGAGTCCTTGGGACAGACTAGGGTTCTAGTGAGGGGCGCAGTAAGTTTAGAGAAATTTATGTATATTCAAATTTCTTTCCAGGGTTTCTTCCCCACCCTATTTCCTTTTGGGAACAGAGTTGGGTGGTAGGAAGGAGGAGATTATAATAAATTTGGAAAACCATTTAGGCAACGTGCCTTAACCTGAGGGCAGAAAGGAACAAAATCCCCAAGTAGGAGCTGTCAGTATCTGGCATATTCTGCCATCATGTTTTTGTTCACCTCTCACCTCCTCTTTCCCCAGTGTGGCAAAAACTAGATTAACTAGAAATCTACTAGTTGGAACCTTCACTAAAGCACATCAATTTTTAGGAGCAAAGAATAAATATGATGAGAATAAACACATATTCACGAAGTTAAAAAACAAATAAATGAAAAAAGCAATCTCCTGCTGAGATTTGTATATTCTCTGCCAGATCTCCCACACCTTACATGGGCCTGTCCAAGGAGAACTCATGTTAGAAGCAGGGCTTCCAACCGGTTTGTTCCATTCAAACCCCTGCTGAGAATTTCTAACAAGTTCCCTGCTGAGAATTTGCATTTCTACCCCAGGTATACTGAATCAGAACCTATAGTTTAACAAGATCCCCACGTGATTCTTATGAATGATCTCCTGGGAACTTGTCAGAAATGTACGAACCTGTTCAAGGATCTGGTTAGAAGAATGATTAAAACAGAAGATTCTGAATTATTCATAAAAGATTAAAAATATGTTTTTTTTTTTTTTTTTAATCTATGCCCAAATAATTTCCCTCTAACTAAAAAGTCTGGAAATAAGTTTTACTGAAGAGGATTACATTTTGTAGATAAATCATATAGACAAAACTAAAGAAATGTGTACAAGAAAGACACTATGTCACACGGCCAAGAAACTGAATGTAGTTTCAGACAGTCCCTGCCCCAGAGTGGCTCCCCATCTAGAGGGACAGCCATAAATGTATAAAACAATGATAACTCAATGTGTGAAGTGCTCTAATAGCTGGGCTAACAAAGAGGTGGTCAGACCAGGGAAACTACAGAGAATATGTTTTTTTAAATTATTTGAATTAGCACAAATGCTACCTTTGTATTTGCAAATTCCTTCTATATAAAGAACAATGAAAGGCCAGTTATTAGTGAATAGCTGGACTTGTAAACCTTTTTGAGAGAGAACTATCCTTACAGTACTCCTTGAATGGTGAGAAGAGTCACGGAATATAAAGGAGATCTGCCCCAGCCAGCCTTGTGACCCTGGACAAGTTAATTCTCCTTGTTTTCCCCATTTATAAAATAAAGGCGTTGAAACAGAGGACTTCTAAATGATCTCTTATCTCTCCATTCTAACAACTGATGCTGTGACTGGATATTTTTCCACCCACTTTCTTAAGCTCCTGCCTAGCTCCTCTGTATCGTTCTTTAAATGACAACAGCATTTCCCACAAACCCCCAAGGCTTACAACGAAGAAAGAACACAGTTTAATGCTGCTTCTTAGAGATGAAGAAAAATCCAAAGAATATGGTTTGTTAATTATTTTAATGCAGTTTTTACTGAAAGGCTGGGCTGCTGGAGGTGAGATGTATAAAAACCACCAAAACCAAAAATGAATACAAGCAACTCAACAATCCCACTCCCCCCTAAAAAAAACCCTGAAGCTTTTGTTAGAACTTAAAAAAAAAAAAAAAAATGTACAGCTCTCATATTCTGAGAATACCAAAACCAAAACACCAAACCTGGTGCCCTCAAGTCAATTCCGACTCACAGCGACCCTACAGGACAGAGCAGAACTGCCCCATAGGGTTTCCAAGAGTGCATGGTGGATTCAAACTGCTGACCTTTGCTTAGCAGCTGTAGCTTTTAACCACTGCGCCACCAGGGTTTCCACTCTGGGGACAGGAGTACAAATTTAAAACAAGGAAGTGGTTTCTCCTATTTCCTCTCCACAAGTGATTACATTCCAAACTATCTTTTCCATTCTACTGAAAAGCTGTACATTTGTGAGATAGGGAGTCACAGTTGACTCTTATATTTCACGTGCACACATCTGCATGGAATCGACATGTCTTTTCGTAAACATACACTCTAAAGCATCTTTTTAGGACACTGGAATCAAGTGAAAATCTATAATACCAAGTTTTCAGTTTCTGTATAATGGGAATAGTATGTACATGGGGAACATGGGCAAAACAAGAGAAGAAGTACAATGTTGGTTATGGGAAGAGTAGAGCTTCCGTTAGATCATCGGGCTCAGCATCACCTGCCAACACACTCGTAGGATACTTAACTTCCTAGAGGGGTGATGTGTGAGTTAAACTAGGTAACTTAGTCTCAACAGAGCTACTACTGTGCTCATGAAAAACAGTGAATAATCCGTGCACTGTTAAAAATCAAATCGACTTTTGAGTTCCTCTTTAAAAGAATTCCAAAATTAACTAAACTTACCTAGCAATCTACCTATTTTGGAAGTTCCGACTAGTGGTCTGAGCCTTCCTTGGGCACAGATCCTTCACTAGCTGCTCTGAAAGACATGTCTTTCAGTTTCTCAAGGGCAGGGATGATATCAGTTCTGGGTCTTACAATCACCTCAACTTTTGCTTAGGGTCACGACCTCTAGAAAACCAAAACCCGTTGCCAGAGTTGATTCCAACTCATAGAGATCCTGTAGACAGAGTAGAGCTGCCCCACAGGGTTTCCTAGGCAGTCAATCTTTACCAGAGCAGATCGCCAGGTCTTTTTTCCCCATGGAGTGGCTAGCAGGTTCAAACCAGTGACCTTTTCAGTTAACAGCCCAGTGCTTAACCACTGCTGTAACCAGGGCTCCTTTCATGACCTCTATGGATCTGGAATTTTTTCTGATGTCTTTTTTTTCATGACTAGTATGTAAAAGTTCCTATAAGATACTGAAAAGTAAGATTCACATGTGGTGTTTTTTTCTTCCTTTCTTTGCTATATCAGGACAAACGGCCCTTAATTTTCACAACTGTTAATGTGCTAACTTGTAGCAGTTCCTTACGATATCTCTTCTAATCTCTCTTCTAATCTATTATGGGCTTAGGAACCAGATAGCCAAGCTTGTTAAAACTGCATTGAGCCAGGGGCTCATAGCCCCCTTCTATTAATAAAGTACATGAAAAGGACTTTGAGACATATATTTTCATTGTTCAGGAACTACAGCCCTAATTTTTTGCTTTGTTCTAGAAAAGTGAGGTTGATAGATAAGAAAAAAACACTGACTAACAATTACTGAGAGCTTACTTTGTGCTAGATACTATATTAAGCACTTTACACGCTTTTACATCTCTTTAAATCCCCCTAACTACCCTAGGAGGTAAGACTGGTTATGAGATAGTTCCATCCTTGAGGTGAGAAAGTGATGTACAGTGAGGGTTAAGTAACCTGCCCAAGACTGCATCCCTGGTGCAGCTATGATTCACTGTTAAGCCCTGTAGTATCCTACCTGCTTTTCCATTTATGCACCTCAGGACATTGGTTTCAGGGTCTAAATTCTGCCACGTTCAAACAAATCAAGGTATCTCATTGCCCTCCATGGTTTGTTTGTGCAGTGTTCTTCCTTTGCCTCCCAACTCCCCTTCCCCATCTGCATCCCCCCCAACCCGATTCATTTGAGATTTCTCACATGTGAAAAGGAAAACAGCAGAGAAGCTGTTTCTCTGAATGTTACTTTAGAAACTGTGCCCTCTCAAAAAGCAAGGCTCTTTAAAGGACAACCCCTAGCAGACTGCTGAGCAAGGAGGACTTGCTCAACCAATATTAGTTCAACAAATAAATGAAAGGCAAGAAAATCCATATTGCAAATACCAGCTTTGTAAAAAAAAAGGTAATGTTAGCCACTGGATGTTGGACTCAGAGGTCTAAGGACTGAGGGAACACCATAAATAAATAAATGATCAAGAGCCCACATGGCTGCTTGTACCCTATTGTATCCTGATCTGAAAAACCCTCAATATTGGATTTGGTGTTTTCTCTTCAACAGGGACTGTTAACAATGAGAGGCTCTATGATGGAATGTGGAAAACATACATAAAGAGCTAAAATACTCAATGATTTTTTTCATTTTCAGATTTTGTAGTTTAGGGTGGGATACAGACTGCCAGAAATAAGGCAAATAAGAGCCTACCTGCTATTATTTCTCATATCTGTATCAACAGGAAGAATGTTGAATGCACAAATCTGATAAGACTGGTATTTATTTAATGGCAGAGGTTGTTAGAAACAAGGAAAAGATCTAGACACACTATTTGAATACTTTCATTGGTAAAATTCTTCTAATGCATTTTTTTAAAGAAAGGCTCTGCTTTTATTTCCAATAATACAGTCTTTTGCTACAAACACATTAAAAATGAATGGAGAAAAATAAGAAGCAACCACCCACTTCAGTCTGTTTAACATTCTCGGATATAATCGAAACCATGGACACAATGCTCTAAATGCAATTCAAATTCACTAAAGCTTATCTCCCAGGGATGAATACAGAGAATGATTCACTTATTTACCCTTTATGGAACCACTGTGTCTCTTCAGGGGTTCAGATTATGAGCACACCCACCAGCTGGCATAGGCTAAGGGTTAGCTTTGTGACTTCAAGTACATTTTTAGCAAACAGGAGCCAGGAGAGCCAAGGGTAACAGAGCTTACTGAGAGTAAGTCTTCAATAACCGGGGGGCCAAAAATAATCGGGACTAAAAGTCAAGTGAAAAGAGTCTAAATTAAAAAAAAAAAAAGTCTAAGGAATTCACTCTTAAATATTTATCAAGTGTATATACATTAAATGGCACCTATTTAATGACAAGGAAAGAAAGGACAATAATGGTGAGACTACAAAGGATCCCATTTACAGCATCTAGTCAGAGGGACTATTGAAAATTAAATAACGCTGTTTGTAGCTGCTACTGCTATCAATTAGCCAGCAACCACTTCCACGGCCGTAATAACTGCCACATGCACATTGTGCATTACCTCTGGGCCTGCTAATTCTAAACACAGGAGGGTCCTGGCTGTTGACAGCACTCAGTAGACTGGCCTACAACAGAATGCCCTGCTCGTCAGATTTTGTTTTACCAGATGAAATGATTCAGTACGTCAGAATATTTTAGATAATTTAGCCTAGTTCCGTTCCTTAAGCATATGAACTAGATTACACACT
This sequence comes from Loxodonta africana, assembly GCF_030014295.1. Lineage (NCBI taxonomy): Eukaryota > Metazoa > Chordata > Mammalia > Proboscidea > Elephantidae > Loxodonta > Loxodonta africana. Next base: position 58,256,587 of record NC_087352.1, on the reverse strand, counting down.
TTGTAATAATTTAACCTTCACTTTTCAAACATTTTCTGTGCCATACGACTGCAAGTTTCTCTTTATTTTTGTTCCTTCTAGTTTTGCAAAATTTAAACAGTGATCATTGGTCTTAGTTCCAAGGTTCTGCTGCCAATAAGGTAATTCACGTCCTGTTTAAAGACTTTATCATTTTTAAAAACAGAAAAATCAGTCCTGTCAAACTGAAACTTCAGTTCGAAAGATGAAGATGCCAACATGAAAAAAGAATCCTATCCCAAAGGGGGTGTCTTTCTATATCTACAAAAGTGGTCCCCATACTTGCTCCACTGCCTGGAAGGGAGCAAAGTCTAGCACTGATGGGGTTCCCACGGACAAAGACCTGAAGTGCTGAACAACTAGAAGGAGTTAAGGCTCCTCCTGAACTCTGGAAAGGACCAGACTTCGTCAGTGAGGTTTGGCAATGTGAGAAACCCTGTAACCAATTTCATTTCCTGATAAATGAATGGTCCACGGGGGAAAGTCAGCCGGCCTGATCTGGAGCTGTTGAGAGCTCAGACTTCATTGAAAGGCTCCTTGAAGGAGCCAGCCTGTCTCTTGCTTATCGCTGCTGAGCCAGACAGCCCCATGTGAACAGGGGACCTGCCAGACTCCATTTACAGCTCTTACTGCAGCACAAGTGACAGGGCTTCCCAAACATGTGTATCCCTTTAAAATGACACTGCTATCTTATGCCCCTTCTATCAGACTATGCTTTTCAACCAGTGGGGCTGGAAACAGGCCTATGAAAATGATTTTAGAACTAGTCTAAACCAATGGTCTTTATCATTTAAACTTAACTTCCCTCCCCCAGCCAAAAGCAAACTATCCTCAGCATTCAGTTTAGAGTTGAAGAAATGCAATTGGTAAAAACAAATGAAACAAAATACCCAGATAAATAAAAGTAAAAAGTAAAAAGGCAGAAAGTCCATCTGAGGGGAGCTATGAAGACAAAATACTGAAACAGGTTTCTCTGAGATGTGTATAGCCTAATTCATCATTACAGCCTTTTACCATTTTAAGATAAACTGGAAATGAGTATATGTTTAAGTAAACAAAAAGGCAAATTCTCGTAAATATAACCATATATGCTGTTTTTATGCTTAAAATATTAAAAAAAAATCTTAACGAACACTTTACATTAATTCAAAATTGGCCAAAGCATATATTTAAAAATACGCTTGCTGAATTCAAGTAACTTTTTGTCAAAGGTTAACCTGACAAATATCTAATTTGGGCTTGCTTAGAGAACACATACAATTAAAAGAATACATACAATTACCCTACATAAAATGGTCAAATGAACTCTTGAAGGCAAGAGAAGGGAAAAGTCCTAAAACAATGGCTTCAGGCCCTCGATGATAAAAATAAAGAAAAAAATCTTAAACGAGTGAGCTTTCTGAGACTCTTGCAGCCTTCAACTGGCAGTAAGGAAACCTGGGGCTGATTAGCCTCACCCTCGCAAACCCACGTCACAGCAGCCATGAGGAAACGCTGGAGGTTTACAGGGAGAGGGAATGTTAATTCCATCCACCAATAATAATGTATAAAATAAGGAAAAGAGGGAGAGCCAGTGAGCCCTGAAGCTTCCTCTTTAACCCACCTTCTGACCAAATCCATTTTCTCTTCCTCCATGGTTTTGGGACCACAAAGATACATTCTTTCTTTGACTTCAATTTTGGATTCTTGGCGACATCAAGTTAGGCTGCCTCCAGGCCCACGCAAGGGAGAGAAGTCTTATGCATTCACTTGCAAGGAGCTGGTACTAAGCTTGCCTTATTAAGGTCAAATAATTTGATAACAAAAAGGACAGACTGAAAGGAAAGGGAGTTTCCTAGGTTATTTTAAAATCACCTGAGTTGTCATCCTGATTCATCCCATCAATTGAAAAAGATAACCACTTAACACCAAGGCTCTTTTGGTCTCCAGGGCTTATCAATAAAGAGCAAAAAATACATTTCTAAATATTGTTTATGAACCATGTGAAATTTCAAGTCTACATGTATAATAAGCACACACGGTACTTTTAAATTCAGAAAATAAGCAAAACTGGAAAAATTGGAAGGTCTAATTTAAAAATAGGGCACATTACCCATGGTGGGGGAATCAGCCTAGTTCATAACACGAAAACTGAGCTATTTAAAGGATAATCATCATCACTTTGTAGGCAGAGCCACAAATGACTACCAAGTTTAATGGCCAAAAGCAAATCCGAGGCCTTTAATTAATCTCAAGAATAGTTTCTTATAAATATTCTGCACAGCATATCAGTTTCTTACACAAAAGAACCAAAACGCCTTCCTGTTTTCTTCTGAATGTGGCTGCTTTTGGATCATCTTAAATTCAGAGCTAGGAGGAGCGGGAGTTAAAAGAGAGGAGTGGAAGGCTTAAAGAGCCAATGCTGAGCCTGCTGTGGAAAAGGCCTGCCGTGACTGGACTCACATGGTTCTGATAAGAGACTGTCTGAGGGATGGGGGAAGCAGACAGGACAGGATCTCCCTCTGATTCTCATCAACAAAAACTCCAGGAGGGCGGGGACCCAGCTTCCACTTTTGCCTCCAGCATGATTTTTATAGCTAGACAATGGATGAGACAGGATCCTAGGGTCTGGACAAATAGAAATACCAGGTATTTATCATGAGGAGGAGTCAGGGAAACTCCCTCTTTCAGTATGCTCTTCTTTCTTTCCGGATTTGTGTTGATCCACGTGAGCCACCACACTTTCCTGAGGAGGGTGGTTCTGCTGGCTTGGAGGGAGCAGACCAAGCCTGAGTGCTGAAGGCTTGTTTCCCCTACACCAATGCGGGAAACTCACCCACCCCATACTACCCCTTATACCTCTCTTCAGACTTTCATCCAAGGATCGGCATCATTCAGAAATGTCTATTTAATTAAAGTGAGGAAGTTTTGCCATAAAACACCCGAGGAAATGTAGGCACAGACAGATTTAGTGATGACTAAACAGGAGGTCAATGACAGGTCAAGAGAAAAATATACATTTCTGGATCCCTACCTTGGGAAACTGGCAATGGGTAGGATGAACTAAACTACAGATACGAAGTTTCATCCACATTTTGATGATGGGGGTAGGTGGTTAATGCTATAAAATGTCAGAATTTTTCCAACACTGGAAATTCAAAACATTTATTACTGTGAGTCTTGGAAACAGGAATGGCAGTTTAAGTTCTGAGGTGGGGAAGTGGAAGAGATCAAAAGACTATTTTGTAGAGAAAAAGTTTTATGAAGTGCTCTTCCCAGCTGAGGACATAATTATTATTTTCTGCTGGGAAACATTCTGGCTAATTTACAGTAATGATCTGATATAACATGGGAAGAGTTAAAATCCCATACCCGTAGAAGCTTGCGAAATACATATTTTCCTATGTTGAGCTTGGGATACATTTAGCCTCCATTTTGATAGGGCAATGCCAGAAATGTGTTAGCATGGGTGCCCTGTTACTGCAGACGCAATGTAACAACATTAAATTTTAAAAGCAAAGCAAAGCAAAACAGAAAAAACAACCTTCCTTAAAGCTTACCACTCTAAGTAAGTAAATACTTTCATTTTTGGGACTGGTGTGTGTATGTCTACATTTGGATAGATGGATACACACACACACAGTGTGTGTGTGTATATAAATATAAATATGAACATAGATGTAATCATATGAAAAATATTATGATGTTTTTAACTTTGAGTCTGGGAAACACATTAAGAAAAGCTGCCATGCCTTTCTACTTCTAGACGACACTATAAATTATTTCCTACTTTTGGTTTACTCTCCATGCTACAGAGATTATGCCAAAAGTAAACTACTGAAATATGTTTTGGTGAAACATACTGTTGTAATTGTTCAAGTAATTCACAACTCCGATGTAAAAGCAACCACCGTACCGCCTAGGTTTTGAGACTAGAGGCCACACAAAATGATTATTCTGGAGCCACTTCAGTTTTTCTATGAAGAGTTATCATATAAAAATGTAATAAATATAAAGCGCACAATGTTCACATCCTGAAGACACTTGGGAAGAAGTGAACCGTAGATTCTGCTTTAAAACAACCCTTGAAGGTACTGCATAAATACGGTATCAGTTACTACCAGAATTCTCCCTGGGGGCGCCACAGAGAGGCTACGGATGCCACAGAACACACCGCTGCTGTCAGTACTGATCATTTTCTGGCAGAAAATATACTCAGATGGAAAATCTTTTTCTTGTTCCACCTAAAGAAACTCAGTTTTTAAGGGTGGGTTTTATTCTATAGCTTTTATTCTCTATTACTAGTACTGGGCTGTGTGAGAAAAGATATGGAGAAAGAATACGCTTTAGAAATCCTATTCAGAAGCTTAGCTTACACAATTCATTGCAATCAAGTCGAGTCCGACTCAGAGTGACCCTATAGGACAGAGCAGAACTGCCCCATAGGGTTTCCAAGGCTGTAATCTTTATGGAAGCAGGATGCCACATCTTTCTCCCTCGGAGCAGCTGGTAGGTTCAAATCGCCAACCTTTTGGTTAGGAGCCTAGTGCCACGAGGGCTCCTTTAATTACTCTTTAAATTATCTAATCATAAACTAGCTCTTCTCTTAAGTGGTGAAACCGTATGGTACCCTACACAACAGGGGGACTTCACAAAAGTACTTTTTGTCTTTTTCCTTTTGGTAATATTTCTCTGGTCTCAAATTATATTTCTGAATTTAACTCTGGCATTTGTTAGGTGAAAATGACCAAAATGATTTTCCCCCTCTTTTTTGTTTATTGAGATTATCTTCATGAAATAAAATTCACTAATTTTAAGTGTTCAATTTGATAAATTTTGTTATTTATATACAATTCTGTAACTATCACCACAATCAAGATACAGATCTCTTACCCTAAAAAGTTTCCTCTCACCCCTTTGTAATCAATTCCCCACCCTCCCTGCCTTGGCCCCAGGTAATCACTGATCTGCTTTATGTCACAATTTTGCCTTTTTCTAGCATTTAACTGATTTCTAAACATATAATTTGATGATTGTAATGTTTTAAAATTTAGTGAGACTTGTTCTATGGCTCAGAATATGGCATCCTGGTAAATGTGCCATATGCATTTGAAGAGAATGGGAATTCTGCCATTGTCAGGTGAAAAAATTCTACGAATATCAAGTCAAGGTGGTTGATAGCATTTTTCAGATCCTTTATGTCTTTGCTGATTTTTCTCCCTTTTGTGTCTAATTGTTCTACCAATTGCCGAGAGAGGAATGTTAAAATCTCCAACAATTATGGTGCAACTGTCTATTCCTTTAATTCTGTTAGTTTTTGCTTCATGATTTTGAAGCCCTGTTATTGATACATACACATTTATGATTATTATGTCTTCCTGTGGAATTGTCTCTTTGATCATTGTGAAGTAACCTTCATCTTTGGTTTTGCACTGATATCTGTATTATCTGATATAATATAGCCACTTTAACTTTCTTATGCTTACTGTTTGCATGGCACATCTTTTTCTACTCATTTACTTTCAATCTACCTATGTTGCTATACTTAAAGCACATTCTTGGCAGAAAGTATATAGTTGGGTCTTGTTTTATCCACTCTGATAATCTCTGCCTTTAAGTGAGTGTTTAATGCATTAGCATTTAGTGTAATAATGGATATAGTTAGGTTTGAATCTTCTCTTTTTGTTCCTTCCTTCCTCTTTTCCTGTCCTTTTTTTTTTTTTTTTTTTTTTGAGGGGGTTACCTAAGTATTTTTTAGAATTTTATCTTAATTTTTCCGGTGACTTTTTAGCTTAACATCCATGCTACGTTCTGCGAAATAGGACATTATGTGATTTGGACGTTGTGCAAACACCATACTGGTTTATATACAGGCAGTCCCTGGCTGCCCAGCCCTGCCTGCTGTTCTACCCACCTGAGGAGCAGGAGCATCCTGGGCTCTGCAGCCTCCACCACCACTTGCCTGCCGGACAAAGCCCGAGAGCTGTATCTACTGTATATAGGAGGCCAGCCTTGCCAGGTGTGCATCTGCAGGCTGGGTCGGGGGCTATGCCGGCAGCCAGATCAGAAATTTGTACATGTCCAGGCACAGGGAAGGGGGTGCACAGGGTTGGGGCGGGGCACAGAGAGGTGGCTGCGGGGACTAGGTGGGAAGAGTGTGTGTGGGTGCCAGGAGTGTGGCTGGTGGTGGCAACCCTGGCTCCCACCACTCTACTGGTATGGCCACTTCCTGATTGTGTACAGCTGCTGCCACTGCCCAGAGCTAGGAACCCTCAAGTGTCCCAGGCCTGGCCGGTGCTCCCGCCAGTGCCAGTGGCAGGAGCAGAGGAGCCATGGCAGGCACTGCCCTGCACCAAGAGTGAATGGCTGCATGGTGGGTGAATGAAGCCAGGAGGAGGGGAAGGAGGAGGAGGCAGAGGAGAAGACGCTGCAGGGATTGGGATACTTGCTGGAGCCCCGCTGCTCGTTTGGGGTTTGGGGTCTTTAAAATCATTAGGGGGAAACAATAAACAAAAGGAGAGCTGCTTTACTTTAAAAAAAAAAAAAAACTTA